>NC_091118.1:33632718-34303968 GCF_040183065.1 Periplaneta americana | reverse complement strand
GGTTACCATTCTAATGAAATACTGGGATTGAAGGTGCCATGCTGACAAAATTGGTAGATTTAAAGGCTTAGTAAAAAATTAAACGTTTTTTCTGTTTCGTGATATGTGACATACATAAATGCATGTTAAACAGCGATACTGAATCAGATTTTGTGATGGAGTCATGCATCACGATAAACGAGTAACATACCTCGAGCGAGATGGCAAAGCAGTGACCACTTTAATTTGCAAATGGAGTTCCTTGTATCATATCTGACTTTACAAAAATTTACTGGCGTTAGTTTCGCTCAAGCTGCGTTAGCTTCTGTGTATGATTTTTAAGCATGACATCATATATTTCAGTTTTATTATTTCTTGGTTTAAGAGATTCTGGTAATACAATATTTTCTTCTAAAATTTATTTAGTTTTGTTTTTGTTACATATTATTATTATTATTATTATTATTATTATTATTATTATTATTATTATTATTATTATTATTATTATTAAAATAATGTTCTAGTATTAGTTTGATATTTGATATATGTAATTTCGTTGTTAATGTATAGGTTAAAAAAACAAATTTAGCCCCTCTGTTCTTACATAGAAAGTTAAGCCTTCCGCTTCGAGAGCAAAGCGATGGTCATTGTCATCTTGTGGTACAATAGCAGGCGTGGCCAAAGCAATAGGTAGCGCCGAATCACTGCTGAATGCAGCCTGCAACAGTTCATTCTAGGTTTCAGGAGTGGGTATGGAGAGTTAGCTGATTCAAATCACAATGTGTGACAGTGGTGGATTACTTAATTTAGCTGTTACCAATTGCTGTTTATTTATCGAATTATCAGTAGTAATCTCAGACCTCGAGTGACATTTATTAGGATTATTTCGTGAATAAAATAAAAATGTAAATAATATATCCCTAAAATTCGATCACAAAACGTTAATAATTGTATATTAACGAATATTGTGAAGTTGAAATACTCGTAGATGAATATCGATTACTGCAATAGAGAAATTCGATGTTATTATTCAGTAATGCCAATTGCGAAAAGCGAAATACAGGTTTAACAATGTTAATTACATGTACTGTACTTTTCCCTTATTATTATAACATAAATACATTTCCATTATCTGCTGAAATCATAATTTAATTTAACAGTAACAGTGGGGACAGCTATATACCAATGCTTAATAATAATAATAATAATAATAATAATAATAATAATAATAATAATAATAATAATAATAATAATGATTATGATGATGATGATGATAATGATGATGGCGATGTAGGTAGAACTTACCCTTTAAATCAGAATATTGGGAGTGTCATGTATCATGTGGTATAATGACGTTATTAGTTTTGAAAAGCCACATAAAACCTTTCGGGAAATAAGGCATTTAATATTTCTTTGATACAAACAAAAATTTCTCCTCCCATTGCAAATGGAAGTTTCTTTTCTCTCACAATCGACACGGAATAATATGACTTGACTGATACGACCGTTTCTCTGTCATGCAGGGTGTAATGTAAGGGATTGAGAGAGGAAATATTTCGTCTTACAGTGCTCGATGCTCGCGACTCACGTTTGCATCACAACTGGACACGCCTGTACTATAGGAATACAGTTTCAACGTTCCATTCGCAAACCATTTTGCGTGTCCAGATCTGGATTGTTTGCTTAGAGCTGATGTAATTACTGAATGGTTTTGAAGAAGATGCTACACAGTGAAACCTCTATGGCCCAGAGGGTCAATTGTCTGTTTAGAGGAACTGAATTATGCATGTTACTCAGAATTACTATTGCAATGGCCTCACTTCTGTGAGTGACAGCAACTCTGGCTTCTATTGGGGAGTTTACTGGCCTCAGAGCACAAACGGACCTGCCTTGTATCACTACGAGTATCATGACACATATGGTATTTTCATAAATCGTAATTTGTTGTTATATGAGGCAGTATGATTTAGACAAAGATCTGTCGTCATATTGGTAGACTTTCAATGGTGGCAGGTCATAAAATGCCCCGATGTCGCACTTAAATTATTTTATGATCAACACTGTCAATTTTTATTTCCTTTAAGAGTCGTATTCATAGACGAGACTTTGGACCAAAGTTGACTTTGGACCAGAGGTCTGCATCGGACGTTTTCGCTCGAGCGCCAAGTAGTTCATAGCATAATCCGATAGGTAGCCCACATGCATGATGGGTAAAATTGTCACAAGCGATAAATCCTCGAACGGTATAAGCCGAGCGTTAGACATTCGTTCTTGTTACATTGATGACCTGTGTAGTAACATCATAGATGTTTATCATTTCAAAACTTTGCAGTGTTTAACTAACCTCTCCATAGTACAACTACAAAACTTGCTTTAAAATGTAATATAAATGTTGTATGTAAATGATTTTTTTTTTCCCACACAGGAGTGATTTTGTTTTTGCCACATCTGATAGATGTTATTGGATTTAAATGTAATTATTATAAACGGAGAACACAATCACGACAATGCAAGAACTGTATCAAATTATCTAGTAATAATAATAATAATAATAATAATAATAATAATAATAATAATAATAATAATAATAATCTCTAATAATTAGTGTATCAATCTTTGCGTCTGTAACAGTTGTGCAGCATGATTATTCGTTTTATTATATTTTCTGTGACGTTATCTCTGTACTAATATTGTTATTAATCTACTGCTATATCAATAATATTTTGTAAAACGTTTCTACATTGTCGCAGTATATAGGCGGAACACTATGTATGGATCTATCATATTATATATGTGGTAAATCAAATATTGAATAATTATTAATTAGCAATAATAACTGTATATCGAAGTTTTCTATACTATTTTATTCATAACTTCATGTTCCTGTTTTGGTACGTTCCATTGACTGTTCCATTAAACGTTTGTCATAAACGCAGAAAATAAAGCCTTATTTTTACCGTGTAAGCAAAACATATGTGTATCTTAATCTGTCGCCTTCCATACAAGATAAGATATGTCGGTGAGGTGACCTTGTACTATGCTTCTATTTATTACGAGCGTATCACGACCGATCGTATCTCACTCGAGGGTGCGACACTCGACCGAATTCAAGCGAGCGATTTAACTCCAATGCAGCACTCTGCTTTGGACCAAAGTTGACTTTGGAAAGTACAAAGTCGCCATTTTCCTATTCACAGTCGACACTTTGACGAAAGTAAACTTCAATCGTGACTTTATTTCGAAGTCGTCGGAAATCTAGACTTTGAATCCTCAGCTGAGGAGTAACGGTTGGCATGTTTTACGTGAAACGAGCGGGTCCGGGTTCAAATCCCTGTTGGGACAAGAGATTTTTTTCAAGGTTTTCTCTCAACCCATTATGAGCTAATCCTAGGCAACTTTTGGCGCTGAACTTTGTACTCATTTCGCTTGCATTATCAACTTTATTTTACTCTTACGCTAGATAACTATCGCAGTTGGTAAAGCGTCGTAAAATAAACTAATAATAATAATAATAATAATAATAATAATAATAATAATAAAACATAGAACTTATATAATATATTATGCTCGATCAGTTACATTGCAGAATAAGTCGCCTATAATCAAACTGCACTTTATTCAAAATCTGATTTTTCAGGAAAGACGAAAAACTAGTTCAGTTAGATTAGAAACAGTGATTTTACTACTAAGTTAAAGTAGTTTGGCTCCAAACATACTACACTGAAACATATGTTAAATCCATATTTCATAATTTGGAGAAAGTGCACTTGATTCTAGGCGACTCAAATTTACAATTTAACTCTTCTGATTTTTTTTTCATGAAAATCTTTGTAAATATAAAGTTAACATACAAACATTTCATAATATTAGGCGAAATATGTTACCTCATATACTTGAATTAAAATACAAATTGTGGACCAAGATTATACAATCATTTTATTAAAATAAGTCAAAATCAATTGACCTTAATAACATTTCCAGTATGGTAATTAAATATTACATTTTTTTAAACTGTAACTGCCGATTATTTAACTTTTTCGTATACATATTTTTTTCGTTTCTTTTTTTCAACTAATGTTCTTTTTTCAATTTGTACTTAAAGTTTTAATTATAAGACTTAACTTCTAGTTTTATATTACGTAACTGAAACTGCTCAAAGACGAGTATTTGCTTCTTTAAGTGCAAACTATAATATATTTTGAATATGTACAAATTTGTATTTTCAATAAATCCAATCAACAATAAATTCAGTTCATTAGCAATATGCAGGGTGTTCTGAAGAAAGTTCCACAATTTAGTAGTAGGAGGTAGTATGCATCAAAACAAGAAATAAAAGTCCTACAAACATGGGTCCTGAAATTAATATCTTCTGAGGAATTAACAAATGTTTACCATCAGTGTAAGAACAGCATATCTTCTATACACAGTACACCTTTGCAAATCAAGATTTCAGGTATAACTCCCTGTAAAGTTGATTTGAATAATTTCGAGGGAAAAATTGTTCCGGAGCCGGGTATCGAACCCGGGACCTTTGGTTTAACGTACCAACGCTCTACCACTGAGCTACCCGGGAACTCTAACCGACACCGATCCAATTTTTCCCTCTATATCCACAGACCTCAAAGTGGGCTGACAACCGTCGAGCAACCAACTAACTCCGTGTGTGCACTCGAAGTTGGTTGCTTGACGGTTGTCAGCCCACTTTGAGGTCTGTGGATATAGAGGGAAAAATTGGATCGGTGTCGGTTAGAGTTCCCGGGTAGCTCAGTGGTAGAGCGTTGGTACGTTAAACCAAAGGTCCCGGGTTCGATACCCGGCTCCGGAACAATTTTTCCCTCGAAATTATTCACAGTACACCTTTGTTTGTGTTTGTATCAAGAGGACGCTTAAACAGACGACAGTACGTTAGAGTTCGTAATCGTACTATTGTACGTAAACTGATTCTACACTGCAATAATTATAGTAGAACCTCTATTATCCGTGGTAATGAAGGGAATGGGCTGAACGGTTAATCGAAAAAATCGGATAATCCGTACCATACATAAAATATTCGTAAATTTAGTGAATAATATTTTTACACTTTCTTAATTCCCTTCGTGGTGATGTGCTAGATAATGGATCAGAAGTTCACTAATTTAAGTCTGGTTATCAACGACGGGTTTTTAAGGGGCAAGGAAACTCCTTGCAATGGCTGCCTGTGGATAGATATGAGTAGTGGAGGTACTGTGTTGTAGATTTACATACTTCATACACTCCAATCTCGTATTCTGATGCGAGATGAGCCAGGTTTCTCTTTCCCCAAATCATTCAATTATTTACACTTTTTTTTCCATTCTTAGCACAATGCGATTTCTTTTGATACCCGTACAAAACATCAAATTAAATTAAATTTTCATATAGAATATATATTATTTATTTTGTTTTATTTATTTTAATGTAGGCCTACCGAAGTACATATGATATTTCCATGCAGATATTCTGCGTCATCATACGATGAAAGAGTAATGGAACGGAGAAAAATTCTCTCCGGCGCCGGGATTTGAAGCCGGGTTTTCAGCTCTACGTAGAGCTGAAAACCCGGGTTCAAATCCCGGCGCCGGAGAGAATTTTTCTCCGTTCCATTACTCTTTCATCGTTTCATATAGAAGTTATAGCCTACAGTAAACAATTCGAACAGTAGACCATAGTGTATAAAGGAAAAGGCTTGTAATAAGACACTCTAAAAAAAATAACGTATTAATACAATGTGCAGCACTTAATATATTTCTGCAGCAAAAAAAAAAAAGCGAGAGATAGACAGACGGTTAATCCACCAATCGGTTAATAAGATGACGGATAATCGGGGTTCTACTGTATTACTGTGCCAGTCGGGTAAGTTAGTTTGTTATCTGTTAAATCGGACTACGTTTTGTTGTAACGGTAATATGGGTCCTAAATTAATATCTTCTGAGAAATGAGCAAAAAGTTTACCATTACTGTAAGAGCAGCATATCTTCCACTGTGTCGACCTGGTTGGCGAGTAGGTATAGCGCTAGCCTTCTATGCCTAAGGTTGCGGGTTCGATCCCGGGCCAGCTCGATGGCATTTAAGTGTGCTTAAATACGACAGGCTCATGTCAGTAGATTTACTGGCATGTAAAAGAACTCCTGCGGGACAAAATTCCGGCACATCCGGCGACGCTGATATAACCTCTGCAGTTGCGAGCGTCGTTAAATAAAATATAACATTCTTCCACTGTGAGCTCTTTAGCAAGAAACAAAACATGCCCCTATTCAAAAGATGCGACAAACGGTTACATTCTGTTTCCTCATTTGTTTCTTGCCAAAGAGCTCATATGCTGTTCTTATAGTAATGATAAACATTTGCTCATTACTCGGAAAATATTAATTTTAGTATCCATGTTTATAGGACTTTTATTTCTTGTTTTGATGCACATTACCTCCTCTCTAAATATTGGAACCTTTTTTCGGAACACTGTGTAGAAACATTTGAAAGGTATTTTAAAAATACCGACCTTTATATTTATTAGAACTGTTTATAGGACTTTTATTTCTTGTTTTGATGCACATTACCTCCTCTCTAAATATTGGAACCTTTTTTCGGAACACTGTGTAGAAACATTTGAAAGGTATTTTAAAAATACCGACCTTTATATTTATTAGAACTGTTTATAGGACTTTTATTTCTTGTTTTGATGCACATTACCTCCTCTCTAAATATTGGAACCTTTTTTCGGAACACTGTGTAGAAACATTTGAAAGGTATTTTAAAAATACCGACCTTTATATTTATTAGAACTGTTTATAGGACTTTTATTTCTTGTTTTGATGCACATTACCTCCTCTCTAAATATTGGAACCTTTTTTCGGAACACTGTGTAGAAACATTTGAAAGGTATTTTAAAAATACCGACCTTTATATTTATTAGAACTGTTTATAGGACTTTTATTTCTTGTTTTGATGCACATTACCTCCTCTCTAAATATTGGAACCTTTTTTCGGAACACTGTGTAGAAACATTTGAAAGGTATTTTAAAAATACCGACCTTTATATTTATTAGAACTGTTTATAGGACTTTTATTTCTTGTTTTGATGCACATTACCTCCTCTCTAAATATTGGAACCTTTTTTTCAGAACACTCTGTAGAAACATTTGAAAGGCATTTTAAAAATACCAACCTTTATATTTATAAGAACTGTTTATAGGACTTTTATTTCTTGTTTTGATGCACATTACCTCCTCTCTAAATATTGGAACCTTTTTTCAGAACACTCTGTAGAAACATTTGAAAGGCATTTTAAAAATACCAACCTTTATATTTATAAGAACTGTTTATAGGACTTTTATTTCTTGTTTTGATGCACATTACCTCCTCTCTAAATATTGGAACCTTTTTTCAGAACACTCTGTAGAAACATTTGAAAGGTATTTTAAAAATACCTACCTTTATATTTATAAGAACTGTTTATAGGACTTTTATTTCTTGTTTTGATGCACATTACCTCCTCTCTAAATATTGGAACCTTTTTTCAGAACAGCCTGTAGAAACATTTGAAAGGTATTTTAAAAATACCAACCTTTATATTTATAAGAACTGTTTATAGGACTTTTATTTCTTGTTTTGATGCATACTACCTCCTCTCTAAATATTGGAACCGTTTTCAGAACACCATGTAGAAACATTTGAAAGGTATTTTAAAAATATCTAGCTTTATATTTATAACAACTGTTTTCGAAGAGTTTATTTATTTATTGAATTCCTTTTTTAATATTGATTACTCATATCTTATCCTACTACAAGGATCTAACAGAATCCGATCTAGGATTGTCCATCATAATCACCAAACAGTAGGCAGAGACGCAAATGGCTATACGTCAATATGCGCGGTGTTAAAAAAAGAAACATAACATACTATTTAAATTATGTTCACAGAGAGGGCGGCGCCCGAACGTTCCATCTAGCTAGCAGCCGTCATTTTATTAAATCACATAAACGCTACAAAGAGTGACCCACTTTGTTGGGTTTTTCGTTACAGACATGTTATTTCCGCCAAAATAAATTTCAGCTTTAAACATATCGTGAAAAAATTAATGTCACAATTGTGACGTACAGCAAGGATTACTCGCTTCATCAAAAGATTGAGGTTAAATAAACTCACTGACCTTTGTGCCAGTCATCCTACTTTACCTTCCAGCAGTCCAGCTCGGCCCACTCAGACTTTTAGATCTGGGCTGTCACTGCTCCAGCATGCCACCTTATAGCGTACATAGCTGACTTTGGTGATTAACATTACCGATTCATTTCCAGAGGGCCTTGTTCCCAACTCTTATGGCTCCAGATTTTCTGTCCTACCTGTAGCTTAAGTGAACGGAGTTACGTAATAATAGACCAACAGACAATTAAAAAAAAAAAAAAAAAAGATCTGTTGATGGCAGGCTAATTTTTTTTTTCTTTGTTGGTAACTCTATAGCAGCCGTGGCGAGAATGCGACTCGCGAGGACATTGTGGCTCGCAGTGAGAGCTATGCATTTCTCTTGTTTCTAACCTTCCCCAACCCCCACCCTCTCAGTCACTGGAGTCAAACTCCGTTCCATTTGTATTTGTCTCTGACCTGCAAGTGGCATATGCCTCTCTCGAAACCATGTACCTCTACAAAAACGATAGGATGGGAGGAAGCATTTTTTGCTGTGAATATGATGAGAATATTAAATGTATGATTTGTTCACGAGTATTACGAGGAAAACGGTTGTATAACATAAAACGGCATTATACTACATGTCACTTATGTAACATTAAAATTTAGGTGTTAGTAATAATAATAATAATAATAATAATAATAATAATAATAATAATAATAATATCATCATCTCTGTACGTCGAACCTTTTTCAGCAGATGTACGAATAATGCGGTTAGCTCTTCAATTTGAACTCACTGATTTACTATGTGATGTCAAATGAAAGCTAGATGTAAGGACTTGACAAATGTTGAACTTTCAAATCTTTGCCAAAAAATAAATATCCGAAGCTTCGTTCTTTCGCTTGCTCTGTTGAAGCCATGTTCACTACAACTTACATTTGTGAAAAATTATTTTCAACAATGAAAATAGTAAAAACCAAATTTAGATCACGACTGACAGACAGATACCTTCGTGATCAACTACGACTGATTTTGACACTTTGTCGCAGAGACATTCTGAAGACAGTTAATTTTAGGTTGTGATAATGTGCATTTCTTTCTTCGTTACACGTACTGAACATTAGTTTGTAAGCTTATACTCTATAAAATTATATTTAAGCGCTTGACGTAGGGAAAATGAAAATCCGTTAATAAGTCAGACAGTTGCTTCACTTCCCCTTCGGGTGTCCGCCTCCCTCCATAGGTGCTATACACGTTGCAGGTTATACAGTGGCTCGGCGCAGAACTACATTTTCGCCACCGCTGCTCTATAGCATCTACAGTAAAACCCCGATTATCCGTCACCCTAATAACCGATTGATGGATTATCCGATTGTCTTTCTCTCTCGGAGAAAAAATATCAAGTACTGTACATTATATTAGTACGAATTTTTTATACAGAGTGTTTTTTACAAACCTTTACCGTTATGCATTATGTCCTAGTCTTCGAGTGCCCGTACTGTTTAACTTCTATGCAAAATGTCTTTTGCAAGTGTCAAAAGAAAACATGTTGTACTACGGAAAAAAATGCAAGTAATTGAGTGGTTTGGGAAAAGAGAAAATGTGGTTCATCTGACATCACAATACGAGATAAGAATTACAACTGTGCGCGATTTAAGCTAATGAAAAACGAAATATAAACTGTATAAAATTTGTAAATCTACAACATGAGACCTCTAATATTCCTATCTTTTCACAGGCATTCGTCATAAGGAGTTCCCTTGACCATTAAAACCCCGTCGTTGAAAACCAGATTTAAGTGCAATAAATAATGTTTTAATAACTGACTTATCGAAAAATCAAACATGAATTGTAAAAAAGAAAAAAACAGACTTAAATTAGTGAACTTCTGATCCACTACCTAGCGTATTAAAAGAAAAGACCATGGAGAAAATTTCGAAAATATTATGTACTTAGTTTATGAAAACTTTTTATGGAACAGATTATCCGATTTTTTCGATTAACCGTTCCCTCCACCCCCTTCATTACCACAGATAATAGAAGTTCTACTGTATTAGATGCTTTATGGTTGTGCTAACAGATGGAGTTACTTGCCAACAATGTGACGCTGAAACGTGTGTTCAGGTTACTGCCCAGCGACAGTCCTGATGTACTTTTTTTTATTTTGTGATGATTGGTTAATATTAACCCAGCACACTCATAGTCACACAAATTTCCAGACTCTAGACACCCAGGGAATTTTTCTTCTTCAAGAAAAATTTACCGAGAGCCGAGCCCGGGACCTCGATCTGGAAGCCAGCATGCTGACCAACAGACCACGGAGGCAGTCTGAGGCTAACATAACTCGGAAAAAATCAAGAATGCGATATCTGAATTTTGCTGCTATTTATAAGTTAACCTGATACAAAACACTATCCAGGAATTGGATTGGGAAATCATTCCGCATCCATCTTACTGACCTGATCTTGCGCCCTAAGACTTTCACCTTTTCCGCTCTATATCAAACAACCTTCAAGGAACTTCCTTGCCGGATGAAAATGCGCCCCGAACATGGCTTGACAACTTCTTTAGCTCAAAACCAAGCGATTTCTACAGGCGTGGAATCGAAAAACTACTCCGTCGTTGGTAGACTGTTGTAAATAGTGAAGGAGAGTATCTGTAGTGTTCGGGAAAAGTGAGACAAGTCAGTTTCCACAAACCTTTTTTGATAATTTATTGACAACTTACGGAACATCTGCTCGCTTGGAAAAAAATACATACGTATTTCTCCCATTACAATAATTCATACAGAAAAAAATCAAATCGACATAAACCAGTGTAAGTTGTCAATAAATTATCAAAAAGGTTTGTGGAAACTGACTTATGTCACTTTTCCCAAGCACTGCAGATATATTGTTGGAGATTAACTTTTCTCTTGTGTGTATCTGATGTGTTTAATAAACTTATGAAAAATCGCTACGGAATTATGCACCAACTTAATATTTTCAGATGCGGATTCTAATGTAGCTGCTTTCTATTGAAAATTTGCTTAAGATTTTCTTCTTTCCTCTTCGTTTTTTCAGTTTTCCATGTCCAATTCCGTCGTCACCTGTATCTTTTTCAAACGTATATAGGTATATCTACTTCCGCTGTCGGTAGATATCATTACATTATACGTAATATACTGACAAAAAAGTTGCCCCCGGGAGCGTAGTTGGTATAGCGCTGGCTTTCTATGCTCGAGATTGAGGGTTCTGTCCCGGCCGTGGTCGATGGAATTTAAGTGTGTTTTTTTCTTTTTTATTATTTTTTTAATCGGATACAAACATACGTATGTGAATCTAGATCATTCATTACAAGTACAACTTCTTCGGACACAAACATACGTATGTGAATCTAGATCATTAATTACAAGTACAACTTCATCGGATACAAACATACGTATGTGAATCTAGATCATTCATTACAAGTACAACTTCATCGGATACAAACATACGTATGTGAATCTAGATCATTAATTACAAGTACAACTTCATCGGATACAAACATACATATGTGAATCTAGATCATTCGTTACAAGTACAACTTCATCGGATACAAACATACGTATGTGAATCTAGATCATTCGTTACAAGTACAAATTCATCGGATACAAACATACGTATGTGAATCTAGATCATTAATTACAAGTACAACTTCATCGGATACAAAGATACGTATGTGAATCTAGATCATTCATTACAAGTACAACTTCATCGGATACAAAGATACGTATGTGAATCTAGATCATTCGTTACAAGTACAACTTCATCGGATACAAACATACGTATGTGAATCTAGATCATTCGTTACAAGTACAACTTCATCGGATACAAACATACGTATGTGAATCTAGATCATTCGTTACAAGTACAACTTCATCGGATACAAACATACGTATGTGAATCTAGATCATTCATTACAAGTACAACTTCATCGGATACAAACATACGTATGTGAATCTAGATCATTAATTACAAGTACAACTTCATCGGATACAAACATACGTATGTGAATCTAGATCATTCATTACAAGTACAACTTCATCGGATACAAACATACGTATGTGAATCCAGATCATTCATTACAAGTATAACTTCATCGGATACAAACATACGTATGTGAATCTAGATCATTCGTTACAAGTACAACTTCATCGGATACAAACATATGTATGTGAATCTAGATCATTAATTACAAGTACAACCTCAATCGATGAATACAAACATACGTACGTGAGATCATGCATTACCATCAAAACCTCAATGAATGAACACAGACATAATTGAACTTTGATCTTTTCTTTTCTGCGACACTCTTTTTTTTTTTTTTTTTTTTTTTTTTGCTACGTCTCTTTATTAACTTGTATGACTCAACATAGATACACACACACACACACAACATATGCATGCAACACTACTAGAAGTTCCTAACGACTATAATGATTACGACTATCGAAATGAGCTGACCACCGCCACATTTTAAATGCAACAGGCTCATGTCAGTATATTTACTAGCATTTAAAAGAATTCCTGCGGGACAGAATCGCGGCACACCGGCGACGCTGATAATAACTTCTGCAGTTTCCAGCGTCGTTAAATAAAACATAATTTAAAAAAGAAAATATAAAGAATTAGATTTAGATGTTTATTAAGTGAATAAATATTGTTTAAAGATAATTGAAATGAAACTTAGTAAGATCTCTTCGAAAAGCCCACCCAGAAACTGTAACATAAACAAAAGAGTTGTAAGTTAAATGGTTGGCTGATCCATTCTATACTCGGAATCCAGACTGAATTCAGAGCCAGACGAATGAAACTGAACACCGAGTGGTGAGTGGGTTGTGCACGTCCTTTTATCACTCGGATATAAAGGCGAGGAGCTGTTTTGTGCGATTTGTTTGTATCGCTTTATTAACACGACTTATAAATGGACTGCTTTCTGAATGTGTTCTTTATTGGTGACACAGCTGTCGCGTACGGATGGAAGGAACGAAAAAGCCTCTGCGTTACGAGAATACGAGTCTAATAATCAATTGTAGGCCTATGTACTGCACACGCTTTCGCAATAAGAGTTCTTTTGTAGTAACCGTTAAGTTAATGTGTGTAGAGCATCATTAAGATATAAAAACTCTTCTCTGGAAATGTTTCGAATATAACAGATATTTAATGAAATTAGAGACCTTCTGAACTGATTAGTGGCACTAGGATATGAATGGAGATTGCAATAGTACGCGTTTTGTAATGTGATTTGAAGCCGCGGAAAATAAATTATACAGGATGTTTCAGGGCTAGTGTTACTAATTTTCCGGGATGATAGGGAAGGGCACATGTGTCAATTTGAGATAGGAACCCTGGTTCGGAAATGACTGAGTCGAAAGATATAAGCAAAAATAGTTGTGTGGAAATGGAATAATTTTGTGCGAGATCGTGCGTATTTGCTTGGTTTCCGCACAAAACCAATCCGCGGAAAGTCTAAAATTCCACATTCAGTATTCCCAACCTAACACACATAATAATTTCCCTCTTCTTACCGCTTAAGTGACATATTGATTTTACTGCTTTAGGCTTTTAACATATTATTTTTAGAGACGTTCAATATAGTAATAATTATAAATTGGAAACTTACCACTGCAGTTTCACCTAAATTGCACTGTTAATTATTGTTTTTAAATATATGCAAAAATTAAGTAAACTCTACAACTCCACTAAAGTTACTGCATTCGTGATGCAAGTAACATTAAGGAAGCCGTGAAAAACATCTCCTTGACCGGCAAAATTAAACTTGCCGATGTTATTACTGCAATATGTTATATAAATAATATTGTTAAAATATTAAAATGAAAAATAAATCATTACATAACCTTACCGTTTGTTTTAAGTTCGCATTTATAGACTGGGGGGGGGGGGACACGTATATCACGGCCTGCTGGAGTATAGTAAACACAGAAAACATTTTAAAGCAACAATGTTGAAGATAGATATTTTTGTTTTGCAAATTTGCCGTCATTGAACAAAAACCAAGATGGAGATTTCATTGCAACTAATTAGAAATTCCTCTTTCAAGTATGTAATAAACGATCTTCGCACAAAATAATGTACGATACACGAGCGGTATGTTTTCTTTCAATTCTCGGAAATTAAAAAAGCTCAACTACGTTTCGCTTTTTTAAACTTTTCCTCGAACATGAAAATTTCAACATACCGCTCTTGTAACGCATATTACTATTATTCCTCTGTACACCTTATTTATGTGTATTTTTCTGTACATCTTACACATACTGGCCACCGGCGTGGCTCAGTCGGTTAAGGCGCTTGCCTGCCGGTCTGAAGTTGCGTCCGGGCGCGAGTTCGATCCCTGCTTGGGCTGATTACCTGGTTGGGTTTTTTCCGAGGTTTTCCCCAACCGTAATGTGAATGCAAGGTAATCTATGGCGAATCCTTGGCCTCATCTCGCCAAATATCATCTCGCTATCACCATATCACCAATCTTATCGACGCTAAATAACCTAGTAGTTGATACAGCGTCGTTAAATAACCAACTAAAATAAAAAAATAACCTACAGTATTCTGTTCAGTGCGCTGTCTGAGGGGTGGGGACAGGAAACTACACTAACGCAATGCAGATGGCGTAATGTGTAACGGACATGGTCGGTCCTGATATGCACATCTGTAGACAGCAGTGTATGTGTACAAGTTGCAGTGTCCAGTCGATCAGTCCTAGTGAAATGGAGGAGTACACGAGAGCGGAATATGCAGACATGATTTTTTAATACGGATGAGCCAATGGGAACAGTAGACATGCGCCTATCTACGTAGGAGATATCCTGCCCATACCATTTTTCCACGACTTTTCCAAAGGTTAAGGGAAGGAGGACACATGGTGCCAAATTACAATTTCATGTCCACACAACTATTTTTGCTTATAACTTTCGACTCGGTAATTTCCGGACCAGGGTTCCTTATCTCAAATTGATACATGTGCCCTTCGCCATCATCCCTGAAAGTTTGTAACACTAGTCAGGAAATACCCTGTATAAGCCCCAAGCCGGTAGGCAACTTTTGTCAGTACATGTGTTGCTGCTTCATTAAAGAAACTAGACAACTTTTGAAGTTAAATACTATACAGGGTGAATCAAAAGTCTGGAACCATATAAATTATCTCCCATATGCTTGATTTTCGATTACTATAGCAATATTTGTAAGAACAAATGCTCTACCAGTGACACATTCGATTCTAGCCATCAGCTATCTCAAAAGCCGCCATTTTGGAGCAACTTTGAAATTTTAAATGGAAAGGAGGTCATGTAGGTACTCAAACCATGTGAAATTTTCTGAAAAAAAAAAAAACAATAGTGCAATCTGTTTTGAGATATCTCTAATCGTTTTCAAGTTATTTAAAGATACAGTAACTGTCATAATGACACAAACATTAGTTACTGCATCTACAAATATTTTGTAACATGGTACAATATTAAGAAGGCTTTGGAAAAGGTATTTTTATGCAATTCTGGCAATTAACTTTGTATCCTATTTATACGATACGTAATTTACATGAATTTGCTGTTAGTATGACGTACGTGCGAGCAAATGAACACACAATTTTATGAAAAAGGAATTTTAATTGCAGTTAACAAAAGATTTGTACTTTAATTTACGATAGATAACAACCACTAATGCACCAAAGATTAAGGCCTTGATTTCATTTTAGCAGTCATTAAGCAGCTCGTCTTTTATTTCTTAAGCGTCTTATAATATAAGGAAGGTGGAATATTTTAATATTGAAAGTACAGTTCTCACATTTTTTCTTTAGCAGTATTACTCAATTAATCTTTTATAGTTTTAAACTCAGGAGGCAATTGCCCCCTAACTTCCTAAACGACGTCTTGCCTTTTACGTAAAATGACTGCCTAGACCCAACCAATCATCTCTAAAAAAAATGTTTGTTTTTAAACACCCTACAGGCACAATTGTCGCAACAGAGATACTTTCCAAGTATATCGGCGATAATTCCTCCAAATATCTGCAAGACTGCACTGGCGACAAAATGTCTGTAGCTCTATTTAGAAATTACTGAAACTTCCTGGCTTCTTGGTGTTTTAATTGGTTAATATTCGTTATCGCGGGGTTTTTGGATGTAGATTTCTGTTTTGAGATTGATTTTTATGACCCCTGTATTACTCTTAGAAATTTGTTGCATTGTTACTAAAACACACTGTATGTACACACTCGTATATTAATTATCTCAGACCATGTAAACGTTACACTTGCTGGTTACGTGTTTTAACAGACAGATTTGGAAATAACTGGTGAGTATTTCTACATAATTACTGGAATTATTGTAAAACTAGTTTCAATACGTTGGCCTTTATTCCAATGATTTATTTGTCCTCTACGCCAATAATATTTGTGGTAATCATTAATTGGACAATTACCTCACAATATCCTCATGTTCACTACATTATATTAAAAAAGAATATTATCCCTGTAGAGAAGCATGAACAATGCTTTTATGACGTCATTGTCATCATCGTTCCACCTTTTTTTTTCTGCAGTAGCTACAATTCGTCACTTAAGAAATTAAGTGGTATTCCTGTATTATTGTGGAAATTTTCAAAATTTATATCGTAATCTACAACTTCTCATTCTAGTCATGTGATGTACTTATTTGTAAGTTTTGAGCCTTTACTTTAAATGTCTTCAATTTATTTTTATTTATTCATTTTTTTTGTAAGTTGTTTTTATAACTCGCTGCACTTCTAAGGAACCGGAATGTGTTTTGTTTGTTTATATTTTGCTTTTATTCTTTGTTTTATGATCCATGTTTCACTTCAATATAATGAAGTTGATACTGGCTTTTGAATTGTTCCTTTCTGTGCTTTATTATTGGGAGATCTTGTAATAATGGCATTAATATATTAAAACATGCTTGTTATTACGCTATAAATCGTGCACAATTGGCCTAATTCTGGCACGTGACAAAAGCGTTACCTAGCAACTAGTATTCCATGATGTCATCACTGCCTTTACAACACAGTTTTATACAACGTAAGTTACCTGAAAGAGGCATTATGCTATATGATCAAATTTTTAAACTTAATTTGGAAATAGCATACCCTTTTGAACCTACACATTATCCAGATTCAGGACATATGCCTGATCTGCTTGATTTCTTTATTGGTAAACAATTCCAACATTTCTGTAACGTTCCAAGAGTTATACATGAATTGAGTTCAGATCATTTACCTGTTCTTCTGACTTTATCAGCAGCTATTCCGAATTCATGTAATAAATACACGCTCATAAGACACCCCTTTAACAGGAATGAATATGTATCTTGTCTTGATATCTCTACTAACTTGAAGATTCCCCTAAAAAATAAAAGAGATATAGATATGGCAATAAATACACTTACCAATAATATTAAAACAGCTGCAAATACGGCTTCTTCCAATAGTTCAAACTTTAATCGAATTAGAAGAAAAACAGTATTTCCACCACATATCTTACAGCTCCAATATGTGAAAAGATCAGCCAGGGCACTATGGCAAAGAACAAAATATCCTCCTCATAAGCAAAATTATAATAAGGCTACACAAGAACTAAAATTAGCCCTAAAAGAATTATACAGTGAGGCAACTGACATTCAGTTAAAATCCTTAGATTCAAAGGATGGCAGTCTATGGCGTAAAACAAGACAAATTACTAAAGAAACTGAAAAGATTCCACCGCTAAAATATGACAATCAGTGGCTCACAAGCCCGAATGATAAAACTGAGATATTTTCCAAAATTTTAGAAGACCAGTTTAAACCTAATGACAACGAAGATAATATTACAACTTTAGAAGTGAATAATACTCTAGACCAGCCTCTACAACTGTCTCCAATTTGTAAACTATTCACTCCAGCTGAAGTCAGAAACACGATTAATAGATTACCCGCGAAAAAGCCCCTGGACATGACTATATAACACAACCTCTCCTCTTGCAACTGCCTAGAAGAACTATAGTACTGTTAACACAGATATACAATGCAATGATACGCTTATCATATTTTCCTTCAACATGGAAGCACGCTAATATTGTGATGATTCCTAAACCGAATAAAATTCGTACTGATCCATTTAACTACAGACCTATAAGTCTTCTGCCTCTCTTTTCAAAAATATTTGAGCGTCTTTTATTACCTAGACTATTAACGCATCTCGAATCATTGTTACCAAATACTCAATTTGGATTCAGAAAAATGCATTCCTGTCCGCAACAATTACACAGGATTATTGACATAATTCTTGACACCTATGAAAAGAAACAAATCTGTTTAGGCCTTTTCCTTGATACAGAAAAGGCGTTCGATAAAGTGTGGCATAATGGCCTCTTATTCAAACTAAAAAACCATCTTCCTGACACATACTACCGTTTAATTCAATCATTTCTTAGAAGACGAACTTATTCAGTAATATACGAAGGTGTACAGTCTCAGATTAGATATATTTCTGCAGGTGTACCTCAAGGGAGCATTCTAGCCCCTTTTCTCTATTTAATTTACACTCATGATATACCAACACCTAAATCAGATTCTCTAACTGTAGCTCAGTTCGCTGATGACATTGCTGTCCTTAGCAAAGGAGATACTGGTGAACAAGTGACAACCATTCTACAAAACTTTCTTCAGGAAATTGAAATATGGAACAAAAAATGGAGAACAGTCATGAACACAAATAAGTCATCAACAGTAACATTGACATACCTCAAAAAAGAAAAAGTACTTCCATTATACCTCAACTGTTCACCAGTACCACAGCATGAAGAAATACGATATCTTGGACTCATCCTAGATAGTCGCTTGACCTGGAATAAACATCTCACTTACACCCTCCAGAGATTAAGATACAGACTTCATCGATTGAAAGCAATACTTTCCAGCTCTAGTCTTTCCCTTTCCAACAAAAGGTTAATATATGTAATGCTTCTCAAACCTATTTGGCTCTATGGATGTTCATTATGGGGATCGGCTTCTATAAGCCAAATCAAGCGTATTCAAACATTCCAAAATCGGGCACTAAGGATAATCACTGGAGCACCATGGTACGTAAGAAATGAAACACTTCATTCAGATCTAGACCTAGCCAAAATAGAGACTGTAATTCATTCTTCCTACACACGCTTATTTGCAACATTGTCAACACATTCTAACAACTTAATCAACCAGATTCCTCGGAACCTGCCCCCTGCACGGCCTGATCGTCGCCTCAAGAGGAAAAGGCACACTGATTTGTTGATGCTTTGAGGAACGTTAATGGACGTCACCCTCTCCACGAGTCTCATATTATTGTAACGTTAATTATTTAAGCACAATTGATAGTACTAATGTACAAAAATTGTCAAATAAATTAAAAAAAAAACCTTCAAAACAACAACAAAATAACATTGTCTTAGAAACGGTTACTTGGCAACCATGCAATATATTACGCTATATCCAGTACTCATATCTCTACTACGTCATAAAATTACATTTTGTAAATTTATAATAGTTTTTCTTTACATATTTTAATGCTAGAATAATATAAAATACTGTAACACGTGTATAATCTTCATTATAAACACTCGTGAAAATTAATGCGCTTGCTTACGCTTGAGCACTAATATTCACTCGTGCCATAATTACCAAGATTATGCATTAGTTACATAAGTTACTATTTTATTTTTTATTCTCTTTTTGTACAAATCTCATAATTTTAGTCGTTTACAAATTGTAACCATTAGGTTGTCCACTGTTGTGGAGTAACGGTTAGCGCGTCTGCCCATGAAACAAGCGGGCCTGGGTTCAAATCCTGATTGGGGCAAGTTACCTGGTTGGGTTTTCTTTGAGGTTTTCCCTCAACCATTTGAAGCAGAATTGCTGGGTAACTTTCGGCGTTGGACCTCGGACTCGTTTCGCCATCATTAATTCACATATCAATATCCATACCATGGCCCTGATTAAGTTCACGGTGCGGCGTGCTATACTTGTACAAGAGCGCAGCCGTTCATCTACTCAATCATTCACAGAATGGGAGTGGTAAGCACAATAAGCCTCAGGCTGCAGTGCAAGCCTTCGGGTCTCTCTTACGTACAAGAGAAAAAAAAATATTAGATTGATGTATAAATTTGTAGCGTTTTTGTTCATCATCACAATACTGCGTTGTTAGGAGATTGTTTATCGTCTGTCATTTGTTATTTGGAGTGTTGTGATTGTAAATATGCCTTGAATTTTGCAGACTTTAAAAACGTTTGTGTAATTTGTGAGCTAAGAAGATGGAGTGTCAAATGGAAAAAAATAACACTTCCGACATATTCTTCTATTTGAGTTTAACAGAGGAGCAAAGGCAGCGGAGGCGGCTCGAAACATTTGTATCGCGTACGGGAAGAATGTCAATGGCGAAAGCTGTGCAAGAAAATGGTTATGTCGTTTCAACACATAACAATCTGTATAAAAGTTAGTGTCCATCTACAGAAGATGATGTTTTGCGTAAAAAGAAGGCGTGATATGCTACGAATTGCGTCCCAGGAATGTAACCATAACTGCTGACATTTATTGCCAACAACTCAGACGCCTTGCGGACGCAACTGAAGAAAAATGACCAGGAAGACTGCATCAAGTGCTGCTAAAACACGATAATTCACGCCTGCATTCAGCTAACATGACGAAAGCAGCTGTCCAGGTGCTTGGTTGGGAGATGATTCCACATCCCCCCTATTCTCCCGATCTTACGCCCTCAGATTTCCAGCTTTTTCGTTCTCTATCCAACAATCTTCAAGGGAACTCATTTGATAACGAAGGTGCTTTACAAACTTGGCTTGACGACTTCTTTAACTCCAAGCCAACGGATTTCTTTAGACGCGGAATCGAAAAACTACCCCAGCGTTGACAGGGAGTCTTAGATAATGTAGGAGAATATATGAATCCTATAGATTCAAAATCCCCTATATCCACTTTCACAAATTGAAGAATTTTGACAGTAATTGGTTCCAAATAGAGAGAATTCTCAACCTAACAGTGACTTTTAACGAACCTTTTTCTTTAAATTTAGTTACTTTTCGAATTAAAATTACATAAATAATTAGAATTCATTCTTAGCAAGCAATATGTGGGTATAAATAAATTATGAACAAAATGGTCTTTAGGGGGTTCTGAATCTAGAGGATTCATATTACTGATTAATTTCTATGTTCTATTCACCACAAATAAAAACTTTTTTCACGGCGAAAAAACGCTACGAACTTTTGCTTTAACCCAATATTATTCAGTTGAATTTGTTGACTTACTCTAATGAAATTGTTTTTATTATTACCTAGGATCTTACACTGTCCGTCTTATAGAAAACCAATGTTTTTCGTTTATAAGTATATATTTCATATTACATACTTACTTTAAATCATCGCTGTTAGTATTACTAAATTTCCTCGTTTTTCTTTTCCTTTTCATGCCTCTTTCTTTCGGTTTATCATTTTTCCATTCATTTGCTCCCCTTTTCTTTCTCTCATTTTTGACTGTCATTGTTTTTTGTTTTTATATTTCTGTGATTATTTCTTTCTCTTAATTTTCTTAATCTTTGTCCTTAATACTTTACGATAGGCATACTTTTATGTACATTAGAACAAATACATGGAACGGACAGATATTCCATGTGAAAGTGGTGTTTGAAATTACACAAAAACGTGATAGTTGTAAGTCAAATGAGAATGAGGTTAATGACAATTGAACCGTGTACAAGAAACGTTTGCAACTGTCACTGGTGATGTAATCGGAACGCACTCAATCGGTAATAACTGTGTAATTCTGCGGTTTTCATGAAAAAACCTAAGAATTTCCTGCTAGGCGTCTCAAGCCAGTAAACGATATCGGCAAAATGGAATTTGATTTCAATCCCCAGCACATGCTATGGGATTGTTTGTGGGAAGATCGATTATGGGACAGGTTTTGTACAAATACTTAAGTTCATATTGTCATTGTCATTCGACCGTTGCTACATTATCACATTATCATTGCCTCTGACCTTTGGATGTTTGCCATACGTAATACTACGAGAAGTTTTGTGATTACAGAATTTCAGCCCGGTGGCGGCTGAAGCCACTTTGAATAGTGCCAGGACATTGAAAAGTAACGATAATGTATCGTGAATATTTTATATAAGTACTTACTTACTTACTTACAAATGGCTTTTAAGGAACCCGAAGGTTCATTGCCGCCCTCACATAAGCCCGCCATCGGTCCCTATCCTGTGCAAGATTAATCCAGTCCCTATCATCATACCCCACCTCCCTCAAATCCATTTTAATATTATCCTCCCATCTACGTCTCGGCCTCCCTAAAGGTCTTTTTCCCTCCGGTCTCCCAACTAACACTCTATATGCATTTCTGGATTCCCCATACGTGCTACATGCCCTGCCCATCTCAAACGTCTGGATTTTAAGTTCCTAATTATGTCAGGTGAAGAATACAATGCGTGCAGTTCTGTGTTGTGTAACTTTCTCCATTCTCCTGTAACTTCATCCCGCTTAGCCCCAAATATTTTCCTAAGCACCTTATTCTCAAACACCCTTAACCTATGTTCCTCTCTCAGAGTGAGAGTCCAAGTTTCACAACCATACAGAACAACAGGTAATATAACTGTTTTATAAATTCTAACTTTCAGATTTTTGGACAGCAGACTGGATGATAAGAGCTTCTCAACCGAATAATAACACGCATTTCCCATATTTATTCTGCGTTTAATTTCCTCCCGAGTGTCATTTATATTTGTTACTGTTGCTCCAAGATATTTGAATTTTTCCACCTCTTCGAAGGATAAATCTCCAATTTTTATATTTCCATTCCGTACAATATTCTGGTCACGAAACATAATCATATACTTTGTCTTTTCGGGATTTACTTCCAAACCGATAGCTTTTATATAAGTAATAATACTAATTGTTTATTATTTATTATTAATATTTGTGTGCTGAACAACAGCCGGAGACCAATTATAGTTCAGCACAATACACAAACAGAAGATGCAAAGGTGCAAAAATAAATAAATGGCTTAAATCAAGAAAAACATACATAAATAAAACTGAGAACAAAGACAGTAAATACTAATAATCAAAACGAAACTATACTTTAAAAGGATCTAACTTGTGCCCATGTAAATTGGCATATTTTATGCATCTACAGACTGGAGAAAGTGCTTTTGAATTTCTGTCGTAAAATAATGTTTGAAATCTTAAACCCTTTGTAGGAATACGAAGGCTAATATTGTTCATGATAGATTCACAATCAATATCACCCTTGATAACTTTGCAAAAAAATTGATAATCAAGATTTTGACGTCTAGAATAAAGGCTACAACAGTTAAAATATTTACAGGTAATCTCATAATTGAAGTCAGAGGAATTGGGTATAAATCGAAAAGCACATAAGGAAATAAATTTTCTTTGAATATTTTCCAATTTCACCGAATCAGTTGAAGTAATGGAATTCCACGCTACAGATGCATATTCAAGTTTAGATCGAACCAAAGTAAAGTATAGAATTAATAGAGATTCAGGAGTAAAAAAAAAGAACAAGTTATAGACCTAATTAAACGAAGCATTCTTATTGAATGATTATAAATATATTGAACATGATCGTGAAAATATAATTTAGAATCAAGTAATACACCAAGATCTTTAATAGAATTTTTCCTAATAATACAGACGTTATTAAGAGAATAATTAAATTTTATATTTATATTTTTATATTTATATTTATTTTTATTTATTTATTTATTTAACCTGGTAGAGATAAGGCCATCATGTCTTCTCTTCCCCTCTACCAGGGGATTACAACTACAATATAAGACTACAATTACAATTATAATTACAATTAATATTGAATTTTCAAATACAATAAAAATCAAAGTACTAAAAGATTAACAGACTAATAAAAGCTAGACAGTTCATTGTAAAAATTAAGAGGAGAGAATTTTTTATGGAAGTAATAATAATAATAATAATAATAATAATAATAATAATAATAATAATAATACACCTCAGATTGAGGTTCTGGCTGATATGTAAATCTATTATCAGGCAGTAGATCTCACTTGACGATACAGTATATGTCAGAGAAAGAACAATTGTTTGTGTACATCTTAAGGGGACACTTATGTGAGTTTTACAATTTTCATACAAAATTTATGAATTTTAAACTGCATAAACACCCCTAAAATACTATTATCTATACAAAATTTGGTGCCATTAGGGCTAATAGCTTTGAAATTATATATATATTTTTTAATAAAATATAGTACACACCTGTGGAGTAATGGTCAGCGCGTCTGGCCGCTAAACCAGGTGGCTCGGGTTCGATTCCCGGTCGGGGCAAGTTACCTGGTTGAGGTTTTTTCTGGGGTTTTCCCTCAACCCAATACGAGCAACTGCTGGGTAACTCTCGGTGCTGGACCCCAGACTCATTTCACCGGCATTATCACCTTCATCTCATTCAGACGTTAAATAACCAAAGATGTTGATAAAGCGTCGTAAAATAACACACTAAAAAATGAATAAGTAAAGTATATTTTATACTGACGTCACTAAAAAAAAGCTCCTTGCGACAAAGTTTTCAAAACTTTTTAGTTCATATCGGCTCAAAAGTTTGAAAATAATCATGAGAATATAAATTAATTATATTTTTGAACTCAGTCTAAATAGACAGCCACAATAAATTTTTAACTAGATTTTCTTAATTTTTCACCATTATTTCACCATAGTGTTCCCTTAAGTCTGATCAGTGTAATATGCAGCTAGTCAACGATGTATGAAATGACGGGGTTGCTGGTTCGATCCCGGGCCAGGTCGATGGCATTTAAGTGTGTGTGTCAGTAGATTTACTGGCATGTAAAAGAACTCCTGCGGGACAAAATTCCGGCACATCCGGCGACGCTGATATAACCTCTGCAGTTGCGAGCGTCGTTAAATAAAATATAACATTTTGAAATGACGGGGAAAAGGAACTGGCCACCCTACCCTATTATCTTTTGGCTTAGTTGTCTCGTGAGTGATGCTGTATTGATGTCACTTATGAAGTTCAAACCTGTCTTCTGACAGTTGATTAAAACAGAAAACTACTATTAGGCCTACTATATAAAGCAGAGCCGCCTATAGGAGGGGACGGACACTAATCGATTGGGGAGCCCGGGCATCTGAGTGGCCGGGCAGATTTTTTAATACTTTTTAGAGAGAAGAGGACACAAGATATTCACAATACTTTTTCTTTTACATGAACGTAGAATTCTGTTAAATTGCATGATTATAAATATACTGTATATTATTTTTAAAATTACATTTTTTTCGCTGATTTTAAGATTGATTATTAAACATGTTTACGATTGAGGTATTTTATTCCTCTTTCCCAAGTAGCATTTCAATTTCAGTAACAAACAAGGTTGCCAGATATTGTAATAAAATGTCAGTAGCTTCTTGTCTTATTATTATATTTAAATAATTATAGAATTTCAAGACGGCCTGGATAGCGCAGTTGGTATAGCACTAGCTTTCTGTGCTCGGAGTTGCGGGTTCGATCCCGGGCCAGATCGATGGCATTCAAGTGTGCTTTAATGCGACAGGCTCATGTCAGTAGATTTACTGACATGTAAACGAGCTCCTTCGGGACAGAATTCCGACACACCGGCGATGCTGATATAATATCTGCAGTTGCGAGCGTCGTTAAATAAACCATAATTTAATATTTTATAGAATTTCAACATTCGTTATAATATTGGCGAGCGGTAGGCCCTGACAAAAGTTTGTGAGAGGCCACAATTCCTATGGGTGACCTTGTACAAAGTCTCTTATCGAATATAACTAAAAAAAAGAATAGCGCCATTAAGTCCTTATGGGCTCTCTTGACTTTCCTACCGGGAATAGAACCCTTATCGGATGCGCTACCACTGCAGTTACAGGAAAGAGAAAACAATGTAGGAGAATTGAGATGGAGGAAGTGGTCTTGCGGTTTTGGTCAGACATTGTATACCTAACATAAATATCATTATTACCGGATGATTATATCATCATTGAATTACTGTTATCATAGAAGGCGGAAGTGAGCTGTACCGGTGATGTGATTCATTTATGCTATAACGGAAATCTCTGCTATGACTTCATGCTGTTATCTTCAGTATCTCCCACATGCTATGAAGAAACAAATACGCGAACTTTGATACACAGTATTATTATATTCACATTTGTGGAATGTAGAAAAATGAAATTTCTTAGAAGAATGGCAAAATATTCTTTTACGCCAGCCTTGGGCATAAAGGGAAAATGAAAGGAAATAAAGAAACCGCCGCCTATATCCTTTTCGCTTACGCCTCCTTAGAAACATACGCATAGTAAAGCACTGTGCATCTGTGGTGGATTTTAGGCGACCAGTAAGAGCCGAACCTTGTTAAAAGCTATGGTGCCTACCTTGTACAATCCGTCACTGAGCAATGCCTACCTTCTTGTCTACTCGTATCCGATCGAAACATTATTTTATCAGCTGAGGAAGGTGGAATGGGCAGTTAAGGGGTAGTCTGCTGTGACTCGATTATGGTATTAGTTCCCAGGCGTGTACTCGGTGGTCTGTCACTGTCAAACCCTGTGCTGCCGGAAAATATGCATTACAATTTTTTTATTTTTTATTTATTTATTTATTATTTTGCTAATAATTGTAACATAAAATATAATATATACAGAGAAACTTTAGCTCGCTCCTGAAAGAGTACAACTCGTGCTCAGGGGCGGATTCCTGAATTGAAATTGAAATTAATAATTATACAATACAATTTGTCTTATGTCTACTGTGCAATTATAGTATATAAATTTAAATTTACAATTTTACAATTTTTATAAAATCCATACATAACTTTTTAAATTTAATACTAGAACTATTAGAATTGACAAGTTTAGGATATTTAAATATAAATTTGTTATATATTCTTGGGTCTAAATTACTACTATGATTAAGTGCTGTAACAGTGTTGCATTTTGGTTCAAACAATCTTAAAGAATTCATACCTTTTGTTTCATAACTATGAGAATACAATTCAAAATTATTTCGATTTTTATGTATGAATTTTATTAATACAATATAATAAATTTGTCTTACGTTAAGTACATTAAAGTCTAGAAACAAATTTTGAGATGGAAAATCAATAGGATATGAAGACATATTTTAATTATTTTCTTCTGTAATAAATAAAGAGGATTAAAATTGGATTTAAATGAGCTACCCCATCCTATAATTCCATACATAATTACCGATTGAAATAAAGTTAAATATATTGTACGTAATAAACTTATTGACAAGTAATTCCTCAATAAAACAAAATAATATACTATTTTACGTAATTTATTACAAAGGTAATTAATGTGTTGGTTCCATTTTAAATGATTATCGAAAATTATGCCTAAATACTTAACTTCAGAGGACTCTTTAATAATCGGACATTTATACTGTATAAAACAACAATCAGAATTATGTAATTTGATACTTAATGTAGATGTAGGAGGTTTGTTACATTTTTCAGATAATGAGAATAGATTAATTATGCGAGTTCAGATTCATTACTGATACATACTTAGACATAATGTTAATTGACATGAAAGCTGTAAACAGTACCATTAAATGCGGCAATATACAGTATGTTTAAATAGACGGTAATCGTCGTCGTTACCATCATCATCATCATCATCATCATCAATGTTTAAACCAACCCGGTTTCTTCTGTCTTGATAAATTTGTGCTTTCCACTTTTTTTTATCTTCCGAGGTTTTCTATTTTTATGTCTGTAATTTATAAAATAGTTTCGGTACGTATCTGGATTCTTGTTAAATGTTTTCTCTATGTTTCTCTACTGACGTAAACGTAGAAGCTTGGCAACTTCAAGCTTTTATTCTTAGGTTTACGTTGACTATTACACTTTTACTACATCATACTACTTTTGACCAATAAAACGGTACGGAATAACGTGTTTCAACTAATTATGGTTGCTTATCCTACAATTTTTACTACCTCTCTAGCATTTGTTTCTTTGTTTGATAACATTGTACTTTCAATGATTGTATCTTTTAAAATGATTCATGTTTATTTCATCTTTATTAATTAAAACCTTTCTGTCATTTATCTTAACTTAATATTACTTAGATTATGTTATAGCTTCTGCTGTATGAGATTATGGATAGTCACGTATCAGAGATTGTTTAACATACAGGGTGAGTAAAAAGTATGGAACAACGTTTGTAACTTTTTTATTTCTAATTTTATGAAGAAACTATTTATACTAAAGTTGTAAGGTATCAAAGAAGGAATATTTTGAACATGTTTTCAAATACTATGCTTTTCATTTATAAAGAGTGTGCAAAGGAGTCTGCTTTTTTAAATGGTATCAAGTACTTATTTCCCCATTTTTAGATTCTTCTGGTCTCAGTACGTACAAAATCACATTTTTTGCCATTTATAAACTATTGTTTTTTTAAATTACCTCTTTTGATGACAATGTACTGTATGTGTACAGTAAAGGGAAATTTGAATGCTTCAGTACACCAGTTTGAGGAGGCTTTGGATTAAACAAGTGCAGACAATAGTAATATACGTTACAAGAGCGGTATGTTGAAATTTTCATGCTCGAGGAAAAGATTGAAAAAGCGAAACGCAGTTGAGCTTTTTTAATTTCCGAGAACATGAAAACAAACATACCGCTCGTGTATCGTACATTATTTTGTGCGAAGATCGTTTATTACATACTTGAAAGAGGAATTTCTAATTAGTTGCAATGAAATCTCCATCTTGGTTTCTGTTCAATGACGGCAACTTCGGAAAACAAATATATCTATCTTCAACATTGTTCCTATAAAATGTTTTCTGTGTTTACTATACTCCAGCAGGCCGTGATATACGTCTGTCTTTTTTTCCCCCAGTCTATGATGAGTCTGGAATCTTGTTGATTTTTTCACGGCTTGCATTACAAATGCAGTAACTTTTGTGGTGTTGTAGAGTTTACTTAATTTTTACAAATATTTAAAAACAATAATTAACAGTGCAATTTAGGTGAAATTGCAGTGGTAAGTTTCCAATTTATAATTATTACTATATTGAACGTCTTTAAAAATAATATGTTAAAAGCCTAAAGCAGTAAAATGAATATGACGCTTAAGCGGTAAGAAGAGGGAAATTGTTATGTGTGTTACGTTGGGAATACTGAATGTGATATTTCACACTTACCGCGTATTGTTTGTGTGCGGAAAGCAAGCAAATAGGCACGATCTCGCACAAAAGGTAGTAGGAAGGAGTGAATAAAGGTAATAAGAACAATTGAATAACAATAGTAATTTATTTAAATTTATAATTTGAAAAAGACATATTGTAGGATACGCACCATTGAAATTTAATTGCATTAGTAATGCAATACATGGATTTTAAAGTAAGAAAACCCATTAAAACCAAAATTAGCATTGTTGTGTTGTATCATAATATGTTGATTTCGGTTTACAAAAGGCGCTCAAAATGGCTCCCATTTACTACCAAACAATGCATAAATCTATCTTTGAAATTGTTTAATGTATATTTCACAAAGTCTAAAATTTCTAAGTCTTCTTATTGCCTCATTTTTAATTTTTTCCCATTAGAATATCTTGTGGAGCATCTTAAATAGTCCATTTCCATACTAAGTAGTTTAAAAATCATATTTTTATTCAACTGGCATGTTTCTGCTCTATATACTAAAGCACTTCGAATAACTGATTTATAAACTTACAGTTTGGTATCTTTAAATTTTGTTACACCACTGTCATGAAATTACATAACAGCTTAATGAAGATTAGGATTCCTCCTAGGACCTAGGCCTATATTCAGCTGCAGAAATCTGTTGTTTGTCAACTTATCCAGTAGTTCGTCGAACTTTGAACATCTCAGAATAGCAGTTTTTCTTTATTTTTCAAGAAATTAGTTACAACCTGTGTTTCGCCTGAGGCATATCACGGGGGAAATTCACATTGTAGTTTACAGTAATAATGAGATTATTCTTTCAGAGTGCGGAAGATATACTTGAGGAAGGCAGCTATCTCAACGGTGTTGAAGTGGAGTTGGAGTACCATATGCGGAGGAGTAGTCTGTAGTGTTTAGTAAAGGGATAGAGACTTGCCTAGAGAATTATTATTAGGTCTACTCTGAAATAAGATGAATAAATATTTCACATATTTGAGTTCAGGGAGTCTCTGGAGAAAAAGACGATGTTACTCTTTTTCATCCAAGTGCGACATCGTAATTGGTTCAGCCTTGAGTTACTCGTAGTTAGCTGACAGTTTACACCAAAGGCGATCTGTGTTCGGTCAAAGGCAGATCCTGTGAGATTTGTGGTTGACAAAGCGACTATGGACAGACGCCGGGGTTGAACCGCGGTTCCTTTAATGAGAAGCAGTCAGTTGATTGATTAGAGCCAAGAGAGGGACTGTTACATTGCTTAGTAGCTGTTCGTGATGGCTGAGTGGTTATCTTGCTTGTCTTTAGAAAGTAGGTTTACTGGGTCAATGCCCGAAAGCGTCAGGCTTCTGAGAATGTTAGGGTTTGAGGATGGTATAATTTGCATTTTTCCCCTAATAATGCATATTTTTCATTTATTTTATTAGAACTGTCATTGCTGTAACAACTTTAATTCGGAATTAGTTAAAAGAAATTAGGGTCCAAATTAAAAAGGAAAAAAAAACAAGGCTACAGTAATTCACAAAATGCATATAGCTCAGCCAAGATAGCCTACATTGAAAATTTCTTTTTTGCACGATTGTGTTTTTTTGTTGTTTTTATAGCTATCTTTGTTAGGCCTTGAAAGTTCGAATTCCCACACAGAAACTTGTTGCTAGGAAAACCGTTCTCCATAACAAAACTATAAGTTACTTACTTACTTACTTACTTACTAACTTACTGGCTTTTAAGAAACCCAGAGGTTCATTGCCGCCCTCACATAAGCCCGCCATTGGTCCCTATCCTAAGCAAGATTAATCCAGTCTCTACCATCATATCCCACCTCCCTCAAATCCATTTTAATATTATCTTACCTACGTCTCGGCCTCCCCAAAGGTCCTTTTCCCTCCGGCCTCCCAACTAACACTCTATATGCATTTCTGGATTCGCCCATACGTGCTACATGCCCTGCCCATCTCAAACGTCTGGATTTTATGTTCCTAATTATGTCAGGTGAAGAATACAATGCATGCAGCTCTGCGTTGTGTAACTTTCTCCATTCTCCTGTAACTTCATCCCTCTTAGCCCCAAATACTTTCCTAAGCACCTTATTCTCAAACACCCTTAATCTCTGTTCGTCTCTCAAAGTGAGAGTCCAAGTTTCACAACCATACAGAACAACCGGTAATATAACTGTTTTATAAATTCTAACTTTCAGATTTTTTGACAGCAGACTAGATGACAAAAGCTTCTCAACCGAATAATAACAGGCATTTCCCATATTTATTCTGCGTTTAATTTCCTCCCGAGTGTCATTTATATTAAATATATTTTTTAAATAAATTTTGTTACTGTTGCTCCAAGATATTTGAATTTTTCCACTTCTTCGAAAGATAAATCTCCAGTTTTTATAGTTCCATTTCGTACAATATTCTGGTCACGAGACATAATCATATACTTAGTCTTTTCGAGATTTACATCCAACCCTATCGCCTTACTTGCTTCAACTAGAATTTCTGCGTTTTCCCTAATCGTTTGTGGATTTTCTCCTAGCATATTCAAGTCATCCGCATAGACAAGAAGCTGATGTAACCCATTCAACTCCAAACCCTGTCTATTATCCTGAACTTTCCTAATGGTATATTCTAGAGCGAAGTTAAAAAGTAAAGGTGATAGTGCATCTCCCTGCTTTAGCCCGCAGTGAATTGGAAAAGCATCAGATAGAAACCAGCCTATACGGACTCTGGTGTAAGTTTCACTAAGACACACTGAAATAAACCCGTTATAGTACACTTATTGTTGCTTAGTTACCATTACAGTGCAGTTTTGAGAAGACTTTGGAATAATATTGCTCTAAGTTTTCAATGTAAAATATATTGTATTTGCAATTTTAAAAATATGATAGTGGAAAAAATGTTGCACAATAACTTACACGTTTGTGAAGTGGATTACAAAATGTAAGAAACTGAAAAATTCGCTCTGTTCGTTTTTCAAACTTTTCCTCGATTTTGTAAAAAGCACTTTCCAAACTTTCATCGTAATATTCCATTACATTTTGCTCCTAAAAGAAAAGAAAATATTGAAGATATTGACTTTCATATAAAAGACTGCATTTTATGAATTAATTAAAAAAACATTATAGAAATATGAGAGGACATTTTTCAAGTTTCCCAATAGCCTAAAGAATTTTTTAATCATGTATGTAATATATTTTGTTTGTTTGAGAATAAAGCAAGAAATTAAAGCTAAAAGCCCTCTGCATCAGAGCTTTAAAAATGGCTCCACAGCCGATAACAAAGTTATAAATGTTTATTAAATTTTATGTAAATATTTTTCACATATCAAAGATTATTTGAAAGCACTTTTTTTTCAATTCACTGGTTTTTCACCATATTTAACCATCCTTTTCCCTCGAAAATCATGTGCAACAGAGCTTTAAAAATAGCGTTGCAGCAGCTGACAAGGACAAAAATGCGCGTTAAATTATGTGTGAAATATTTTTCACATGTCAAAGTATATTTTAAAGATTTTTTTTTGTTAATTTACTGATTTTCTACCACATTAAACCTATTCTCGTCCTTTAAAGTATTTACTCTTACATCATTTTAAAAACAGTACATCAGTGTAGATCAACTCCGACTCTAAATTACTGTTTGAGACAAAAGTAACAGACAATTTTTTTCCAGTGCCAAAAAGAAAATTAGGTTCAATTCGTGAAACTGTATCGTTTCCGCAGAAGTGAGACAACGTTGTCTGGAATTATTACAAACGTTAGAGCACTTCTAATGTCCATGATTTCATATTTAAGTCGACTTTTTAATTGAACAGAACTTATTGAAATTACCAAACACATTCACACATTTAAAATATATGGTTTGATCCTAAAACAGCAAATGCTCGTGCCAGGGGCAGTTTCAGTTACATAATATAATACTAGAAGTTAAGTGATATAATTAAAATTTTAAGCAGAAATAAAAAAACAACATTTGAAAAAAATATTCATGCGAAAAAGGTGAAGTAATGGACAGTTTAAATTTAAGATAACCAGGAAGTATAAATCTACTACAAAACGCAGTAGCCCGCATTTTGCTTGTATCTCGTCAGATTTTAAAGCTATCTATTTGAAATTTTTAAGACAACTTAAGCAGACTCCCCTATAAATTTTAGTATTGTAGTGAACATATTCTTTGAAGAGGTGGAAAAATTCAAATATCTTGGAGCAACAGTAACAAATATAAGTGACGCTCGGGGGGGAAATTAAACTCAGAATAAATATGGGAAATGCCTGTTATTATTCGGTTGAGAAGCTCTTGTCATCCAGTCTGCTGTCAAAAATATGAAGGTTAGAATTTATAAAACAGTTATATTACCGGTTGTTCTGTATGGCTGTGAAACTTGGACTTTCACTTTGAGAGAGAAACAGAGGCTAAGGGTGTTTGAGAATAAGGTGCTTAGGAAAATATTTGGGGCTAAGAGGGATGAAGTTACAGGGGATTGGAGAAAGTTACACAACGCAGCACTGCACGCATTGCATTCTTCACCTGACATAATTAGGAACATTAAATCCAGACGTTTGAGATGGGCAATGGCATGTAGCACGTATGGGTGAATCCAGAAATGCTTATAGAGTGTTAGTTGGGAGACCGGAGATTAAAATATGTTTGGGGAGGCCGAGTCGTAGATGGGAGGATAATGTTGAAATGGATTTGAGGGATGTGGGATATGATGCTAGTGATTGGATTAATCTTGCTCAGAATTGGGACCGATGGCGAGCTTATGTGAGGGCGGCAATGAACTTCCGGGTTGTCTAAAAGCCGTTTTTAAGTAAGTATTGAAAGTTTCGTGGCACACCTAGCAAATCTCACTACACAGTAGTATACCGCTCTCAACAATAAATGCAAGTTTAATCTCATGTACGTTGTTTGAACCATAATGTGATTACATTTATTATTATTATTATTATTATTATTATTATTATTATTATTATTATTGCTATTATGTATTACTTATTTATTAGTGATATCAAGAAATATACAATTTTATTAATGGATATTTATTGGGATATTTTTAGGTTTCTAATGGCATACTTGCATGCATATTTAGTAGGTTTATAGGTCATGAACTTCTCGGCCCTAATGATAACGGGATGGTATTTGACGAGATGAGGCCGAGCATTCGCTTTATAGTTGGTAAAAACCTCGGAAAAATCCAACTAGGTAATCAATCCAAACGAGAATCGAACCCTTCCAGGGTGCAACTGCGAAATGACGTGCAGACGTGCTACTGCCTGATCTACGCAGGTGGCAATGTTCATAAAACAGTTATGAGGACACAGTGATAGAGTACCAAATTTCGAAAAATGCTAATAAATACCATTCGGGTTTTCATTTCCCCTACTAAATTTACCTGCTGCAGAAATTGCTTGTAGATTTATCTGCAAACTCATAACTTCCCGTGGCATTACCTATGATAATGTGTGCGAGACTAGAGGAGAAACAGCTGACATTTTAATTCCATCAACAGTTACGGACTTTCCAAACTGCCAGCGATAACGAAACGGCAAAAATATTTTCCTAACTAGTTAGTTTTTCAAATATCCGCTCGACGCCTCACTCCCTCCCGCTCCGTGGCTCCAGGACATGACCCCGCTGACTGACGCCACACAGACTCTATCTGCACGCGTCTCTCACGATCAGACTCCACGCAGAGATGGTTCGTCCAGGGACGTTTATATTTTTCGGGGAAATTTTCTATTCGCTTTTACACAAAAGGCAATAAGAAAAATGTTAGAGCTTTCTTGATACTAAAATAGTATAGGGTTGACAAGATATAGTTTGACAAACCTACAGTGTGGCCATAAAGTCTGGTCACAAAGGGAAAGAAACCCATTTCTTTTCCCCTCCTTCTTCTCCTATTTATTTCTTCCTTTTTCATTTATTTTCTGCCTCTTTTTAAATAAAAAAAATTTGTTTTCCTCTTTCCATTTTCTTCTCTCATTTTCGTCTTCTTTTCCTCCTATATTCCCACCTTTTCTCTCCTTTTTCTTATCTTCGTTTCTTTTTCCATCTTTTTCCTAGTTTTCTTCTCTTCCTTTTCCTCCTATTCTTCTCACCATATTCTGTTGTGCCATTTTTTATCTTCTCACTTCCATTTCCCATTTCATCATATTCTCTTCTTTTCCCCTTTGCCTCCTCATCTTCTCTTCTCTTTCCTCTTTTTCTCACCTTTTTTTCTTTTCCTTTCCCTACGCATCTCCTATTCCTTTTTTCCCTGTTTCTCCTCATCTCTCCATTTTCTCTTTTTCTCATCTTCTGTTCTTTTCTCCATTTTCTCCTCAACTTCTCTTATTTTCCGGTTTTCCTCCTCATCTTCTCTTCTTTTCCCCCTTTCCTCATCTTCTCTTTCTTTTCTCGGTTTCCATCTCATCTTTTTTCTCCCCTTTTCCTCCTCATCTTTTATTTCATTTCCCATTTTCCTCCATATCTCTTTTTTCCCTTTCCTCCTCATCTCTCCTTTTCCCATTTTCCTCATCTTCTCTTCCTTTTTCCCTTTTCCTCCTCATCTTCTTTTTTCCACTTTCCTCATCTTTTCTTCTTTCCCCCTTTTCCTCATATTTTCTTTTCCCCTTTCCCTCCTCATCTTCTCTTTTCCCCTTTTCCTCATCTTGTCTTCCTGTTCCCTTTTTCCTCATCTTTTCTTCTTTTCCCATTTTCCTTCTCATCTTCTCTTCTTTTCCCCTTTTATTCCTCATCTTCTCTTCTTTTCTCATTTTCCTTCTCATCTTCTCTTCTTTTCCCCTTTTCTTCCTCATTTTCTGTTCATTTCCCCTTTTTCTTCTCTTTTTGTCTTCCTTTTCCGTCTTTCCTCCTCATCTTCCCTTTTTCCCCCTTTTCGTCCTCATATTTTCCCCTTCTCCTCTTCATGTTCTTTTTTTCCCGTCTTCCTCCTCATCTGGTCTTCCCTTTCCTCTTTTTTCTTCTCATGTTCTCTTCTTTTCCCGATTTCCTCTTCACCTCCTCTTCCCTTTCTCCTTTTCCTCCCCTTCTTTTCTTGTTTTCCTTTTCCTCTTCACCTTATCTTCCTTTTCCTCCTCATATTCTCTTATTTTCTCTCTTTCTCCCTCACCTTTTCTTTCTTTTCCCCTTTTTCCCTCATATTCTCTTCTTTCTTCCTCATCTTCTTCTCATCATTTTCTCCTTTTCTTCCTCATTTTCCCCTCTTCCTTTTCCCCTATTGTTCCTCATATTCTCTTCCTTTTTCTTGAATATACATTATTTTTAAAATAACACCGTCTAATTGATAATGAAATATGTCAAATTGGTCTAAAGCTTCTGACAGAAGTCAATTAAATGTCGATAAATAAAATTTATTTAGCATTTGTATGGAATATAAGTTCCTTCTGAGCATGTTCATATTGCACTTATAGTCGCGAAGCTGTTGTTTCCGGCGTGACTCCTCTTTGCTGACGTCTTAGGAAGTGAAGGCTCTATAAAGTCTAGGTAGGTAATATCGTTGGCCATTTTTGTTCTTTCGTTCCCGAGCTACCATACGAGGAATCTATTTGCCACACCGTTAAACATTATCATGCCGTAGCTCCTATGACAATAAATCAAACGCATTGTAATTCAGCAAATAATTGAGCGGCAAATAACGTCTTCGTGTGCTTTCTGCGAACGCCAACGAAAGAGCCAAAATGGCGGGCGATTATATTAAGTATTTATTGAGCCTTAAGAAATGAATAACGTCTTCATAAGCGAATCACAAGACGCACACGTTTAAATGTAGCCTACCTGCAACGTTATTGACTGCCGGAAATTAGAGCGACAGGACTATAGATTAAAATATGCTGTAGTGGTAAAATCATGAAGTTAAAAAATTTATTGTGACTCTGTGTTTGGACTGCGCTCGAAAAGCTAATTAATTTTTATTCCCACGATTATTTTCAAGCTTTTGAGCAAATATGAACTAAAAATTTTGAAAACTTTAATGCAAGGAGTCTTTTCAGTAATGTCATTATAAAATATATTTAAAAAATATAATTTCAAAACTATTAGCCCTAATGACACCATATTTTGTACAGATGACAGTAGGCCTGGTATGCAGTTTAAATTTCACAAATGTTGGATGGAAATTGTGGAAGTTTTAAAAGTCTTATGTATCCCCTTAAGATGCAAATCCGTTTCCGAGCTTAATATCCGCTTCATCATGAGGAATGGAAGGGAAAACGAAACATACCTATTGGGTCTGTTACCATTCTTGGTTCTCATAGTAAAAGCAGAAAGAATTTTGTGCGAGATCGTGCGTATTTGCTTGGTTTCCGCACAAAACCAATCCGCGGAAAGTCTAAAATTCCACATTCAGTATTCCCAACCTAACACGCATAACAATTTCCCTCTTCTTACCGCTTAAGTGACATATTGATTTTACTGCTTTAGGCTTTTAACATATTATTTTTAGAGACGTTCAATATAGTAATAATTATAAATTGGAAACTTACCACTGCAATTTCACCTAAATTGCACTGTTAATTATTGTTTTTAAATATTTTCAAAAATTAAGTAAACTCTACAACTCCACTAAAGTTACTGCATTCGTGATGCAAGTAACATTAAGGAAGCCGTGAAAAAATCAACAAGATTCCAGACTCATCATAGACTAGGGGGGGGGGAGACAGACGTATATCACGGCCTGCTGGAGTATAGTAAACACAGAAAACATTCTAAAGCAACGATGTTGAAGATAGATATTTTTGTTTTGCAAATTTGCCATCATTGAACAGAAACCAAGGTGGAGATTTCATTCCAACTAATTAGAAATTCCTCTTTCAGGTATGTAATGAACGATCTTCGCACAAAATAATGTACGATACACGAGCGGTATGTTTTCTTTCAATTCTCGGAAATTAAAAAAGCTCAACTACGTTTCGCTTTTTCAAACTTTTCCTCGAACATGAAAATTTCAACATACCGCTCTTGTAACGCATATTACTATTTAGTGAAGAAGAAGCGAAGTCTTGCCATAAAGTTTCTTAGCATCAGTGACCCCACGTGGCGCTCCATCTCGTGTGCTCCCACTTTATGCAGAGTGCGTACAGCCTCACGACGAGCCCTGTTGCAAGGTGCGGGCGTCTCCCGCGGGACGCGTGTGTCGGCATGAAGAATTGAGTGTGAAAGCATTTCTATGTATTGTACAATTCTATGTAAAAGTAATATTGATTAATGCGAAGAAGTTAAAATGCAGATTTATTGACAGTTAAAGGGAATAGACCGGAGTGACGTCACCAGTTGGGTGTGGTCGTGCGCCAGTTACCATGGCAACGGTCCCGTGTCCTACTGTTTTGCTGCAAGTCGTGTTTATACGATGTAGGGCATTGTAGAGCTCTGAATTCGCGCGCGCCGAATGGATTCCTTTTCTTTTCCGGCGCGGCGGCCTGTTCGATATCTCGAAGTAATCCCACCGAGGCTTCTCACACGGAACAGCCGAGCTGTTTGAAGCAAGTTTTGCATATCCAATTTTAAAATTCACACGATTCAAGTGTGTCGTTGGTACTGATATTTAATTTAGAGTTATTGTGCCGAAGCTCTGTGGCTTGTGAGATAGTCAACAAGACGGGTGCCTTGGGATAAATGGTGGCCCGGCAGCCCTCAGTCACCCCCAAAGCCGGAGATAGCATCTCAAAAGAAACTATAAATTTTTGACATCTTATAATTCAAATTTTACTTCCTTTTTATTTAAAAAGGAGTATGGAGAGGAAATTTTCGCGTTGCTGCAAAAATAGATTTAGGGCCGATTGTATAAACCATTTAGGCCCAATTGTATAAAACTCCCTGACTAAAGATCAACTTTGATCGAAGATCGAAAAGTGAACCGAGTTCAGACACTTCTTCTATTGTATAAAACTTTTCTGCGATCAAATTACCTTGGTTCAATTGCAATCTAAGTTCACGTGAAAAGGATTTGGCAACATCGCATAAACAGGTGAAATACGTGATGCGCGGACCATGTTACACAGGTTTGTTCAGTGTTGCCAATCTAGCGACTTTAACTCTTTTTCAACAACAATTTATTTTAACTTTTATATTGCTTAAATAGGGATTTAGTGACCTTTTTAGCATCCCATAGTGACAAAATTTAATCTTTCTTTGTTGATAATGAGAAATCTAGCGACTTTACAACTACTTTTTGGCGACTTTCCGTATTACATTCTGTTGGAGACACTGGTTTTTTGTGCTATGTAAATAATGACTGTTCTCCAAGTTGTTATCATGTTATGGTGTTTGATACTGCTAAACATAATAAAGCTTTATAAAACGACAATTTTCCTTTAGTAATACAGTTAATTGAACATTTATGAATGTACCTGTATATCCATTAATAATTAATGGTTGTTATAAACATAATATAATTATAGGTTATGTTATTTGATACTGCTGAACACGATAGAGCCTTATAAAATATAAGAATGTTTCTGTATTAAGGCAAGAAATTGAAAGAAATATATATAAATGTACCTAACATATCTATTAAAATTAATAATAATGGATATTTTATTTGCACAATCTGTCACTCGTATATTTCAAACAGAAACGAAATAACTGAACTTGGATCATCTAACTTAATCGGAGAAATTTCTTCAGTCAAAGTTGACTTTAGTTTGAGACAAATTAATCTCAGATTAGACTTTATACAACACAAAATTCTAAGTTCAGCTGAAACAAGGATCAATTTAACCTCTGATCTAAGATTAAATGGTTTATACAATCGGGCCTTAATATTAGATCAGAGGTTAAATTGATCCTTGTTCTAGCTGAACTTGGAATTTTGTGTTGTATAAAGTCTTATCTGAGATTAATTTGTCTAAAACGCAAGTAAACTTTGACTCAAGAAATTTCTCCGATTAAGTTAGATGATCCAAGTTCAGTTAGGCCTATTTCTTTTCTGTTTGAAATATACGAGTGGCAGACTGTGCAAATAGAATAACCATTGTTATTAATATTAATAGATATGGTAGTTACACTTATATATATTTTTTTTTCAATTTCTTGCCTTAATACACAAACAATCTTATATTTTATAAGGCTCTATCGTGTACAGCAGTAACCTATAATTATATTATGTTTATAACAACCATTAATTATTAATGATTGTGATAGGTACATTAATAAATTTTCAATTTGTCGTTTTATAAAGCTTAGTTATGTTTAGCAGTATCAAACACCATAACATGATAACAATTTGTAGAACAGTCAACCTTCTTATTGTCCGCCATTATTTACATTGCACAAATAAACCAGTGTCTCCAACAGTGTGTACGGAAAGTCGTCAGAAAGTAGTTGTAAAGTCGCTAGATTTCTCATTATCAACAAAGAAAGATTAAATTTTGTCACTATGGGGTGCTAAAAAGTTCGCTAAACCCCTATTTAAGCAATACAAAAGTTAAAAGAAACTGTTATTGAAAAAGAGTTAAAGTCGCTAGATTGGCAACACTGAACAAACTTGTACAACATGGTCGTCGCATCACATATTTCACCTGTTTATGCGATGTTGCCAAATCCTTTTCACGTGAATTTAGATTGCATTTGAACCAAGGTAATTTGATCGCAGAAAAGTTTTATACAATAGAAGAAGTGTCTGAACTCGGTTCACTTTTCGATCTTCGATCAAAGTTGATCTTTAGCCAGGGAGTTTTATACAATTGGGTTTTAGTGATTTTCGCGGGAACATAGGCCTATATATGTTTTCAACACCCCTGATGCCGGTAAATCTCTGTAGCCAGAAACTGCAATTCCTACAATATCCAACATTACTTACGAAATTTACGAAACGTTGGCCAAACAATTTGATCTGTCGGTAAGGAAGGCTGCTGTCGGGGTTCTATCCTTTAGTAGATGTATCCGTTTGCAACCATCATTATGATTAACAATAATAGATTAGATTAGATTAGATTTTGAAAGAAATGAAGTTATAAGATTAAAATTGAAAGTAAAAAATATAGTTCCGGAAATTGATGATTACCGACAAGAAAACTATACAGAAAAGATAAAACATTCTCGTTTTCCAAAAGTAACAATGTCATTCAAGTCATGAGTAGGCAGAAGAAAATGATGGATGGACCAGTGAAAATCGGAACAGCAACTAGAATCTTAATACGGAAAGTCAGTAGCAGAAGAATAAGAAGATAAAAAAAAGACGCTCTTTCGTTCATAAACGAATGGAGTTTGTCAATAAATTATAATTTATCAATTGTTTTATTTCTGTTGCATTGGCAACGATTACATTCATTTTATTTAGTGTTCTGTCCAAGGGCAAATCTTGCACTGCAAACCCACCTTTCTTCAATCTTTCCTATTTTCTGCCTTCCTCTTTGTCTCCTCATAATATGATCCATATTATATGTTAATGTCGTCTATCATCTGATATATTCTTTTGCCCCGAACTCTTCTCCCGTTAACCATTCCTTCTAGTGCATCCTTCAGTAGCCAGTTTCTTCTCAGGCAGTGACCCAGGCAATTCCTTTTCCTCTTCCTGATCAGTTTCAGCATCATTCTTTCTTCACCCACTTTTTCCAACACAGCTTCATTTCTTATTCTGTATGTCCACTTCACACGTTCAGTGATTCAAAAAGATTGAAACAGTTTCATATGTGTATTATAAGGTGTCCATAAATGGTACAATAACATGATGTGTTCAGTTGTCAGTAAATCTCACAAAGTTCTAATTGACACCTCACAAGCACTCAGCGTGAGAATTCCGTGTTACTCGGCATAAGTAGTGTAAGGTTGCCTAATTCCGTGACATATTTAATAAAGTCTATACTTATGTCAAAATTGTACTAAAAATTTTCAAATAACACCTAAATGACGTTATTTGAACCTTTGGCTACAGTTTTTACAATATTCACTGTCAATAGTTTCACAAATTTGATATAATATAATATATGATTCTTCATTGTTATGCAGTGGCTGCTAAATCCGTAACAGGGATCCAAATTCCGTGATAGTGGTTTCCTAATTCCGTGAGTGATATCCTAATTCCGTGTTACTAAAATAATCCCCATTAAATGCTCAGAAAACAAACGTGTATTTGGAAAAACACTTTAAAGTCATGGTATAGTGTTTTAATATGGATTAAGCAAGAAATTACAACATAGAACAAGGGCCTAAGTGACAAATTTAATACAAAATACTTGTGTAACTACAGGAATACATATCACATATTAATATATTATAAACAAAATAAACTGAAAGTTAAATTCAATACAAAATTAAATTTGAATTAATTGAATTAAAACACAATTATTTCTCATTATTTATATTCCTAGTTAAATATATGCCCCATTATTTTATTATAATATTATAATTGATGTTTTCTATAACTTATTTCTATTATTATTTCCGCGAACTATTTTATTTCATAGACATTAATTTTTACAATTTTGCGTTGACATCAGTGGTCGAGTGAGCCAGGAAGGAGAAATATGAAAATAAATCCGAAAATAGGAAAGCTCCTGTAGCATTGTTATTGTCTCACAATGTGTAAGTAATCATACATATTGATTCAACTGACTGTAATCTACAGTAATATATCATTTTTATAATGCTATATTAATTCTTACTTCAAATATAAAATGTTTCTTCAGGAGCGGTCACAAGACTTAGTGATCAACTACCTTTCACCGAACAAAAGCTAATGCAGTCGACTGCTTCTATTCAAAAGGCGGGTAGTCAATAGAATTGAAAAGAAAACATCTCATGGCATCTGTTACGTATTTCAAAAACTTAGTCAGAGACCACAACTTCGTGGCAGTGAATTGAAATTTTATCACGGGATTAGGGATATCACGGAATTAGGCACCTTTACCCTGCATCAATTCGATAATCAAATTCTTGTCACAATCTCTTCAACCTGTTTATGAATAAATTACAACAATGGCCCTTTGTATTAATTGTTGATGCTGGGTCAAAAAAAGATGTATTTAGATTTCGATCAGTTAGTCTTGTGGTAAAGATAATAGAAAGACAGTGTCCTTCACATATCCCCAAAGAATGAAGTCGTATAGCGTCAGATCTGGCGACCTGGAGACCAAGCGCAGTAGGTTAGATTAGTTACGGTAGATCAATCCAATGATGTGGCAGATGTTCATTGAAGAAAATACGGACTTCATTATGGAAATGAGGCAGAGCGTCATTTTGTTGTAAAAGGGAGACAATATGCAAGAGGACTAGGCCTCTTGGACAATGTGGAACATTTGTACCGTTGTTCCTGAGTTTGTCTTTGCTAGCTACAGAATGTAACTAGTTGTGTTATGATGTCACTATTTTGTCAACCAGAACTCTTTAAATCTTAAGTTTACGCCGTACTTAATTATTCATATTTTTGTTAGTTAAATGTATGAACTCTAAAAGAATTGGAAAAGTATTTACGAGTAAACTTGTTGGGACCGGGCTCTCCTCTTGTAGAAAAAGAATTTACCTGGCCGCGTCTTTCAACGGTTGAGAACCACTGATCTATAGCGTATACTGCATTTCGTAAAGGTTGACCACGAAATAATACTTCTGTTTCTGCGAATTTATCTGTTTCAGTGTTGTGAATACTATAATGAATTTATTTACCAAGACCCTTTAGTGCTATAAATGTTTTGAGGTGTTCAGCTGTAATCTGTTTTCATCGCGGAAGCTTGTAAAACTTTCGTATAGTAGGCCTACTGGTTCCGTAATTAATAACATTTCTGTAGACCAAGTTCGTGGAAGGCGTTGTAAATGCTGCGTTGGTTCTACAACATATCCAGGAGATTAGTGTAAATTCCGGATCTGGATCATTCGGTGCAAAAAAAAAACACACACACATTGAGATATAACTGTAGTTGCACTGAAGAGCTTAGCGAATTCTCAGAACACAGCTAAAACTGTATACACGCTGCCGATTTCTGAGTATTGTGTTGGATAAAGAAAATTGTCACACTTGGGATACTCAAGAAGTGAAGCGATCATTATCGCTGTAAATCCAGAACTTTTCTTGGAATTATCTTGTAAATGTCGTAAATTCTTCTTTAAATAAATCCTATTCGTTTTCAATGGAAAGATTTGCACTGTTTTTGTAAGAAGTGTTTGATCACCAGTGTGGTCCAAAGTTAAGCGAGCGAGACTCGTACTGAGGCTGCACTAGGACATGGGTTTGAATCCCGCTTTGAACTGATTACCTGGTTGAGTCTTTAAAGTGAAATGTTCATGCTCGAAATTATAAAATGGATAAAATGTTACAAAAGTTTCAACATCTGACGTCACTTGCTTAGGAACTGCAATGAGTTAATCACTATTTTGACATCGCGTATGAAAAAGTTGATGTACTGTAAGTGTACGTGCAGTGGTCAGGGAAATGTTGGAAAATTAGTCTAGAAAGTCAGGGAAAGTCAGGGAAATTAATTTCCATATTTCTATGGGAACCCTTTATTTAAAATCTATGGCGCTACAGCCCTTTGCAGGGCCAAGACGGACCAGCCGGCTACTAGCCTCACGTCCACATGCCGAAACAAAGGTGGACGATCATCCAACCAGAATGGAGGTATCGTATTGTTAGCACTATGATCCCTCCAGCCGTTATAGCTGATTTACGAAAACGGATTTCGCTACCTATCGTAGCTCCCCAAGTGCATCACGATGCTGGGTGGGCGCCGGTCCCATACACTGGCCGAAATTTCATGAGAAAATTTCTTCCCCCATGAGGACTCGAACCAGAGCGCATTCCGAAACCGGAGTCCTAGGCGGGATGGCTTAGACCGCGATGCCACGGTGCGGAACCCTGCATTTACGTCATGAAATATTGAAATAATGTTTTAATTTCTTATTGAATAAAATTTTTACATTGAATATTGAATTTTCTTTAGCATTGCGTAAGATGAATTGCAGTGCGTAAAGTGATTACCTAACTTTTGTGTCACTCCTGATATAATTTTTGTGCGAGATCGTGCGTATTTGCTTGGTTTCCGCACAAAACCAATCCGCGGAAAGTCTAAAATTCCACATTCAGTATTCCCAACCTAACACACATAACAATTTCCCTCTTCTTAGTGCTTAAGTGACATATTGATTTTACTGCTTTAGGCTTTTAACATATTATTTTTAGAGACGTTTAACATAGTAATAATTATAAACTGGAAACTTACCACTGCAATTTCACCTAAATTGCACTGTTAATTATTGTTTTTAAATATTTTCAAAAATTAAGTAAACTCTACAACTCCACTAAAGTTACTGCATTCGTGATGCAAGTAACATTAAGGAAGCCGTGAAAAATCAACAAGATTCCATAACCTTACCGTTTGTTTTAAGTTCACATTTAGAGACTGGGGGAAAAAAAAAGACAGACGTACATCACGGCCTGCTGGAGTATAGTAAACACAGAAAACATTTTAAAGCAACAATGTTGAAGATAGATATTTTTGTTTTGCAAATTTCCCGTCATTGAACAGAAACCAAGATGGAGATTTCATTGCAACTAATTAGAAATTTCTCTTTCGGGCCTGTAATAAACGATCTTCGCACAAAATAATGTACGATACACAAGCGGTATGTTTTCTTTCATTTCTCGGAAATTAAAAAAGCTCAACTAAGTTTCGCTTTTTCAAACTTTTCCTCGAACATGAAAACTTCAACTTACCGCTCTTGTAACGCATATTACTATTGTGTCACTCCTGATATAAATTTTATAGTGATTTTATTTTGTCTTCACAGATGGTTCAGATTGTAATACAATGGCTTTACATTAACAACATTTTGTTGAATTATGGTCTTTTTATGTTTTATAACTTATAGAGTATTGAATTATTGACATTTGGTGTTACTCGTTTGCTGTAGTAACTTTGTTATCAGCAAATAAAGCAATTTATCATAATGTCGCCATTGGTAAAATGTTCATGTCGAATATTGTGACATTTATCAATGACATCGTGTATATAAATATTAAACGGAGTTGAACATCCTTGTCTGATACGAGCAGACCGGGATATCTTCTCAGAGCCTTGTTCGTGTTTGGAATTTTGGCAATACAACAGTAATAGAATAATGTTCTTATATTAGCGCCAATCGATTGAAAAAATTAGCATGTTGCGAAGAAGTGAAGTTTATTCATTCTGCTGGCGGTGGTTAAACCCTGAACTGTACGTGAGCACGTTGCATGCGGAGTCCCGGATCGCGTGACACAGTGTGTATCTGCACAGATACGTTTTATCGCATTATTTTGTATGTTCCTCAACACCGAATATTTTTAAAGTTACATGCCCTTTCATTCTGCATTAATATTTTCTACAAGGGGGAGGGTGAACCCATAGCAAACTGTTACGCTAGCCTCTCGTACACCGCTGTGGAGTAACGGTGAAACGAATGAATCGGTCATTTGTAAAACCACATGAGTCTACATTTTTTTTAAGAAAATGAGTTTCCATGTACTATACGAAGCATTATGGGTAGATGCATCATTTTCAGTCGAAACAAAATGAGTCCGATCATTACTAAGCATTATATAAAATCTTAAAATATTGAGTTCTTTCAAAACCACATCAGTCCCGGACTCATGTGGCTTTAACGCTTAACGCCATGATGCAGCCATGACGCATTTGCTATCACGCACTTCTTTGTCAAGGTGTTGAGTGTAGTTCCAAGAGTTCTGTAGAAGAAAAAATAATCAACAGTGTTCTGTGAAAGTACCTGTACCAGATAGAATAGACATGGCTGCCCGGAGATTGAAACTTTAGCACACGTCTTGGGATTCTGTGAACAGGGTTTGCTCTTGAGGAACTCTAGACATCATCTTGTAAGATCCAAAATTGCTGCCGCATTAAGAAATAAGGACTGGATAGTAGAAGAAGAAATCTCCTGTCTAGCTGAAAATGGGTCAACGAGACGAGTAGATATTTTAGCGTACAATGTTGACACTAAACAGGGCATCATTGTGGACCCCAGGATACGTTTTGAAGTAGAATGTCATCAGTCAACCGAGGTCCACCTTGAGAAGAAGTCGATCTATGTGCCTACAGTCAACTATTTCAAGCTGAAATATGCCTTAATTCACGTTGAGGTATTCGGCTTGCTCATAGGTGCTCGAGGGACTATACCAGCTTTTTTCGAAGAATTTCGACGGCAGTTTGCTCTGCCAACATCTCTGAGGGATGACGTGATAATTGTGTTAAAAAATCCTGCCAAATCCTAACCCATTTTAACCTAGCGTTACCATATGGTAACGCAGTGCAGAAAGCAATATAACTTGCTTCATACCCGTCCTTAATTAATGAAACTGGAATTTTTCTTGGTGAATCCAAGCTACATGATTGGTTCTTTCTTATTACATTATGAAATCACAATTTTATTATACCAGTTGGACAAGAGCAGCTGCGCGATTTAGATGTTGCTTTCTCAGCAGCAATTTTGGAGAGCAACAAGAAGTAAGATAATTTATTTGTTACTTTGATGAACTTGATTGTAATGTTTGTTGTGGTATTTTACTTATTGTTGATTGAGTATTCGTGTACATCAAGCACAAGTTTACAATCCGTAACATTGTTGTGGATATAATACATTGTTTCTTACGTTACCATATGGTAACGCTAGGCTAATATGTTGTCACTCATTCTTTGTGCTCTCTTGCTACTAACAGTAAGATGGAGTTGCAAGAAAGTACAAGTAACAAAATGAATGTTACAAACAGGTGCGTGAAAGTGCATGAAATACTTTTGGAATTAGAAAACGAAAAATTAGAGCATTCTACATACAGCCACCAAAGCCCAATTTTGTATCTGACGAGAACTCTGCAGATGTAGAGGGTGGCATGTTCAACAACAGAAGTGGGAGGAAACTAAGTAGGCCTACTGAAGCTGAGGTTATTTTTGTTAATAGCGACAGAACAGGTGGACCAGACGACATTTCTTTTATAGAAGAAGATGAAATTGAAGAGTCATCTGTGATAGAAAGAGAATGATACAGTCAACATTGCAATGTGTGGAAGTGGTGCCATCAGGGAAACGTAAGTGGATAAAACAGCATGTTATAACAGTTCAATCGATTTCTCCAGAGAGTGACTTTTAAAGACAGAGATGTGACAAATTTTGTTTTCTTTATAAAAATTACTTTCACATGATTGTTAGATGTTGCTATACACAATGCTTGGCAGCCAAGTAGAAGATCTGGCTCACCATTGAATGAATTAGAATTCAAATGGGAGATTTGAAGAAGTTGGGAGCACCCCAAAAGGCAAGGGGTGACCATCTACTTCCAAATACAGCGACATTGGAGCTACAAGACGTGTCCAAAGTTTCCCTGGGGCCGTTTTCAGAAATAAAATACAATTTTATGGAAAGATTTATTCGAACAGATACAGGAATTGTTGAACTATCTTTTCAACATATTTCCACCTGAATTGAGACTTTTTGATACCGTAGGATCAACAGAGAGGTGCAAAAGGCTGTCACACACTGGTTCCGATTTCAGGCGGGAGACTTCTACGAGGGACAAAAGTTGATACTACGGTGTGACAAATGTCTCATTTCCGGTGGGAAATATGTTTAAACATAGTTCAACAATTGCTGTATCTATTCCAATACATCTTTTCATGAAATTGTGTTTTCTTTCTGTAAACGGCTCCAGATAAACTTACTTTCTGGACGTCACTCGCAGAACATTTGATTATATAAGATACGATTCAATGGAACATTAGTGATTCCGATACACGGATGTCCTAGTGAAAATGCTCTTCTGGCATACAGATTTCTCAAAATTTGATGTAGGTCTCTGCAGCCTATGTTTTTTGTCATATCATAAGAAATGTTTTACCTTACTACCGAAATATGTGAAATCACACAAAAAATTAATGTAAAACGTTATGTTACGAAAATGTGTTTTGTTCATACGAGTATATTGCGACAATAATTCTATTATGTATATATGTTCAGGTATTGTGAAAGTAATTTTCTTATTTTTATATTTTTTGTATTATTTCTATGGAATGTGGTATTGTATGGGGCAGAAACGTGGACATTACGACGAAGTGAAGAGAAACGAATAGATGCATTTGAAATGTGAATAAGGAGAAGAATGGAACGTGTTAAGTGGACAGACAATAAGAAATGAAGCTGTGTTGGAAAGAGTGGGTGAAGAAATAATGATGCTGAAACTGATTAGGAAGAGGAAAAGGAATTGTCTGAGTCACTGGCTGAGAAGATACTGCCTACTGACGGATGCACTGGAAGGAGTGGTGAACGGGAGTGAATGGTGAAGAGCTCGGAGCAGAAGAAGATATCAGATGATAGATGACATGAAGATATATGGATCATATGAAAAGACAAGCAGGAAGGCAGAAGATAGGAAACATTGGAGAATGCTGGGTTTGCAGTGAAAGACCTGACCTTGGGCAGAACACTGAATGAGTGTTGAATATATTATTTGTATGCTAAAGTTCAGTTAAGTTCAATAAATTGCTTGAAAGATGTCATTATAAGGCAATAACTCATTCTTTAAGATTTGACAACATAATGACCTAGCGTTACCATATGGTAACGCCCTGTAATTCCACATATTCGCTTCAACAATAGAAAACAAAAGCATTGTTGTGTTCAATTACATCCATTTAATTAGTCTATAACGAAATAAACGAAAAACTTGATGAAAAATAATTCAGGCTTTTAAGGGTTAATCACATGGTGCCACATTAATAGCAATTGTAATTTTTCACGCCCTTTTCTTTGTTTCCATTCTTTAAAATTTAATATCTATGTTTACATATGTATAATTTTTTTTTTGAGGATATACTGAGTCCGTAAGGGCTACCCTCAATGGGGGACAGTTTACTATTATTATATATAATAAAACTACGCCATTTGAAGGCAAAAATGAAACAAGATGTGTACCTGTGTACCTTCAAGAACTTGTAGAAGTGCATGCTATAAAGAGTAAAAGTCATCGAAGAGAGATCCCAAAGCAAGAAACACCGTCTTTTTTGGAGGGATAATATACAATTTATGTTATTTTTTATTGTGAACTAAAGATACGTCTGTATTAATGCATTGCCATTAAACATGTGACACGCTGGTATGAATATTAATTACTCGCGAATAACTTTTTTTTAAGTCGGCTATGATATTTTGAATTTAATTTGTGAATGATATGAATCATTTTGAATATGAAATAAAAATAACAATATAAATTGATTGAAAACTGTATAATAATGTATTTCACAGTACAACAAACAATACACTCCATATTTTGTCAGGATACTGGATTTGTTATTATTGGTACTTGTTAAAACAACATGAGTCCAAGAAATTAAAAAAATATTTTAAGGTGATATGAAATGAGATAATTAAGATACAATGCTTTTATAGTCAGATATACTAATGTATGGTCCTCCTGTAAAAATTTCACAGACGTAACAGAAAATACATTAATTATAAGGAGTTTTTCCCATGTTTCTCGGAACTTATTTCCTGTGACTCATGTGGTTTTATAAATGACCGATTCTAATCCTGGTTGAGACAAGTTATCTATTGAAAGATTTTCCGAGGTTTTATCTCCACCACCGAACTTGGACCTCATGGTATATGGTTATTAGTTGTTGGTGGTAGTGCCGTGTACCGTGGACTCTCCTCTGGGGCTCATATTGCTCATGGGATCTACGTAGGGTTGAGGGACCGCGGTGTGGGTGTAATGCGCTTGCGTCAGATTTGTTGTTTGCAATTGAGGAATTGTTGGTTTTGTATTGCTTGTAGTATGAGCACGAAATACAGGCGCTTTGACAACCCTGATCTACACGATAGTAGCTAAACTATTCAATTTTTGGGCATATTAGCTTAATTTCGGTCATATCAAAAACAAAACAGTCATCTGCTTCTTGTGGAGGTAAATAGGATGAATTGTCTCTGAACATTCTTGCTAGACCAATACTCTACCAACTTCACAAAAAAAAAAACGTATTTGAATAGAAAGTCGTTGGAGCAAACCGATTTCCCTAACATTTTAAAATTCCTTTTCCGAACGAATTGTTACATTTGCTCGGATCAAATTTCTGCACATGTAAAGGGCAAAACTAAAATTCTTTCAATCATTTATTATCATAATACGTTGATCTCTTTAAGGGGTTAGGTACAGCTTACAGCAGTAAAATTTTTGGAAATATTCAAGATTTTTTTCCTCCATTACTGTATCTTGTACAAAAATGAAAATTGGTATGTGTAAAACACTGTCCTGCTATATGAAAAAAATATTTTTACGATTAAAAAAATTGCTTATATATTTTTTTTCAAAATTCAAAATGGTGGCAGTTCACTGTGCAGTGGTGAAGCGTTCCCTCGTAACTCATAAACTTGTTAACTTTTTCATGTTTTCTCTCTTTTATTTTATTGCTGAAACTTATATTTACAATATCATGCTCTTTCAACTACATTCCTTAATAAATAATTTTTTATTTTGTGTTAGAAGAAAATATTGATATTTGACCATTTTTTAATGAATCAATCTATCAAAGGTAGAAGAGTGATCTTGTATCATATTGTAGATATGACATGTATAAATACACACAAAACATTTCTTCATAGGAAGTTGGATAGTTTTTTTAGTTATATGGTAAACACTTCTTCACTGCACAGTGAACTAAATTTTGAAAAAAAAAAAAAAAAAAATGTAAATATGTTTTTTTTTAAATCGTGAACATATTTTTTTCATATAACAGAAGGACAATGTTTTAAATATACCAATTTTCATTATTGTATAAGATACAGTAATGGAGAAAAAATACCGGTTGAATATTTCCAAAATTTTACAGCTGTAAGCTGTACCTAACCCCTTAAATTGGCTGAGCATATTGGGAATTAAATCAATGGCTTTCTCAAAACACGCTATGAAATATTTATGTAAAACAATTTTTATCTCGGAAAAGAAGCAAAACGAGCAAAATTCTATTAAACTTTTTTGTTTGAAGTATCTCAAAGAATAATCCACCCTGAAATTAATGACGTTACTCACGATACATTTTTTATAGATTTCCCTCATAAAAATAGGAAGTCACAAACTGATACTTTTTACTAGCCTTGTATACCTATTTTACTGTTTCCGAACTCAAAAGAGTGAAGAATAATATTTGCACAATATTGAACGGCCATTATCAGTTAAAAGTGGTTTGTAGTAAAAACCTGACATCAATTTCAGAAATTGTGGAAATCCCAGAGATCCCGGTTTACATTCCTGATAGGGAAATTGAAATTCATCTCATTTCCTTAAGAATTGATTGTCACTTTTCTTATGTTTATTTTAGCTTGTCTTAAGCGGTGACCTTGAGCTGTTCCGATCACACGCCAAGGAAGTCCTGCTACTTGTGAATGCCAGATATTAGGCTAGAACAGACCGAAAAGACAAGGCAGAAGTTTATGATAAAGAAATACGGCGCTGGAATATTACCGACACTAAAATAAAACTAAGTTCGTACAATTAGCAGAACAAGAAAAATCAGCTGCTAATATGCAACCAGTCACCGAGGAAAGAACGCCCGTATCCAAAAGCTTGAACGTCTACTTGAAATGCTTCGAATACCAGTGGCTGTAAACATGGAGAACCGACAACAGAGTAGACAGCTGTCTATACGCCGAGGCCGTCCTGAAAGAGTCCAACTCCAATTTCTACGTCAACATCACAGGATGGGTAGTCACGTTGTTGCACGTGTCGGAATTGCTCGGCTCCTCACAGAAACCTTACTTCACAGATCACACCTAGCTGAATCCATCGTGTGGCAGGCCTGACAAGAAGAAGAAGAAGAAACCCTACACTATAGTCTGTTTCAATGTATGACCAAAGACTTTTCAACAGACTATTACACTTTTACTATGTCCTACTACTTTTGACCAATAAAACGGTACGAAAGGACGTCTTTCAACCAATCATGGATGCTTATCGCACAATTTTATGGCGTCCCTAGCATTTGTTTAATTTTATCGCTTCCCTAGCATTTGTTTAATTTTATCACTTCTCTAGCCATTTGTTTATTTGTTTGCCAACATTTCAAATTGCACTGGTCTAAACGCAAAAAAAAAAAAAAAAAAAAAAAAAAAAAAAAAAAAAAAAAAAAAAAAAAAAATACACTCCAGTCGATGCACAGCAGTTTCAAATATGACTCGCATTGGCATTCAAGAACAAGAATAAATAAAGGTCACTGGTCATAGCTATGCATCTTCCCTGAAACCCTATTTACAAATAAATGAAGAGCACCATTCGTAAATCCTGAATAAGTTGAGGAATACACCATGTACATCAACGAGTTCACTTCTTTTACGGACAAGTCCAATATAACATTCAAAATTGAAAATTGTACTTTCAATAAATCGTTCCTTTTAAAATTAGTCATGTTTATTTTTTATTTCATCATCCTTAATTAACACTTTTCGTGTTTATTTCATAATCTCTAATTAAAACTTTTCTAACACTTGTTTATATTATTTATGTTATGTTACAGCCTCTGCTGTATGATAATATGGATAGTCACGTATCAGAGATTGTTTAATACTAAGATTTATTGAAAATCATGTCAAGTGACGTTGATTACTGGGATCCGGATGATTGAAGTGGAATGCAAATGTTTTAATAAAAATGAAACCGAATCAAAAAAGCCTTCTTGACTAGTAACCTTCCACAGAGTTCAATGAAAATTTCATAGTTAGCACAACTGATAACAAGAAAACAGCTAATCATAACACACTACTGCCATCTAACGTAATATTTGTAATGTTGAGATGGTACAATAATACATTTGAAGACAGTTGTATTGTCGGAAGTCAATTAATATTTGATTGTTTTGGAGTACTTCGTTACTTCTAATCTTTATATACTTTTTTTCTAATCGTGTAATAGTCAATTAAATCCCACTCGAGTTTTGATTTTCTCTGGATAAATCAAAACCTCTAGTGAGACTACTGTTGATAAACTGCTAGAACGAACAAAAGTCAAGAAATGACAGCAGATAAATATTTATTTTATAAAATAGAAAGTAGTTTTGAAACCAACTTGACCTAAGTCAAAAAAGACTTACAAAAAGGAACAGACAAAATTTCATCTCAAAAAACAATAAACTATTCTGACCAAATATTCCTTCATAGGCCTTTTTTAAACGTGAAAACCGCAATCGTATTCTAAACATCACACACTGGATTTCCTTCTTCGTCTGGGACATTAGAAACATGATCGGTGAAGAGTTTTTATATCACTGCAGATGTGTCTCGAATAGATCGTGTCATCGATACATCCTGATGCTGGATACAATATCAAATTATATCTTTTATTTTTTTAGTTAGTTATTTAATGACGCTGTGACTACTACTAGGTTAATTAAAGTCGATGGAATCGGGTTATCCGAGTTACGCTTGTTTTAACCGCGAAAAAAAAAGATTTTTGTAATCATCCGAATTGCACTTAAGAATGTCCCCCACATGAGTTGGATGGCTAGGAAGTAATGATATGTAAGCAGGCACAAATTTAAATTTACCGCTGAAACATTAGAGGAGCATTTGACGCATAATTTCTAGAAATAGCCCCACTAATGAAGTAAGCGATTGCTTTGTTTTTAATTTTATTCCATTGCTGCCAAAACATAATATACCTGGTCGAAAATTACATTGATGAAAAATAACAATTTTGACCAGAAATTTGGACGAATCTTCACTCACTTCAGACAGAACAACCAATCCATGAAAAGTAGTGTTGGAGGATTTAATCGATTAATCGATCAATTTCCGTTGTAAGATTCATCGATCAAAAATATTTAATCGAATAATCGAGTCGATTAAAATTAATTGGTTGTAGTGGATATTAATTATTATTTTGTTAATACAAACTCATACTAAAAATTCCGACAATATTTCTCTCTCGGAAATTTCTTACTTAAAAGCACAATAGTACTGTTATGTTCTAACTGTAAACCAGATAGCGTAGGAAAACTCTTTGCACAAATACTTCAGGAAGAGATGGAGATATGAGGACAGTGACCTAGTCTACCTCTATTGAAAGTTGAAACTCAATGCGAAACCCTTAATAAGTTTTTTGTTTTTCCAAGAAAACTTCCACCTTGTCAGCCCATCTTCCTAGCATATGAAATACATACTTTTCTGGGATTCGTCCCCCTCATTCCTTATAAAATATCCATAGAAATGTTTTGTCAAATCAGTCGATGGTGCCGAATAAACTAAAAAATATTTATAACTGCCGTTTTCAACGTCATAATTGTGTGAACCAGCATTTTCTACCATGAAAATAATGAAATCTAAACAAAGGTACAGACTGCTGCATCTTGAAGATGATTTAAGCTTGACCTATCAACCATAAGGCCACGTATAGAGAAACTTTTTGCAGCCCCACCAAGCGCAGACTTCACATTAATTTAAATAGGCGAGTTTTCAAAAACGATAATAAAAACTTTTATCGGACATCCAGTATACAGTCGTCTTGGGTGGCACAGACGGTATAGCACTGATCTTCTGTGCCCGAGGTTGTAGGTTCGATCCCGGTCGAGGTCGATGGCATTTAAGTGTGCTTAAATGCGACAGACTCATGTCACTAGATTTAGTGGCATGTGCGGGACAAAATTCCGGCACTCCGGCGACGCTCATATAACCCTAGATCATATATGTAACAGATAGGTCGGCCTTATAGGCTTTGACGTTAACAACTTTTGTCAGGTTTACTACGCTGCCATCTAGTTGTTACATAAGGAGTCATGTCATAATTCCCATTTGAATTGCATTAGCGACTGTACTGCCATTTCGTGTTCGTTTACGGCGACGAGTGGCGATCCTGACGGCTGTTCTCTTCAAAGTGCTGCCGATTTTAACATAGCGATGAGTTATCTGTTACATATATGATCTAGGATATAACCTCGGCAGTTGCGAGCGTCGTTAAATAGAACATATTCTTATTCCAGCATAGGGATTTTTGATACATACCTTTGTTGTTTCCTAATGCCACTACTTAACATGCTGCTTGTTTTTTTTTTTTTTTTTTTTTTTTTGGCGTGTGTTAACATAGACCTATCTACAGCACTGGATGTCCGACACTACAAAGAAGTTATCAGTGCTTCTTTTCTGGCGGAACGCGCTTGAAGGGCGTTCTGGAACTTTTTTCTTGTATATTTTTCATCATGAGACTGAAATATGTGTAACTATGTTTTTAATATAATTTTTCTTTGAATTCCTCTTAGACTTTGAAAGTCTTAGTTGGACGAAAATGAAGTTAAAAACGACAGTAATCATCTCCCCGTCCGCTATAAAATATTCTACAGAGTTCCACCACCTTTTCCTATAGAAGAAAAGCATTGGTTGTTATTATATTAGTATTAGTATTTATTTATTTAACCTGGTAGAGATAAGGCCGGAAATTACCGGATATTGAAATATTTTGTGATAGATTAAGAGAACTATTTACAAGAAACCATGTCTGAACGTGTCTCAATTACTGGCCAAGTGCCTAGTAAGTTTGCGTTTGAATTCAAGTTTATTTCGACAGTCCCTGATGCTAGCAGGTAACGAATTCCAGAGTCTTGGCAGGGCTATTGTGAAAGAGGATGAGTATGAGGAGGTGCGATGGGATGGTATTGCTATTAATAAAGAAATAGGCCTAAGTGTGCCGCGATATAGTGGGCGTTCAGTAAAGTGTATCGTCAGTCAAAAAAGGTTGGGAACCATTTGTCTAATGTGCTGCATCTAACAATGAAGTCATTAATAGGGGGACAAAATGTAAAATTCGGGGTCTGTCCCCGGAAAAGGGGTCTTTGGTAATTTTAAATTAAAAGTAGTTCTCTTCGAACTGTTCTGTTTCCGAAATTATAGCGTGTAAGAGTGCGAGCAGCTATACGGAATACCTGATCCTGTTGTCCAGAAGAGAACAATGGAGGCATTCTCACCCTCTGCATAGATACTACATGATGGTTGAAGTCTATTTTCGCATGTGGGAACGGCCGGCGGTATGGATGCGACCGTACCTCATTTGCTTCGGTACTAAATTAAGATGCGGTGCCCTGGCCTGCGCTGCTAGACCTGTCTGCAGGAAGTGAATCGTAATACGCACGTTGTGCGCGGAGGAGGAAGCAGGGATCTGTGGAGGCGGTCTTCGCTTTATCTCTAACAAGGGATCGGCCTCGTATTCCTATAGTCGTAAATGCAGCTTATGATTATGTGCTGCACCAACAAAAATAAACGCATGCAACCTGAAAGTAAATTAGAGGAACAGATCCTTCTGTGGCTACTACTGTACACAATCAGCATGTCATACCGGCGACCCGGTTCATAAGGCTGAGATTTTTCATAGTGACGTAATGGAGGACAAGGTTACTGTTGGAGTTTTTTTTTCAGGGTTCTCCTGTTGCTCCAATATAGACATCGATATCATTCCGTAATTTTTCCATTCCATCATCGTTAGAAGAAAATCCACAAACGATTAGGGAAAACATGAAAATTTTACTTAAAGCAAGTAAAGCGATAGGTTTGGAAGTAAGTCCCGAAAAGACAAAGTATATGATTATGTCTCGTGACCAGAATATCGTACGAAATAGAAACATAAAAATTGGAGATTTATCCTTCGAACAGGTGGAAAAATTCAAAGCAACAGTATAGTAATATGCGTTACAAGAGCGGTATGTTGATGTTTTCATGTTCGAGGAAAAGATTGAAAAAGCGAAACGTAGTTGAGCTTTTTTAATTTCCGAGAACATGAAAACAAACATACCGCTCGTGTATCGTACATTATTTTGTGCGAAGATCGTTTATTACATACCTGAAAGAGGACTTTCTAGTTAGTTGCAATGAAATCTCCATCTTGGTTTCTGTTCAATGACGGCAACTTTTAAAAACAAAAATATCTATCTTCAAATTGTTGCTATAAAATGTTTGCTGTGTTTACTATATTCCAGCAGGCCGTGATATACGTCTGTCTTTTTTTTCCCCCAGTCTATAAATGCGAACTTAAAACAAACGGTAAGATTATGTAATTATTTATTTTTCATTTTAATATTTGAACAATATTATTTATATAACATATTGCAGTAATAACATCGGCATCTGGAATCTTGTTGATTTTTTCACGGCTTCCTTAATGTTACTTGCATTACAAATGCAGTAAGTTTTGTGGTGTTGTAGAGTGTACTTAATTTTTGCAAATATTTAAAAACAATAATTAACAGTGCAATTTAGGTGAAATTGCAGTGGTAAGTTTCCAATTTATAATCATTACTATGTTAAACGTCTCTAAAAATAATATGTTAAAAGCCTAAAGCAGTAAAATGAATATGGCGCTTAAGCGGTAAGAAGAGGGAAATTGTTATCAGAGGCGTATACTGGTTAAAGGGTTTGGGCTACCGCTGACCCTATTATTACAGAAAATATATCTAACAATTACTTTAATTTTAATTACTATGGTAAAACTAATAATACAAAATTATTACATTATGTTATATTAGAAACTTTTTCTTTTGTAATTTCCTTGGGCTACCGCCGGTAGCCCCGGTAGCCCGCAAAATACGCCCCAATTGTTATGTGTGTTACGTTGGGAATACTGAATGTGGTATTTCACACTTACCGCGTATTGGTTTTGTGTGGAAAGCAAGCAAATACGCATGATCTCGCACAAACAAATATAAATAACACTCGGGAGGAAATTAAACGCAGAATAAATATGGGAAATGCGTGTTATTATTCGGCTGAGAAGCTTTTGTCGTCTAATCTGCTGTCAAAAAAAATGTGAAAGTTAGAATTTATAAAACAGTTATATTACCGGTTGTTCTGTAACTTGGACTCTCACTTTGAGAGAGGAACAGAGGTTAAGGGTGTTTGAGAATAAGGTTCTTAGGAAAAAATTTACAAAATACGAAATATATAAACATACAATAACATACCCACAACATATACTTAATACACAATTACAGTTCAATACCCACACATTATTCGATATCATGATACGTCATAACACACAAACAACCAGCCCCCACCATAAGAGCAATACACCCCACCCCTACAACCGACAAATGCACATCGCAGAATTCAAGATCACCAGTAGTTCAGGAGACACTGATGAAGACGTAACATCACGTCGAAACGGGCCGTCTGTCCAAGGTATATACCTTTTTTTTTAATTTTAATACTTTTTAACGCGTGACTAAACAATTTTATGTTTTTAACAAACAAAGTGTTCACGTGAACTATAATCAATGAAATATTTGGGGCTAAGAGGGATGAAGTTACAGGAGAATGGAGAAAGTTACACAACGCAGAACTGTACGCATGTATTCTTCATCACCTGATATAATCAGGAACATTAAATCCAGGCGTCTGAGATGGGCAGGGCATGTAGCACATATAGGCGAATCCAGAAATGCATATAGAGTGTTAGTTGGGAGACCGGAGGGAAAAAGAGCTTCGGGGAGGCCGAGACGTAGGATGGGAGGATAATATTAAAATGGATTTGAGGGAGGCGGGATATCGTGATAGTGAGTGGATTAATCTTGCACAGAATAGGGACCGATGGCAGGCTTATGTGAGGGCGGCAATGAACCTGCGGGTTCCTTAAAAGCCATTTGTAAGTATCATCGTTCCATCAGTAGCGCTCGGATTTCTAGGTAAATGAATGTTTTATTTGCTAACATTTAAGGTCTCCAAATTTATGAGGATGCTTCAAAAAGTATGGTAACAAGAGCTCTCATGGACAAACTTTATTTCACAGATAGATATACTGATACACAGTAACAGGCCACTGATATACAGGTGTTCAAAGATACTTGATCTCTACTAATCAATAGTGATCGATAACTTGTTCGTGTAAGTGTGGGTTGTTTAGTTATTATTTGCATGAATAGATGGCGAAGATTAGTGTTGCCAATAGTAAATAAATATATCTGCATTAAGAATTAAGAATTAGCCACGAAATCCCGTGGAGGGCAAGGGCCTCCTGACTATGCAGGGTGGCTTGTCAAGCAGTTCTCGGTTAGCCACTCCGGTAATGATGGTCACTTTTGTAATATAATTGTTTTAAGGCGCTGTCTGGGTTAACACTGAAGAGTCCACAGTTCACTAGTCACTGTTTCGATTGGAAGTCACTTTGTAATGAGGTTCCATTGTTGTCGGTCTTTCGCTGTTCTTGACCATACATGGCCGAATCTTGATCTAAGTTCGTCTGCCCACCTTGTCTTCTGTCTTCCAGCGTTGCGTTTGCCAATCCTTGGGTCCCATGTCGTAAGGATGTGTGTCCACCGGTTCGCGTTGAGTCGCATCACGTGTCCTGCCCATTTCTTCTTCGGCTTGTCGGCCGTTTCTGCTGCGTGTCTTGCAATATTTAATTTGGCCAATGGGATTCTATCCGAGATGCCTATTACTTCTGTGACTTTGTCTTTTATATCTTTGGAGAAGAGGAAGCCTACACCTCTCTGGCCGTTAGTTCCGCTGAATAGGCTTAATAGTTTCCCGCTGGTGGTTTCTAAAAGGATATTGTCTTCTCTTCTGATTTCGCATAATCCTAGGACGTCGACTTTGATATTCTTTAGTGTTTCTTCTAATTCCGTTAGTCTTTCCTCGCCCCTTAGTGATTTAGTGTTGTATTGAAAGTTCGTTCTTGACTTGTGAATTCCTATTTTTTCCTGAATGTGAGTGATGTGGTTTGTCTAGCCTTTCCCCGTTTGGTTCTATTGCTCGTTTTTTTTGTAGTCATAGTTGGCCAGTTCTGCCACTTTCCATTTATCTGGATTTTTATACCTGCATTATAGAATTACAAATTTCATCACCCTGTAAAGATTGTAAATATCACTAAATTTAGCGGGAAACCGCTGTTACTGCCAATTATGAGAATAAATTATACTCAGTCAACATCACCATTTTCCGCAACACATTTTTAACCTTTCCAATAATAGGTTCACCTAGTGAGAACTAGCGGAACTATTTCAAAATTGTCCATTTATTATATCTTTGGTTCTGACTTATCGCATCCAATCAGAAAATTGGGGGTCAGATATCTTTGAATGCCAGTATATGCATTTATTTTCAATATAGTCACCATGCTTGTCCAAACATTTGTTTCAACGGTAGACCAAGACATCGGGGCCAGCACAGAAGAAATCTGCGTCAAGTCCCTGACGGCTTACTGAACGGCCGTATCGGTGTTGAATCGCTTACCACACAGGTGCTTCTTCAACGGTCCGAAGAGATGGAAATCATTGGGATCCAGGTCGGAGCTGTAGGGAAGATGGTCTAGTGCCTTCCACAGGAAGCGCCGTTTCGCACCGTACACTTCAATAAGCTGACAATGAATTTCTGCTGGTGAGCTGCCCTTCAGACGCAAAAATCGGATCATAGTAGCCTACGTACTTCCACCTTTGACTGTGTTTCCGTGCGCTCAGCCGTCTTACAACTGATATTGCGAGAGTCTGACGCAACATATGCGCCATCTAATGGTTGCATGATAAAGCCGTGATCTACTGCTGCGGCCATGACGGAAAATTCCAACATGAGGGGAATATGTCACTTTTTTTTTTTAATCACTCTCGTAAATGAAAATTCAGGTTGTGATCTTAGGTTTCGAGATACCGAGTTTCATATCACTTAATAATACATATTTCCAATATTATTTATTTGGATAAATATTTTGAATGATATAAATATTATTTCACATTTTGTAATATAATATTTAGTTAAATGAATGAAGAAGGAAAAAGAAAAATAACGCAAAGTAGTTAAAACAGTCATGTAATACGAAGTAGGCCTACAGAGTGATATTTTATACATGACACTCACCATTTGTGTTCTTGCAGTGACGCAAGTCTGTGGCTTCAGGTGAATTTGCGATATTCCTATGGTAGAGGGTGGGTTGGAGAGTCAATTGGCAACTGGTAGCAAAAATGGAAGCACACAAGACCAAACAGAAGGTTTTATTTTTATCGTGAAACAGCATTTTAAGTCGGTTGTTTAATGACGCTGTATCAACTACAGAAGAGGATAGCAATAGAAAAGGAAGTTTTTAATAGGAAAAAGAGCATCTTCTGCAGAACTTTAGAAATGAAAACTAAGGAGGAGACTAGTAATATGAGTTGTGTGGAGTGTGTCATCAGATGGGATGGAAATATGGACATTACGACGAACTGAGGAGAAATGAATAGAAGTATTTGAAATGTGAATATGGAGGAGAATGGAGCGTTTGAAGTGGACAGACAGAATAAGGAATGAAGCTGTATTGGAAAGAGTGGATGAACAAAGAATAATGCTGAAATTGATTAGGTAGAGAAAAAGAAATTGTTTAGATGACTGGTGTTAGAAATTGATTAGGAAGAGAAAAAGAAATTTGTTAGATGGCTGGTGTTAGAAGAAATTGCCTACTTATGGATGCAGTGAAAGAAATGGTGAAAGTGAGAAAAGTTCGGGGTAGAAGAAAATATAAGGTGATAGACAACATTAAGATAACATGGATTTCATGCGGAGACTAAGAGGAAGACAGAAAATAGGGAAGGTTGGCGAATGTTGGGTTTGTAGTGATAGACCTGTCTTTAGGCAGAAACGTATGATGGAATGAATTAATGTTTCAAATACTAGATTATTTAGCGTGGATGGAATTAGTGATAGCGAGGTGTTATTTGAAGAGATTAGGTCAAAGATACGTTCGCCGTTCGGTTGGGAAAAATCTCGTAATCGAACCCAAAGGAGGTCGTTTCAATGTGTGTAATAGTTGCAGTTAGAAGAAAGTTTTAAGAAAAGAAACCACATAGATGTCATTGAACTAGAAATCGTAGGTGGTTGAGAAAATAAATTGAGGTAATAAGATGTGTCGGCTTTGAAGGTAAAAAACATCAGAAAAGAAAGAAGAGTTGGTGACAAATTAGCTGCCATTCGCAAGACTTTGTAATAACTCTTATATTATAAATGAGTTTTGAGCAGTGAATGGAGTATTATAAATCTTTAGAGGCCTTTGTTCATTGATACAATATGTTTCAAGCACTATGAATTCTGTTACGGAACTATCACTAATTCAAAAGCACACACGAATCAAAATTTATAAAACTCTTGCCCGACCAGTTCTGTCTTACAAATGCGAGGCTTGGACCATAAGAACATCTCAGCTGTCGAGATGAAGTTCACGAGACACAGCAGGAATAACAAAATGTGACCACAAACGAAATAAAGACATCATGTAAACAGCCCAAATTAGTATAGAAATGTAAGAAGAATGTAGAAAGAAACGATTGCTGTAACATGGAAAATGTGTTGCTCGTCCGGCGAAGAGATGGACTGATGTGAGACCATAACAGACAAGTTGGTCTAATACGTGTTTGTAACAGGAAGAAGATAAATTTTTTTATGTCCACGGCAATTGAAGGGTTCAGAGCCATAGTGGGCCAAGCGCCATTTATTAAAAACGGAGAAAGCAAGGGTTAAAGTTAAGTGAATACCATAGTTTAATGAAGATTGACATATTATTTAGTTTGAATGTGTATACTTTATATTACTTGTTATATGTTTCCATTGAATTATGGTAATAACTTCATTTTAACTCTTGTTTTCTACGGTTTCAGTAAATGGCGCTTGGCCCACTATGGTTCTGAACCCTTCAATTTATCATTCTACGGTAGAAAATTATCGACGCAGTTGACAGATGTAAGATAATGTTTGGGATGAATTACTGCTAACCCTATGAACAAAGCGTCCTGCCACTTGTAAATATCAACACGTTCCCTTTCTCTAAAAGCTGCTCACACAAGATTAAGAAATACTATAGCGCTTTGCTCCTCTTTGACTCCCTCTTCATCGTGCGTCTTAGTATAGTGGCGCGCGAAAGAGACGTAGTCTCATACCATTGGCTCTTTCGTGATGGCACAAGATCCCTGGAGACAACCCAGAATAAACATGAGACATACATCTATTTTCCAGTATGGTAAATAGAATTAGTTTCATTTGTAGTTAGTTATTTAACGACGCTGTATCAATCTTAGCCTTGGAATCATACATGACTCAATATAGACCTAAACAGGGGGCATCATATAAACTTAGGCAAAAAATGATTAGCTGCCATATGCAAGGTCTTCTTCGGAAGACAGCAATTTATTCCGCGAGAGCGTAGATTCACACGTGAACGAATTTCTGATGCACGACTCCGCTCTGTTATTGTTTGTTTTTCGCTTTTTCTACCTATTTATATATCAAGTGTTATAACTAATCTATAACAAAGATATATTCAAGAAGTAATTAGGTGCAAAATAAAGATTATTTCCATAGTCGTGTGAACCAGGCGCTGCCCGAAGTAGACAAATTCACGCTACAGGAGATCGGTCTTTTTTTTTTTTTTTTTTTTTGTATGTGCATAAGGCTTTGCGTATAGAAAATGTTTCAGAATGACTATTTATAATGTTTTCAGGGTGGTAGAGGACATTTAATTATACATTTTTGATAGTGTACGGAAATGCTTACGTATCGAAATAATACAGTAAAACCACACTCTAGTATATACAGTCACGAAGCTCAATACGTAGTAAATATGCATCCATAGATAGTTGCTAACCACTAGGATCGCTACTATCGCTCATCACAGACAATGCGAAATAGTACCTGCACAGTCTATTGTTCCTATTACCCTCATAAACTCAAGCTTCGTGACTGTATATAGTAGACTGTGGTAAAACTCAAACTCTTCATTGGTTTCATCGTCAATGACTGTCTTTGTGTTTTAGCTATTTCCGTTACCATAGAAACAATAACTGCAGTTGGTTTGTTTTTGTTGTGTGTCTGAAATTAGCTTCTGCCATACCAGTTTACAAATTTCCAGTCGTTAAAAATGCATCGGTTTACAAAATGTTGAATTAGCAGACACTATTATAGCATATGGAGCAGCTTTCGGCAATGATAACATTGCTAATGAGGCCATAATTTATTTTGAACAGTTTTTATAAACTATCCATTACTATTTCATAATAGTGTTTGAAAATATACTGCATAACCACCAAAATTAAAATACATAAGTCACTTTTCACGTCGAGATTCTTTGAAATCCTCATTACATTCGTATCGCTATAATCTGGGCACTGAAGCATTTCCGGACACTACTCTATTAGAAAAAAATATTTAATTATGTTCTCTCTATGACATATACATTTTAGGAATAGTTAGCTCTTTTGTAACATTGTATAATTGAATAATTTTTGGCAGGCGTGTCTTAGTAGTGGGAGTGGGCACTATTATTATGGTGACTAGAGACTGGATTCTTATGTACTAAAAGTAAAAAGTTACACCGAGTTAACCTGAGTGCACGTGATACAGGTTAGGACCGTTGTGAGGCCTTGTTCACAACACTCTGAAATCTATCAAAGGAAAACTGGGTCACAAAGACTGAAGAATGAAACTAGTGAAGCGCGCTGGCTAATTTGTAACTAACGATTCAGACCTTTCTATTGAACTTAGTTTTGAAAAGTGAGCACCTCCCACTAAAATCACCAAGTCCACATCACGGAAACTATAGCCGATTATAGTGAATAACGCCAACTACTTTACTTACACAGTGAAAAGGAAGTTCGCGCCACTCACTACTATTGTCTACTGATTTCAAACAGAATTGCAATATTTATACCAGAGAACCCGCTTTTGCTTGCACGTTTATAACCACAGCTAGATGGAAAACTAACTTTTAGTACATAAAAATCCGGTCTCTACAAGTTCTATCAAGAGTACATTTTCTCAGTGTATGTATGTATGTATGTATGTATGTATGTATGTATGTATGTATGTATGTATGTATGTATGTATGTATGTATGTATGTACAGTAGAACCTCTATTATCCGTGGTAATGAAGGGGTTAATCGAACGAGTAATCGAAAAAATCGGATAATCCGTACTATAAAATATTTTCGTAAATTAAGTGAGTAATACTTGAACTATCGTAATTTCCTGTGTGGTTTTGTGTTTAACACGCTAGGTAGTGAACCAAAAGTTCATTAATTTAAGATCGGTTGTCAACGACGTGTTTTTAAGGGGTAAGAAAATTCCTTGTAATGGCTGTCAGCAGAAAGATATGAATAGTAGACGTCTTATGTTGTAGATTTACATAATGTATACACTTTATATTTGATTTCTACTAAATCGCGCACAGTTGTAACATCAGTCTCGGATTCTGATGCAAGATGAGCCACAGTTTCTCTTTCCCCAAACTACTTAATTATTTGCATTTTACGATGAAAGAGTAATGGAACGGAGAAAAATTCTCTCCGGCGCCGGGATTTGAACCCGGGTTTTCAGCTCTACGTGCTGATGCTTTTTCCACTAAGCCACACCGGATACACTAGAGGGAACCCAAGAGTTGGAACTCAATCAGAGACAATTCTGTCCGACGTCGGGGTTGTGTCCGGTGTGGCTTAGTGGATAAAGCATCAGCACGTAGAGCTGAAAACCCGGGTTCAAATCCCGGCGCCGGAGAGAATTTTTCTCCGTTCCATTACTCTTTCATCGTATGATGACGCAGAATATCTGCATGGAAATATCATATTTGCTTCGGTACATTGAAATAATATATTTGCATTTTGTTCGATACTTAACACAACACTTTTCTTTTAACACTCAAGGAATACATTTTATGTAGAAGTTGTGCAATGCGGGAACTCGAACTGTAGATCAAGTGTAAGTGTAAATGTTTGTAATGACAATCTCTAGAAAAAAATACGTACTAATATAACGTACAATAGTACTTCATATGTTTCTGTAACGAAAAAAAAAAAAAAACGAGAGAAGGACAGTCGGATAATCCGTCAATCGGTTAATAGGGTGACGGATAATCGGAGTTCTACTGTATGTATGTATCCTATGTGTGTATATATGCATGTATGTATGTATGTATGTATGTATGTATGTATGTATGTATGTATGTATGTAGCACAGGCTGGACACCGCCCTCAAGCGTAGGCCGCTTACATGGGGCCATTGTGCTACTCGGAATGGAATGATGTGCTTGTTTTAAGGTTTTCTCGTTCTACATATGTCCCTACGGGCCGCCCTCGAACTCCCATACAGCCTGCAGAATCCTTTCACCTTTCCACCGCGGTCCTTCAAACGCTGTCCCACAAGGTACCATGAACCCAGACGAGAGCTTACGGTACATGGCACTACCACCAGCAACTAATGACTACTTACCACGGGGTCCAAGTTCATTGGCGGCCAGCAGACGACTGTGCATAGATCGCAAGTCCGATATGGGGAAGAAGAAACGGAGATGATGAAAGAGTGGAAGTGTAGATGAAGTGGAGACTGTTGGTGGAATAATATAAGGGAAAAGGGAGTAGTAGGCCTACCCAAGAAAAACCTTTGCAATGTCTGTTTTGCTCACCATAAATTTCATCATGAACTGGTCGGGGATGTAGGCTACTAGCGCTTGAACCACAGACGCTCTTATGATGATGATGATGATGATGATGATGATGATGATGGTGGTGGTGGTGGTGGTGGTGGTGGTGGTGGTGGTGGTGACGATGATGTATCAAATACTAGATTATTTAGCGTCGAAGTAATTGGTGGTAGCGAGATATTATTCGGAGAGATAAGGTGGAGGATTCGCCGTGTAGTTGTCTAACATTCTCATTGGAGCTGGGGAAAAACCTCGGGAAAAACGAGGTAATCAACCCAAGCGGAAATCGAACTTACACTCGAGTGGAGCTTCCGATCAGTGGGCAAACGCGCTACCACCTGAGTTACGACAGTGGTCTACCTTCCTTTCCCTGAATTGAATGAAATTTTGGTCCCATGGATTTGTATGCAGAAAATTATCATTTCAGCCATAGTGGTGTCTATCTATCTAGCTTTGTGGCTATCCGAGTTTATGATTCAACGGAAGAACATCGACGGAAATGACAGGTGTAGGGTAATGTTTGGAGGTTGAAGTCAAGATATTGGATAAATTACACACGAAAGAGCGAGTGGCAGAGACTACGTCTCTCTCGCGGACCTCTAAACTGAGACCACGAGCTACCATTTATAAGAGGGGCGTCAGAGAGGAGTACAGCGCCTGACTAATTCTTGATCTCGTCTGAGCAACTTAGACATCACAGAAACAGGGTCACATTTAAAAGGATAATTACACCGCCATGTTGTTTCAAGATGGCGATCAGATTGAAGTCGCAAGAGCCATCAAGGGGCTGACCAGCCCTCGGCGCGTTCCTCGCGAAGGCCAGATTGTGTGAAGACGCACGGCGCACGCGCGTTGAGCGATGGCCTGATTTCGGGGGTCCTCGCGCTGCAACAGGATCAATAGCGGGCGTCGGGAGGGCGTGGCCCCACCACCTGAACTAGGAGTGCGGAGTCTATCCTGCCACCTGAACTAGGAATGCGTGGGTTGACCCACCACCTGCAGTAGCTGTTTGTGAATCAGCTGAGCGGGGTCCTACCCGACACCTGAACCAATTGTCAGCGTCCTCCCACTACCTGCACTGGGACTGACCGACATCCATGTGTTATTGGACAAACTATGCGGAAATGACACAACTCACCCTCGGTTAAAAACGCAGTAACTGTGGATTACGGAACCACGGTTAAATAGTAACCGTGGTTAAAATGTAATTTCTGTGCATCATTCATAAACACCGGTTACTTAAATACAGTTAGCTTACTTTTAATTTTAATAGGGCAGGGGCGTCATTTCATTCTTTGCTTGGGAGTGGGCAAGATTGTTTAGGTGAGATCTTACATGGTATATCGCATGGCGTACTCCCTATTTCCTCCGAAATGAAGTATTATCCAAACCGTAAACTCGGGTAAACTTTACCATATAAAAATATTTAAAACATATTTTTTAAAGATCTTTTTTTTTTTCCATATCTGAAGTTTTACAATTTTAAGTCACAAATAGAGCTGATATAGTTTCATTTTTTTTTTCATTTACTATCAAATTTACCTCAGTTTCCACAAATAACCCCAGTTTAAACTTTCATCTCACTTATATGATTATATACTTATATAATTTTAAGTCACAAATAGAGCTGATGAAGTTTAATTTTTTTTCATTTTACGATCAAATCTACCCCAGTTTTCACAAATAGACCCAGTTTAAACTTTCATCCCACTTATATGAATAGTAATACGCGTTACAAGAGCGGTATGTTGACGTTTTCATGTTCGAGAAAAAGATTAAAAAAGCTCAACTACGTTTCGCTTTTTCAATCTTTTCCTCGAACATGAAAACAAACATACCGCTCGTGTATCGTACATTATTTTGTGCGAAGATCGTTTATTACATACCTGAAAGACGAATTTCTAATTAGTTGCAATGAAATCTCCATCTTGTTTCTGTTCAATGACGGAAACTTTTAAAAACTAAAATATCTATCTTCAACATTGTTGCTATAAAATGTTTTCTGTGTTTACTATATTCCAGCAGGCCGTGATATACGTCTGTCTTTTTTTTCCCCAGTCTATAAATGCGAACTTAAAACAAACGGTAAGGTTATGTAATGATTTATTTTTCATTTTAATATTTTAACAATATTATTTATATAACATATTGCAGTAATAACATCGGCATCTGGAATCTTGTTGATTTTTTCACGGCTTCCTTAATGTTACTTGCATTACAAATGCAGTAATTTTTGTGATGTTGTAGAGTTTACTTAATTTTTGCAAATATTTAAAAACAATAATTAACATTGCAATTTAGGTGAAATTGCAGTGGTAAGTTTCCAGTTTATAATTATTACTATGTTAAACGTCTCTAAAAATAATATGTTAAAAGCCTAAAGCAGTAAAATGAATATGACGCTTAAGCGGTAAGAAGAGGGAAATTGCTATGTGTGTTACGTTGGGAATACTGAATGTAGTATTTCACACTTACCGCGTATTGGTTTTGTGTGGAAAGCAAGCAAATACGCACGATCTCGCACAAAAATGTTTAAAACATATTTTGAAATATCATTTTTTTTTCCATATCTGGAGTTTTATAATTTTAAGTCACAAATAGAGCTGATATAGTTTAATTTGTTTCATTTTACGATCAAATCTACCCCAGTTTTCACAAATAGGCCCAGTTTAAACTTTCATCCCACTTATATGAAACGTTATTTACATGCACTTGCTGTTAATATGTGCGAACAAATGAACAGTCACAGTTTTATTGATAAATACATTTTAATTTAAGTTAACAAAAAAGTACTTTTATTTACAATAGTTAACAATCACTAATGTACACTGGTGTTCAAAGATATCTGACCTAAAATTTTCTGATCGTGTAAGCGAACTTTCTAACCACGGGATGTCAGTTCCAAATATATAACAAATTGACAAACTTTGAAATAGTTCCGCTACGTGACAATAGATGGCACTATTATTAGGACGGCTAAAAGTATTGGGGAAAATGGTGTAGTACACATTATTTTCAACGGTTTCCCGCTAAACCTAATTTTTTTTTTTTACAATCAATGGAGAGGGATGAAATTTTGATTTGTGTAATGTGGGTATATTTTTTCTTACTATTGGCAATACTGACTGTCATCTTCGCCATCTATTCATAGAAATCATTACAGAAGCCACACTTACACGAACAAATTATCGATCACTATCAATTAATAGGGGTCAGATATCTTTGAACGCTAGTGTACACTGACGTTCAAAGATAATCTGATCTACGATTTTATGAGCGTGTAAGTGAACTTTCGAACCAAGTCAGAACCAAAGGTATAACAAATTGATAAACTTTGAAATAGTTCCGCTAATTCTCAATAGGTGACACCATTATTGGTGCGATTAAAAAGTGTCGGGGAGAATGAGGAAGTAGATTAAGCATAAATTATTCTCATAATTGACAATGTCAACGGTTTCCAGTTAAACCCAGTTTTGTATTACAATCAGTAGAGTGGTATGAAAAATTGAATTGTATAATGCGGTATATTTATGTACTATTGGCAACATTGACTATTATCTCCGTTATCTATTCATAGACGTAATAATTATAGAAGCCACACTTACACCAACAAATTATCGATCACTATCGATTAGTAGCCGTCAGATATCTTTGAACGCCAGTATACAAAGTTTCTACAAAGTGGCAAAGTAATTTTATTTTATTTATTTCTTCCTGTAACCACTACAGGTGGCCATTGACAAATAGTACCATGATACAATAAATATAGAGTAAATACCTTGAGGCTTAATGAAACATTGTTGTTACAGTGAAAAATAACAACTTGAAATAGATTGAAACACATAATAATACACGAAGTAACGTCAAGAAGATGTGAATTAAAGTCATGGTCCATACTGTATGTATGATGTCTGAAAATAGCTATTGATCCTGTGAGTGTTGCAATTGTTAGATCTCTTAAAATATCTTTATGCAGACCAAAAGATTTACAGAAGTCGACTAGGAACCGAGGTATGGTCCCACAGGCTCCTATCATTAGTCCTGTAATGACGATAGATTCCAGATGGTATTTGTCCTTATAAAAATTGATGGAAGGTTCATATATATTCCTTTTTTCCTCGTGTACTTCTTCTGGCTCATGTTCATGCGATTCGAATCTTACAGTAAGGTCTATGATGTAACCACAGTCTAGTATATACAGTCGCGAAGCTCAATACGTAGTAAATATGCAACATTAGGTAGTTGCCCACAACTAGGATCGCTAATATCGCCTCATTACAGGCAATGCAAAATAGTACCGTCACAGTCTATTGTTTCTAGCACCCTCAAAACTCAAGCTTCGTGACTGTATATAGTAGACTGTGATGTAACCTTCAAGAGAGGGAGGTTTAAATGCAATTATGTCGATTCTTCGATTACTGTCCTCACTGGATATGCCACGTCTTCTTCATATACTGAATAACCTTTGTTCCATGCCTCATCAAAGATGATAGTCAACGTCTAAAAACGACTGCGCTTACTCCGTTCTAGATTGAAATGAACGTACCCTGTATTTTAATGTTTCATTTGCGTTTGGTCACTGTTATATTAGAATTTTATAAAATAAAAATAAAAAACAAAAGTAATTGTATCCCAACGTGAGTCTCAAGTATCGATAGACTTAATTACTAGATAGGCTATAAATAGGTCTATATAATAGAAAAATATATTCATAAAAGAAAAGAATGAAGCGAAACCCACCAGGAGGTTAATAAGGATGTGTATAAAATCCAGGCTCATCACTAGGGCTAGGATTTTGATGAAATTGCATCTTCTTTCTAGTAAGCCAGAAACATAGCCGCTTTAGTATTTATGTGTTATGTGATAAACTGAGTGTTTTAAGACATATTTGTTAGGACATTTTTTTGCATTTTTTGCCTGTTTCAACTCATAAGAGTATCTTTTGTGTTATTCGGACATTTTTGAAGCATTTTCATTTAAATTAGGCCACAAATCCCCATTATTAATATAAAACAATATCTATTTCCTTTGATATTTTGTCTACATATTTTGTCCATTAATACCCATTATTTTTTATTTGGTTGTTTAACGACGCTGTATCAACTACTAGGTTATTTAGCGTCGAGATTGGTGATAGCAAGATTATATTTGGCGAGATGAGGCCGAGGATTCGCCATAGATTACCTGACATTTGCCTTACAGTTGGTAAAAACTTCGGAAAAAACCTAACCAGATAATCAGCCCAATCGGGAATCGAACCCGCGCCCGAGCGCAACTCCGGATCGGCAGGCAAGCGCCTTAACCGACCGAGCTACGCCGGTGGCTAATACCCATTATTTTGTATAATATTTTAATCGTTTTTCTACACAAATATTGCCCTTTTAACGTAGTACGCCCCATGTAATGGGTCAGTCCAACCATCCCTTCAATATAGACTCCTTTATACTTGCTAATTCCATATAAGAGTGGCCTTGTGGTGGGCTACATGGAAAATACATCAGGTAAAATAATTAATTAAAGTGTACTACTTAGAAAAAAATATGTAAAATTAAATGAACTTTAATGTTGGTACCAGAATTTAATTTATTACTAGTCTAAATATTAAGTAGCACAAAACTCCTTTTCCTACTAAGGCAATTTTAGAATGTAAGATCAATTTTTAGGGCATTTCAGGGGAATTTTTGAAAGATTTTTAGGTCATAAATGCATTGTTTTTAGGACATTTTTTCATGATTTATAGGTCATCAAAATCCTAGCCCTACTCATCACTATACCAGGGAACTGTGCAGTATCCTAAAATCCACCCATAACTTCTCTTCGTTCAGCCTACAACGTAAGAAAAGGGATACTCGATTGAGCCTTCTTGAAAATAAGTTGCATACAATTTATAATGTTACAAGGAGCCGGTAATAGTAGAGATGTGATTGTTTCTATTTGTGGTTATTCCAAGTGATCTATCTGTTGCAGTAGAAATGATAAGGTAGATTTCCTGAAATTTTCTGTCACCTAATTTCTCGTAAAATTTTTCTCTTCCCACTAATACAACTTCAAGCTCACTATCATGTAACGCAAATACAATAATAATCGTCTTCGAAATCATTAATCTGATTGCTGTTTTGCTTTACTGGGCCTACTAATCCCCAATTATATCCTCTAACCACTGGAATATGATTAGCGTCGTTAACCTCTCGTGCAAGTCCTAATCGTGGTCGATGTACCATAAAAATGCTTAAGGGGTTAGGCACAGCTTACAGCAGGAAAAGTTTTGGAAATATTCATCATTTTTTCTTCCATTACTGTATCTTATACAATAATGAAAATTGATATGTGTAAAATACTGTCCTTCTACTATATGAAAAAAATATTTTTACGATTTAAAAAAAATATATATATAGACTACATTTTTTCAAAATTCAAAATGGTGACAGTTCACTGTGCAGTGATGAAGCTTTTCCCTCATAACTCATATACTTGTTAACTTGTTCATGTTCTCTCTCTCTTATTTTATTGCCGAAACTCATGTTTACAATATCATGCTCGTTCAACTACATTCTTTAATAAATAATGTTGTTTTTATTTTGTGTTAGAAGAAAATACTGATATTTGACCCTTTTTTAAATGAATTTATTTTTTATCAGACAGTCTGTCAAAGATAGAGAAGTGATCTTGCATCGTATTGTAGATATGGCATTCATAAATACACACAAAAAATTTCATCACAGAATGTTCGATAGTTTTTGAGTTATGTGGGAAACGCTTCATCACTGCACAGTGAAATGAATTTTGAAAAAAAAAAAAAAAAAAAAAAAAAAAAAAAAAAAAAAGTAAATAATTTTTTAAATCGTAAAAATATTTTTTTCATATAGCAGAAGAACAGTGTTTTACACATACTAATTTTCATTATTGTACAATATACAGTAATGAAGGGCCCACACCTGTGGAGTAACGGTCAGCGCGCCTGGCCGCGAAACCAGGTGGCCCGGGTTCGAATCCCGGTCATGGCAAGTTACCTGGTTGAGGTTTTTTCCGGGGTTTTCCCTCAACCCAATACGAGCAAATGCTGGGTAACTTTCGGTGCTGTACCCCGGACTCATTTCACCGGCATTATCACCTTCATTTAATTCAGACGCTAAATAACCTAGATGTTGATACAGCGTCGTAAAATAACCAAATAAAATAAAAAAATACAGTAATGGAGGAAAAACATGTTGAATATTTACAAAATTTTACTGCTGTAAGCTGTACCTAACCCTTTAACTGGGGTTTGGGTGGCAAATTTAACGGATAGTTACATTAACCGATGTTGGTGCACGTGGCCTTTAAATGTATGTATTGTTTTAGTTTCTCATTAAGTATTAAGTTTGCCCCAAAATCTAGACTAGGAATACGGCGATTGACCCGTACGTAATTACCGTACTGTTGGCCTCACATTCTGACCTAAATATGTGAATGTGAGCCAACAACACTTAATTCACAGTGTGAAGTGACATCATCAATCTTGCACTACTATCTGAACTAGAATTGCCGGGAATCGACCCACGTCTGTGCACTGCTGGACCAAGATTCTGAACAAGCAATACGGACCATACTCAACCCTTAAGAGTAGGCCTAGTGTGTGAGTTTCGTTCAATTCATACCTAAAGAAGGAACAAGAACTTTGTCGCACGATACGAACTTGGAATGCGGGGAGCGACCCACATTTCTCCACTACTGGACCGAGATTCTACTCAGACCTGACCCATATGCACAAGCGGAAATAGAACGAATTCCTTCGGGGGGGGGGGCAATATGATGACAAAATAAGATAATTCACAAATATGTATAGCTCGCGCAAGAAACGATTACCGAAAAGCAATGGTGGCGTTGCTGTCTGTTTTGACGTGTGACTGTAGGCACGCCGAGGAGCGAAAGGTAGGGGCCGATGGAAGTAATGTCTCTTCCAAGAAGATGAACAAATGAGGATTTCGCTGTGGAAATAAAGAACTTAGCAAGAGAAAAATTCGAAGCTAATTAAACGCACAACATATGTTTACGATTGAAATAATAATACCGTGCGATGCAAGACACGTAGTCACATGCAATGGAACAAACTAAAGCCGTAATGTAACTATCACAACGCAAGACTGATTCTATCGATGCCATTTTTATCTTCCGACTGTACTCTTGAATATCATTCAAGCTAGCCTATCTCGTGACCTTTCCTGTCGCCCGCTCTTCCTTATCGCATTGTTTCATTCGCATTCCTTCCGTCGGTATTCCCTGCTTGTGAGACCTATACCGGTACTATTTTTATTTTGTTAAGTTTATTTATACACGCTTTAACATCTGTTGTCATATCGCGTGTTTAGAATGTGTGGGTATATCAGTAGGCCGTTGTCACTATTGTTGAGTTCCTGTTTCTATTGTGTGTTGTAGATGGCTTGTGTTCATGTGACTGATTACAGATTTTGATTAATGTTTATGATATTGGTGATTGAAACGGTGATGAATCATGGCATGTAAATTTCCAATCCAACATTTGCTTTTGTAACTGAGGGAAACTACTGTACTCCAACCACGAGAAAGTCTTTGCGGAATGAGACGAAGCGGGGTAATGCTGTGAATGAATGTTGATGTCATAAGATGTCATAAGGTCACACACGTGGGTACTCGTATCTCTATTGGCTAGCTCTCACAGCACAAACAATAACATTGGTACACACATATTTACACTACCCTAGTTACAAAATTAGATCACTGTTAATCTCCTGATCTTTTAATCTCTCCATACAGGAAACAACATATGCAGGAGAGCGCATGGTTTCTAAACTGACGTTATAACGATATTATTATCTATCTACTTCGCTCCAATAGATGACGCAATAGTAAACACATTCCTTTCACGGTTGATCTCCTGGTTGGAGAACAGTATGAAAAACACTAGTCAGAGCGGTCGACCACGGGCTTTGAACCTGGGAACCCCCGAATACGAGTCTCAAACGCTACCGTCTGAGTCAAATCGCTTCGTCGCTGTATTATCATGAGCAAACGAATTCGTCAATACGTATAAAAATGACACATACATATAGGCTACAGATTCTAACAAAAGTTTGACACCCCTTCGAAAGAGATGTTGCACTCCTGTACAAGAATCATGTAAAATCCCCTGATGTTCATAAATGACCAAATACCTGTAAAAAATTAAGTTTCAATTTACTGCAAACGCAATCTCTTTATCTTTCAAACTACGGATTGTATAACCATTTTTCTGTTATGAAAACTTACTGAAAAATTACATTTTTTGTAGGAAAAAAATTAATTACTCCAGAATGGATACGTATTTGGATTAATGAATTTTTGAATAAAGTTACATATATCTGAAAGGTTTCCTTTGAAAATATTATTATTTTTTTTTTTAACAAATTGTGGCACCTCATTCACACATTAAGATCCAGATTATTTTCTTTATTCTTTAGGAAAAATTGCCATTTTCTAAAATTCTCATGAGTTTGAAATTCGCAACAAATTGACCCGGGATCGCCACTGCTACTTACGTCACAACATTGAGAGTTGTTAATACTGGTCAATCAGCTTATTCCTTCCTTTTTAGTAAACAGTTGTAGAGTTTGCTACAAGTGTGGAAAAGTTAGATTTCTTCCTTGAAAAAAAGTGAAAATGAGTTGAAATTCAGGAGCGTGGACATGAAGTGGCAGACTATTGGGATGTGGAAGAATGACTTGAGATAATACCTAACTCTATCCCAAAATTCATTGATCTAAATACATTCATTCTGGAGTAATTACTTTTTTTTTTCCTACAAAAAAAAATTAATTTTTCAGTAAGTTTTCATAACAAAAATTGTTATACAGGGTGTTTCCGGGCTGGTGTTACAAACTTTCAGGGATGATGGCGAAGGGCACATGTATCAATTTGAGATAAGGAACCCTGGTCCGGAAATGACTGAGTCGAAAGTTATAAGCAAAAATAGTTGTGTGGAAATGGAATTGCAATTTGGCACCACGTGCCCTCCTTTCCTTAACCTTTGGAACAGTCGTGGAAAGATGGTATGGGCCGGATGTCTCCTGCGTGGGTACTTGGCCCGATACAATCTGTGAGCTTGTCTACTGTTCCCATTGGCTCATCCGTATTCGAAAATCATGTCTGCATATTCCGCTCTCGTGTACTCCTCCGTTTCACTAGGACTGATCGACTGGATACTGCAACTTGTACACATACACTGCTGTCTACAGACCCGTTACACATTACGCTATCTGCATTGTTTTAGTGTAGTTTCCTGTCCCCACCCCTCAGACAGCGCACTGAATGGAGTACTGTAAGTAGAGAACGCAAACAACGTCAGATGAATGCGGTATGTGTAAGATGTACAGATAAATACACATAAATAAGGTGTACAGAGGAATAAAATTATTTAATTTCCTCACAACTACTTTTACTTGTAACTTTCGACTCGGTAATTTCCAGACCAGGGTTCCTTATCACAAATTGATACATGTGCCCTTCCCCATCATCCCTGAAAGTTTGTAACACTAGCCTAGAAACACCCTGTATAATCCACAAGTTGAAAGATAGAGAGAATGGGTTTGCAGTAAAAAACTTCATTTTTCACAGGTATTTGGTCCCTTTATAAACATCAGAGAATTCACGTAAGGGCAGGAGTGCAACACTCCTTTCGAAGAAGCTTCCTTAAACTTCTGGTAGAACCTGTACGTACACAATGAAAAATAAACATTCATCATGCCCTCTGAAACCTATACCATTCTTAACTAAGTAGGCTTACAGCAAAATGTCAATTCTAACAAATAAATATTATCGACTTTTGTTAACGAGATCGTAAGGTCCTTACGTGAACTGGAGAGCTGTGCCATAATTGATCCTGTAGGATGCTTCATATTGTCTACTTCTCACTTGTTATCACTAGTTATAGGTTGAATGTCATCACCCGCAATAATATAATAACACTGTTATCCTTAGCATTAGCAGGTTCTTCATTATTACTAACATGTTTACTTCCACTTTGTTATATACAATTACAAAGGAACGGATGTCTCTCAAACTCATTGTCACGTGAAGTTATTTGAATGCATTCTCTCTAGAAAATGTTCCAGGCTTGTTTCAATTTTGTCTTAGCCATATTATAAAGAAGATAAATATGGCATAATGAATACGTATATTTAGAATGTAACGTATACCTAATCGTTGATTTGTGTATTGACAAATAAACCTATTACACTGAACAACAAGAATTTTGCTCCGACTTAAAACAATGTGTCCCTTGTGGTTTGATGTGGGCTGAATCCGAAAATGCATATCTTTTCTTCGTATCACGTAAGTTTTTAAGATATACTATGATTTCACTTTTCGATAAGCAGTCCCCCAGAAAACATCTGGCGTCGGTTGGGGATATAAACCAAAACAAAAGCTAATGCATTTTATGAGTTTATGACTTATTTCCGGTTTCTTATTGTTGTTGGCATGTTATTTTGTACTTCTAATATATAAACAGATATTGGTCCCTTTTATTAAGTAAATTTCATAACAGTTCAAAGTGAGATCTATGCAATTAACAAACAAGGATGTGGTTTTCAGTATTTAAAGGAAATGTTTACCAGTTTGAATGAAGGCAAATTAAAAGAGGGCATTTTCATCGGTTCACAAAGTTATGGCTGAACCTTTGTTTGAGAAAAACTTTCTGTCACAGAAAGAATGGTATGGCTCGCTTTCAAAGACGTTCACTCAAATTTCCTTCTAGGACAGAGAACTACATAGAACTTGTTGTGGAAACCATGTTAAGTGCATATAACAAAATGGAGTGTAGTATGGCTCTCAAAGTACACTTTTTACATTCTCATTTGGTTTGGAGTGATAAGCGACGAGCATGGGGAAAGATTTCATCAAGAAATATCTGAAATGGAAAGGCGATATAAAGGAAGATCATCATCCAGCAATGCTTGCAGACTATTGTTGGTTCCTTGTAAAATACAGTCCCGGGTCTAGTTATAAACAGAAGTCATCCAGAAAATTATTTTAAATGTAGGTTCAAATTCCGAGATTTTTCTCATTATATGCATGAAATATTTTTATCGTTGTTGTGTTTTAAACTATGTAACATCATTTTTGTATCCAGTACACATTTTTCAAGTATTATGAGGAATTTTGAATCCCTAGTGTGTTGTAATTTTATCAGTAGCAGCGAAAAATTAAAAACAAATAAGTTTTGTCAAAAAATTCAATTCATTTTCCCCGGGAAAATGGTACGTGATGGGGCAATTTGGATTTTAAATTCAGATTAGGGTACACATATTAGTAATATTCACCTATTTTTATTTCGGAGCAAGACAAAAAGTAAAAATTTGTTGTTCATTGTTATAGGCCCTACTCCTCAGAACTATGCTTTCTTCATATCTAATGAGAGAGAGAGAGAGAGAGAGAGAGAATAATCTATGTCTTTTTTTCTGGAGAGGGCATGGCTCCCTATATCTCCGCCTATGCCCACATGTTAAATTTGATAGTGGATAGAACGTCATCACGTAGATCTGAAAACCTGGGTTCAAATCCCTGTGCCGCAGAGAATTTTTCTCCGTTCCGCTCATCCTTCATCATATGATGACGCAGAATTTCTGCACGGAAATATCATATGTACTTCGGTACATCGCAATAACATATATAAAGAATAAGTTATCCCCCTGGCGTATTTCAATAGCGTGTACGTTTTTCGTGTAAAATTAATTTAAAAATAATTTCAAGCCACTGAACGATGCGAGCAGATTGCAACGTCGTAGCCAGAGAGGCAGGTGGGTTTAGTTCACATAGGGAGACAGATCTGAGTTCGTTGACCTCTTACAATTGTATTACGAGAAAAGAGGAGTTGTTAGCGGCGAGGATGCCAGACTGCTGAAAATGTCAACTTAATTTTCTAATTAACCGTGCATTTAATCACAAAACGTAATATAGGTTTTATTATTCATTTATGTGAATTTTATCGTCCCTTCCAATCTGGAGGTTTATTTTACTTCCACCCTGTATACATGTATAAGTAATACAGTATAACACATGGCATAGGTGCAAATTTCCCAGAAAACAGTAGAAGTGATAGGAAGTACGCTAGAAGCCACCGGCGTAGCTCAGTCGGCTAAGGCGCTTGCCTGCCTATTCGGAGTTGCGTTCGGGAGTGAGTTCGATTCCCTCTTGGGCTGATTACCTGCTTGGATTTTCTCCGAAGTTTTCCCCAATCGTAAGGCGAATGTCAGCTAATTATGGCGAATCCTCGGCTTCATATCGCGAAATACCGTCTCGCTATCACCAATTCCATAGACTACAGTAAATAACCCAGCAGTTGATATAGCGTCGTCAAGTAACCAAGTTAAAAAAAAGTATTCTAAGCCGAATGATTGAGAGGCCGGATTAGCGACAGTCTGGTGCATTTATCATCAATTGAGTAGCAAACTTTCAAAACTTGACATGTCTATTTTCAGAAAATACGCTTCAGATGTCAAAAACTTGCAACTCTGTAATGAACAAAATATTGTCTGTGGTGAAATATTAACGATTATTTTTTTTACTGGACACTGCAGATGAATATATCTGTTTTCTCAATTATTTGGAAAACCATGTATTGTGTGTCCCTATCACCGCGGCATGGCTCGTCCTCAGGTTGCGGATAGAGGAGACGGCCTCCGGATATGGAAGGTAGCTGCGAATATATTGAATAAGCAGTCGTGGACAGCCGATAAGGGGTGGTCCTCCAGCTTGGAGGTTGGGTGAAGGGCTAACAATCCATCACCGTAAAAAAACAGCTTGTTACGAATTCCTACAATAAACAGGAGAATGGAGAAAGTTACACAACGCAGAACTACACGCATTATATTCTTCATCTGACATAATTATGAACATTAAATCCAGACGTTTGAGATGGGCAGGACATGTAACACGTATGGGTGAATCCAGAAATGCATATAGAGTGTTAGTTGGGAGGCCGGAGGGAAATAGACCTTTGGGGAAGGCGAGACGTAGATGAGAGGATAATATTAAAATGGATTTGAGGGAGGTGGGATATGATGGTAGAGACTGGATTAATCTTGCACAGGATAGGGACCGATGGCGGGCTTATGTGAGGGCGGCAATGAACCTTCGGGTTCCTTAAAAGCCATTTGTAAGTAAGTATAGATTCATATAAAATTTCACCATAGAAAATATTTAGTTTATTACGAAGACACATATTTGCAGCATTTTCTGAAAATGGACATGTCACGTTTTGAAAGTTTGCTTCTCAATTACGTTTAGTATCAAGATAGACCTGTAGAAACGAAAATGTAGCAGATTCGTCTTGGATGAATTAAATTTGATAAAGTAAATGTAATATTTTCTATTTTTTTTTCAGTAATAAAATTATCTATGAAGAGGGAGAAGTTCCTCCCTTCCGACAGGGTCGCCCCTGAATTCTTTTCTGAGTGAGGCTTAGATGTATATACAGTAGTATGTTCGTACTTGGCGATCTCGGAGACAAGCGACTGTCCAGCGATCCCCAGGCAATGTCGTTAAAGCAGTGCACAGACTGTCATCTCGTAACTACATTTTTATTTTGCCGGGAAGCCAAGCCACGCCCGACTCGCGAAGCAAATGCTCTCGCGGCTGATTGCATGCATTGTATCCGTGGTTTTCAAACACACTTAAGACAATGGCAAACACGGTGCTATTGATTTTATGGCGCTGAAATGATTAAACTTCTTCATTTTCGTACTTTCCCATTTTACGAATCATGGAGAGACATTACTTTGATGCTGCAACAGAAAAGGATCGACTTCGGGATTTTCACGGAAATACATACAGTATACACATTTGAAATTGCTGACATTGAACATTTGAACTAGAGAAAATATCGGTTGAAATCTGCATATACTCCTTATCTACCGATATATTTTAACAAGGCATTAGGAAAATTACTGTAATAGTGTAAAAAGACAAGAGGAAGAAGAATGTAAGGATTTATGTTATACTACTCTATTTCATATTGTATGTTTTTGTATTTCAGTAGCTGCACGGACTATGATCGATTGTCTCCCAGTCTTTTTGACATTTTACGCAGTTGTCGTTTAGGGGAGGGGGGGATATATATTTATTTATCTTTCTGAAAGTGTTTCCTGTAATTTTTGTTTCTGTTATTCTCTTCCGTAAAGCAATCATGTAAAGCTTTGTTTCTTTGTAAAAAGTTTTTCCATTAGCCAAGAGTTTGTTGCTACTTTATTCACATTATTATTTCTATTTGTATCAAACTAGCGTATTCCGTGTAAGGTGGGTGCTCCTGTTATGGCCATGTTCCTGATATGGCCACCCCCCTATTGTGAGTTAGTTAACCAAAAAAATCCGCTAAATTGCAGCAGCATCCAGTGAAAGGACATCCTGGTATGTCACTTGATCGTTTTCCATCCAGTCAGGTTGAGCAATATGGCGTCAGTTGCTTGTTTTGCGGTTTTCATGTGACCTCTTCTTATTTTTCTCTGGTAGTCTCCTTTGTTTTATATATGTTTTTCAAATATTTGTTTCATGAAAACCATCGTACTCCATTCAGTTTTTAATGTTCTGTTGATTGATGTTGTCGTTGATGGCGTATCTTTTACGAGTTGTTCACAACCAAACGATTTTCGTGAAAGCTTACCTGCTCCTGATATGGCCATATCAAATGCACCATAGCCATATCAAGTTCATTTCACTTTTATTTTTTCACCTGACAAATTTACATGCCTTTTAGCTGGGATTACGCAGAAGTTTTGTATTTTAAGAAAAACAACTTATTTTTTTATGGAAATACCTCTTTTGAGTACACTTTTGAATTATAAAAAAGATTATTAAGTGTCATATTTATTCATTTTACACCAAAGTTATTTACTTTTAGCACAACTGCGCTATCAAACTGAAAACAATCACGATTTGTAGAACATGGAACAAGGGTGGCCATATCATGTGCACATGTTCCTGATATGGCCACTAGGTAGACTTTTGGAATTTGGGACTTTTTGGACAATTAAAGCTATTTTTATGGGGAAAGTAAATTGTTTTAAGAAAGTCCATTAGACTGAGAACGAGTAAGAAAAAAGTGGTTTGGATTTTTTTTTTTCAAAATGGCGGCTAGAAAAATTCTCAAACCTTAGCATGGCCATATCAGGGACACCTACCTTACATGTATTCCTCTACCGTTTTGTGACATTTACCTTCCCTGCACCGTGAACATTGTTTTTATAATTATTGTTAGTATTATTAATTTCTAACAAATTAAAATCTATATCTGTCTCACAAAACCATTTTAGTACAGACTGTTTACCTGTAGTGTATGATATTGTTCGCAGATAATAAGAAAAGAATGTCACGAAAATGAAACAATCTTTGTAACATGTTTTACACATTTATTATAGTCTACCGTTGTTTTATCATAATGTAAATATTATTACTGTTTGTACTGTATTCTTTAAATATTTTTTAAAAATAATTATTTTATTTTGTATCCAAATAATAATAATAATAATAATAATAATAATATTATTATTATTATTATTATTATTATTATTATTATTATTATTATCCAAATAAATGTGCAAATTAGTTTAGGAAAATATTTGGGGCTAAAAGGGATGAAGTTACAGGAGAATGGAGAAAGTTACATAACGCAGAACTGCATGCATTTTATTCTTCACCTGACATAATTAGGAACATTAAATCCAGACGTTTGAGATAGGCAGGACATGTAGCAGATATGGGCGAATCCAGAAATGCATATAGAGTGTTAGTTGGGACCGGAGAGAATAAGACCTTTGGGAAGGCTGAGACGTAGATAGGAGGATAATATAAAATGGATTTGAGAGAGGTGGGATATGATGATAGAGACTGGATTAATCTTGTACAGGATAGGGACCGATGCGATGGCGGGCTTATCTGAGGCAATGAACCTCCAGGTTCCTTAAAAGCCATAGGTAAGTAAGTAATCCAAATAAGAAAATGTACTTTTTTTTCCGACTTATACGCAAAAGATATTATTTTTAATCCCTGACCTAGAGTAAGACACTTGATTTCATTTGTAAAATTTAGAGTTGAAGTAGGTATGCGCCATTATATAAATTCACATGAACTAGCTATTAGTTTATTGTTTACTGAATTCTAATACAGACTGGAAGGAATAGCCTATACCGGGTGTGCACAAATTTACACCCGATTTGTATTCATGAAAACATGCCTCGTATACAAGGCTTAGTATTATTAGTATTATTGTCATTATTTCTGTGAAGCTGTTGATGAGTAGGATTATTGTGTCGTGGTTATGGTTACCGTTTGTTTTAGGTAACCGTTGTATTGAAACAAATAAATGAATAATACTTCTCGCACTCATAGTCAGTCGTAACTTTTTACACACTAGATATTTCACGATTTAAATTTGTGAAGTGGGTAATTTATTCAGTATAGTAAAAAATTTGTGAAGGCTACGTCCTTCGCCGTGGCATTCCGAATAGCGTACGCGCTTGCCAAATAGGTGATCCGTAGTTCGACTCCTTGCGCCACCGGGGAGATTCATCTCCATTCTGTGGGAATTGTGTGTTTGTCCTTTGTCTTGTACTTGTGCTGTGACGTTGCTACGGTGACCTCGCATCGTGCTGACAACAGGATCAGGGAGATCTGCAATGCGATAATGTCTACATTCCTCTACACAGAACTGGCTTGCAAGTCGGTATAAAACAGAGGAGATATGGAGGAATAAATTGAAGAAATGGCGTCCACACCTGTGGAGTAACGGTCAGCGCGTCTGGCCGCGAAACCAGGTGGCCCGGGTTCGAATCCCGGTTGGGGCAAGTTATCTGGTTGAGGTTTTTTTCTGGGGTTTTCCCTCAATCCAATACGAGCAAATGCTGGGTAACTTTCGGTGCTGGACCCCGGACTCATTTCACCGGCATTATCACCTTCATTTCATTCAGACGCTAAATAACCAGAGCTGTTGATACAGCGTCGTAAAATAACAAAATAAAATAAAAATTGAAGAAATGGCGGTAAAACAGACAAAGAAAGAAAGTAAGAAGAGACTAAACTGGCAAATGTAAGGGTATAGTTCTCGTCAAAAGTAAAATTATTTCATAAAAGGTGACAGAAGATTCTTCGAATCCGTATAATTGCGTGAAACTTTTATGCTGTGTGCGATTATTATTGTGAGCATAGTTGGGATTGTTTTGTAACAAATTCTTACCTTACTCTTGATGTGATTAAACAGCTGAATTCGAAGTTATAGGGCTATTATTATTTTAGATCCCAAAATTAGCTGTGGTATGTTTTGTAGTATGGTAGTCCTTCATTGTAAAGGGAAGTCATAAGTAAGTTTGGAAAGCGCGTGAGCGTACTGCTGGATAAAACATAACAATTCCTTAGATGAAAATTTGACGGAAAATGCCTATTTATTGGAAAATATTAGTTCTTTTTTAAATTGGCTATATTCAAAATGTGCTGATGCTAGCCTATTTTATTATGGTTTGTTTCCTTTTTATGTTTCATCACGGCTGATTGAATTCGAAACTACTTTGTTTTAAATGTACATCAAAATTTCAGCCATCCAAGGCTTACTACGATTAATGACGTCACAGTATTAGCAGAGTGTGTGACAACATTTCTTGAATTTGAAGGGCATAAATGTTTCACGTTAAAAAAATGTTAATTTTTTTGCAGTATATTCAAAATGCGCTGATGCTGTCCTATAACTGCGAAAGCTGTCTATGTATGTAGATATTTTTGGCAGTAGCGAATTTAAATCTAAGGCCTGGATTGTTATAAGCTTCGTAGAGAGTTTGAGGAAAGTTGGCCAATTTGGTTGCAAGTTGTTGGACAGTCCTGCCCTGCCCTCCGGGCCGAGCGCCATTCTGCTGGAAGCCACGCTTTCCTTCTGAGATAAGGGCATCGGGTGAACTGATTTAATATCTGTGATATGTTTTTGGACCCTACCAACTTATCGATTGCAAATAGCATTTCCTATTCGAAAGTCTGTGCAGGATATCGGAGAATCGAACTGTGTATGAAGTTGAAACAAGATTATTATGTAATTTGTGTGAAATGTACAGGGTGTACACAAGCTTCATTTTCATATGTGAGGGTTGAAGTCCTCTTAAATTGGTTTATTTTATGACGCTTTATCAACTGCGATGGTTATGTAGCGTCTGAGAGAGATGTAGGTGATAATGCCAATGAAATGAGTCCAGGGTCCAGCGCCGAAAGTTACCCAGCATTTGCTCTTAATGGGTTGAGGGAAAATCCCAAAGAAAACATCAATGAGGTAACTTGTCCCAACCAAAATTTTAATCCGGGCCCCCGTTTCATGATCAGGCATGCTAACCGTTATTCCACAACAGTGGAGTGTTTAAGGTCTTGTACTAGTTAATAGACGTACGAGAACTTCTTTCTGACTACCCAAAAAATATGCGAATTTTTGCGTTTTTTAATGGAAAATACTCAACATTAAAACTAAACCATGGATCCAAAGTAATAGTTACAGTCGATAGCATTAAGGTAAGAAGTAAAAAATGCATTAATTTCTTCAAGAGCCAATTTAACTGTGTTGCATTGGGTCTAAAAAATTGTTTGGCAGCTATAAAAAGAAGGAAGCCGTGGAGGCTACTGAATTGTTATATCAGCTAGAAAAATTTGACACCTTATTTTATTTGGTATGTTTAGACGATATTCTTGCTCTTGCAAATTCATTATCGGAAGCACCTCAGTCTCCAAAAATGGATATTAGTAAATGTTCGTCCTTCATTAAGGCAATGATATAAAACTATTCAAAGCTCTGAAACGAAGAAAAATTTGATAATCATGTCAAGCACAAGGCTTTGTAATCTAGCAATTCTATCCATTGGGATTTGTTGAAGGACCCATCATCAGCGATCGACAGATTCGTTGTTAGGAAATCTCGACAGCTCCAGTTCACCTTATGAAGCGTTTGTATAGGTATGCCTTGCATGATTGTTTATTATAATTTTGCATGTTATTAAATAAGACTTCCGAGAATGATTTTCAAGGGAGTTGACGGCAGCGGCATTGCCAGGAGATGGATAGGTACTTTCTAAACCCTGCATATGTGGCCCACCCAAAATAATTAGTCTGGCTACGCCACTGATCTACACCTAACGATAGGTTACTTAGAAGCGATAGAAAAGCATGAGAGTGTGCATATAATTAAACAGTGCCCTAATCTCTGTTATTTTCATTCACATTTGTATGTAAACTAGAATTCTCATTTTTAAAGGAAAGGTGAAAATAAAAATGCTTGTATCTTACACTCTATTGATGAATATGTGCTTGAGTCTAATACAGAGATGCAATAAATAATATATTCTTCATACTTATTAATGCTTGTGAACATATTTAATGCTTCACTTCTTAAATAATTTTGTTACGCAAGACCAGCAATGTAAATAGTCAGGATTTCCTTGTATTTTAATACATTTTTGTTGTAAGCATAGTCATTATTAGAAACATAAATACTTAGATCTTCAAATAACATCGCCGTATGACATAGCGGTAATTGGATTTTTCCCCGGTTGCGTGGAGCATCAGGGGGAGTAAAGGGTGTAGTCTGACGTCATTTCCGTTACACTGCGATCTAGCAGTTCTCTTTGGTTCTCTCTTTCTTTTTCCATACTTTCCTAGTTGGAATCACATCGTTTAATACCGATGCAGTTATGGGCAGAGCTAAATAGAAACAAGCATTTTTCGCTACACAGTAGCTGGCACAGTAGGCCTACATCTGGCATAGAGTAATGCCTTATATCCATATAATGTTTCTAAAGATTTCACTGCGCTATGAGATTTTAGGTTTTCTCTGTGATTGTGTTCAAAAGCAGACTTCTGGATATTCCACCGTGTGCTAGAGCTTAATATCTCCAACATTTCGAAACTACATGGGCTGCAGGTAGCATCGTATGCAAATTAGTAACTACCTGAAGGGTCTGGTTGTTGCAAATAACTGAGTTACCTTTGCTTGATTTGAAGACCTCCCTCAAAGAACGTTGTATATCAACGGCTTTTGCATATGATCAGTGATGTCGCCAGGATCAGGGCAAGGGGGGTGCGGATGGGGTGCGAGATTTAAGAATGGGGTGCAAGTAGTAAAAATGTGGTACATAAAAAATCCAAAATGTTCTCTCATGCACTTGCGCGCATACTATACATCTGTTTATTAATATTATTATGCATTATTATTATTATTATTATTATTATTATTATTATTATTATTATTACTATTATGATTTTTTCTCGTTGCCAAACTTTCAGAACGGCCCCGAGGTTCACTCAGCCTCCTATAAAATTGAGTACCGGGTCTCCCCCGGGGGTAAAAGGCGGTCAGAGCGTGGTGCCGACCACACCACCTCATTCTAGTGCCGAGGTCATGGAAAGCATGGGGCTCTACCTCCATGCCCCCAAGTGCCTTCATGGCATGTTACGGGGATACCTTTACCTTTTTACCTTTACTATTATTATTATTATTGGTCAACATATCCATAACGATTATATTAAGGGACGTAGTTTTTTCACATCCAAGAAACTGTTTGTTTTTGTTCTTCAAAATAACTTATGCCTAGTATTTTTTTAATAAATTGCCCTTTGGGGTGCAGAAAGGGGTGCTCCGATTTTTTATGGGGTGCTTGCGCACCCTTTCGCACCCCCCTAGCGACGTCCCTGCATATGATATACAACGTTCTTTGAGGGAGGTCTTCATTTATCATTTAACGGTAAACTAGAATGGGATTGAATCTCCGAATCCAGGGACTCCTCAATTTGCACGGTACAAATTTTGAGCATTATGCTTTATGATTTATTTATGTCCTTTTTTTTTGTCCAATGTCAGGGCCCTTAACTTGCCGTTATTCGCCCCGACTCTACAAGCGTGGCTGATAGGTGTTGGTAGTGCCGAAAAGCGTAGACAATTAGTTCGTCAGAGATTATCCAGAGAGCACAAAAGTTTTGCACAATCATTTCTAAGGTTTCCCTAATCTGTATTAGTCTACATCTCGCATTACAGTTCTTCCGATCAAAACATCTCCAATATTTTCTGTAACCTTTTCGGTTGTCTTGATGGTAATGGTACAGATTATCGTGGTGTAAAAACATTGGTTTGTTCTTTTTTGACTAGAGAATTTGAGCCATTCTGGCATTCTACATTTGAATTTGACATTTCACATTTCAATGATATGGCAACGATAAACGGTTATTATTGAAAACATTATTACATGCGATGTAATTAAGTGTGTGAGACATTTAGTTGAAAGACTTTGTAATGGTTTGACTAATTTTATGTGGGACATTAAATGTGGGACTATTTGACCTGTGGACCTTTCAGCTACGTGGAACATTTTTCTTGTGGTCTTTTTCATTATGTTGTCCCTATTATATGTGAGACATTTAGTGTGGGACAATTGACCTGTGGACCTTTCAGCTACGTGGGAAATTTTTGTTGTGGTCTTTTTTATTATGTTGACCCTATTATATGTTGGACATTAAGTGTGGGACAATTGACCTGTGGACATTTCAGCTACGTGGGAAATTTTTGTTGTGGTCTTTTTTTATTATGTTGACCCTATTATATGTTGGACATTAAGTGTGGGACAATTGACCTGTGGACCTTTCAGCTACGTGGGAAATTTTTGTTGTGGTCTTTTTTATTATGTTGACCCTATTACATGTGGGTCATTTAGTGTGGGACAATTGACCTGTGGACCTTTCAGCTACGTGGGAAATTTTTGTTGTGGTCTTTTTTATTATGTTGACCCTATTATATGTTGGACATTAAGTGTGGGACAATTGACCTGTGGACATTTCAGCTACGTGGGACATTTTTGTTGTGGTCCTTTTCATTATGTTGACCCTATTATGTGTGGGACTATTTGGTTTGGATCCTTCTTGGTTGGACATTATGTTAGCGGGGACATATTATTTTGATGACCTTTATCTCTCGGAAGCGTTGCCAATCATGTAATGATTGTTAGAGTGTTTGACCTTGTAGGCCGGGAACATATAGCTGTAGGACCTTTTGAACAATCGACATTTTTTTAACGTGGACATTACCAAACGTGGGACCTTTTTGCATATTGACCCTTGTAGGAAGGGACCATATCTCTGATAATCAAGTGACTAATTTTTGTGTCACATTTTCGATATAGAAAAGAAGGTGGAAATATGGGCTACCATTGTGTTTTCCTCATAATAATGGAAAATGGTGTGGCATATTGCTTGGAAATCTTAAATTTCTAAATTATAGACATCAGCTCAAAGAATTTTGAGTGACCACAAGGGTCCTCAATACAATAAACATGTACAATAATGTGATGTGATACATTAAAGAAAAAAGAAAGTTAATTGTTGAAGGCAAATATAAGTTGATTAATTGAAATAGAGATGATGATGTAATATTTGAAGAGAATCCTTGATAATATTTATAAGAATAGACATTACATAATCAAAAGGAATGTACATACAGTACAAAGTAATTGTTCATACACAGTTTTTCCAGACTTAAAGGTCAATAGTTGCAATAGATGTTTGCATATAATTGCTTTTTTTAAAGAATAACGAACTGGTCCTCTATAGGTAGTAGGATCTAAATATGGGCTACCATAAAAATTTGAAAATAAAATTGGAAAAAACAAAGAAATCTATGTAGGAAACCTATGTCACATGAATGGCAGTATTCCGTAACAAATAACGCGTTACGATAGTGAATATACGGGACGTGTTAACGTGCTGATAATATGGGCTACCTATCCCATATTTGACACACAGCGGTAGCCCATATTAGCAGAATCGACTCATGAAGGTTTCTAAGATTATGTATGGCAATTCTTGTCCTCAATAAATATTACCCTTATGCCATGTGATAGAGCTATTCTTAATCAGTGCAACACATCAAGCGTGATTTCTAAACACGAAATGTATTTCTTTCAATAATATTGAAACTACATGCCTGCAAAAACTTTGAAATTGATGAAAAACACAAAGAACACACCACATCCACACCACAAAGCCAACTGGTTTGTCTCTTTGTGCATGCAGACTGATGGACACGAGATGTACTTTTAGAGCTTTTTCGCTAGCTAACAACACCATATATAGTAAAAAAATGAGGTAGCCCATATTACCACTCCTAGGCCATATTTCCACCTTCTCCTCCAAACCCTGCAAAAGTGTTACGAACTTACCGCATCAGTTTCTTATTTCTTGACGTATAACCGTCACGATCAAAGCTAAGGCATCGATCAAATATGTGAAGTTCCATTATGTTTATGATGATTGTTACGCTTTGCGGTTATCTTAATGATCCAGATCTGAAGATTTACTGGCCGATACGTCTCAGTATTCATCGCCGTGGTAACAAATCACAGCTCTCTTGTTCCATAAGTAATTCGCACTGCAGCTGAGTCTTGTGCAATGATTTAACATTGTGACGTGTCACACATTCGCAGTAGCGTTTAAATCCTGAGCGATTTCCACGGAACCTTACGCATTCTGTCATTTATCAGCCCCGCGGGAGACCACCAATGGCATGCGGGCGTACCACAACTGAATGTTAGAGAGGGCGGAACGCATGTGTCAAGTTTCTTATGTTCAGCAGATAGGCTTCTTGTATTTATGCACACTGCTATATGCCTACATGTGTGGACTGATACAGCATGTTTCAGAACGATTGCTCTTATTGTTGCTGTTTAGGCAACTGTCCGAAGACAGGTTTGAACCTCACAAGAAGGCACCACTTATGAGACAAGTAGGCCAGGAGATAATGGGGTAGGGTGGCCAGTTCTTTCCCCCTCCATTAAATACATCGCCGACTAGCTACATATTACACTAGTCAGACTTCAGATGCATACAAACAATTGTTCTTCCTCTGACATACACCGTCAAGTGATATGTATTGCCTGATATATATGAACCACAATCAGAGGATTTTGCTCTTATTAATATGGTTTATTTCAGAAATTATAATTATTTGCAATGCTCAGTACATAATTTAAATTTAATAGCTCAAAAATATTCAATGGAAATATCCATTAACAAAACAAAAATAATGGCCTTTTGTGGTAAATACCCAATACCAAGGAAAATTTGTTTAAATAACACAATTTTGGAAAGAGTTAATGAGTTTAATTATTTAGGATATAGGGTAAATTAGGGTCTGTTGGACAGTCGGGCATGTTGGACACTTTGTACTTCAACGTGTTACCTAGCCACTTGTGGGCACCACATTCTGCTAGAAATCAATGACGGAAGTAGCCCCACTCGTGGCTACTTCCGTCATTGATTTCTAGCAGAATGTGGTGCCCACAAGTGGCTAGGTAACACGTTAAAGTACAAAGTGTCCAACATGCCCGACTGTCGAACAGACCCTAATTTACCCTAAACTTTCTTTTGTTAAAAATTTGAATTAATCAGAGAAAATTGTAAAATTCAACAAATCAATGGGGATCATTAATAGAGTTTTAAAACCTTAATTAGTACAAAAATCAACTCGTACTCGTCTTTATCAAATAATAGCTCGACCAGTCCTACGTTATGGGAGTGAAGCGTGGACTATAAGGACAAAAGATGAAAGTAGACTAACAGCTTGCGAGATGAGATTCATGGGCCGAACAGCTGGCTACACTAAGTGGGATCGAAAGAAAAATGAAGATATCCTTCAAGAACTTAATGTGTCATCAGTACTGGACTATATCTCCAGATATCAGTTAAACTAGAAGGAACACGTCTCAAGAATTGTTTCATCCAGGATCCCTAAGGCATTAATAAAGTATCGTCCAAATGGGAAACGGTCACTTGGTCGACCTATGAAAAGATGGCAAGAAAATCGCTTTTTCAGGCCGTAACAGTTCTTTTGGGACTAGTACTTGACAGGATGATGATGATGATGATGATGATGATGATGATGATGATGATGATGATTTCAGAAAGTATGTAAACTGCGGGAACGCAGTTTGTCTCAATGATCAGCTGGGCACTGTTTCATAAAACTACAAATTATAAATTATGGAAGAGAAAAGTTATAAATCTACATATTTACAATTTTTTGTTTTACAAAAATACTTTTGTAAAAATTTATTTATTTATTTATTCTTGTAGAGTTAAGGCCATGAAGCCTTCTCTTCCACACTATGTAAGTGAAGTAAATGTAAGAAATGTTAAGTGAAGTAGAAAATGACAGATTCCAGGCCATGATCCTAGAAATTAAATTGTCATTTGTTTACAATATTATACAAATTGTATATTATAAGTTTACAAATTTTGTAACGAATTCTTACCATAGTCTTAATGTGACTAAACAGCTAAATTGGAAGTTATATTATTTCAGATAAAAAAAAAAAAAAAAAAAAAAAAAAAAAGACGTATTCTTCTTTTGGTGATGAAAAAATTGACGTTTATCAACATAATCGTCATGAAAGAACATTTCGATAAAGAATTAATGTTGAATTTGGAAGTTTAGTGGCATTTAGTAATAGATTCAGGATGTGTCATGAGAAACTTATGGGTCCTGTTTCACGAAACTACAAATTACAGGGGAGAAAGTTGCAAATCTACATATGTACATATTTTTGTTTTTCCCAAAAAATACGTGTTTCACAAAAAGAATAATTTTGTAAATTTGCAAGTGCAATGTAAAATAAGAGATTTCAGGTCATGATCCTACGAATTACATTGTCACTTGTTTACAATATTGTATAATTTGTATGTTACAAATTTACAAATTTTGTAACAAATTCTTACCTTAATCTTGATGCGATTAAACAGCTGAATTTGAAGTTATAGGGCTGTTATTATTTTAGATTCCAAAATTAGCTGTGGTGATCATTATACAGGATGAGTCATAAGTATGTTTGAAAAATGCGTGAGCGTGTTTTCTTCAGAACGATTGTTCGAATTAAACAATATCCAATTTAAAGGGGCTTACTGTAAGTTGAAGAATGTTTAATAGTGTCCTACTGTTACATTATAATTTTGTAACGTTTATTATGATACATCCTGTATAACACTTTGAAGAAAGTAAAAACGTACTGTCTCGAAAAAAAAAATGTTATTCTTTAAGCGTACACGTAAATATGATGTGGGACTTAGAATTCAATGTACATTTGAGACTATTTTATGAAGGATTCTAGTGGTAACTTCCGAGCATGAAACTCAAGTGAGAAAAACGTAAAACTACAAGTAGGCTGCATAATGTTTGGTTTCAGTTTCTTTGGTATGACTATGTATAAAACATTATCGTTATATTTATTGTTCAGTTTATGGTACTATTGTTGGTACTACTATTTGGTATTATAACAGGTATAAACATATCCACAATTTATGAAGATTTACAACCAAACAAAGGCTGTGCCATCACGCACGTAAGAAAATTATCAGAGTTGTATCTTTGAATGTACCTACTCGTATATATCAGAGTTCTTGTCGTAAGCTGTTTTATCTTATTTTTTCATATATTTTTATTTCCTTCCCTTTGCCTATATGTAAATCATGAAAAGGTAATACATTTATAATGTATTATAAGAGATTGGTAGATTTTTTGGTCCACCATAGAAAAAAGAAAAGAATGAATTTGATTTTCACCTGTTTATATTCCAACACTCTGCTTTTAATTCAAAACATTTATCATCACGATCTAGAATAGTTTCTTCTTATTAATTACGTACTAAACTGTTTTTGCGGCTCGAAGAAATTGATCCACCAACATTGTATTAAGTCGGCTATACGTCTACGTTCTGCAGTTCATAACCCTTTTAGGTAATTTCTCCTTTTGTAAGCAAGGTACGTGGTATAACCAATTTTGTGTATTATTATCATTATTATTATTATTATTATTATTATTATTATTATTATTATTATTATTATTATCTGTCCTTATACTGATAATAATACTTTGGTAATTTTCTTGTTCACATCTTTTTCATTTTGAAATATCTTATCAAAATGAAAAAGATGTGAACAAGAAAATTACCAAATTTACACAAATTCTAGGAATAATAAACAATGCATTAAAAGCTAAATTAGTACAAAAATCTACAAGAATAAAAATATATAATACACTAGCATTACACACCCTTTTATACGGAAGCGAGATTTGGTCATTAAAGAAAAAAGACGTGAACAGAATCAAAGCAACGGAAATGAAATTTTTGAGGAGGACAGCAGGATATACTCTTTTAGGCCGAAAAAGGAATGAAGAAATTTTAGAACAATTAGAAGTAGAGTCAGTAGAAGAAAAAATCAGCAGATACATATTCAATTGGCTAGATCATGTAAGAAGAATGGAAAATTCAAGAATCCCAAAAATCATGATGCAGTATAAACCTAGAGGACATCGTCGACCAGGAAGACCTTTAAGAAGACTGCTAGATGGGGCCGAAACAGGTCTACAGAGGCCTAATTCGTGAAGGATGATGATGATGATGATGATTATTATTATTATTATTATTATTATTGTTGTTGTTATTATTATCCACAAATATTATATAAACTTATTTATTTTTCTCTATGTATCTTTCGCCGATTGTTTGCAGCAGTCCAATTGTGTATCTCTCGTAGATTTTCCCGAAATATGATTTGAATATTATATTCAAAATTCTTATTGAAATAGGATTTGAATATTATGTTCAAAATTGTGGGCCCTACATAAATATCAATTCAATTTTAAAAATATTATATTTTAGTAAGACTTTTTAAGAATTTTCCACTACCTAATTAAAACGAAATCGTAAATCCAGCTTACTTCAATCACTGATGGCTGCCAATGTTACAGCGGACAGGGAACTTAGCTTCACCGAGGCTACATATTTCCGTGACTTCTAATAAATACGATATATCTTTCGGGAACTTTCAACTAAAATTTCGTTAAAAAAATTTCTCTTTAAAAAATTAATTTCGAATAAATTCGTGCTAAAAACAAACATTTCTTGTATACACAAAATCTCGCGTTATTTCGCTAGCTTGAACTTACGAAATTTTTACCTGGAACATAAAATGTTTGCTTTTATAAGAGGGAAACAGTATTTCGCGAATCCGTGGCTTGCGAAAACTATGTATCTCTAATCATGGGATATACTTGTAGAACGCACGATGACCCCAAGGCGGTCTAATTTCATAGATTCGTTCCGGATCCGGCCTTCAGAAAGCGAAGCTATGCCAACGTATCTTGCCAAAAACTTTTTTAATCTCTTTAAAAACATTAGACAATCTGAAGACAATATTTTCACCGTTTCCCTCTTACCAGCATTCAATATTTCAGGGACCCACCTTGCAGAGAATAACTTTTATTAGCAATAGAAAAAGCATTACATAAAATACTGAAATTACTATTGGTCATGAAATCCATGCCATCTATGAGGTCGGAGGGTTAAAACTTACCATGCTCTCCGCATCTAATTAAGTTCCAACGTAGAAATGCAATGTGATCGTCTCAACATTAATGAGTTTTGTTCGTGCCACCTTGAAGAAAAAACGTAATAACACTGCGGGCGACCGAAACTTGCAAGTTTTATTATATATTATCATTTAATTAACCTGTGAATCAGTGAGTCCTACTGCAGTTGAGTGCAGCATAATGAATTACAGGCTTCTTAATGTAAATATCTATCAAATAGTCCTGACAACATTGAAGAAGCAACTGCCATAGTTATTTCCTAAATCCATCCTAAGGCATTATACAGTGGCACCGGCTGGGTTCAGGGAATGAGTAGAAAACGTGGTCTGAGGTTGCGCCCGGGTGGAAGTTCGAATCCTGATTGGACGATTAATTTGTTGGACTTTTATTTTTTTAACGTACAGTTATAAAGAGAAAGTATTCGCGTAAATAGTTTTTGTGCGAGATCGTGCGTATTTGCTTGTTTTCCGCACAGAACCAATACGCGGTAAGTGTGAAATACCACATTCAGTATTCCCAACGTAACACACATAACAATTTCCCTCTTCTTACCGCTTAAGCGCGACATTCATTTTACTGCTTTAGGCTTTTAACATATTATTTTTAGAGACGTTCAGTATAGTAATAATTATAAATTGGAAACTTACCACTGCAATTTCACCTAAATTGCAATGTTAATTATTGTTTTTAAATATTTGCAAAAATTAAGTAAAGTCTACTACTCCACGAAACTTATTGCATTCCTGGTACAAGTAACATTAAGGAAGCCGTGAAAAAATCAACAAGATTCCAGATGTCGATGTTATTACTGCAATATGTTATATAAATAATATTGTTAAAATATTAAAATGAAAAATAAATCATTACATAACCTTACCGTTTGTTTTAAGTTCGCATTTATAGACTGGGGGAAAAAAAAAGACAGACGTATATCACGGCCTGCTGGAGTATAGTAAACACAGAAAACATTTTACAGCAACAATGTTGAAAGATATTTTGGTCTTCTGAAGTTGGCGTCATTAAACACAAACCAACATGGAGATTTCATTGCAACTAATTAGAAATTCGTCTTTGAGGTATGTAATAAACGATCTTCGCACAAAATAATGTGCGATACACGAGCGGTATGTTTGTTTTCATGTTCTCGGAAATTAAAAAAGCTCAACTACGTTTCGCTTTTTCAATCTTTTCCTCGAACATGAAAACGTCAACATACCGCTCTTATAACGCATATTACTATTTTCTACGAAAGTGAGAAAAGACAGGACATCCGAAAAGAAAACTGGCACTGAGAGTAAGGTTTCCTGTATTGAGTGCCGAAAATATTTTGGTGCGAGATCGTGCGTATTTCCTTGGTTTCCGCACAAAACCAATCCGCGGAAAGTCTAAAATTCCACATTCAGTATTCCCAATTTCCCTCTTCTTACCGCTTAAGTGACATATTGATTTTACTGCTTTAGGCTTTTAACATATTATTTTTAGAGACGTTCAATATAGTAATACTTATAAACTGGAAACTTACCACTGCAATTTCACCTAAATTGCACTGTTAATTATTGTTTTTAAATATTTGCAAAAATTAAGTAAACTCTACAACTCCACTAAAGTTACTACATTCGTGATGCAAGTAACATTAAGGAAGCCGTGAAAAAATCAACAAGATTCCAGACTCATCATAGACTGAGGGAAAAAAAAGACAGACGTATATCACGGCCTGCTGGAGTATAGTAAACACAGAAAACATTTTAAAACAACAATGTTGAAGATAGATATTTTTGTTTCGCAAATTTGCCGTCATTGAACAGAAACCAAGATGGAGATTTCATTGCAACTAATTAGAAATTCCTCTTTCAGGTATTTAATAAACGATCTTCGCACAAAATAATGTACGATACACGAGCGGTATGTTTTCTTTCAATTCTCGGAAATTAGGAAAGCTCAACTACGTTTCGCTTTTTCAAACTTTTCCTCAAACATGAAAACTTCAACATACCGCTCTTGTAACGCATATTACTATTTTTTATTTTCCGCACTGACTTTTTGCACGCTTCCTAATAAATGAAGTTAAAAAAAACAACCATAGTGCAAAAACGTAAATTTTCAGGAGAAACAAAAAACTATCTGGTATGGGTGTTGTTGACACTTCAAGTATGAAATTCATCATGCCATTTCTTAAGGTGTTGTAGAAACTTGGGACAACTGAACTACTGTGCTCCAACCACGAGAAAGTCTCTGCCGGATGAAACGGAGCGGGGTAATGCTGTGAACGAATGTTGATGTCATAAGATCACACACAGACGTGGGTACTCTTATCTCTATTGGCTAGCTCTCACAGCACAAACCATAACAATGATACAGACATATTGATACTACCCTAGTTACAAAATTAGATCACAGTTAATCTCCTGGTCTTTTAATCTCTTCATACAGAAAATAACATGTGCAGGAGAGCGCATGTTTTTTAAACTGACGTTATAACGGTAATATTGTTGATCTATTTCGCTCCAATAGATGACGCAATAGTAAGCACATTCCTTTCACGGTTCATCTCCTGGTTGGAGAACAGTATATTCATAACTTAAATGGCCTCATAGAAATACATGTGTAGGGTAAAGGTTGGTAATATCGTGATATGAGTAATATTGTGATAATTATTTTTGAGAATTAATTACAATTATACTGAGCGAGAAGAAGAGCGGATTTTTGCGTCAACGTATTAAGGGAATGTTCGTGGACAAGCTGCTGCACAAAACCGGTCCTTCTCTGGCTCAGTAAAATTGTAATAAATTATCAAAAAGAACTATCACATTATTACTCATATCACAGTATTACCAACCTTTACCCTAAATGTAGGTAACTGTGGACAATGATTGTTTTTAAGAAAAAATACTCTGTTGTGGCTGAAGTGTGCCTCTCCTTTAATCTTATTTTTCTTTATTATATCCTGTTTTTTCTCCTCTCGTTGTTTACGTTTCTTTCATGGGGTTACTATCAAATCATTCTATTAGAGCACTGATGTCGGAGCGCCTAGTTTTATTTTGGCATGTTCGCTGAACAGCAGACTTGAAATGTGTGCGCCGCATCGCTATACTCCATACATTCCTACTGGCGTCGTGCATTACAGGCTATACTGTATGTTCGGTTCAAGCTATCGAGTATGGTGAAGTTCAATATTCGCCTTTGTTCGCTCTGCAGAAGGAGGCCTCTCGTGTTTGTTCCACCTAGTTATACAAAATATTCGCTGTCCTCCACTCCCAGCTCTTCATGTTGTAACAGCTTAAAAAATTTAGCATATCTTGCGATTGGGTTTTCATATGAAATAAGACGAAGTTTTTAATCTCTTGATTGCTTCTTTCATGTTCGAGCATTGCGGGACACTTATACCTACAGTCCACATTTCAAGAGAAGATCCGAGCAAGAAATACGAATTTTCCCCCCACTCTTATAATATATCCCCGACACTGAACCGACCGGACATTGACTGAGTCTTGTTTGTCCCAGCCGGCCAATGACATCACTCCCATCCACCTGCTCCTTCAGGAACGCTGAGTTACTGGTTTACTCTCCTCTTACCCCGCAAGGACCATACTCCTCTCGCAGGGATCCTCTCGTGAAATTTGGACAGTACACTGTTACGGATTGCTCGGAGTCTCTAGGTAACCAAACGCAGGACCAGTGTTGCCAAATCAGCGGTTTTGTAGCTAAATCTGGTGTTTTCAGGACTATGGTCAGCTACAGAATTTTACTGTCAGCGGCTAGCTATTTATTTGGCGTTTTTTGATGATTCCGGCAGAGGGAGACTATATTTTTAAGTTTCTTTTTTCTGTAAAGATATTATAATTGTTTTTATATGTAGGCCTACTTGCGGACAACAATTTTAGTTAACCATAAACCAGACTTTAATATGGTATTATTACAATTTTTCATTGTGCGAGTATAAAATATCAACGTTTTATGTTAACTCGATTTGGTACTTCCACGTCCATTTCCTGCCTCATCCATTGTTGTTGTACAAATAAGGTATGCCACATTTGTTATAGTCTAATCATGTATGCATTGCTTGGGTAAATGAATTGATATATTCAATCATAAAGAGTAGATATGAACTGAATCATTATTTTCATTTATGATAATTCATATTATGATATATTATTTAATTTGTCATTTCGCGTTATAGTTTATGAAACACAGGCATACTTAAAACTTAAAACCAAACTCATTGTTGGCAGGCACATGTCCAGCTCAGTGTGAAATCAGATTACGAACCGATTGGTGTAATTGTGGGGTTGGGTGCAAGAAAGGCACTTCTCTCAAATGCAAGTTTTGAGAAAATTGATGTTGAAAATTCAATCTGTAATGATATTACCTATGCACACCTTTACATTTTGGTTACTCCTGACCTCTATAATCATAGTATTGAACTAAAACTTGGTGATCATATGCATAACAGATCAGAGAACACAATGAAGCGTTTTACTCAAAAAGGGCACATCCTCTAAAATGCCCTTCTTGCACCCAGCCCCTCAATTGTGAATGTGATTGTTTCCGAAGTGTCCGGTATATTCTTGAGCTACTTCATTCAATTTTGAAGAAACATGCCGCGTAAAACTCCACACGTACTAAAGTTTAGAGATGTGTGAAAAACACATAATGTTTTGAAAGATTGGGTGAAAGTAGTTGCCGGTGATATTTGGAAACCCCGGTGTAAATAGTGTAATGTGATATTGAATTCAAAATATTCAGATTTATTTGTCCATACGATTTTGCATAGAACATAGAGCCTGCAAAGTGATACACACTTTCCATAATTTAGTCTACATTTTTTATAAAATTCTCCAGTTCCTAAAACTGTATAGTTTGTATTTCAAATTTGGAAGTGATGTGTTAAGAAAAATCTGGAGTTCTTCAACTACAGTTTAGCGGGTTTTTTAAGCTTGTGCGGCGGTAAATGGAATTCTGAGTTGGCAACACTGCGCAGGACTCTTGTCATTACTCTGGGAGTAGCCTACTCTATCAGGAACATAACTCTTTTAAATTGCATGATCTAGGTCCCAGGACCTCAGTTTTACTTTCCTCTTGGAGAAAGTCATGCTTAAAGTTTCGTCGCATTTGACATCTACCACCTTGGACCGGATATGAACCAACGAACCTCGGATTCAACAGCTGGCGTGGTGACCGAAGACGACTCAAGATGTTAGTCTTACTAATGCAGATAGGAAATGCGGTATTTCAGCTCCGTTGGTCCGTTGAGTAACAGATTGTTGCTGAAGATCCACAGTTCATTATTTGAATTGAACGGGAAGTGCTGACAGCAGTGGGAGGTAAGCACGTGCGCGTGCAACGTCGGCGCCGCGGAGGACTGATGGAACCTCTAACGCTCGTAGGATTTCTCAGTTGAGTGCGCAACGCACCATTAGGCTCGCCTACGCGAAGGATGTCTTTGTAAACTGAAGCCGACATCAGGGAAGAGCAACACCAGTATTCGCTGAAGGAAATGTTGGCCAGCACCATGATAGTTCTGATACGGTGACAACCACTAAAGTCCAAAGTTTTAACCCCTAGTCCAGCTCGCAACGTGTATAGCTCGCGCAAGGAACGATTACCGAAAAGCAATGGTGACGTTACTGTCTGTTTTGACGTGTGTATGTACTGTCCGTTACTCAGGAGAAGACGAGCGGAAAGAATGTGATCTTCTTAACTATCGCTGCTGATGATTATAAACATCGCTCAGATAAGCATTCCAGTAGCCAGGAAACATGAGTAACGATGCATATGTAAATTAAAGCTAAGTTGAACAGAAGGAGACCTAACGTTTCCGCTTAATGAAGTACAAATATTGCACGTGTTGTCTTACGTTATCTGTTCACATCCCTTCCTCCTCAGTCCGCTCTCGTCTTCTCCTGAGTCACCGACAGTAGGCACGCCGAGGTGGCGAGAGGTACGGGCCGATGAAAGTACTGTCTCTTCCAAGAAGATGAACAAATGAGGACATCGCTGTGAAAATATAGAACGTAGCAAGAGAAAAATTCGAAGCTAATTAAACGTGCAACATATGTTTACGAATGAAATAATAATACCGTGCGATACAAGACACGTATTCACATGCAATGGAACAAACTAAAGTCGTAATGTTACTATCACAACGCAAGACTGATTCTATCGATGTCATTTCTCTTCCAACTGTACTCTTGAATACCATTCAAGCTATCTCGTGACCTTTCCTGTCGCCCGCTCTTCCTTATCGCATTGTTTCACTCGCATTCCTTCCGTCGGTATTCCCTGCTTGTGAGACCTACAGCACTTCGTTTGTTTACTGCTGCGTCATGCATCAGGAACGTACAGTCAACTCACAAAAACACTCATGCACAGTGTATCATGTATTAATAATGATATTGTTAATTACGATCAAATTTATAATAATACTCGCTAGTAACTTTCATTTCTTGAACGTTGGCAGCATTTTCAAAGGCAACGCGTCAAAGTAACCGAAAGCAACTTGCAGTTGTAATATTTGTCAGTACCGAAATTCGAAACGAAGTTGGTGCAAAAAGAGAATTCAACCTGACAATTGTCAGGGATGTGATACCTCGTATCTACAAAAACGGTAATTTACTTTAACTACACTATATTTAAATTAACTCTGTTATTATTATGTTCACAAATTTAACTAATATTTTATCCTCGAGTGGGGGATCTTGCAAAGCAGAAACATATACAATTCAAAACCTCTGCGACAAACTCTGAGGGGTGATAGATCTAACAAAAAGGAACCCCTTTTGTTAAACAAACTATGTATTTTGACGCGTCATTTCGAAGTTACCGTTGAGAGATAATTTGTAGAAACAAAAGCCGCCCTAAATAAGGGTTCGATAGATCGGCCTACTAATCAATTCATAAAGAATAATAAGTAAACAAAACAATTTTGTGACACTTGGAAAGAAAAAGAAAAAAAAAACATTAAGATAAGAAAACGTAGGAAATCATTTACAATAAAAATTTTGTTGGGTACAAATGATTACTAATTATAGCTAAGGATGATTTTAACACGTGTTTTTGCGCGGGCGTATGTCAATGTATGCGAATGTGTGAACCCCTGTTTGTTTGTTGAGATGTTTGTAAGAGACGAGAAGGGTGTTGTTGTTTGTTTACGTTTAATGTTGAATACATTTTCCTTTCAGTTCAGTCTAATCATCAATTGAGAAGGGATGTCTACACTTTTCCCGAGTTAGCCGACATGGTAATGTCACAGTCACGAAGCTTGAGTTTTGAGGGTGCTAGAAATAATAGACTGTGACGGTACTATTTTGCCTGTAATGAGGCGATATTAGCGATCCTAGTGGTGAGCAACTATCTAATGTTTGCATGTTTACTACGTATTGAGCTTCGCGACTGTATATACTAAACTGTGGTAATGTGTTATGGGGAGGCTCGCGGAAACGGAAGAAGAGCTCTCCACATATACCGACAACAGTTTTAAAACAGAAATCACCCTCACCACACAATGTTTGCTCGACTTCATCAGCGCCTTCGAGACGATGGGTCTCTTCGTCCCCGGCGCATTGGTGGAAGACCGCGTAGACATCCATTCTCAACTGAAAGCGTTGTAAAATAACCTACTCCATTCTCAATTGATGATTATACTGAACTGAAAGGAAAAGGTATTGAATATTAAACGTAAACAAACAATAACCCTTCTCGTCTCTTACAAACATCTCAACAAACAAACTGAGGTGCACATATTCGCATGCATTGACGTATTCCCGCGCAAAAACATTTTCAACGGTAATTTCGAAACGACGCGTCAAAATACATACGTTGTTTAACAAAAAGGGTTCCTTATTGTTAGATCTATCACCCCTCAGAGTTTGTCGCAGAGGTTTTGAATCACCCTGTATAAAAATTTGTCTATTTTGAGAAAAAATAATGTTTAAGTTTGATTCCTCTGCAAATTCACAGATACGAGGTATCACTTCTCAGCCATAGATATGTACAGTTACCCTGAAAAAGAATGAGACGATTCTTGGTCGTCGGAAGTTAAAGTTCTACAGCGCGGTTCGCTCGATATCGACGTAGGGATACATAACATGACAGATAGTACAAGAATTGTTACAGGGACCACAACAAGGACAAGGACCAGAATAAGGATCACGAAGAAGACTGGCATTTAAGGCCAGGATTTCACAACATAGCTCGAGTCCCAAAATATCATTGCTTCACTGTACCGAATGGCAAATGCCTGCTAAGGGATCTACATTCTGGACTGCTGCTATCACTGTCTTGTCTCGGTAGCTCATATAGTAGCGTGCTGGTTCCATTGTATAACCGAAACGTCTCGTGTTCGATCCCAGGTAAAACTTTTTTTTTATTGAGGTGTAATTAATTTGTTCAGAGTTCCTCGACTGTCTAATTTGTCGAAAAATATGGAATAATTTATGCCCAATTTCTGGGTTTTACAAGTGGGCTGAACCTCGTCAAAAAAAATAAATCTTACTTGGAAGTTAAAAGTATTCTTCCTCAAACAAAAATCATAAGAAACAAAAAGAGACCTGTTAACTTAAAATCTTGTCCACATGCCATCAGCTTCTATTACAGCTCTAAGTCGATCCGGCATGGATGTCACGAGATTGTGGAATAAGTTCTGATCCCCGGCGAGATCTTCCCAGGTGTCAACAACTTGATCCCACAATTCGTCTCGATTTCGAGGGCGTCGGTGGGCATAGGTGGCTCTCCTTCTCTTTTTCAATTCCGCCCATAAATTTTCGATGACATTCAAATCAGGTGACTTCGGAGGCCAATTAATGATTTCGAACTCGGGTCTCCTTTGAAACCATCTTTGAATGCTTGCAGCATAGTGCACGGGATGGTTATCCTGCTTGAACAGCAATGTTCCTTCGGGAAAACGTTCTCGGGCGGAGGGAAGGAATATATTTTCCAGAATGTGCTCGTAAGTTTCCGCATTAAACCGGCCATCGATGCGTTCTATAACGCCAGGTCCATCGTAAGACATCCACCCCCAACACGATATGCTAAAGCGCCCCGATCTTTCACGTCGGTGCACATAGCGCTGATCATGTCGGAGACCATCCTCACGATAGACACGGACAGGACCTTCGTAATCACTCGAGATGGTTGTTTCGTCGGAGAAAATTACATTTCTCCAATCGAAATCCACTCGATTGGTAGCGAAGGCAAGACGGTCGACAGCTTGTGCTTCCCCCAATATTTCCATTTGCGCAGCCCTCCGGCTCCTAATACCGCGGTTCCTCAACCTGCTGATCACAGTCTGTGAAGAGCCGGGAAAGTTAGATGCTGCTCTTATTTCGTTAGCAGTCAGAAAGGGGTCCTGTCGAACTGTCTCGAATAAAAGAGCATCCTCTTCCAATGAAGATATCCGCGGACGCCCAGGAATAGGGCGATTTTCGACCTCCCCAAAATTTTGGTAACGATGAACCCATCTCGCGGCTGTACTTCCAGGAACACCGACCAAACGGCCAGCAGATCTAGCCCCATATCCAGCCTCAACTAGAGCTATAACTCGCTGTCTCATGTCACGTCGGTTCGCCATTACGATGAGAAATGAGAGATGACGATAATACTTTAGTGTAGACAATGACTATTTAACATGATATAGAATTATTGAAATAAGAGGCATCTTGCATAGTAAGAGTTAATAAATCAACCCTAAATTAAATATCTAAATAACAGGATATAACAGGAAGTCAAATTGTTGCGAAACTAATCAAATTAAATCTAATTACATTAAATAAACAAACCCCAAGTTATGACACCACATTGCTACAGCTAAATTGTATGTTATTAACATAAGCATTGAATAGGTCCGTGGTTGTGCGTTGGACGACAAAACCAAACATCGAAAGTTCTAATCTTGCCGAGGAATGTAACTTCTTGCTTTTTATAATGTAAATCAGACTTATAACTACAATAATTCATATTTCTTACATTATTTATTAATATTTATAGCCAACATTGAATTTGTAAAGAAAAGACTTTAGAAATCTCATATGGACTTTGTGATCTGTAGTGACATAAACATAGATTATCTCTCGGAACTTTTCCGTAAAAGTAAATTAAATTCACTCCTTGAAACTGGAAACCTTATTCGTAGGGTCATTTTCCCATAGCATACAAGCTGAAGTAACACAGCCATTGATAAACGTTTTGTACACAGAATTAGACTGAATTCCTATTCGACAGAACCTATAATCAATGGCTTGTCTGACCATGATAAACAAATCCTATGTGTTTCCAATGTCACTGAACAATTTCAAAATATTAATTTAAAAACTAAGAAAGGATCGTAATAGCTGTATCTAGTGATTATTTACATTTATGTCTACAAAATGAATCTTGGAAAAACATATATGATACTGGTACTACTGATATTAAGAGTAAATATATTGAATTTTTCACTTAATTTCATAATCACTTCAGTGGATGTTCTCCACTCAATGTTGTGAAAAAATTCAAAAGTTAAAACATGTAGATAACGCAGGGACTTCAAAATCTCATGTATTAAAAAGAAGAATCTATATGTAATGAGTTGCAATGTAATGATCTTCATGTTCTTAAATACTGCAAGAAGTACAGTGTAATTTATCAAAAATTATGAAAGAGGGAAATAGAATATATTTGAGTAGAAAAGTACAAAATTCAGATAATGCAATTAAAGCTATTCGTAATATTATTAAATTTAAACTTGTAGATATCCTAAGAAAGAAAATATTTTTTCATTAAAACCAATGATTATAAAGTAGAGGATCCCAAATCTATTGCAAATTCTTTTAACGTATTATAGTATATAGTACAGAAATATTATTGACAACTTAAACATTCAAGATTTTGCAAAAGATACTGCAATTGGTTACTTAACAGATGTATTTAATAATAATTATTAATATATGTAATTAGTCAATAACTGCAACAGTGCTTATACATTCAATCATAACATGAATAAAATTGAATGCAAACACGTAGATAAAATAGTTAAAATTAACTGCAGGGGTGAGAATGAAATAATCCAAAGCCATACTTTTAACAAAAATTGTTTTTTGCGAGTGCATTTCTTACACATATGGGAAAGCTATTAATAAATTATTGTAATAATTACTCAACAAATGACATAGCCTAAGGACTCTAAACCTTTGTAAAAGTTTGCCTATTATTACATATTTTTTAAATTTAATTTTAATTGTTAGTTTTTAATATATATGCATTTACATTGTATATATGTGTGTGTATAAATGCATTCATTAGATTAACGTTTATAATATTATAACTTGTAATTTTGTATTGTTTGCGATCATTAACACTTAATCTCAGGACTTTGTAAAACTATATTTCAACGTGACTTAGCTATTTCAACAAAAAAAAATTGTTGTGTAGACTAAGAATCGAACTCGCACTCTTCTACACAACACGGAGAAGTCTTACCGTCTGAGCTATGGAAATGACATGAAAGTTTTTCTTTCTGTGCGGAGTGTCGATCTAGTCATGAAGATCCATTGTCGATTTAACTACACGATTTATGTATATATTTATCTTTTATTTACGTAATATTATCATATTTTTTGCAGTTTTTTAATTGAATTTCGGAACGATGCTAGTAACAAACCAAATAGCCTGAATTTAAGTAACTCAATATTCGTTATCTTGTATATCGGTGCTCTGGTCTCCGATCATGCGCAGTGTCTTACATCTGAGACTTAGGAATATTCAATCGTCTCATCCTTTTCCAGGGAAACTGTACGATGAAAGAGTAATGGAACGGAGAAAAATTCTCTCCGGCACCAGGATTTGAACCCGGGTTTTCAGCTCTACGTGCTGATGCTTTATCCACTAAGCCACACCCGATACCCATCCCGGTGTCGGACAGAATCGTCTCAGTTTAAGTTCCAACTCTTGGGTTCCCTCTAGTGGCCGCCCTCTGCACTACGTCATAGATGTCTATGAACGTATTACTGAAGTCCTGTTTCTCCGTTGCATTACTCTTTTATCGTATGATGACGCAGAATACCTGCATGGAAATATCATATGTACTTCGGTACATTAAAGTAATATATATGATATGCGAAAGACGGCGCTTAATCCGTCGGATCCCGGCCAACTAGTCACTCATAACGATTGTGTACCTCAGCACATGTGTGGACATAAGTCTTACGTTCATAGACATCTATGACGTAGTGCAGAGGGCGGCCACTAGAGGGAACCCAAAAGTTGGAAATTAAACTGAGACGATTTTGTCCGACACCGGGATGGGTATCCGGTGTGGCTTAGTGGATAAAGCATCAGCACGTAGAGCTGAAAACCCGTGTTCAAATCCCGGTGCCCCAGAGATTTTTTCTCCGTTCCATTACTCTTTCATCGTATGATGACGCAGAATACCTGCATGGAAATATCATATGTACTTCGGTACATTAAAGTAATACATAGATATGTAGTAATGGAGGGAATGATTAGGTTTCTCCCTTATGGTAAAAAGTAAGAAGACCCAGAGTAAGTTATAGTTCCTACAGGAAGAAGTAACAAGTCTGATGCCCGATGTCGTAGATAGTGATAGTGGCAAAGTCCCTTTAGTTAGTAAAGTTAACCGTTTAACATGGATCCTTCCATGATGGAAAATGCAAGCTCACGCAAGATGAATGGAAGAAATATGCAGAAGCAAATAATGTCACAAAAATCACACATAAATTCGTTGGCCGTTATTTGGAGAAAATAGCCTGTGTGTGTGTTTTTGTTTCCAAACAAATACCCATTCATTTTATACTAAACATAATTATCTTCGTAGAAATTCTATTCGTACAGTAGGTAGTACGAGAAGCACTAATTTCTTGGCGGACAATTTGGCAGTTGGAGTGGCGTGCATGTTGAAATGTTGAGCAGTGTACACAATTTGCTGCACGCCACTGGTCGCAATTGATTGACAGGTGGGCTTCAAGGGGAAGCATTAGGACGCTAATAGGAGCGAGGTCACCCCGAAGTGCCGCCAACCCTCCGTGCTGGAAGCTAGAGGCACTCCAGATGCCCTCGTCTCATGTTGACATATCTCTCTCTTCGCACATTGCATCACTTGCCTATTGTTGCAGGTGCTCATCGGAACAGATATCGAAACAGTGTTGCCAGATATAGTGACGAGGAGCAACAGCGCGGAGAGGAGCAGCAGCGGCCGATGTCGTCCCACTGCCATGTCTTCTTGCTTGGGCCGCGCCGGTCTGCCCTCACCCCACAGCTGGTGAGTAGCAATCCCTCTCGATTACAGCCAACAAATGTAAGGTTCGTTCCAACAAGCGGTTCATGGATCAGTCCATGTACGGTTCCTGTACCATCTTATGCGCATGCGCTAGTTGATCATCTGCTATGGGATTGAAACTGGACTGGTCGCTGTTGGAACGCTTTCGCGGATCGTTATGTACTAAATCCAGAGATGCTATAACTGTGATCATCTTTGCTAAGAACGGGATGCTTATTATTATCGTTTCGCAGCTAATTCTAATTGCAGAAAATAGAATTTCGATCATTTTCTATAAAAAGATGACAAAAAATATGGAGAGAAAGAATTCCGCTAATTCAATGTGTACTGGGGGACTCTCATCTAAAAAAAATAGTTATTTTTTAAATTATTAATGTATGTACGTTATTTATTATACTTTTAATCAAAGCTGCATGTTGAAATTGTAATTAACTATTTCAATACCCAAATAATTTCAATTCCCTTTCTTTTTGGCGAAAATTTAAATTAAATCTCTAGTTTTATTATTCGTCTGTACTGTCACTTTCCATCTTTAACCTCATTGATGTGAACAGTCGATCATGTCTTTCTTCAGTATCCAGGAGACGTTAGTGAGCTTATGCGCATGCGCGTCTTGCGTACTCTTCCGTACATGCCTCAATCCACGGACTATTTCTGACCGTTCCGAACCCGTGTCAAAAGCTTGTTGGAACGCCCGACTGCAGTACATGTTTCCGGTTCAGGACTGGTTCGGATTGTGTTGGAACGCTTTTTCTGTACTGCGCATGCTCACGATGGTTACGGACGGTTCCTGACTGTTGTTGGAACGAACCTGTAGTACACTGGCGTTCGAAGATACCTAACCCCTACTAATCGATAGTGTTCCATAATTTGTTCGTGTAAGTGCGGCTTCTTTAGTTACTGCGTCTGTGAATAAATGGAGAAGATTACATTCAGTGTCGACAATACAGTAAAACTCCGATTATCCGTCATCCTATTAACCGACTGGTGGATTATCCGACTGTCTTTCTCTCTTGCAGAAAAAAAATTAAGTACTGTACATTAAATTAGCATGATTTTTTTTCAGAGTGTGTTTTACAAACCTTTACCCTTACGAATTATGGTCTACTCTTTGAGTGGCCGTAACTTACTGTTTAACTTCTTTGAAAAATGTCTTCTACAAGTGTCAAAAGAAAACATGTTTTGCTACGGAAAAAAGTGTAAGTAGGTTTTTTCTTAGTAGGCTATAAGTGCAACTAATTGAGTGCTTTGGGAAAAGAGAAAATGTGGTTCATCTCACATCACAATACGAGATAGGAATTATAACTATGCGTGATTTAGGGTAATGAAAAACAAAATATAAACTGTATAAAATTTGTAAATCTACAACATGAGACCTCTACTATTCCTATCTTTCCACAGACAGCTGTCATAAGGAGTTTCCTTGGCCATTAAAAACCCGTCGTTGAAAACCAGACTTAAGTTAAGTAAATAATTTTTTAATAACTGACATCGGAAAATCAAACTTGAATTGTTAAAAAAAAAGATTTAAATTAGTGAACTTCTGATCCATTATTTATTGTATTAAAAGAGATCATGGAGGAAATTATGAAACTATTATGTAGCTACTTAGTTTATGAAAACTTTTATGGTACGGATTATCCGATTTTTTCGATTAAACGTTCACTCCACTCCGTTCATTACCACGGATAGTAGAGGTTCTACTGTAGTACATAAATATACTCGCATTATAGAATTCAAAATTTGATCCCCCTCTAATGGTTGTGAAATGTCTAGTTTAACTGGAAACCGTTGATACTATCTATAATTATGAGCATAATTTATACTTAATCTACATTACCATTTTCCTCAACAATTTTTAAGCCGTCCCAACAATAGTGCCACCTATTGAGAACTAGCGGAACTATTTCAAAGCTTGTCACTTTGTTATATCCAGGGAACGGATTTATATGGACTAAAAATATATGAAATATGTAAATATATATGTAGTTATTTTTACCAAAATATGGAATTAAATATGGATTTTTACCAAAATATGGAATTAAATATGGACTTAAAATTATAAAAAAATGACTATGTACGTTAAATATTGGTACATTTTAATCAAACTAAACAAAAAATATAATGGACGTACCTTATCTTCCAATGTAGTTTCAACAAAACACAATTTTTATTGTCTGTTACCATAACAATAGGTTACAAACATTTCTTTCAAGTGCTGAAAAGTGAATCTTCTTCTATTGTCTCTGAGGATAGATTTATACTGACTAAAAGAGCGTTCGACGTCACAAGAAGTAACTGGTACATAATTCAATTTCACAATGTCTGCTGGGGATAAGTCCAAGTTAATCTTCACTGTTGATTCACCACTCATCACAGCAACAACCTTTTGTAGTTCTTCATATCCAGGGTTTTTTGAAAGTACAGTGTCCACCTTAGCTCTTACTGCATCTGCAACTTTACCTCTACCACGATTCAGTTGTTCCACAGTACTATTTATAATTTCAAAACTTTCAGATAGTGAAAGGTGCCTATTTTGGAGACTTTTGAGCGTTTTTATGATGCATGAAAATGTATGCTGAATGTGAGCTAAGTCATTCTTCACACTTATGTCACAGGTAACTGTTTTCGCAGTATCAATTGAGACTGCATCTTCAGAGTCCAATGCAAGGAGAACATTGTTAATAGAGTCTATATGTTCGGCATAATATTCAACTGCTTCTAGCCATGTACCCCATCTAGTTAAAATTGGCTTTGGTGGCAATGGAATTTCAGGGTACATTTCTTTCAACACGTTAACTCTACTGGGAGCTTTGAGAAATACTTTTTTCACTGATGAAATCAACAAATCTACTTTAGGGAAATTGTCTCTGACCACTTCTGCCACACGATGAAATGCATGCGCCACACAAGTAAAATGAGTCAATTTAGGATATACAACAGATAATGCTTGTCCAGCTTTGACCATATAAGGGGCAGCATCGCTAATAAAGAATAACACATTATCGTACATAATACCCTTTGGCCACAGGATACCCATAGCTTCGTTGAACAGTTTAACTATAGTTTTGTTATTGCACTTTTCTAGAACATCACAATGTAAAAGAATTCGTTCAGAATATTGTTCACTTAACAAACCGATAACTACATTACCAACAAGTCTACCTTCTTTGTCGGGAGTCTCATCAATGGAAACCCAAATTGAACTATCTTTAATTTCATCTCTTATCTTCTGTATTGTCTCATCGTAGATGGATGGAGCATACGTCTTCCTAAGTGTTGACTCATCCGGGATTGTATGTTGAGTATATTTTTCAAGGAATTCCCTGAAGACCTTATTCTTTAGTTTGTAGAGAGGAATATCAGCAGAGATGAGAGAACGGCACAGGTCGATGTTAAACTCAGATCTTACATTCGATGTTGTTGGTTGTGTTAAAAACAATTGTCTCTGCTTGGAATTTAGTTGTTTGTTGGCCTGATGTTTACTAGTTGTAATGTGTTGTTGCACCAGGAACTTTTGTGTAGATGATACTGCACACTGACACAAATTACAAAATAATATTTTATTGTCAGTTGATAAACCATCTTCTTTAAATTCTGAAATGTAACTTGTTAGTTTTGATTTTAAATTGACTGAATGACGTACTTTTGGCATATTTACCGTCTTTATAGTATGATTTACAAAACTGAACCTATGTGTACTCTGACTGGCATTTAACTGTTGAGCTGCACAACTGAAGTCTGTTAAAAATTTTAAATTAAATTAATACAGTTTTGTAACTTACTTTCCCATTGTTGATAGGACTGCTAATTTTCAAATAACTCTGATGTTAAAGGGATTACTGAACATGTGTTTAAATCTCTATTGTTGAAATGTATTTTTAAAAGTTAATGGAATTTTGTTTTGTTTTATTGTTAAACCTAATATAATATGGACTGTTTTATATGAAATATGGAAAATATATGGAAATTAACGAAAATATGTACTAAACTCTAAAATATGGAAAAATATGGAAAATAAAAGTAGGATTTTTCAACCCTACACATTGTGAAACATAAAGATAATGCAAAATATAAATTATATTAGCTTTATAAGTAAATATGTATTTACATATAAATCCTTTCCCTGGTTATATCATTGATTCACGTTGCATTTTGCATTCTCAAAACTATTGGACGTACCAAAAAAAAAAATATTGACAAAAGTTGTTCGCATTGACTTGATCTATTACATCTGTGAGTTAATGTAATAGGTTTCCTTCGACCATGTATATAGCCTATGATTATGTTGAGACCTCTATCATACTGAAGCTTATTTTCTTCCAAAACAACCCCAATCTTTGTCTAAAAATTTGTATTATTGTGAATGTCACCTGAAAACTCGCTCAGTCCGTAGACAGGTGGATAAAAAACCTAGCCCAGCCCTTTCATAAAAATGGACTTAACGCGTTTTGGGATCACACTCTTCAATTGGTTAAGTCAAGAAGGGGAGAGTGACTACTATTTCTATATATACCTGTTCTTTTGCAAGATGGGACATGGCAGGAGCGTTGCGATCGGAAAAACAACTGAATGTCACACACATAGCGTGGTAGGCCTGTTGCTATGGTAACAACGGTTGAGTTGCCAAACTTAACGTTCTCACGTGGCGAGTGCTTAATAGCTCTCTTGGCGACATTTTTTGTACATACTATGTTAGCATTGGTACGTTTCGTCTTTGACTCTCTGTTGATTTTAGTATTGTTTTCTTACCTTCTCGTCAATAGTTAATGAATGTTTTAACGTCAGCCATCTTAACGTTAATTGCTAGCTTCCATCAGCTGGAAGCGTGGTAGTCCATATTGGCAACATAGCACTGTAGTTCCAAGCTCGGCCGCTTAACTGTCATGTCCCATCTTTCAAAAAGACAGGTATGGTCTATGACACTGCGTATAATATTATGTTGCTTTGCTCAAAACGTTTCTGGTCGATGGAACATCTCCATTTTCCAATGCTTCCTTAGGTAAACATTGCTTCCTTCGGCATCTCATTTGTATGTTTTAATTGGAGTTTCTTGACATAATGTAGACACAAAGGCAATTCAACAGCATAGCCTCTGAGTAATTTCATATTTCGTAACAACCGTTTGTAGTCTCCATAGGAATGTTCAGAGTTGAACATAGAAATGTGTAATTATGTCTAGTACTACTCATTATAACGAATATTATATTGTTAGTATCGACTATTCATTGCAACGAATAGATATTATCATCAGAAATACTTTTCTATTCGCCAAACTGTAAAATTCGTTATACATGAATTTATTCATAAAGGTAATATAGAAAAGGCCAGGAAATAATTATTACTGATTAACTTTGTATTTTCTTTACTATGTTAATATAAGGATTTACCTGGCTGACTAGTTTCCAAGTGATATTCTTCATTGTCCGAAGCCTAGTGAAGGTCCCGCGCTATCTTCTGGTTTCCTGTTGTGGTTGGGTGTGTTCATGATTGTGTCGAAAAGGGTGTGTGTTTTGAAATTGATTGAGTGTTCAGGATGTGTTGGGATGTGGTTTTGTATGTTTATAAATTTCATATTGTTCTAGAGTGTCAAGTTTCTGGTATTTTGGCTGGAAACTAGTTAATTAGTCAGTGAAATTATAAAAGTGTATATACAACAATGAAAAATAATTAGTGTTAAATTTTAAGAAAATAGCTATTTTATTACTCTGGCATTCTTTACAACAGAATTTGAGTGTATAATCACTGACCACGTGCCCTCTTCTTACCGCTTAAGTGACATATTGATTTTACTGCTTTAGGCTTTTAACGTATTATTTTTAGAGACGTTCAATATAGTAATAATTACAAATTGGAAACTTACCACTGCAATTTCACCTAAATTGCACTGTTAATTATTGTTTTTAAATATTTGCAAAAATTAAGTAAACTCTACAACTCCACTAAAGTTACTGCATTCGTGATGCAAGTAACATTAAGGAAGCCGTGAAAAAATCAACAAGATTCCAGACTCATCATAGACTGGGGGAAAAAAAAAGACAGACGTATATCACGGCCTACTGGAGTATAGTAAACACAGAAAACATTTTAAAGCAACAATGTTGAAGATAGATATTTTTGTTTTGCAAATTTGGCATCATTGAACAGAAACCAAGATGGAGATTTCATTGCAACTAATTAGAAATTCCTCTTTCAGGTATGTAATAAACGATCTTCGCACAAAATAATGTAAGATACACGAGCGGTATGTTTTCTTTCAATTCTCGGAAATTAAAAAAGCTCAACTACGTTTCGCTTTTTCAAACTTTTCCTCGAATATGAAAACTTCAACATACCGCTCTTGTAACGCATATTACAATTACAGTTTACAGGCGTTTATTGCAAATAGCTACAAAAACGTAGGGAAACAATTACATTTTAACAAACTAACTATTTAATTGTTCTAGCGTTCTTTATAACAAGCTTTAACTGTATATAGTAATTAATCATTTATCATGTATTTTATTGCTAGATGGCGTATCAATCCTTATAATTAAACATTGGAGTTTTTGTTATGTGTTAGCCTCTCCTTTTTGCTTTATTTCTTTCTTTCTTCCTTTCCCTCTCTCATTCTTTCTTTCTTTTTTCTTTCTTTCTCTCTTTCTTTCTTTCTGTCTTTCTTTCTCTTTCTTTCTTTCTTTCTTTCTTTCTTTCTCTCTTTCTTTTTTTCTTTTTCTCTCTCTTTCTTCCTTTCTTTCTCTTTCTTTTCTCTTTTTTGTCTGCCTTTCTTTATTTATTTTTCTCCCCCTCTCTCATTGACCCCCTCCATTTTGTATTAATAATGTTTTCTCGGGGTTCTTCAACAAGCCGTGAAACTCACAACCCTCTTCCAAATCGAGGAACTTTAAAACGCTGAAATACTGTACATATACAATTAATGTGAAGAACAAGAAGCAATAATCGTGGCCACGACACATCTCGTTTTCCAGCAATTACTCAACGTGATATGTGTTGGTTGCAACAATAAAAGAATAGAGACTACAGGGTGATCCATTTGAAAAGACATAAAACAACTCTGTGACTAGCTATGTAAATCTGAAATCTCACACTCGCTTGTTAGCTGTTGTAGACCTAATGCTATTTCACTTATTTTCTCTTCCATCCAGTGCTCTGTGAACAATATATCATTATTGTCTCCTTGTAACTCGTAATCAGTGTTTATAAAGTTCGTTTTAAAAAGTGATGCGTAAACAAAATATGACGCATTTTTTGAGTAAGAGAATTTGATAAAGAATATTTTTATGTTAGTGACAAAATATATTGATTTGCAAGCATTGTGTGACAAACGACTTGAGTACGGTAGATTAGATACATTGATAAAATATACTGCCTGTGACAGACACAAAAAGGCAAAACTAAAAAATTGTCGTTCCATTGGAGCGGTAGTTGTCTATCGGAGAATCTTTCATCTAAGGAGAGCAAAAGATCGGAGAGTTTGTTTTGTATTGGCCTACAACTTAGTCTTCCTTGAGTTCAGGAATTCCAATACAGAAATTGTACAACTCCAGAATGAGAGATTGACTTGTTATGTATCTGAAGGACTGTGGCGATTTCTCTTTTGCCGATCGAATTTATACCAATCATCGGGGAGAAAGATGTTGAAGCGGTGAAAGAAAAGGTAAAATGATGATATTCATCTTATGGTATAGTGAATAACTGTAATTTTCTTAAATTCCTTCAGTTCAATGTAAAAAGAACAGAATTACGTCATAGGCAACCTTTTATTATTCCTATTCCTAGAACTGTTTTCTTCAAGAACTCTCCATTGTTTGTTATGTGTAATACTTACAACTCTCTGTCTTTAAACTGTGATTCTCAATTGGATTTCAGTTTAGCAATAATTGAAAAATTTCATACAATATTAAAAAGCATTGTATTTCCTTAGATATTTAAATTATGAAGAAGTGTATTATAATGTTTTTACTCAAGTTTTAAAATAATTTTGCATCATTTTATTGACATTTGGCACTATATATTCTAGCATCTATTACCATTATGTATTTTCTTTCTTTTGTTTGTGTTGTTTGTTTTGTTGTTTTTTCTCTCTTATTATGTATTTTGTGTATACATCTGTGTAAGCCACCTGTAATTGGAAGCCTGCTTCTGTTGGTGGTGGATTTAAAAAAATAAAATAAAAAATAAATAGGCTATATGCAACTACTGACATATCTGGGATTTGTGTATTTAACATGAATTATTTTGGAGCCTAGTGACCACCAAGGCACTTAACTGCCGTTATGGTACTATAGAAGGCTAAGGGCTCTTCAGAGTGTAGCGGAAGCATTGAACAAACTTAATATGAAATAAGATATCATAGAGATTGCCAAAAATATCTTTGCAAAGTATTCAGTAAATTCTACAATTAAAAAAAGTCTCAGGTGCATAGGTTTACTATTCTTCATATCTTTATGAAGAACTACGTGTGGATGCGATCACCTGTCGACAGGCGCACAGTAAGGAAATATAAGGAGAACAGGGAGAATTCAAGGAGAACAAGGGGAAGACGAAAAAGAGGAAGATAATGAGAATAAGAGGATTACAAAGACAACAAGGCGAATGGAAGGAAAACAAGAAGACAAGGACCTGTCAAGGGGAATAAAGGAGAACAAGGGGAATACAAGGAAAACAAGGCGGATACAAGGAGAAAGAGGGGAATATAATGATAAAAAGGGGAAGACAAAAGAGGAAGAGAGGAAGATGAGAATACAAGAATAACAATTGGAATAGAATGAGAATTAAAAAATACAAGGGGAAGACAAGGAGAACAAGTGAAATACAAGGAGAACAACAGAAGTACTAGGAGAACAAGGGGAATACAAAGAGAACAAGGGGAGTACAAGGAGAACAAGTGAAATACAAGGAGAACAAGGGAAGTACTAGGAGAACAAGGGGAATACAAAGAGAACAAGGGGAATATAATGATAAAAAGGGGAAGACAAAGAGAAACAGAGGAAGATGAGAATACAAGAATAACAATTGGAATAGAATGAGAATTAAAAAATACAAGGGGAAGACAAGGAGAACAAGCGAAATACAAGGAGAACAAGGGGAATACAAAGAGAACAAGGGAAGTACAAGGAGAACAAGTGAAATATAAGGAGAACAAGGGAAGTACTAGGATAACAAGGGGAATACAAAGAGAACAAGGGGATAAAAGAACATCAAAAGGTTGCATTTTTATTTGACCGTGAATTGTCAAGTTAGTGAGGTAAAAACTTAGTTTTACTTAATTCTTTTTTCCCGAAATTAAAATCATTTTCATCTGACCGTACCAGAGTTACGTGTCGAGATGTCTCTTTGGCTTTTTCTTTCCACGTCTCCGCCTCCCAAAATTAGTAGGCCCACAGTGCAGTGGAGTAAACACGACACCAGTTCCACTCCAGTCGGAGGAAATAAAATGATGGACTATTTATACACGACTCCAAGTAATGTCATTGTCGTGTGATATAGTGTACAGTACGTTATACTTTCACACTTTAAAAGAACCTTCTGTGACCAAAAAACAGTATATTTCGTTCCATGACAAGAAAATCTTTACTGTATATTTGTCCGTCATAGGTTAATATCGGGTGTAGGAATTCTCCTCCCCGGGAGATGTCATTATACCTTCTTGTCACCGATTACATTTTAGTCATCGCCGCTCTTGTCACCGATTACATTTAATAATTTATTAATGTTTTTTATTGAAAAAATGTAATGAGATTTACATTGCAAGGTTGTTTCCATAGTTACGCATATAAGTATTTGGCAAATTTTTTTAGGTGTAAGGTGACGTTCTTAATTATTTTCGTTATCAAATTTACTATGTTGATGGAGCATCACGAACAGAAATTTTGATTCACTCGAAGTATTAGGGGTAATGCGAAGGTCACTCCCCCACCCCGTAAAAAGAAAGAAGTGGAGGATTTAGACAGAAGGATTAGTGGGATGCAGAACGACACCCTGATTATAAAGATGGTGATGTTCTTACATACTTCAGGGCCATCAGCCACAATTTGATTGGAAATTTTGAAACATATATCATGTAACATTTTATGCCGTGTGGCAATTGGAACATTAATCACATAACATTTTATACAGTGTACCTATGGATATTTTACTTGTCAAAATATATTATTACTTTTAAGAAAATGTGTACTGGAGACCAAAATATCGGGTGACCAAAAAGTCGAAGTGACCAAAATATCGGGTGACAAAATTGCAGTGACTAGATGGTATATTGATGAGAGTTCTGGTGACGAGAATTCTGCTTCCCGTTAATATCAACATCTGTTGACATAATGACGACCTTTATCTTTTCTTCCGCAGTACCAATTAGGGCTACCGTGTGTCTAAACACAATGACAATCAGTGTTCCAAGTTTTGATTTTACGCTTCAAGCATGTTTATATGACCGAATAAATTTAGGCGAAGAGAATTTAAAACAGAATGTTAATATTCATATATCTGTATAGTGTAAAAGAGATACAGAGATCTGCACCTTATTATAAGTATGCACATTATTTTCAAGCCTATTATACACAACGGTATGGAATAAAAGAGGATCTACCGGCGTAGGTCAGGTGGTAGAGCGTTTGCCTGTTGATCCGGAGCTGCGCTCGAACATGGATTCGGTTCCAGTTTCGGCGGATTATCTGGTTGGGTTTATTCCAAGGTTTTCTCCAGTTGTCAGGGAAATGTCAGACAAACGCATGTCCTCATCTCGCCAAGTACCATGTCGCTATCACCAATTCTATCGAGTAGGCCTAAAGATTAATTTTTGGTCCTACAGAATTTATCTGTTATGGTAACCATTCTTATTAGAGGAGAAAAATTCGCTCCGGCGCCGGGGATAAAGGGTAAGGTCATAAAGAGAAAAACACTAGAGGAGGGGGATTCGATCCGGTGCTCTGGATTGAACTTCTGCGTAGCTCAATGGTTAGAGCGCTTGGTATATAAGACCAAAGACTTAAGTTCGATCCCCGGCGCCGGAGCGAATTTTTCTCCCCTAATAACAATTTTATCGACTCTAATAGTGTAAAAACATGTTGGAGTTGTTCATCTCGCCTCTCCGAGTAGCGCAACTCGCCGTTCACCTCGCCGTGCATCTCGCATCTCGCCTCAACAGAACACAGTGAAGCAATTCACCTCGCCATGATTCTTCCCGTTACGCGGACAATGAGTACAGATGTGAGATTCTCCATGAACACAACGTGGTAAATACTAATATATTTATTGGTCGTACCTATTAGTACTTAAAAATGTTTACAAATTCTGACAGTGATGGCGATTTATCTACGAGTGCTGCAATGAAGTGGTGGTTACTTTCCAACGGAAGAAGAAAATACAGCGTGCATCCAATCAATAAGGAACGCACTAAACTTGGTGAATTTTATCAATTATACCAGCAGCTTAAGGCATTTCCAGATAGATTTTACGAATATTTAAGAATGTCTCAGTCAACGTTCAATTACATCTTGATGCTAATAGAACCTAAAATCCAAAAAGTGTACACTAACATACATAAACAACCAATCAGTGCTGAAGAGAGGTCAGTAGTGACTCTCAGGTAATTAATAGTTATACAGTATATAATAATGTACTATTATCAAAATTTATTACTTATTATTAGCAAAAATCTTTCACTGTCAATCACAATAAGATACACATATTCTTTCAAAATATTGTACAAAAGTTTGACGTCGGTATAAACACTTTTTGTTCTGAAAACGAAATGAGTAATAATAATAATAATAATAATAATAATAATAATAATAATAATAATAATAATAATAATAATAATAATAATACTTACTTACAAATGGCTTTTAAGGAACCCGAAGGTTCATTGCCGCCCTCACATAAGCCCGCCAGCGGTCCCTATCCTGTGCAAGATTAATCCAGTCTCTATCATCATACCCCACCTCCCTCAAATCCATTTTAATATTATCCTCCCATCTACGTCTCGGCCTCCCTAAAGGTCTTTTTCCCTCCGGTCTCCCAACTAACACTCTATATGCATTTCTGGATTCGCCCATACAATAATAATAGTAATAATAATAATAATGGCTTTAAAAATGAACATACTGTAATATAATAAGCAATTAAGAACTGCAAGATTAAAAAAAAATAAGAAAAGAAACTGCCCAACAAATTAACAGAAAATGACCTAATTACTGCCACTGAAAGTCGTTATTTATCTCATTTACATTAACACTTGTCAAGTTTTGGTACGACTTATTTCCTTATTAATTCCTCCTTATCCATGGCTGTAAATCTACACGGCAATATTTGTTATTAATAAATAATAATGTACACGGCCAGCAGTATCACAACTGTGCATTTACATTGAGAGGACGGATGGAGAGAATCATGACGTTCCGTTGCGACAACCGACCAATCAGAACGCTAGTTTCAGGCAGCTGCATCTTGAAAATCAAACCAGTTTGATTCCCGCTGAACGGCGAGATGCGCGGCGATATGCGTGGCGAGATGAACAACTCCAACATGTTTTTACCCTAAGTAACCTAGCAGTCGACACAACGTCGTTGAATAACCGACAAAAAAAAATAAGCAGAAGTGACAACATAGATATTTAGATAACAACATCCGAAACATTTCAGTAAGATCTGCTATTGTAAACAAAGTTATTATAAATCATCGTTGGAAAGAAGACTGAAATGAGCAAAGGCTTTCTTGTCATGGAACGAAGAATAGTAGCTGCAGCTGTCGCACGTGAGAATTAGCGTTATGCTTTGGCTGGAATGTCGATTTCACATCGTTCTGCTGCTGGACAAGCGAAACTAGTATGACTAACACAATGAAAGATGTGTGGTTAATAAATGTAGCTATTGTTTTAGTGTGACGTGAAGTCTGTCGAGTAATGGTAACGCGCGCCGTTCACTGCCATTCGTCACATTTTGTCATCCTATTTTGCTTGACAAAAGTATTGCTTCTCTGACACTCTGTTCCAACTTGGTAATGGACAGAAGCTACAAACAAGACGGATATTATTCTTGCTTGTGTAACAACCGAACTGATCGTAGTGTACGACGCGACTGGTATTGTACTTCAACGTTTGGACGTAAAGAGTTCGATTTTATTTATTTTATTCGGTTATTTTACGACGCTGTATCAACATCTCAGGTTATTTAGCGTCTGAATGAAATGAAGATGATAATTCCGGTGAAATGAGGCCGGAGTCCAGCACCGAAAGTTACCCAGCATTTGCTCGTATTGGGTTGAGGGAAAAACCCGGAAAAAACCTCACCAGGTAACTTGCCCCGACCGGGACTCGAACCCGGGCCACCTGGTTTCCCAGTCAGACGCACTGTCCGTTACTCGACAGGTGTGGACTTAGAGAGTTCGATTCCACATACAGTACTTGCGTTGTATTTGTATGGGTACGGAACTATGGGGTAGTTTGAAGGAAGATTTATACTAAAGCTCTTTGCACACGATCATAGTTTTCTTCCAATTCAGTACTTCACGAGAAAACTTGTCAAAGATTGACCAATATTGAAACAGGTTTAGCAAAGATTGTTTCATATTGCTAAAGATTTGATAAGATTTTAAAACATCTGCTTCAAGTTCACTGTAAACCCATGTAGGCCTACCTACCAAACATTACAATATGCATTGGATATTGAAATCTACAAAACTTGAGGTATTTTGATGACATTATTACCATTACAAATGAAATTTCATTACAGTTAATGCCATGATGTGACTATTTTTCTTTAATTATACATATTAATGCTATACTGATTATATGAAAGTGAAACGTTTTGGGGTTATATAAGTAGATATAGAGAATGTGTTAAATTAGTTCTTCATTTCTATAATTTACTGAGTGGCGGCTATTATATATATAAACTACATAACTTACGTAAGATAATAATATTGTTATTATATATATATATATATATATATATATATATATATATATATAGTTATTAATCAAGTGGGGTTGGGTCTTTTTCATATACTTAATGGCGGTGTGGTGTAGATACTTATATGCGTCATTCTCTTCGGTATTGGCTCGAGAGAGCGCAAAAATTACAGTTCCTAAGGAAAGACGGTACTATTTACTGATAAAATAAGAGGCCTACAAAATTTTGTAGTATCTCGATCATTTCAGCAAGATCTCTTAGCAGGATAAAATGATTTTACCTCTACATTTCAAGCTCTACATGCAGCAACTATACCAAGATACTTTGTCTATTGTTCGAAAGCATAGCAAACCTGAATTTTTTTAACTTTCACCTACAATCCACAATGACCTGAAATAGCTATTGCTTTACTCCCACAGGAAAAACCTACTAATCGTCCTGACATTGTTACTTGCTTTTTCGCGTTGAAACTCAAAAACTGAAGGTGGATAGGTTCAAGAAAAAGTATTTGGCATAAAAAAACCATTCACAGGGAGTATGTTTCATTATTATGGAAGCAAATGACTTTCTTCATTGAAAATAAATCTGAAAAATGTTTATTTGAACGTCTAATGAACTTAGTTCGCAGCATCTGCTGCACAAGCCACTAGTTACAATATAAATGTAAATCGTTTGGAGAATAACAAGATATAAAAGACAAATACTGTAGAACCCCGATTATCCGTCACCCTATTAACCGATCGGCGGATTATCCGGCTGTCTTTCTCTCGCTTGTTTCTTTTTCTCTTTTTTTATTTGCTGCGGAAAAAAATGTAGTACTATATCTTATATTATTACCTTTACCCTTACGTAGAACTACTGCCGGCAATAGGTAAAGTTACTTGGGAATGTTTTTCCCAACTTGTAAAATAGTCACTAAAGAAATGGTCCCAAGAACTTCCGAACAATTTATAGCAAACCTGTGCAGCATTCAGTCCTTGTCCTACTATTCGAGTGCCCGTACTTTATATCTTCTGTGTAAAGTATCTTCCACTGATATCAAAAGTGTTGTGCTAAATAAAAAAGCAAATAATTGAGAGCTTTGGGAAAAGAGAAACAGTTGCTCATTTCGTATCAGAATACTAGATTCGCGTTAAAACTGTGCACGATTTGAGGGGTTCACAACCAGAATGGACCAAGTCCTTCTGGAATAATTTTGAGATATTGAGTCTTAAGGTTCCTGGCTCACGCTTAGCAACTTTCACCTTCCATAGGAAATGCTGTCCTTTGTGGAGTAACAAAATGAGTTATGGACTTTGTTTGTTATGGCAATGAATAAATCTAAGTTTTCTTCATCCGAGATTGTATTATTCCACAAATTGACCACTGGTGAACTTGGTCCACTCTGGTTGTGAACCCCTCATTTATTGAACAAGAATAAAGTGTATAAAGTATGTAAATCTACAACAGGAAACCTCTACAATTTCTAACTTTCCGCGAACAAAGATCGCAAGGAATTTCTTGGTCCTTATAAATCAATCATTGTCAACCAGACTTAAGTTAGTGAACTTCTGATCCACTATCTAGCATGTTAAATACAACATTACAGAGGAAATTACTAAACTGTAATATGCACTTATTTATGAAAATATTTTATGGTATGGATTATCCGATTTTTTCGATTAACCGTCCAGTCCATCCCCTTCATTATCACGGATAATAGAGTTTCTACTATACTACGTTTTCATGGAGTATTCAAATCGATTTGAATATAATTACCGTATTGAAAATTCCATGAAACGGGGATTCAAAACGATCACAGTCTCAAGGTCTAAAAAGTGGGATCGGATCGTATTCAATACGGATTGGGTTGCATGAAAACGGGTATTGTATTCATAACGATTTCAATACGATAAGTGCGTTAATGATTGTCATTTGTTTGATGTGTCAGCTATTTTACCAACAGCGAGGGCAATATTATTTATGTTGAAAAGGCGTGTTGTAACACATTACTCTCTGTTTTCCTAAAAGTCATTATTACCATTCTTCATTAACAGCCAGAATATTAAGTTTTCATGCACCTCATTAAGAATACGGAAGGCCTACATAGTGACCAACATGCTAACATGTCGATGACATCTTAACCAACATAACTACTTCCGAAACTTCGCTTCCGTATTCAATTTGTTTACAATACGTACCTATCGAAAATTGCATGAAAACAGGAATCGGGGGGGGGGGGAGATGGGTTGTATTCAGTAAATGTATTCAAATCGATATCAATACTCCATGAAAACGTAGTAAATGTTTGTATTACTTAACTGTATGGTACCTTAAAACGAATAATATTACGATTGTATTTTGTTTTTAAGCAAAATATTTACGATTGGTAGCCTAGATCAATCATTTTCAACCGCCTGTGCCGCGAATGATCCATTGGTTGCCGCGAGAAAATGAAAATAGTGAAGGTTGTTGTAGCAAAAATTAGAAATATGAAAGTGAAAAGAGTAGTAAAAAAAAAAGTGACTCCACGAGAGTCAACTTTCAGCGAACGCGGCACAAGTCAGGCAACGTTCAGTAAACATAGTGTAGGTGTGCGAGCAGCGGAGAAGAGAATGACAGACACACAGACCAGGTCGTTGAAGTTAAGAATATCGTATCAACCTGGAACTGAATTGAAGGGGTCAGAAGCAAAGGGGTACAAGTGACATATCTAAGAATATGAGCTAAGTGCATCTAAGGAAAGCTAAAACATTTAAAATTTTAGTGGAAAAGGGATATATCTTTTAGCCACATCACACACTAAAATTGAAATAAAAAAGTTTACGGAATTTACGAAATCTTCAGTGCTTTTAACCACATTTTCTCATAAATAACTTAAGTAAACTTATACCCCTTTGCTTCTGACCCCCTCAATTGAATTTCAATGTAAGGGAGGAGGCACTACAACCTATCACTGCTACCTCATTAGATCTTTTGTGTCGACCCTCAAGCTAGGCGCCTTCCCAATCCACACCGGCTGACCACACTAAGGTTCGCTGCGTACCCAGGTCACACCACTCGTTCCTAGGCCAGCTCTTCCATGTGTCACCAGCCGGCGTTCGGGGAATGCTTTGTAATGATGACGAAATAGACAAATTTTGTCAAAATAATGTAAATATCTCATAGAGGGAAAGGGGAGAATCTCGAGAGAAGCCTCAACTGTGACCTTGATCGCCACAAGTGTCACTGTGGACCAACTTTACAAATATACAGTCTGATCGTTTCGGTTTGGATAATATTAATTTATTATACATCTTGATTACACAACTTTTAACACTATATCACTTCGGAAAACGTATTATGTGTCTTTCTCGTGTTAAATTTTACATTACCTCGTTAACATGTTTCAGCTTGTTATCGGCCATCTTCAAAACTGGTTGTTGCTGGTCTTGGCGCCTTTTGTTTGTGTTTCCTATGGGGATGTGTTTGTGTAGTGTAATGTATATGTAGTGTAGTGCTATAAACACACAAAAACATATCCAAATGAAATTCTCAACACAACTCAATTTCAGAACACACACGCTATTTGACTCCACATGACACTACACAAACACACCTCTACAGGAAACAAACAAAAGGCGCCAAGACCAGCAACAACCAGTTCTGAATATGGCCGATAACAGGCTGAAATATGTTAACGAGATAATATAAAATTTAACACGAGAAAGACACATAATACGTTTTCCGAAATTAATTAATTATTATAAAGCTATTATGATAGGAAAAATTTATTGCTTGTTATATTATGATTGAAAGATGGAAGTTTCCATATATGCAACAATGCATAATCTGAAAGGACAAATGAAAATCGTAGATGATCAAAATGGCTACTACAAATCAATAGCGGGCACAATTTGTTATTTAGTATACTAAATTTGAGAGTGTTAAAAGAGTTCAAAGGGAATTTCGACGTGAGTATAGTGTGCGTAATGTACCTAAATATGATTCCATAATATTTTGATATCGAACATTTGTAGAAACAGGCTCTGTGCTAAAAAAAAAAAAAACTTGCAGGAGGTCGCAGGCGAAACTCAGTTTGAGAAGCAGTTCTTGGCTTGGTCCCCAAATCTAACCCCTTCTGACTTCTTCGTGTAGGGTTTTGTTAAATACATTAACCCAGGAACATTTATGATCTGAGAGTAAAAATTACTCAAGCTTTTCAACAAATCGCCCCTCTTATGTTACAACGGACATGGGCTGAATTGCTTCACCGTTATGAGTTGTGCAGGGTGCGCAATGGAGGTCATGTTGAGCTCTGAGGAATCTCCCATCTTTCAGTGTTGTATGCACAAAGTTTCAACAAATAAAGTTCAGTAGTGTTTTACGGTGTTTTTATTTTATCTATACCCAAACGGATCACCCTGTAGTATTTCCTTTTTTTTATATATATAAAAAATTCCCCCTAATTAGGAACCGCTGGTTTAGATTTTATGAGTGTGCCACAGGATTTTGAATTACAACTTCAGTGTGCAACGTATTGAAAAAGGGCGAAAAACGCTGACCTAGATTACAGGTTAGAATTTTCTTTTTTGAAAAATATATGTAATGGTGCTTAAGTCGAGATATAGCATTGCAATTTTCACATATACGCATTATGTTTTTCCACTTAAATGTAGTATTCCAAGAACCCACAGTGCTTTAACTCTTACTTCGTACCACAAGTCTTATCAACAACTTGGCGTCCTCCGAAAGTGACTGACAATGTGACCACCACTTGCCTGCTATCTGTGGTATTTCCCTCTTGGAATCCTCGGCACGAGACAAGCAGTAATCCAGCTGTCCGTCAGGAGTACAACCCCATCTGCAACTAGGCTAATAATAAAAAAAACATTCAAAATAAGGTTTATCAAATACTGTGTCAGAGTTAGATTAAGTAAGTCCAAAAAATGGTTCAATTCTATTGCTATAACAATGTTTAATAAGTTACCACAAAAGACACATGATACAAGTTATATACAATTTAAATCTGTTTTGTATAACTGGTTAATCAACCATCCATTAGTGAATTTCTTGACTCCACTGTAGATGTATTCTAAATTTATAAGCTGCATTGCTCTGTATATTATTATTATTATTATTATTATTATTATTATTATTATTGGTTATTGTTATTATTATTACCAGTATTGTATTTCATTTGTATTGTTGTATTCATCTGTTTTTATATTTTATGTCAAATATTATCTCTTGTAATTTAGTGTATTTTATGTCTTTTGCAATTAACTGTTGCTCATGACATTAATAAACGATTGATTGATTGATTGATTGATTGATTGATTGATTGATTGATTGATTGATTGATTGATTGATTGATAAGTTTTATGACCATTGCTGTTCTTGGTATACAGAGTGACATTTGGAATACTTCCATAATTAGCGTATTTTATTCTATATAAAAATAGTGTTTCATTTAGTCTACGTCACACAGTCGACCAAAGCCTACTGTTTGTAGTAGTTGACAATTATACAAACTGTTACAGAAACATAAAGTTATGTTCTTTTATTGGGACACCTACAGTGGAATGCATCACTTTCTCTTCAGATATTACGAACATTTTTAACATCTTCAGTTTTCCTATCCTCGATTGAGAATTTTTTGGATATTCATCAAATTTAAATTCACGCTATTTTAATGCCTGTTAAGATAAAAACGTTGATAATCCTTTATTATTATTATTATTATTATTATTATTATTATTGTTATTATTATTCTAAGACATAATAAGCACATGAGGATGGTGCTGAAGAGCAACGTCTATGTCAAAAAATTTCATTTTAATAACTTGATAACGAACAAATATGATTGATATTTTATTATAGTTCACAGACAAAAAACTACATACATATAATCACTGAAACCTTACATTACATACTTTATAATTTACATATAAATATACCATTTTTAATATAATTTCTAAACTTAACTATTTAATATAAGATGTTTTATCTTGCACTTGCATCTAGTTTTGTGCAAGACTCAACTAATTTTAGTATGTTGATGCAATTAATCTTTGTTCATTGTCTAAGATGTACTTCACGTTTCAATCTGCAATGTGCAGCTATCATATATAAATCTTCCATTATTCTAGTATATTAAAAAATTTTGAATATATATGTTTTATTTTATTTATTGATAGTACTATTCAAAAACTAAATCTTTTTTTCTTATCCAATTTTTTCTAATTCAATTCTAATTATTTCATTTATTCTTTCCATACTAATTTTTTTGGCCAAAAAAATATATAGACTTATTTGTCTTTGTAACTTTATGTTATTATTATTATTCATACGTTTTCTTATAGCTATTTCTTTATTAACGAACAAATAATATATTTCATAAGAGGGTATATTGAATATCTTCTTGTGAAATTTGTATCCATTTCTTGATTTAAGATGTGTCTGTAGAAGATTCGAGAACACTTCTTTCATAAAAATAAATTATGATCTCATTTTGTTCATTTTCTTTCCTTTTTTTTTTACATAACGAGGTTGCTGTTCAATACTTCGATGAGACATGACACCACCGTTTTTTTTTAAGAAAATAAATACGTGTCGTTGAAAATCTTCATTGGTTACCCTATACCATTACTGCCAAAGTTTTCTCCAGTAGAAAATTATTACAGAAATTAAAAAATAATTACCGGAAGATAATATCAGTTCAAGAGCCACAATAAATGTCTTTGAGAGCCGCATGCGGCCCGCGGGCCGCGTAATGAGTATCACTGCTGTAGACCGTCCCCGACGACTGTGAAAAGGACGGCACTGATATCCCTTACACCGTGTATATGTGACCACGATCATTACAACTATAGTCCGGATCAGCTTACTTAATACCTTAAGGGTGAAACCTAACCACTTTTTCCACTATTACTAAATATGCTAGTGGATTATAGAGATTTTCTAGCCCTCAGGTTGAATTTTCTTTTACCAACTTCGTTTCCAATTTCAGGTACTGACAAATACTAACATCTGGCAGTTATTTTCTGTTATGTTGGCAGCAATGATTTCGGTTTACAGTAAAGCAAACTGATGAAAATGCAAGTAAGTAAATAAATTTTTAGAGTCCACATCTGTGGAGTAACGGTCAGCGCGTCTGGCGCGAAACCAGGTGGCCCGGGTTCGATTCCCGGTCGGGACAAGTTATCTGGTTGAGGTTTTTTCGGGGGTTTTCCCTCAACCCAATATGAGTAAATGCTGGGTAACTTTCGGTGCTGGACCCCGGACCCATTTCACCGGCATTATCACCTTCAACTTATTCAGACGCTAAATAACCAAAGATGTTGATAAAGCATCGTAAAATAACCCACTAAAATAAAAAAATAAATACATTTTTAGGTTAGGTCTCATGAACTCTTGTCAAAGCAATAAATTTCATGTTGCCTGACAAAATAAATTGTAATATTAGATCATACTAATCCTAATTACCAACATAATATGCGAGAATTCCAGGAGGAAAATATATTTTTTCATTAATAAATGATTTAACTATTCAGGAAACCTCGCAACATAAGGATGAGTAAGCAAGACGTTATTGTTAACACTATATTATTATTATTATTATTATTATTATTATTATTATTATTATTATTATTATTATTATTATTATTATTATTTCAGTATGTAGCATTGTGATTTTACCCTCTTTGGTGATCTCTAGTATTAGTTGGCAACACTGAAAAGTCGGCCAAATTAGACTTTTAGGAACTACTCTTACGAGATCCTCACTATAGTATGCATTGTGAGTTGCGCTCGCTCAGCTGTGTTTACGTGCTTCAGAGATGCTGTCAACGGAGTATAGACGCTCACTGTACGCTGGCAGGCCCGTAAAGAAGTACTGTAACAAGAGCTTAGTCGTTCGATATTATAGTGGCTGGGGACTGTTTACAAACAACGCTTGCGACCTTCAGTATTTGATAAATTATAGATAGCCAGTTATTAAGCAATATGCGGATGTCGGTGAACTTCTCAATGCTGGCTGGCAGGCTACCGGAAAGTACACATCGATTTCTAGTAGCGTTGTCGTTCATAGCACACAGGTATAAAACACTTCATATCTTATTCTTGAAGGGAAGGGTAAAACTAGCGTTAAGCCCATCATTGTGAATGACTGCACTAACCAACATTTTGGCGTATTTTCACGACACTAGTTGAATATGTTAAGATCTGCTGGGTACCCAGGTTTCATGTACTGTAAGTAGGAAACCCCACATGTTCCTGGACCAATATTTCCTCCACACGTCACCGACCAGTGATCGGGAAAATGCTATTTATTTATTTATTTATTTAGTAGATTTATTTCTACTGGCACATTTAAGGCCATAAAGCCTTCTCTTCCACTCAACAAATATTAGAACAATACTTGGACTTCGGACTCATTTCGCCATCATTAATTCACATATCATCACCGATACAATAGCCCGGGTTAAGTTCACGGTGCGGCGTGCTGTACTTGTACAGGGACATCATTTTATTTTTACTAACATTTTTAATATTAACCTGGCTATATCTTTAGAGAACCGGAAACACAGTTTGTTATCCCCTTCCACGACTGTAGTTCGATGATACTGGCGTAAAACATAAACAAATCACTCTACTAGGTATAGGAGGGAAGAAAAGTAGTTCATCCATTTACGTAAACTACGGAATATCGCGATTTTGAGTTCGATAATTTTCATTAGGTTTTTGTTTAATCAAAATACAGTACTGTATTAAGAATAAGTGTTTTTACTCACGAAGTGAGTTATCCATGTGAACGTATTCATTATGCAGTGTATATTTTACTGTCTACAGCACATTAGCGTACAATAGGCTATAGAGAAAGAAGTTAAATTAAAAAATAATCACAATATGAATAGGCCTATTTAAACACATTTTTTAAAATGATGGCGGTTCATTTCGATACAGGCTTCAGTTTTTTGTGCATATTATCACACTATAGACTATTGCATCTAATTCCAATTGCCAGTTTCGTCCTTCGTACTAGTAACTCATGTTGAAATAATTCTGTACCTACTCTATAAAAGAGTATCTTATGTACTGTAAATTCAATCTTCATTTCTGCCCGACCCGCACAGATAAAATTACTCAGACGTGCTATCTACTGTCCGTCCAAGTGGTTATGCCGCAGGATCGTAGAAAGAGGGAAAATCACGTGACAGTTAATTACTTAACGAGGCCCTTTCATTTAAGTTATTTTAAACAGTTTTATAATATTACGTAGACGTCCAATTCCTAACAGAAATTAATGTTTTCAGAAAAGAGCTAAGACAGCCCAGCTTTTACAGAGGAGGGAGCAGAAGCAGGTGGGGGAAATCGGGATGCGACGTAGGCAAACGGACAGTACCTGTGCGAAAATATGATTCAATATTGAAAGCTCTTTCGTCACTGGAAAACGCGAACATATTTCTGGAACGTACTATACTCACTAACTCAGTGCTGTTTACTATATGCGGTCTTGATTCTGTGTGGAGGACGGTTGAACTTCATTAGTAGAAGGGGTGGGAGTGAAGTACATTAAAAAACTCAGGTACAATAAAAATTGAAGTAAAAATAAAATGATGTGCCTGTACAAGAGCGCGGGCGTTCGGCTACTCAATCATTCACAGAATAGGAGTGGTAAGCACAATAAGCCACAGGTTGCTGTGTAAGCCTTCGGATCCCTCCTCTGTACAAAAGAAAAAAAATCCTCGAGCTAGGCGCATTTCCAAACCCACACCGGCTGACCACACTAAGGTTCGCTGCGTACCCAGGTTTCGAGCAGAAAACTTTCTTCGTTTCTAGACCAGCCCCCTCCGTGTGTCACCAGCCGGCGATCGGGGAATGCTATGGAATGATGACGAAATGGAGAAATGGTGACGGAATGATGTAGATGCCTAATATGGAGAAAAACGGAAAAACAAAACAGAAAAATCTCAAGTGCAACCTTGTTTCGTCACAAGTGTCACTATGGATTTTTTCAATGAAAAAATTCCAGGCCTGAGCGGGAATCGAACCCGAACCGCCTGCGTGATAGTCTGAAGGTCTAACCATTGAGCCACCGCACACATGCTGGCCAAAAAATTCATTTACTTTTTCTTTTAAACCTATTGCTTCATGACACTATCTTCAGAATTTCTCTCCATTTCCACACGAAATTTGACACCGCTTACTTGCAACTAACATGAATATCACATTCAAATTTTGAAGTATAAAAACGTAAAAGAGCAACTACAGGGACATCATTTTATTTTTACTAACATTTTTAATATTAATTTGGCTATACCTTTGGATCAACGCCGTTTGCTACCCCCTTCCACAACTGGAGTTCGATGATACTGGCGTAATGTACAAACAAATCACTTTACTTGATAAAGGAGGGAAGAAAAGTAGTTCATCCATTTACGTAAACTAGGAAATATCGCGATTTTGAGTTTGATAATTTTCATTAGGTTATTGTTTAATCAAAATACAGTACAGTATTAACAAAGAGTGTTTTTACTCACGAACTGAGCTGTCCATGTAGACGTATTCATTATGCAGTGTATATTATTCTGTCTACAGCACATTAGCGTACAATATAGAGAATGAAGTTAAATTGAAAAATAATCATAATATGGATATTTAAACACATTTTTTAAAATGGTGGCCGTTCATTTCGATACAGGTTTCAGTTTAAATATACATATTATCGCACTATAGACTATTGTACCTAATCCCAATTACCAGTTTCGTCCTTCGTACTAGTAACTCATGTTGAAATAATTCTGTACCTACTCTATAAAAGAGTACCTTACGTACTGTAAATTCAGTCTTCACCTCCGCCCGATCCGAAAAGATAAAATTACTCAGACATACTATCTACTGTCCGTCCAAGTGGTTATGTCGTAGGGTCGTAGAAAGGGGGGAAATTACGTGACGGTTAATTACTTAACGAGGCCATTTTATTTAAGTTATTTTAAACAGTTGTATGGATATAAAATTACGTACACGTCCAATTCCTAACAGAAATTAATGTTCTCAGAAAAGAGCTAAGACAGCCCAGCCACTAGCTGGCGAATGAAAGCTGGTGGGGGAAACCAGGATAAGACGTAGGCAAATGGACGACAGTACCTGTGCGTAAATGATTCAATATTGAAAGCTCTTTCGTCACTGGAAAACGCGAACATATTTTTGGAACGTACTGTTTACTATGACCGTAAGGCTACTATGACTGTATATGCGGTCTTGGATCTGTGTGGAGGACGGTTGAGCTTCTTTAGTAGAAGGGGTGGGAGTGAAGTACATTCGAAAACTCAGGTACAATAAAAATTGAAGTAAAAATAAAATGATGTCCCTGTAGCTTACCGCCAGTAATATCGGACTTGTTCACATAAGTAGTGACAAACATTGCAACAAAACGAGCAATAAACATTCGGAGATTCGGGAATTTTATTTCTTCTAGTTCCCTATAGGCCTGCAACTCCAATCGCAACTTTCCTGAAGTCAGCAGAGGAGTGTCATTCTGAAGGTCAATTAATTCCAATAATTAATAAAAGGCCTAATGTTGGAGTATTTGATTCATGGAAGGAGAAAAGACGAATCCTTATTCTAGAATACAAGCCATCACTGAATGAATCGAGTATGCAGTGCTTTTTGACGTAGCGAGTGTATACACTCCACCCCATCCCACCTGTTAAGACTGGGGTGGAAGGAGAAGCTAATCTCTCTGAGAGAGGCAGTTCCCCATCGCTGATTGTGATAGTCTTGGTGCGCAGCTGTGAGCAGTGCTTGCAAGTGAATGGAGGATACTTTGAACATTTGTAATTTAAGAAACAATAAATTTATAATGTTTTCGTTACCAGTTTTTTACTCTTACAATTTGGTCCTAGCGTAGTTGGGTAATGTGTCGCCAATTCCATTTCATCTGACAAAAAATTGTTCTCCTTAGCCTCCCCAATTACCACTTCCAATTTGTGTATTGAATTCTGGAACACCCTGTAGAATGTACCAACTTAGTAAGACAACTGCTTCTTCCTTGTCTTGATCGCGACCATGTTAGAAACTATACAGGAATTTCTGTCCCATTTTACTAACTAAAGGAAAAATTTATTAAGGCCGCCACAGAAGTGAAAGCACACAACTTTATACAAACATGTTTAGAGTTTAACCACATCCATAGTGCAGTTCCTAACTAAAGCACATTCATAGGACAAAGCGTTGTTACACACAGGTTTTAAAGTTAACTCTAGAAGAGGGAGTAAGAAAACAGTAAAGTTTCGAAATTTCTTGTGTGCGGTGTCTACGAAAACTCTGAACAGAGTCCAGGTTTCTACATTCTTTATTAAAGATGTACAGTTTGATCAAATGTATAGTAACTACCTATTGATAGCACTATTAGCAATATATACATACGTATCTGTGTGTGTAGCCTATTCATTCTTCATTCTCGTCTTTGTAGAATATGGTGATACATTTTAAGTGAAAACGGTGTAATTTAAATGTCACTAATTGTGTTGTAATGTACAACTGTGTGCATTCGTAAACTGTTAAATATAAATCTGTTTCGAATGTTACTGAAACAAGAAAATGTTCTTTCGACATCACACGATGTTATTGATGCGAATTTGAAATCTTAGTTTTTATTTATTATAATCTTGTGCCTGTTCGATATTTAGTTCATATTGCACTTAACGAGTTTGGAATATGCAGAATTTTTTCAAGAACACTATAGAGAGTGTTACTTGGAAGTCCGGAGGGAAAAAGACCTTTGGGGAGGCCGAGACTTAGATGGGAGGATAATATTAAAATGGATTTGAGGGAGGTGGTATATGATGGTAGAGACTGGATTAATATTGCTCAGGATAGAGACCGATGGCGGGCTTATGTGAGGGCGACAATGAACCTCCGGGTTCTCTAAAAGCAATTTGTAAGTATTACTGTATTATTATTATTATTATTATTATTATTATTATTATTATTATTATTATTACTACTACTACTACTACTACTACTACTACTACTACTACTACTACTACTACTACCACTAATATCATGACAACAAAGAAAAGACTTGGTGTATATAACTATCATCGGAAGCATTTTATTATGCGGATATGAGGTATGGGATACTAATAAATTATATAATTAGAAACAAGCTACAGAGATGGATTGTTTAAGAAGAAGCTGTAAAAGATCAGGACTAGAGAAAACAAGAATTGATGAAATCAAAAAGGTAACTCATTTGAAAAATACAATTATTGAAATAATGGAAATGAAGACTTCGATGGTTCGGACACACCAAAAGAATAAATGAGGATTAATTGATTGAGTAATTCATTCATTCATTCCACAAGGGCTGGATCATTTCATTTAGGACGTTTAGACCAATTTTTATGCTTTATATTTGATGATTGTACAAATCCGACGGATGGGCCTGGTGGCATTCGTAAATCCGACGCTGACAGGTGGGACATCTTTCCTGGGCCCTGCAGGCAAGTCCCCATCATCTATTGACGAGTCCGAACCCGGATCTCGGAGCTTCAAGCCCTTCGAACTTAGATCTTCATCTGAAACCCGGTACTACACACAGATATCATCTCAACCTATTTTTACTATTACCTACAGATAATAGATGAAACGCCACCGGCGTAGCTCTGTCGGCTACGGCGCTTGCCTGCCGATCCGGAGTTGCTTTCGGGCGCGGGTTCAATTCCCGCTTGGGCTGATTACCTGGTTGGATTTTTTCCGAGGTTTTCCCCAATCGTAAGGCAAATGTTAGGTAATCTATGACGAATCCTCGGCCTCATCTCGCCAAATACCATCTCGCGATCACCAATCCCATCGACGCTAAGTAACCTCGTAGTTGATACAGCGTCGTTAAATAACCAAGTAAAAAAAATGACAGATGAAATGAGAGGAAAGTGGAGTGTGTTGGAGGAATGAAAGAAGGGAACGGGAGTACTTCGACACAAATCTTCTACAACGTCTGTTTTGTCTACAAATTTCACCTAGACCTAACAGGGAATCGAATCTTGGCCACCTGGATGCTAGGGCAGCGCGCTAGCAGTTCAGTCACAGACGCAACGATAAATGAGGATACTTGACCTAGCTGACTAGTACAGATACATCATTTTATTTTTACTTCAATTTTTATTTTACCTGAGTTTTTGAATGTACTTCACTCCCACACCTTCTATTAATGAAGTTCAACTGTCCTTCACACAGATCCAAGACCGCTATGACTGTATAGTCATAGTAGCCTTACCGTCAAAGTACATTCCAAAAATATGTTCTCGTTTTCCAATGACGAAAGAGCTTTCAATATTGCATCAATTTCGCACAGGTACTGTCGTCCATTTGCCTACGTCGCATTCTGGTTTTCCCCACCAGCTTCTATTCGCCTCTCTGTAAAAGCTAGTGGCTGGGCTGTCTTAGCTCTTTTCTGAAAACATTAATTTCTGTTAGGAATTGGACATCTACGTAATATTATACCCATACAACTGTTTTAAATATCTTAAATAAAAGGGCCTCGTTAAGTAATTAACTGTCACGTGATTTCCCTCCTTTCTACGACTTTGCAACATAACCACTTGGACGGACAGTAGATAGCATGTCTGTGTAATTTTATCTTTTCGGATCGAGCAGAAGTGAAGATTGAATTTACAGTACGTAAGGTACTCTTTTATAGAGTAAGTACAGAATTATTTCAACATGAGTTACTAGTACGAAGGACGAAACTGGTAATTGGAATTACACACTTTAGAACTGAAGCCTGTATCGAAATGAACCGCCACCATTTTGAAAAATGTGTTTATATATCCATATTATGATTATTTTTCAATTTAACTTCATTCTCTATAGTGTACGCTAATGTGCTACAGACAGTATAATGTACACTGCATAATGAATACGTCCGTATGGACAGCTCAGTTCGTGAGTAAAAACACTCATTGTTAATACTGTACTGTATTCTGATTAAACAAAAACTTAATGAAAATTATCAAACTCAAAAGCGTGATATTTCCTAGTTTACGTAAATGGATGAACTACTTTTCTTCCCTCCTATACCTAGTAAAGTGATTTGTTTATCGAATTCCAGTCGTGGAAGGGGGTAGAAACCGTTGATCCAAAGGTATAGCCAGATTAATATCAGAAATGTTAGTAAAAATAAAATGATGTCCCTGTATAATATGTAGCTAGTCGGCGATGTCTGCAGTGAAGGGGGAAAGGAACTGGCCACCTACCCTACTATCTTCTGGCCTAGTTGCCTCATAAGTGGTGTCTTCTTGGTAACACTTGTGAGGTTCAGACCTATCTTCGGAGAGTTGACTAAACAACAACAACTTGGCCTAGGAAAATTTTAGAGTGGGTATTGCTTGAAACAAAATAGGATGACGGAGAATAGTTAGAAATATGCATGGTATAAGTATATAGCCTACACGTAAAGTAATACATATGGCACCGGTGCAGATTTCCTAGAAAACTACTACATAGAAGTGAGAGGAAGTACACTAGGACAGGCCAAATTACAGAGTGCCAGATTAGGGAAAGTGTACAGTGTGCAGTCTATTTGAAATACTGTATATTTAGCATGCTTTGTGCACATTTATACTCCGTTATACTACAAAAACTCTGGGCTCAATGGTAAACAAACAGCTTATGTAGATAGGTTCGTGTGCCTTTCTACTGATTTGTTAGCTCCCAGTTCAGTAGAAACGAGAAAAATCGTGCAAGCAGACCTTGACTGATTTTCTTGTGATAGTCATGTTGTTTACGTGTGTCGATAAGAATCTATAGTGTTGGCAGCACTGGCAGTGAAAGCGAGGCCCCCTCAGTTGTGCTGCCAGTGTCGTGTTGGTTGGTCGGTTGTGTGATCTGGAAACATCATCAGGTGGTCAGACCCGTACGTTAAATGTCACAAGCCTGTTTCCTCGGAAAGGAAAAATTACGAAACGTTTAAGTGTTCGCTAGAAGTCGGGAGTGTGATGTCCTCGCGTAGCATTTATATCGTCGTTGCTTTATGAGTTGTCCCGGTTTCTCCGCAGTATTTACTGTGTATTTCTGCAGCCATACAGTCGCTTCGGAACTTCTCCAGAGGGTAAGTGTTTCGAATGTCATGTCTTACGCTTGAATGGTGATTGTGTTCTTACTGTTGACAGTTTTTGAAATCGTAATTATTTCTTTCTCTCTGTCTACGAAGTACATAGAAAGTATTGTTATGCCGAAAATATTTATATTTATTTTAAATATTTTTATATTGAGACATATGGTAGGGTATGAGCAATTTTTATAATATAACTCAGTTGTTATAGCAATTGCCTAGGGACTGGAAGGTCTCCCGAGTTCATTTCCAGGTGGTGACGGGATTTTTCTCGTTACCAAAACTTCTAGATCGGGCTCGATAATCACTCAGCCTCCTGTCAAATTGAGTAGCGGTCTTTCCCGGAGATAAAAGACGGTCGGAGCGTGGTGCGTACTGTCTCCTAGTTCCGAGGTCAATTAAAAAAAATCTACGAAAATTCTAAAATAATATATGCAGGTGAATTTAAGATGGAAGTTATGAATTAATTATAAATGGAGGAATAAACAAATGATGCACTACATAAACAACGCTTCTACTGCAGTATAGGCCTACCGGTAGCGGGTAGACCCATGTTAAAAGACGTCCTGCTCCGATCTAAAGGCCCATTCACAATGAAAATTAAACATAATCGTAACATAAACACAGAAGTTTGCGCCCAGGCTACCAAATGGGATCAGGTGAATGTTACTTATGTCCCGCCCACTATAGGAGACATAGGCCAGTTTTACACTAATCCTAAACATCTTGACGGGATAATAAAAGCCTAAACTAACCTAACCTAACCTAACCTAACCGCGTCGGTGTCTTTTCCAAAATCGGCGGAAGTCGCTCAACGCTCGTTTCACCAATATTCGTTCAGTGGGCGGTGGATACTCCACATTGACCCTCCAAACTTTCATGCTTATGCTTACGTGATTTGCAAACAGAACACAATCGTGGAGCGCTAAAGTATACGACAGAATATGAGGAAATGGCGTCGTTGTTATGTTTCCATGGTTACCAAGTATGTTTGCTGTTATGTTTATGTTCCCATCGTGAATGATGGTATGACTTCTTGATTTTACTGTAACGTTAAGTTAACGCTTATGTTATGTTTAATTTTCATTGTGAATGAGCCTCAAAGCTTCATATATTCGGACTCGGAGATACGGAATAAGTCCTGGGGAAAAATTTTCTCGGGAAATCTTGACCGTTTTACCAGACCGGGGCTCACCCGAACTATGGAGCCTACACTAAGTAGCGAAATGCGGTTTCGTAAACCAGCTACGTGAATATTTACTTCAACGGCACCGTGGGTTTACCGTATTTGGCACATACTGTATATACTAGTGAGAGCATCTGATCTGGGAATCATTACCCTGCGTTTCACCATCTTCCGGAGTGTTTTTTTCGTAAATATTGCGAGTAGCTCGAATCGACTGTATTTGGGAAGGCTGTCGTCTGCTATATGCGCCGTAGCATTCCTGGTATGTGATGTCACAAGCTTGTACAGTAGAACCAATCACAATCAGTCTGTAAACAAGTGCTTCCCGAGTTCGTCTGTTCACGTGTGAGAGTTTCAATACGTCGAATAAGTAAAACTAACATATAATGTGTGTGTGTGTAAGATAAATAAATGGAAGGAGAGACTGTAAAAAGACAAGTATTGCACAGGCAGGCGCGGGAAATAGTGTTTAAGGTGTATTATTTTGAAAACGTTGACGAACAGAAAGCTGCCGTCCGTAATGATGCTGGCTGCAACGTTGCCAACGCGCAAGAAACGACTGCATAAACATGTGGTGTGGGATTGAGAACCGTGCAAAGAATATTGTTAGTGAAGGAAACAGAGTTTGTTTGGTGTCATGCTTACAGTAATCAACGGCCAAGGCCATCTTTGTCTTTTGATAATTTAAATTCTCTCCTGCGATATTTATATTGCACGCGCGTGTGAAGTACGATGTGGCAATGTTGTACGCTGTCTTACTCTTTCTATCTGTCTCTCTCGACGCAAACGCTAGCAGACGATCGCCTTCCCCATTGCCGTCGACTGTAGTTGGCGATGTATGCAATGAAGCGGGAAAGGAACTGGTCATCCTATCCCATTATCTCCTGGCCCAGTTGCCTTACGAGTGGTGCCTTGTTGGTATCACTTGAGGTTCAGAGCTGTCTTCGGACAGTTGACTAAATAATTGCGAATTAAAGCATACGTTAGGTTAGATGAGGAGTTAGATAAGTGATAGAAGACAGAGAACTGAGACAAAGTTAGTGTGTGTTAAATGAAGTTATAGTCAAGTGACATGAGGCCGATGAATGTGACAAGATGAGTGCGGGTTAGGTAAGGGGATAGCTAAGTGATAGGAGACAGAGGACAAGGTTAGTCGCAGGTGTCGGTACTGTCTCCCCTACATCTAGTATCATAACGGTTGGCCTGATCGTTGATCACATGTTATCCTCTATCGGTCGCATGATCGTTCGTATCTGCTGAGGCATTGAGGACGTGGAGGTCAACGGTTGGTCGGCCTTGGCATCCCATCCGTCACGCTAGTGATTACTACTACTACTACTACTACTACTACTACTACTACTACTACTACTACTACTACTACTACTACTACTACTACTACTACTTTTATTGGCCAATGCCTGTTGTCTAGCACGTAAAAAAATAAATAAGTAAATATGTAAATAAATAAGTAAATACTGCTGCTGCTTTTATTGGCCAATGCCTGTTGTCTAGCACACAAATAAATAAATAAATAATTAAGTAAATAAGTAAATAAATAAGTAAAAAATTAATAATAAATATGTAAATAAATAAGTAAATACAGCTATTGCTTTTATTGGCCAATGCCTGTTGTCTAGCACACAAATAAATAAATAAATTAAATAAATAAATAAGTAAATATGTAAATAAATAAGTAAATACTTCTGCTGCTTTTATTGGCCAATGCCTGTTGTCTAGCACACAAATAAATAAATTAATAAGTAAATAATTAAGTAAATAAGTACAAAAATAAGTAAAAAAATAAATAATAAATACGTAAATAAATAAGTAAATACAGCTGCTGCTTTTATTGGCCAATGCCTGTTGTCTAGCACACAAATAAATAAATAAATAAAATAAATAAATAAGTAAATAATTAAGTAAATAAGTAAATAAATAAGTAAAGAAATAAATAAGTAAATATGTAAATAAATAAGTAAATACTGCTGCTGCTTTTATTGGCCAATGCCTGTTGTCTAGCACACAAATAAATAAATTAATTAAATAAATAAATAAACAAGTAAATAAGTAAATAATTAAGTAGATAAGTAAATAAATAAGTAAAAAAATAAACAAGTAAATATGTAAATAAATAAGTAAATACTGCTGCTGCTTTTATTGGCCAATGCCTATTGTCTAGCACACAAATAAATAAATTAATTAAATAAATAAGTAAATAAGTAAATAATTAAGTAAATAAGTAAAGAAATAAGTAAAAAAAATAAATAAGTAAATATATAAATAAATAAGTAAATACTGCTGCTGCTTTTATTAGCCAATGCCTGTTGTCTAGCACACAAATAAATAAATAAATAAATAAATAAATAAGTAAAGAAATAAGTAAAAAAATTAATAAATTACTACTACTACTACTACTACTACTACTACTACTACTACTACTACTACTACTACTACTACTACTACTACTACTACTACTACCACTGCTGCTGCTGCTACTGCTTTTATTGGCCAATGCCTGTTGTCTAGCACACAAATAAATAAATAAGTAAATAAGTAAAGAAATAAGTAAAAAAAAAATAAATAAATAACTTCTACTACTACTACTACTACTACTACTACTACTACTACTACTACTACTACTACTACTACCACTGCTGCTGTTGCTACTGCTTTTATTGGCCAATGCCTGTTGTCTAGCACACAAATAAATAAATAAGTAAAGAAATAAGTAAAAAAATAAATAACTACTACTACTACTACTACTACTACTACTAACTACTAACTACTAACTACTAACTACTAACTACTAACTACTAACTACTAACTACTAACTACTAACTACTACTTTTATTGGCCAATGCCTGTTGTCTAGCACACAAATAGATAAATAAATAAAATAATTAAATAAATATGTAACTATGTAAATAAGTAAGTAAATAAATAAGTAAGCAAGTAAGCGAATGAGCGAATAAATGAATAAATATTATCATATTAATGAATATTCACGTGTTAGAATGACGGAAAAATTTCAATATAGGAATAAAGTAAAATAAACAGCCATTCTTTTAGTAACAGATGTGACATATACACAGTTTACGAAGTTAATTAAAAAAAATTTTTTTTTCTCATTCTCACCTTGGCACCTTGCGATCTTTTTTACGCTCATGTGAATTTTCATCATTATTGCTTTGAAGGTTTTCATTTTATCTTCATTTCTTTGCGCTGTACCCGCATGTGACAAAAATGACATCCACTCCAACACTTCATTTTATATTAGCTTAAAAAGTCTCTTAATCGTTTGAATAATTGTACCTTAAAATTTTTGCTGGTACTTTACAGGATGACGTTAACTATATCTGTGTTAAGTTCCGTGATTGTTTATTATAAATTTATAATAATATTGTGATTTTCTGTAACGAATGTGGGATTTATTTGTAACGGATGTCAAATAATACGTAAAGCATGTTTTTACTTTATTTTATACGGAAAATTAAGGCTTCACAAAAATTCTGCGAGCACATTAAGCTGTGAGATACTAACAAGGAAAGGGTTTCGGCTCGAACAGGAATTTTTGGTTAAAAATTTGTACAGGGGCTTACCTCACAAAGGTGATGAAGTTCGTAAAATCATTCATTTGTGTAACTCTCCGTTTGGTTTGATATTGGTCAATACACTTCTTTAAAAATGTACATGAGTATTCTCTACAAAATGCATGAAACAGCATGAAGCAGAGCAATAAGCACAACACGCAGAAGCAACACCTGAACAATCTTCTGAACCACACTTCACTGCTGAAAAATCAAAAGCTGCCTGAATTACATTTTTGAAGTCCGAGACTTGTTCAGGATTCACGTAACCAGCTGACTGCCAGGAATACCGAAGCATAGGGCAGTATACTGGAGCAGACAACTGGTTATGAATAACAGAGTGCATTTTCATTATAAATACTCGATTTCCCAAGTTAAGTTCTGGATTCTCAGCAAGAGTCCTTATGCAATCTGTTATCCTCCGAGCATATATTTTGTATTGTCTAAGGAAATAGATATTCAGAGACTGGAAATATTTAGTTTTTTTTGGGGGTGGAATGATCATACATTATATGTCCTAGCCTTGGAATGATTCATTTTTTAAGGTGTGTCCTTGTGCGCATTCAATGACTCACACAACAATGTACATTTTTGTTAGCTGCAATATTTTCAGACAGAACGTTGGAGAAAAATGTTCTTAAATGGGCTTTAGACATTTTACCACTCGCACAAGCTTCTAGGCTAGCCTAGGCTTACGGGTAAGGTGTCCCACCCCCTTAACTTGATCAGTGCTCTCCCCACCCCTCAACTTGTACAGTGCTGTAACAGACAAACCACACATTACACAAACGAATGCTTTTGGGAGCTTTACAGAGGTGTAAAGATGGGCCTATATACAAATTTTGGATACGAAATTCCTGTTCGAGCCGAAACCCTTCCCTTGTAAGAAACATTACAGCACATCTTATTTTCACAGCAAGGTAAATAATTTTATTTTTTGAGTGTGAGGTGTAGCCTGTGTTATAAAGGAAATACTGACAAGTAGTTTTAAGTTCGTAATTATATGCCGGTTATTATAGGAGTTTAATACAAAAATACTATTTATAGCGCTCCGTACATAAAGTAAATCAGATTTGTAAAGAGTATAGTATCAATATTTCTGAATCATCGCTTGTGTAAAAGGCTGTTTTTGATGTGACGTTTGCCTCTGTATACAATCCGTGCACAACCTATGGGCGATTTATTTTCAGAAGAGGGGGTAGCTTTCTCTCTCCCAGCATTGAAGAATCATATTGCAATTAACAGGTGTTGAAAAATGTGAAGGTATTAAATTCATCGTTAAATCCCAAGCACTAAATGCCTATATAAGATGTGCTTTTTCCGGACCCATATTTATATAACTTTTTTTTATCTAAAAGTGTGGAATCCAATGCTGAAATTTTGCCGCGTGTGGGTGTGTATGTGTGTGTGTGTGTATTCACATTTAGGCCTATGTATGTTATTATATCGAATCAACGTTAGGCCTATATTATATACAGTTGAAACTATTACTAGTGGATAATGGAAAATAGTGGTATTCATTCATTCATTCATTCATTGTTCCGCCCAAGGGCAAGTATTTCACTGCAAACCCAGTTTTCTCCAATCTTTCCTATTTTCTGCCTTCCTCTTTTTCTCCTCATATGATTCATATACTCTTTATGGTTGTGAAACTTGGACTCTCACTTTAAGAGAGGAACAGAGATTAAGGGTGTTTGAGAATAAAGTGCTTAGGAAAATATTTGGGGCTAAGAGGGATGAAGTTACAGGAGAATGGAGAAAGCTACACAACACAGAACTGCACGCATTGTATTCTTCAGCTGACATAATTAGGAACATTAAATCCAGACGTTTGAAATGGGCAGGGCATGTAGCACGTATGGGCGAATCCAGAAATGCATATAGAGTGTTAGTTGGGAGACCGGAGGGAAAAAGACCTTTAGGGAGGCCGAGACGTAGAAGGTAGGATAATATTAAAATGGATTTGAGGGAGGTGGGATATGATGATAGAGAATGGATTAATCTTGCTCAGGATAGGGACCGATGGCGGGCTTATGTGAGGGCGGCAATGAACCTCCGGGTTCCTTAAAAGCCAGTAAGTAAGTATGATTAATATACTGCATCTTTATGTAATCTATCATCCGATATCATCTTCTGTCCCGAACTCTTGATAGGCCTACATAAATGTGAATTTTATTTTATCTGTAGCTCCGAAACAAGATCATCATTCATTCATAGTGTTCTACCCAAGGGCAGGTCTTTCACTGCAAAACCAGCATTCTCCAATCGTTCCTATTTTCCGCCTTCCTCTTAGTCCCCACATATAAACCATGTATCTTAATGTTGTCTATCATCATTAATACGTAATATTTGCGTCTTCATAGTGTTGTCCTCAGCGTTCGCGCGGTTACACCCATGCCATTGCATTCAGGGTTCGCTGGTTCAAATCTGACCAATTACAGTGCTTTCTCCTGGAGGAAAGTAAATTTGTGTGTTCCGTGCAGGATTTACAGGAATCCTGATTTAGGCGGGATTCTTCCGATTTCCCTGGCGGAATCCCCAATCTCGATTAGAGGCAGTCAGGAGTGGTAATAGTCCCGATTTTACAGATAATTAGATTAGAGCATACTTAAAGACCAGAGGTCTCCAAAAAGCGTATCGTCATTCGTGCTCTCAATGCTGCCCGCCGAACACAGTGTGCTGTAAGGCTAGAGAAAGGGAAGAGACTCGTACTTCAACAGATGAGAGCGATCAGTGGGGGATCGCGGCAACAATCTGCTTATGTTTACAAATAATAACATCAAAAGAATAAGAAATATCATACGTTTGTATATTATTATGAAATATATGAAGCTGGAGCCCCGTCTGTTGCTATTGACACAAGCCATTGCAAATTCAACCTCTTCTGTTCTATGGTGCCTTTCAGTGCCTGGAAAAGATATTCTCCAGTTGTATTTTGTAATTACATTTAGAAGACATTCAGACACAGTAAAATGTTCATTAACTCCTCGGATGAAAATGGCTAGGTGAGCTTTGTCATTTCTATCTGTGTTTTCGTCCAGTGCATGTGAGTAAGCTACAAACTGGTTAATTATGGTTTCGACTTCAGATTTAATTACATTTACAATCTTGAAATTCCTTCTCTCAACTGTAATTATTGGAAACAATTTAATTTTCTTAAACTTTGACTTTGTTCTGGACACAGTATTTTAATAACATCCTGTATGCACTATTTTACAAATAATGCTTCTGTAAAGGGCTTCATTGATTTTCCAATATTCCAAGCTAGAACATAGCTAGCAAGAAGCTTTTTTTGTTTAAGACTGAGGACACGTGTGTGATTTGGGTTTGTATTTCCTTGTTTCATATTTATCAAAATATTTGTGGGTCTACGCATTTCACCCAAAATGAAACGAAAAACATATGTTTGTCATGCCGAACTGAGTATAAATGTATTGTAATATACTGATTATTATGTAAAACCACCAGTTCGTCGACCTGGTTGGCGAGTTGGTATAGCGCTGGCCTTCTATGCCCAAGGTTGCGGGTTCGATCCCGGCCCAGGTCGATGGCATTTAAGTGTGCTTAAATGCGACAGGCTCATGTCAGTAGATTTACTAGCATGTAAAAGAACTCCTGCGGGACAAAATTCCGGCACATCCGGGTACGCTGATATAACCTCTGCAGTTGCGAGCGTCGTTAAATAAAGCATATTTTTTTTTTACCACTAGTTCTACAGATAGCCCCAAAATAAACTATTTTCACATGACCAACATGCCTGTAATTGTATGATATTCTTTCTGAAGAGTCGAGTATTGTCGTTGCATGTTGAATTTTAACACACGCTTAAATTTTTTCGAACAAATTAAGCATTTAACATTCTCCCCACTAACACGAAAAAATGTCTCTTCCTATTCATCCTTGAATGTACTACGTCCATGATTAGAAGATATTGTGAAACGGTGGAACACTCTGACCAACACAATGATAATGGCAGTCCGCCACTGCTCTTCGTTTGCGCATAAACATTGAGTACAGTACAGGTGGAGATGGGTGAGGCGGAACGCACTCGTTACGTACTGGCTTCGGTTCTGTTCAGGGGCTTACTCGCGAGTAGGCTTTTGGAGACGTCTGCTTAAAGACACTCATCTGCAGTTACAGTTCTCCAGTATTTTCTTTTATACACTGACTCAAATAGGAACACCGCAGAAGAGGTAACTCAGCTGATTGTCATGTCCTCGAGTTCTATCGCTGTGTTAGTTAACCTGTTTCACTATCTAGTCGCTGGTCTCGCAATAGTAAACAGCATGTATTTTAAATGTGTTCGTGACAAAAAGAGATAAGCGTATTTTAAAATAATAACAAGACATTGTATGTTAAGCCTATTTGCAATTTATAGTTTAGTAAACTGAGAAATTTAAAAATGGAGTTATCGTCAAGATAATGAACCTACTGGAATACCGGTTCCGAAAAGGAAACAAAAGTTGCAAAGTAAATTTCATATTGAATGGTTAAAACACATTCACGGTTAATAAAAGGGGGGGAGCTATTAATTATAGTGCTCACTGTACTATGTATTCTTCTATAGTCTATTTTAGTGTTTCTCGCGTACGTGAAAACGACATCAAAAGGCACACGAACACTACAAAACGGTCAATCTGGGTGGCGCAGTCAGTTGAGTGCTGACCTGTGCCTGAGGTTGCGGGTTCGACACCGGCCAGGTCGATGGCATTTAAGTGTGCTCATGTCAGTAGATTTACTGGCATGTAAAAGAACTCCTGCAGGACAAAATTCCGGCACACCAACGACGTTGATATAACCTCGGTAGTTGTGAGCGTCGTTAAATAAAACATAATTTAAATTTAAATTTCTCCCATCTTTTCCTCTCTTTCTCTCGCTCTTCTGTCTTCTGCTTCCTCTCCTCCATCTTTGCTTTCTCTCTCATATTCTCCTTTCTTTGTCTTCCATCTTTTCCTTTTCATAAGTCTCTCTTCCCCCCAAGTTTTCCTTTCTCTCCCATCTTTTCCTTTCCCTCTCCATATCTTTCCCATATTATCGTCTTTCTCTCTCTCTCTCTCTCTCTCTCCCTCTCCCCCATATTTTTCTTTCTCTGTCTTCCCCAACTTTTCCTTTCTCTTTCCCTCTCATCTTTTCTTTTCCCCCTCTCCTATATTTTCTTTTCTCTCTCCCATATTCTCCTTTCTCTTTCTCTCTCTCTCTCCCCCATATTTTCCTTTCTCTTTCCCTCTCATATTTTCTTTCCCCCCTCTCCTATATCTTCTTTTCTCTCTCCCATATTCTTCTTTCTCTTTCTCACTCTCTCCCTCCCATTTTTTCTTTCTTTGTCTTCCCCAACTTTTCCTTTCTCTTTCCCTCTCATCTTTTCTTTCCCCCTCTCCTATATTTTCTTTTCTCTCTCCCATATTCTCCTTTCTCTCTCTCTCTCTCTCTCCCCTCCTCTCCCATATTTTTCTTTCTTTATCTTCCCCAACTTTTCCTTTCTCTTTCCCTCTCATCTTTTCTTTTCCCCCTCTCCTATATTTTCTTTTCTCTCTCCCTTATTCTCCTTTCTCTTTCTCTTTCTTTTTCTCTCTCTCTCTCACCCCATCTCAGATTTTCGTGTCTATCTTCCATCTTTCCTTTTGTCTTTCCTACCTTTTTCTTTCTCTCTGTCCTTTTCCTATATTTTCCTTTCTCTTTCTCCCAGTCTTATCCTTTTTCTTTGTCACTCTTCCATTTTTCTTTCTCTTTCCATTTCTCCTTTTCTTCTTCCTTATCTTTCTTTTCTCTCTATATCCCTAATTTTTTTTTCCTTTTTTCTCTATTCCGTTTCGTAATCTGTATATTAAGAAAGAAGAATGGCTAACCTCTGAAGAGAGACACGACGAGACGACATTGATCTGGATACCGACCGAAACAATGATAAATTCGAGAGAAGCCAGTTTGGAATCGATGTAGGATTAATCCATGCCGCTTTACCGTAATCACACAAGATCATAATCATCCTGTTATGGTTACGAGGCTTACTGTCATCGTCTCAACATCACGATTGCGTAATTATCTAAACATAAATAAACATAAATGTTTTGAATTTACGCTAGCATATGAAAGGGATTGAACGAAAATACATGCGCCATGTCGTTTGCATGATAATGGGCGAGAATTACGCTCTCTTGCACACACAATAACACCACACATGCGCTCTGATTCCGGGGTGCAGCCAGAACAGATGCCCTGTGACCGATCGAGATTATTTTAAAAGGGATACTTCTTTGTGATCGAACTTCCACAAGAACAGTTGGTGCGACGGAACGCGTGTTCCAACAGCAGAACTTGAGGGACATTTATGCTGTTATAAACTCAAAAATACGCTCCAAAAACCTGAAAATATGTACCTACTTGGTTCGTACGGCTTTCAAACTCAAATTAAGTAATCTTCCATACATGTATCTCGTGGTTGCAATTTCATTTGCAGTTCATTGACGTAGAATAAGTCTTTGCTCGCACCCAATATGGACACCCATTCGGGATCCGTGGTAAAACACAAAATGACACAATTTGAAATGCTTATGTAACAACCTTATGAGCCGCAGCCGATTGCTAATGTTATTAGTAGTTACGTCATCGAACAATGTAACTTGTGTGACTACGCACAATGACGTTTGTGCGAGATCGTGCGTATTTGCTTGCTTTCCGCACACAACCAATACGCGGTAAGTGTGAAATACCACATTCAGTATTCCCAACGTAACACACATAACAATTTCCCTCTTCGTACCGCTTAAGCGTCATATTCATTTTACTGCTTTAGGCTTTTAACATATTATTTTTAAAGACGTTCAATATAGTAATAATTATAAATTGGAAACTTACTACTGCAATTTCACCTAAATTGCACTGTTAATTATTGTTTTTAAATATTTGCAAAAATTAAGTAAACTCTACAACACCACAAAAGTTACTGCATTTGTAATGCAAGTAACATTAAGGAAGCCGTGAAAAAATCAACAAGATTCCAGACTCATCATAGACTGGGGGGGAAAAAAGGACAGACGTATATCACGGCCTGCTGGAGTATAGTAAACACAGAAAACATTTTATAGGAACAATGTTGAAGATAGATGTATTTGTTTTCCAAAGTTGCCGTCATTGAACAGAAACTAAGATGGAGATTTCATTGCAACTAATTATAAATTCCTCTTTCAGGTATGTAATAAACGATCTTCGCACAAAATAATGTACGATACACGATCGGTATGTTTGTTTTCATGTTCTCGGAAATTAAAAAAGCTCAACTACGTTTCGCTTTTTCAGTCTTTTCCTCGAACATGATAACGTCAACATACCGCTCTTGTAACGCATATTACTATTTCTCCCCTCGCTACGAGCACGAGGTCGAAGAAATTGCGTATAAAATTAGCCGTGCCTCGCCGTGCCACGAAATTTTCAATACATTCCTGGTAAAAATAATTATAATAATTTCACTCAGTACCAGTTTTCAAAAATAGAATATGATGCTTTTATGTAAAAAATCGAAACTATGCATTTTTATGCAACATAAAATCAGTTGTAATGAGGTTAAACGCGAAAATATGCCACAATAATACAAATATCATGAAATATTAGATATGCATTTATAAAAAAACTAAATATGCAAATATATGCAACATAAAATCAGTTTTAATGAGGTTAAACGTGAAAATATACCACAATAATACAAATATCATGACATATTAGATATGCATTTATAAAAAAAACTAAATATATGCAACATAAAATCAGTTTTAATTAGGTTAAACGCGAGAATATGCCATAATAATACTAATATCATGAAATATTAGGTATGCATTTATAAAAAAACTAAATATGCAAATACATGCAAGATAAAATCAGTTTTAATGGGGTTAAACGCGAAAATGTGCCATAATAATACAAATATCATGAAATATTAGATACGCATTTATAAAAAAAAAACAAAATATGCAAATATATGGAACATAAAATCAGATTTAATGAGGTTAAACGCGAAAATATGCCACAATAATACAAATATCATGAAATATTATATATGCATTTATAAAAAACTGAATATGCAAATATATGCAACATAAAATTAGTTTTAATGAGGTTAAACGCGAAAATATGCACAATAATATAAATATCATGAAATATTAGGTATGCATTTATAAAAAACTAAATATGTAAATATATGCAACATAAAATCAGTTTTAATGAGGTTAAGCGCGAAAATATGCCACAATAATACAAATATCATGAAATATTAGGTATGCATTTATAAAAAACTGAATATGCAAATATATGCAACATAAAATCAGTTTTAATGGGGTTAAACGCGAAAATATGCCACAATAATACAAATATCGTGAAATATTAGGTATGCATTTATAAAAAACTGAATATGCAAATATATGCAACATAAAATCAGTTTTAATGAGGTTAAACGCGAAAATATGCCACAATAATACAAATATCATGAAATATTAGGTATGCATTTATAAAAAACTAAATATGCAAATATATGCAACATAAAATCAGATTTAATGAGGTTAAACGCGAAAATATGCCACAATAATACATACATCATGAAATATTAGATATGCATTTATAAAAAAAAACTAAATATGCAAATATATGCAACATAAACTATTGTTTGATAAGCTTAAATGTTGATGGTTCGTGAAGATAATTAATCAGCAATTAATTATAGCCAAAGGAAAATATATGTTCAAACCCAAGAACTTTCTGGCCTTAGTTATCACAGTCACGTCATACTGCCTATATATGTGTCATCTTCCGTCATCCTCTTCCATGTAATTATGTTTGTACGTATTTCCTACTAATTGTTTTCCTGATGTTCGACTTTTTCCGCTTTCCTTATTCTTCGTATCCCATACATCTTCTATGTATTCACAGATACTCAGTGAATAAAGCGGGTCTCTCAGCATACAGTACTGCAGCACGATGTAGTGCGACCCTTTATTCCTTCGAGATGTTAGCAAATGTCAACATACTTTTCAGACCCGACAGGCGCTACGACCATTCCGCGTCTCTGAGGCCAAGCAGTGGTAAGAAGGCGTGGTGCACAGTGACCCCAAGGTCACCTAAAAGCCCCAAGTCTTATTCCTTATCTCAGAAGCTTGTTTAAAAATGCTTTCTTCATTCGTTATAATATTGTACCAGGCAGCTGCTGTTGACTTCAGATGTTTAATATTTGTCATTAGTTTATTACTATCAACGTTTGTTCACAGCAGGGTTGACACCACCACCATCGACAATGGAACAACAGCCCAGAGCGGGACTAGGTCTTCTTGATTTTAGACCTCCAGTTTTCTTTATTTTCTGCCCTTGCTTTCTAATTCCTGCACTGAAATTTACGATAGCTAAAGTGAGAGTCACGTAATAACGGTTCCTAAACAGCAAATATTGCCGTCTTGTCAGTATTGCCAACTGTTACCAGATATCACCATATGAAGTAAAATCACGATCCTACGTACTAAATGACTTATTTACTTACCGTACTTTACCTTTATGTTCGAAGGTTATTCTAAATAATTCAATAATTTGCAACATATTTTCGTAGGTAAACTATACGAGAAAGGCATCAACATGTTGGGTATTTTATCTGGCAATATGAAATGCGATAAATGCTATCAGATGATCCAGTCATATTTCGTACTTAAGAGTTAACTGCTCGATAAAGCTAAACCTACCGGGGAGAATTGTAAGAAATCTGTTGACACAAACTACTCTTAGCGTACATAAGGCCTACGCTCTGATTTATTAAAAGTGATTGTTGTCCCAACTGTTTTCACCGTTAAATATTTGCGTTTGTGAAATTAATAAAAACATTACATATGTTGGTCACAGTACAAGAGAGTTAAGATCATTTCTCATATAGTTCAACATTCTTCCAATTGCAGCCTAAACATTTAACTATGTAAGATTACTAAAAGATACTCACTTCAAGCACTACGCTGAAATTAGTGACTAACAACGAAACAGAGACGTTAGTCAAACCCAGTCCAATAAAATACAGTAGAACCTCTATTATCCGTGGTAATGAAAGGGGTGGACTGAACGGTTAATAGAAAAAATCGGATAATCCGTACCATAAAATATTTTCGTAAATGAAGTGAATAATTCTTGAAGTTTCGTAATTTCTTCCGTAGTCCTCTGTTTAACACGCTAGGTAGTGAATCAGAAGTTCACTAATTTAAGTTCGGTTGTCAAGGACGTGTTTTTAAGGGGAAAAAAAGCTCCTTGTAATGGCTGTAAGCGGAAAGATAGGAATAGTAGAGGTCTCATGTTGTAGATTTACATACTCTATACACTTTATCCTTAATTTTTATTAAATCGGCGCACAGTAGTAAAATCTCGTATTCTGATGCGAGATGAGCCACAGTTTCTCTTTTCCCAAATCACTCAATTATATGCATTTTTCGATATTTATCACAAAAGTTTTCTTTTGACATTCATGGAATACATTTTATACAGAAGTTGTACAGTACGGCAACTCGAACAGTAGACCAAACTGGAAGTGTAAAGGCTTGTAATAACACTCTAGAAAAAAAATATACGTACTAATATAACGTCCAGTAATACTTCATATGTTTCTGTACCAAAAAAAAAAAAAAGAGTGAGCGGAAAACAGTCGGATAATCCGTCAATCGGTTAATAGAGTGTCGGATAATCGGGGTTCTACTGTACAACATTCGAGCCAATAGAGCCCAGTCCAACAGATTCGAACTGAGTCAGTCCAACTCAATCCAACAGAACCCATCCTGGTCAATCGAACATCGGAATAAGTAGAATGCACAGTCCAGGATAACCCATTCGTACCAGTCCATCTTTATCCAACAGAAACCAGTCGAGCCTAGTTTAATAGAAGAGGACCGAGCCAGTCAGTCGTGCGCAGTCCAGTGGACTAACAAGCTGACTGAGTCTAGTTGGTTTAAGGAACACTAGGACTGAGTTTTGAAATGTTTACAGTTTCTATCCGATTTATTTATATTTTTACATGTTTGTTAGATGCATGAAGGATACATGCATAAGTGTTCTGCCCAAGGGCAGGTCTTTCACTGCAAACCCAGCATTCTCCAATCTTTTCTATTTTCTGCCTTCCTCTTAGTATCCGAATATGATCCATATATCTTTATGCCATCTATCATTTGATATCTTCTTCTGCCCCGAATTCTACTCCCGTTCACCTTTCTTTAGGTGTGTGTAATTTTTTTAGCTAAATTGGAGTGCTAGTTTCGAAGTTAATTTCTTTTAATTATGCAAATTAGTGATATAATCAATATGTTCCATACGCATTAGACTTAAATATAGCAAGTTCGTTTTTTTTTTTCAAACGAACCCTGATTCACGGCCAATATTTTAACCTTGAGACATTCATGATATGAAGAGAAATTTAGACACAATAACTTTTTTGAAAACTAGACAATTATTTATTCATATTTTTATTAAATAATAATAATAATAATAATAATAATAATAATAATAATAATTTTAGTTCATAATTTTCAAGTTATTTAACATTTCTCAATGTTATGTTCATTTAGTCTTCTGCCAAGGGGAGGTGTTTCACTGCAAACTCAGCTTTCTCCAATCTTTCCTATTTTCTGCCTTCCTTGTCGTTTCCTCATATGATGCATATATTTTAATGTCGTCTATGATCTGATATGTTCTTCTACCCCGAGCTTTTCTCCCGTTCTCCATTCCTTCCAGTGCATTCTTCAGTAAGCAGTTTCTTTTCAGCCAGTGACCCAACCAATTTCTTTTCCTCTTCTTGATTAGTTTCAGCATCATTCTTCCTTCACCCACTCTTTCCTACACAGCTTCATTTCTTACTCTCTCTCTCTGTTCACTTCACACGTTCCATTCTTCTCCATATCCACATTTCAAATGCTTCTATTCGCTTCGTCGTACTGAGCTAATATATGCATGGACACGTACGAATATTTTCATTGAACTTGGTTAAAACTGCATGCGCATGGAGCATTTTGAACACAAAAATATAGTCTCGAGAAAAAGACAAATTTGTGAGAAGAGATACAATACTGACATACGGAGCAGGAGTATATAAAAAATCGCTCTTGGACCTGAGATAGGGAGTAGAGGGGGAAAAAAAAACTTCTTCCTAACAAGTTCCTAAGTATCGATCATTTTCGCACAAAAAACTGTAAATTGATTTTTTAACAATTTCTTTTGCAAAAACTAAAAAACCTTAATTGATTTTTTGATAATTTTTTTGCAAAAACTAAATACTAGTGTCCAGTCGAGTCAAGTTGAGTTGAGCACTACTTAGTCAGCCGTGCCTGGTCCATTATAGCACAGCCGGCTGAAGTCCACCACAGTCAAACCAAAGTGCTAGGGGTCGGATATGGAGAAAAGCAGGGAAAAAGACATTCTACTAGAGTTCACTTCATCGGCCTTAAATGTCCTAACAATACTTGGAGAAACCGGCCCAGAACCGTCACATGGTAAATTCCCGCTACTGTACAAGTACCGGTAGCCTATATTGATTGTAAGCAGTTGCAGCTAACATCTGAACCACTAGCAATCAAACTTATTTATCTTACGCACGCACAAAGAACTAGAACTTTTAAACCAATCACGATAGTTTTCTTTGATGTCATAGGAATAAACCCATGAAACTTGCGATGCATAACAGCGATAAGACCACTAATAAAAACAGCTCTGTCGTATTGTAAGAAAATGGGGCGAGACCGTCATCTTACGGGCACTTACGTGACTGAAGTATGAAGTAAGGAGGGGACGTCTTGGTAGGAATTTCCCATTACAACGAAAATCACAATACAAGTTCTCATTTAAGTCTTCTTGCTATAGAGCTGGACAAGTTTTAGTTTCTCAGTACACAAATACTCCTCTCCTATTGTTACAGATATTTCAATGGAAAACCACTTTACATTTCTAAACATCAGCGTTCTAATTCTGTGCACTTCCATAACAAAGCTACGTGGAAGTGTTCAACTTATAAAGATTTTTGTGTCGTGGTTAGTATATCTGCCTTGTATTCGGAAGACCACAGGTTCTAACCCAAGGGCTGGTAAAACTGATTTGAGGTTTTCGTGCCTTCTCAAAGCTCTGCAGGCAAATTTCGGAAGAATAGGAATTACAATGGGCCACGGCCCCCTTTAATTTAATTTAATTTAATTTAATTTAATTTAATTTAATTTAATTTAATTTAATTAATTTATTTAATACTTTACACTTGAGCTACATTAGGCATTGCAGCCCGAAAGAGCAGAAGCTCGTGCTCGGGCGCAGTTCAGATCAGTTATACAAAATATATCACAAAATTAAGAGAGTTCATTGAGCACAATAACATTAATAAATGGTAAAATACATACAGCATGTAATAATAGGGTCTATATACAAATAGAAAATACTAAAGTACATAAATATTAGAGTATCAATTTTTAACTCATTTAGCTTAAACAATTAAATAATTAATCTGATTTGTTTCTTAAATCTATGTATGTTAACTGTACTTAGCTAAGGGTAAGCTCTAATTAATGCATTATATATTTTGGGTCCAAAATTTCTGCTGCTGTGTTTTAATCCAGCAGTTGTGTAGCATTTGGGAGTATTTAGAAAGAAACTGTAGTTTTGTCTCGTATGGTATGCGTGAGGATCAAATTTAAATTTATTGTGGTTTTTATAGAAGTATTGTGTGTGTCGTCTGGTGCTGGATCGTCCGTCCGTCATGACACGGATGTGCTCATGATATATCAAAGCATTGGTAGATGATTATGGTGACGGGTCTCGACAACTCGGGGAGTGAGGGATAGAAGTCCTTCATCAAGGAATAGTATTACGGAGGGTTGTTTCCGATCTCTGGAAACGAATTTGAATGATGTCAAGTGCGTCAGGAGTCACACGGCAGCTGAACTGTAGCGAAAGGTGACAGACCAGTAGTGAGTGAGCTCACAGAGTGCACGGTGTCTTACAGTAGCAGTGCTTAAAAAAATCGAACCTTTTTGGGAGGGGTACATTACGATCTTTTACGATGCCAAGTACAGTTAAGTGAAAATAAGAGAAGCCTGCAAAGAACGTGGTGTCGTTATTTACAAGAAAGATATCTTCTGTGTACTTATTAAGGGTATATGTACGTGAACGACACAAATATTATCAGAAAATGCAGGCTCTGAATTTCAAAAATTTTATAAGAAAATGAACTCTCAATTGGACAAAAATTACACGGTACCACAACAAGACTTATTAGAACTCAAATATCTAATAAAAGCATAAAAAAGTTACTCTCCTAATAATAATAATATATACAGCTTGAGTTGTTGACTGTGCCGGTACTATTTCGCGTTGTCTGTGATGAGGCGATAGTAGCGAACCTAGTTCATTCATTCATTCATTCATTCATTCATTCATTCATTCATTCATTCATTCATTCATTCATTCATTCATTCATTCATATTTTATTCCATAGATCGTACATGAGCAATGAAGCTTTAAGATGTGGAACAAGTCAGATTTTTTGCAACATTACAATTACAATTTTTACAAATTTTTATAGTTTTACAATTTAGTAATTTTCTACAATTTTTACAATTTTGTGCAATTTTTTACAATATTTTGGCGAGATGTAGTGAGATGAGGTGAGGTGAGGTCCGAGGATTCGCCAAAATATTACTCGGCATTTGCCTTTTGGTTGGGGAAAACCTCGGAAAAACCCAACCAGGTAATCAAATCAAATGGGTTGATGCCGAGGACTCGCCATAGACCATCCGGCTTCAGTCCCACGGCTGTGGAAAACCTCGGAAGAAACCAAAGACCAAAGGGGGATCCAACCCAAGCCCGAACGCAGCTCCGGATCAGCAGCCCAGCGAGTCTGCCGACTGAGCTACATCGATGGCTCTGCTAAAAGTATACAATACATAGCCAATCAGATTATTAAATTTACAAACGCAAACGATCATTCATCAGTTGAGCTATATGTATAATACAAAACAAGTAGGTTAATTAATTAAATTTAAGGCATAAACAATTCAACCAGTTGTGATATACATAAATTGATAATACATATCATGCAAACTTCAAATTACAAACACAAACAATTTATCAATAGAGCTATATAGATTGCTATTCAATTTAAAGCATAGTGGTTAGCAACTATCTATGGATGCATATTTCCTACGTATTGAGCTTCGTGACTGTATGTACTAGACTGTGGTTATATGAAGGAAAATATTCAAATTGTTGTACATAAAGAAAAACAATCGTTTTACTTCCTTAGTTATTGCCTTATTAACTATAGCTAATTTAATTAAAACCAATTTTATGTACAGACAATTCATTTTTTCGTGATTGTGTGAAACTTTGTGACAATAAACTTTTCCAGTTTTCAAGATCCAACTTGTTTCACGAGATAAAATAGGTAACTTGTTCAAGGAATACGGGGTAGTGATGTGTTTGAAAGTGTGTGACCTTGAAACAGTCAGGCGATACTGTTAAGACTCGAAGAATCAGGAAACAGAAAATATGTTACATCACTAGACCGATCTCACGTTTAAAGTACTAAGTTATGTTCTTCCAGTCGCACTGGAATGTACAGTCGGGAGAAGAAAGTTTATTTCAATTAGACCTGAAATATCATATTTGTATCAATGGTAGTTCAAAAATCGTCTAATTTTAAGGTCAAGATTCAGACATTGTAAGGTACTCTTGCATTTTACTTTAATCAATTCATAATCAAGACTCTAGTACAGCCATTTTCAATCGGTGTTTCGCGGCACAGAAAATAGTAAAGTTGTCGTAGTAAAAATTGGAAAAAAATAAAAGTGAAAAGAGTGGTAAAAAAAAAGCGAGTTCACGAGAGTCAACTTTCAGCGAACGTGCCACAAGTCGACATTCAGTAAAGAGTGTAGGTGTGCGAGCGGCAGAGAAGAGAATGACTCACGCGCAGCTAAAGTTAGAACATCGTACAAACCTAAAAAGTATCGTATTTTACTTTTATTTATGGGAAAAGAGTATTGTACATTAAATACCTCATTGTACATGAAATTTTACATAATATTATTTTGTAGCCGCTCCCAAACAGAGTTGCTGGCTCCTAAATGTTCGATCAGTTTGTCCAACTCTGAAACTATAAGAAACAGAAACAAAAGACAGATCCAAAACCTACATCAACACATAAACAAAATACACCCAAAGCTACACTAGACATTAGAAATTGAAAACAAATCCATAAATTTTCTAGACATCACAATAACAAAAGTAGACAACAAACACACATTCAAAGCATACAGAAAACCCACAACAACAACAACAAGACATCCAACCACCCCACACAACACAAACAAGCTGCATTCCGAACAATGGTTACACAGACTACTCAACATACCAATGAACCAACAGGATTACAACGAAGAACTAAACACAATCAAATACATAGCACAAGAAAACGGATACAACCCCAACATCATAGACAACATAATACGTAAGACAAAACAAAACCACAAAAAACAGGAGAATACAACACAAACACAAGAACACAAAAAATACATCACACTAACATACGAAAACAAAAACACACATAAAATTGCAACCTCATTCAAGAAATTAAATTACAACATCGCATACAGAACAAATAACACCCTACAACACACAAACAACACAAACAAACAAATACAACCACACAGGCGTATACAACCTCAAATGTAACACCTGCAACAACTTCTACATAGGACAGACAGGCAGATCATTTCAAACACGTTACAAAGAACACACCACAGCCATAACAAAACTACAAAACACCTCCACATATGGAGAACACATCACAAATGCCAAACACACCTACAGAGACATCAACACAGACATGGAAATACTGCACATCCAACCAAAAAGCCAGAAACTCAACACACTAGAACAATATGAAATATACAGACACACGAAAACACACCCCAACGACATTCTCAACACACAACTCAATTTCAAAACACATACACTCTTTGACTCTACACTAAGAACGCACCCTCACAGGAAACAAGAGGCACCAAGACCAACAACGACCAGTTCTGAAGATGCCCGAAAATAGGTCGAAACATGTTAACAAGGTACGTTAAAATTTAACACAAGAAAGTCTTATCATACATATTCTGAAGTGATACAGTGTTAAAAGTTGTGTAATCAAGATGTATAAGAAATGTTAAGTAAAATTAGACGATGTTGTGTTAATGGAATACCACTAAACTGCATTGGTTTGAAAGTTATCTATTTAATATGAGAAAAAATATTATATAAATAGGTATAAACAAAAGTGATATAAAATATATTGTGTTGAGTATATAAAGGTTAAATATTGGGGCCGTTTTAATTTCTAATGTACAGGTACGGAATTGAAATTTGGAGCAAGTCTTGATGGGAGTTCACCTGTATGTAGGCAATAATTCGCATGACTGTCCACAAGTAGCATATATACAGGGACTCTTGTTTACTGCACATGCGCAGTGTGTTGTAAGCGAAACTTATATAGTAAGGGAGCTTCAAATTTTATTTCCGTATCTGTAAGTACATAAATTATATCGGAAATTTAGGTTTTATGGGAAATGTTTGCAGATAACATTGCTATACTTCTATTTTATGATAGAATAGATGTAAAATGAATTAACATGTAACTGTATGTGAATGCCTTTATGAGCTGCCTAAGTACAAACATATTACGATACGCGAGACGTGTCTGCCATGTACGGTTTCTTGAGTCCTCAAACATGACTTCACGGAACATTAAGTTTGCATCTTTCATTGAACATATAACAATTTACATTATAATTGCTCATAACATTTTATTTTACAGCAAAGGGAACCATGACCTTCTTCTTTGCCAAAACATGCAAAAATTAGACCTTAATAACACCATTACGAGCCAACGGCGTACCTCGGTCGTCTAAGATCTTGCCTTCCGATTCGGAGTTGCGCTCGGGAGTAGTTCGATTCTCACTTGAGCTGATTACCTGGTTGGATTTTTTTCGAGGTTTTCTCCAACCGTAAAGTAAATGTCAGGTAATCTATGGCGAATCCTTGGCGTTTTTCGCCAAATACCATTTCGCTATCACCAATCCCATCCGACGCTAAATAACCTAGTAGTTGATACAGCGTCCTTAAATGACTAACTAAAAACACCATTATGAGAAAAATACCCAACAGTGCCTTAAAGGATCCATTCGGATTTTACGTAATCTGCAGTATAGTAGCAACGTTAGAAACTTATTTATATCTTAATTTTCTGTATTTTTACTTTAGTGTACTTGTTTAAAGTATTTTATGCAATCCTAGCCTTAAAACACGCTTATGATGCTATAAATCGTGCACAATTGGCTTAATTCTGGCACTGGTACCAGAAAAGGTGACCTAGCAACTAGTATTCCATGACGTCATCACCGCCTTCACAACACAATTTTATATAACGTATCTATAAGAAAAAGCTTCAAAACAACAACAAAATAACATTATCTTAGAAACGGTTACTTAGCAACCATGCGATTTATTAAGTCATATCCAGTACTAAAGCACTATATTCCCCGGGCAGACCAATCCGCCATGTTGAATTCCAAGCGAGTGACGTGATGTGACGTCTGTGTGGCGGAAATAACAATACGGAAAGTAAAAGGTCTGACATGTGGATGCATTTTTAGTTTTAAATATTAAACCATAATTATTAATTTTACGCAATGATTGGTTGTGCGGCTCCAAATTGTACAAATAATTATAGGGATGAGTATACAAATTTTACCGTTTTCTTGCTGACAAAGAAAGAAGAAAGAAATGACTCATAAATTCGAGTTGCAGGAATTAGACACCAACAATAAATAATAACCTTTGTAATTTAAGTATGATTCACCATATTTTATGGTGAAATATTCCAAGAAATGAAATGTGGTTTCAATATTTGCATTCAGTAGTCATTAGGAGATTCTAAGTGCATTTATTGAAAAATTTATGCAGGCTGCACAACTTCATATAGAGAGTTTAATGTATTGTTGTCCGTGGCGGTCTAGTGGTTAAAATGGTGGTGTTTATTTAACTCGGAAGTTCGAAGGTTCTAGTCTCCACGTATAGCTCTTTTTTCAGTTGTAATTGCTTTCTATCTTTAAACTAATTGATTAATTTCCATTGAAACATTAATTTACATAATAGGCCCCGTTTACCTTAAGTACTTAATATTTTGTAATAAATTACTATTCATCGAAACATTAATCCACATAGGGGCTACTTAACTGTATATTTTTGAATATTATAGATTGTATTAATTTGTCCTACAGAATTTATCTGTAATATTGACACTTAATATTTAAGGAGAAAAATTCGCTCCGGCGCCGGGGATCGAACGCGAGTCCTTGGTTCTACGTACCAAGCGCTCTGACCACTGAGCTACGCCGAATTCAATCCACAGCACCGAATCGAATTTTCCTCCGATGTTTCCCTTTGTGGCCTGTGGATTGAATTCGGTGTAGCTCAGTGGTCAGAGCGCTTGGTACGTAGAACCAAGGACCCGGGTTCGATCCCCGGCGCCGGAGCGAATTTTTCTCCTTAAATGTTAAGTGTCAATATTACAATCTATAATATTCTCATAGCTAGCAGTGCATAATAACTGCGGATTCCCGGCCACCAAGTCACTCAGCTGAGTGCGCTCCTAGTATAATGGCGGTTGACATTGGATATATACTTCAACACATATATGCCTAACTTGGAGTCAGGTCATAAAGGGAAACATCGAAGGAGGAAGGTTCGATCCGGTGCTGTGGATTGAATTCGACGTAGCTCAGTGGTCAGAGCGCTTGGTACGTAGAACCAAGGACCCCAGTTCGATCTCCGGCGCCGGAGCGAATTTTTCTCTTTAAATATTAAGTGTATATTTTTGTATTAGTTACTGAATTAATTGAACGGAGTTACTCGATAATAGTCCAACCGACAATTTGAAAAAAAAAAAAAAAAAAAAAAAAAAGAAAGAAAAGATATTTGCACAAATCTGTTGATGACAGGCTAATTTAACTCTGAAAAAAATCAAGAATACGTTATCTGAATTTTACTGCTATTTATAAGCAAAAATTCGTTTATTGCATAAAATTCATTTATTTATTTTCCTTTGAAATATTAATCTAACTGCTGGTCTTTTATTAAAAATCGGTTAGCCTTTTTTTTTTGGCATTATTTGTGCTATTTTTTTTTAATGGTATGAATGTTATAATCAGGCTTCGGTCTAGGGACACAGAGTAACCAGTATGAGGTTTAGAGTACACGAAGTATAAATGACGTCATGACCCGTGTGGAGGAGTGACTGCTGCAGCACAGGTGGGTCCGTAATGTGCATTACCGTTGTGTATATTGCTGCTTGGCTGCGGTACGTGTAACAGGCTTCGGCGTAGCGACACCTGATTGAAGGTTACAACTCACGTTAATACTTTAATGGTAGACATTTATTGTCTACGCTAGGAATGTACTGTATATACTTTATCTGTGCAGGGTAACATATATTTTGTGTCGTACTATGACGGACTGTTTACATGTTGAGACACGAAGTAAAGCGCGCTCCATCTCCCACTCCACTCGACCAACACAACACTAAACGTCCGTGCGTTCTGAACTTCATGCGTTTCTGTGCCCAGGACCGAAACCTGGTTATAATGCTTCTTGCATAAAATGTTTTATATATATATATAAAAAAAAACATTTATTTCAATGGCCAATATCTCGAAACAGGTTTTTGGCGCTTGGTCTCTTAGGGTGCTATGCCTAGACATTTCGCTAACCCGCTAACCCGCGCTATCGACAGATTACTTGTACAGGATTCATATCATATCTTATCGCTAACACTGGTTTATGAATACGAAAAATGTTAGTTCGCTGATCATCCACCGGAAGCCCGCGCTAAGAATGTCTATGAACATGGCCCTTAGAGCCGTATTCATAGACATTCTTAGCGCGGGCTTTCGGTGGATGATCAGGGAACTAACGTTTTTCTTATTCATAAACCGGTGTTAGCGATATGACTGGATATGAATCCTGTACAAGTAACCAGTCGATAGCCGGGGCTATTTAGTACGCTCGTAGCGCGGGCTAGCGAAATATCTATGAATAACTCCGCCCAATTAATTTTCATCTAAATATTAACGCACATAGTCTACTTTACTTTATATTTTATATTTTTTAATTAATTAATTAATGTTCACTTAAATACAAATAGGATTTATTTATCTATTGTTTTCAATATTCTTTTAAACTTTAATTCATTCACATGGATTTACTTTACCATTGTATTTGCTCATTTCACAGGTAACTATAGCGAAAGTTTACTATCTTCCAGCCTGAAACATGCATAGGCTACATAACCTTGTCCTTGACGATAATCTCATGTTAAAATTGTTATATCACCTTGACTGAGGATTAAAAATGGCGGATTGTTTTGTTTGTATAATAAAGTGCTGTATCCAGAGCTTATGTCTCTACTACGTCATAACATTACATTTTGTAAATCTATAATAGTTTTTTTACATAATCTTAATGCTAGAATAGCACTCATTATAAACACTCGTGAAAATTACCAAGATTATACACTAGTCACATAAATTACTATTACGACGTAGGTTTCTTTATTTTCTCTTTGATTTTTTTAAATGTTTCTTGGCCACATTATTATAATCACTCACATTCTTACTATAGCTACTTTACATATTACTTCCTCATTTGAAAGGGAGAAAATTTTGCTCCTGGATGCCTGGTTAACACAGTTAAACACCCAATATCAGTCATGATATGGTCTGTGATATCAGGCAAAGGTTCAGGACGACTCTATATTGTTCAGAGAACAATGAAACAAGATCAATATACCCAGATACGGTATTGGAAAAAATAGGCTTAGCCCTCAGCTGAACGAATGGTTCCCAAATGGGGAGAAATACATTTTTATGCAAAATGGTGCACCTTGCCACACTGCTAGGAGAGTCAAAACCTTTCTGGCTTCCAAAAACATTCCACTTTTGCCATGGCCAGGAAACTCACCGGACTTGAATCCCATTGAGAACGTCTGGGAACTCGTAAAAAGAGAGATGGCAAAAGAATTTATTACTACCAGAGTTCGACTTATTGAAAGGCTGATACATGTTTGGAATCACAATGAGAGGATCCAGGAAATAATACAGAAGTGTGTTGTAAGCATGCCAAAGAGAATTGAAGCTGTAATTAAGCTCTAATTAAAGCAAAAGGAGGTCGTACGAAATACTGAAATTTCTGTAAAAATTGAGGTGTGGTTAGTTATTCATCAATATTTCTTGAATGAACATTGTTATAATTGTAATTTTACTTAATATTGTTTAAAAATTAAATATGTAATGTGAATTCTGCTTAAGAAAGGATACCAGAGTTCAAATGAGGAAGTAATATGTAAAGTATAGTAAAAATGTGAGTGATTATAATAATGTGGCCAGGTACTGTATATCTCTACACGTTCATAAATATTTAGTAGGCTACACTTTGTCTGTCTTGACAGCCTTCTAATAAAGGAAGTTTGTAAAATGAAAATAGTTTCATTGAATGCAGCTCTGGGAATAGCTGTACGCTGAGACAAACCTCGATTGAAAAGTGGAGGAAGCTGATAGTTTGGTTACTAGGTAGTGTAATACCGGTTGCTATGAAACGACCTCGTTTCGTCGAGGCGGCTGCTGCTCTCCGTGTCAGGTGGTACTTGGATCTGTGCAGAATCGTAGTGAAATCGTGTTGCCAATTTACAGACTGTGAAAGTGTCGTGAAATCGATACGTCACTGCGTGCGCCGCCGCTGCATCACCCACCGGGACTCATTAATTGAACTTTGGAATTAAGTCGCAGCATGAAGTTTCCCTTATTACGGCCAATTTCCACGGCAACTTCCTCAGAGTTAAGAAACCTGGGTTCGATATTCAGAAAACGCCATTTCCACCGGATAATATATTTAATTCAGTAATGGTGAAGTTCAGGCCATATTTACTAAAGGCCACCGGCGTAGCTCAGTCGGCTAAGGCGCTTGTCTGCTGATTCGGAGTTGCGTTCGGGCGCGGGTTCGATTCCCACTTGGGTTGATTACTTGGATTGATATTTTCAGAGGTTTTCCCCAACCATAAAGCAAATGTTAGGTAATCTATGGCGAATCCTCGGCCTCATCTCGCCAAATATCTTGCTATCACCAATCCCATCGACGCTAAATAACCTCGTAGTTGATACAGCGTCGTTACTTACTGGCTTTTAAGGAACCCGGAGGTTCATTGCCGCCCTCACATAAGCCCGCCATTGGTCCCTATCCTGAGCAAGATTAATTCATTCTCTATCATCATATCCCATCTTCCTCAAATCCATTTTAATATTATCTTCCCATCTATGTCTCGGCCTCCCTAAAGGTCTTTTTCCCTCCGGCCTCCCAACTAACACTCTATATACATTACTGGATTCGCCCATACGTGCTACATGACCTGCCCATCTCAAACGTCTGGATTTAATGTTCCTAATTATGTCATGTGAAGAATACAATGCGTGCAGTTCTGAGTTGTGTAACTTTCTCCATACTCCTGTAACTTCATCCCTCTTAACCCCAAATATTTTCCTAAGCACCTTATTCTCAAACACCCTTAACCTATGTTCCTCTCTCAAAGTGAGAGTCCAAGTTTCACAACCACAAAGAACAACCGGTAATATAACTGTTTTATAAATTCTAACTTTCAGATTTTTTGACAGCAAACTGGATGACAAAAGCTTCTCAACCGAATAATAAACAGGCATTTCCCACATTTATTCTGTGTTTAATTTCCTCCCGAGTATCATTTATATTTGTTACTGTTGCTCCAAGATATTTGAACTTCTCACCTCTTCAAAAGATAAATTTCCAATTTTTATATTTCCATTTCGTACAATATTCTTGTCACGAGACATAATCATATAATTTGTCTTTTCGGACAGCGTCGTTAAATAACCAAATAAAAAAATATATGTTTATTTACTAATGGGCAGATCGAGGCACTGCCTCGGGGCTGCAGAAATTAGAGGGTGGCTTTTTTTTCACCAGAAGGGCCAGCGAAACATTCGCTAATTTCGTTATGAGTGAGGGAGGAAAAAAACAGTTTAACTCCTAACCCGAAATACCGGTCTGTCAGACTGGTATAGAATTTTGTTTCTTGAACATTTGCAACACTGCTTAATATTATGTGTTATCCTTTGAGCTATGTTTTCTTCAGCCTTCTATAGGTGTGCTGTAGTGTGATTGTAATCTATATCTGTTCAGTGCATTGTTGTCGCTGTTTCTTATTACAATGTAATTACTGTTTGATATATTTGCCGGTCTCACAGACCGGTATATCATATTACGTAGCAGTTTGATAGTTGTTAGTGAAGGCTTGCTGTACCTTTCCAGTAATTACTTTGTATGTGAGCATGAGTGTGAAATGTAAAATATGGACTCCAAAAGATGAAAAGTCGATTGAGAATAGTATACTGGGTGTTCAGTTCAAAGTGTGTCATGGCTCGCTGTATGCCGTCATGTGGCTAGTCGATGAGCCTAGAGAATTCAATCTTCCTACACTTCTGCAGAGGTGTATTACTTATGTGCCAGAGAAGTTGCCTAGCAAGTACGGCGTTCATTCAGAAGAGTATTTACCGATACGTACGGTAACGCCGGTAGTTGCAGGAATGTGAACTGTTTCGAAACATGTACTAAGGTGAGTTTTTTCTTACTGTCGGGATATGGGGAGAGGGTTAAGACGATTACTTACGTATATGTTGACATTAACTTGGACGGTCAACATGGACACGGAGCATTTGATTTGTGTTGTGGAATGTTGCCGTACGCAACCGATGATAACAAATACCCTGCGTACGACTTGGCCGCGCAAAACACAGTTCGAAAGAGGTTAAGGTAGCACACAGACTGTACAGACCGCCATCTGTTGCTACGACGTTCAAGTTATACCGTACACGTTCTCAAGTTCAGATTGAACGCCTTGATTAAGAGGCAACTTCTCTGACACAAAAGCTGAAACTCGCTTCAAATCGCTGACTCACCAACAGTGATGTCATGACACACTTTGAAATGAACATCCAGTATTATGATACAAGGTTGGCAAGTGCTTTTTACAAAATCGAGGAAAAGTTTGAAAAACCAGCAGAGCGAGTTTTTCAATTTCCGAGATTTTGTAATGCATTTTACAAACGTGTAGTGTACAGAAGTGGCAAAAAAAACCGGACCGACCTTTGTAGCTGATTTTAGAGCCTTGTTCACTCCAGAGCACGATAGACTGGTAACTAAGACTTTCGTGGTTCGAATCCTGCCTGGGGAGGAAACTTTTTTTTTTGTTCGTTATTCAAATTTATTCTCAATACTTTTCGATTGCAGCGATATTTACTACTTAGTTAACTTATTATTCCCACAACACGAATTTTACCACCAATCGAAAAGGATTGGGAATCAATTTGAATAAGGAACAAAAAAAAGTTTCCTTCCCAGGCAGGATTCGAACCATGAAAATCTTAGTTACCAGTCTATCGTGCTCTGGAGTGAACAAGGCTCTGAAATCAGCTACAAGGGTCGGTCTGGTTTTTTTTTTTCCACTACTGTACAATATTTTTTGCACGATCATATTTTTAAAATTGCAAATACAATATATTTTGCATTGAAAATTTAGAACAAAATTATTTCGAAGTCTTCGAAAAATTGTACTGTAATGGTAACTAAGTAACAATAAGTACACTGTAATGGGTATATTTCAGTATAGTTTTGTTATGAAGAATGGTTTCCGTAACAGCACGTTTCTGTGTGAAAATTCTAACTTTCAAGACCTAACAATAATAGCTGTAAATACAACAAGAAACTATAATCGTGCAAAAGATAGTTTTCTACGAGAGTGGACTGATTTATATTGCTTCATTTTACCTAATCGTCCTGGAGTTGTACCAACGTGTTTCTTTTGTCGACAAACCGTTACAGTGATCAAAAGTTCTAATATCACTTGGGCACCAAGCACAAATCGTCCGCGGAAAAGTATCCTGTTGGTAGAAACCTTAGAAAATCTGTAATAAATACGTTATTTAGCCACCTATTTCGCAGCTGCAGAGGTTACGTCGATCTATGATTGAACGAAAGAAGTGCACTGAAGCCTTTCTGTGCGCGTCTTGCATTCTGGGAAACACGTGGAGTCTTTTTTATCGACGCAACTGCAGTAGTAGCTGTTTGATTTCTGTTGCAAAGTTATTACAAAAATGTTATTTGATACTCTCCAACATGTGCCAGAAAGAGATTCTTTGAACGTAATAAGTATGGGTAGCCTATATATTGGCTCAGCAAAATGAAATTAAATTGGAAGAAGCTGTAAAAGTCACACGTAATATCAAGTTCGCGATACGTGTTAGCTCAACAAAATGAAATTAAAAATTAATTTGAAAGAAGCCTAAAAGTTAAACTGTATTATGAGTTTGCGATGAATGAATCCCGTGATACTACATATAGCACTCGGTTATTAGTTACTTGATACACATAGAAGAATTTTTGGAATAACTGCTTCGGTCTTAGAATATAATGTGGAAGGGCCTGTACAAAACTCTTTTTTGCACTAGTGTTTTAAAGGCTCACTTTACTCACTAATAACAGTGGGTAAAATGCAATTTTACGCTCTATCCTAGAAAAAAATAATTCACTGCTGTGAATAAGGCCATTGTTCAGGTTGGGTTGTTAAGGATGGTGAAATAAAGACCAGTTTAGATATCAATCATGAATAATAGTAGTTTATAGTATAAGAGAGTAAAATTAGATTTTATACGCGAGTAGAAAGTTCAGCGCCCGAGGAGCTGTTTACTCTCGTGTGCTATACAGTATTTTATCCAATGCTGGTATCTATATTTCATTACTGGTATCTAAATTTAATTTTAAATTATACAACATTTTCTTTGTAATGTGTTGTTTGTGAAAAAGTTATGAATGAATGTGTGGATTTTATTGTTGCTAATATGTTGGTCATCATGGAAAAAGTTATAAATGAATGAATGTATGGATTTTATTGTTGCTAATGTGTTGGTTATCATATAAAAAGTTATAAATGGATGAATGTATGGATTTTATTGTTGCTAATATGTTGGTTGTCATTGAAAAAGTTGTAAATGAATGAATGTATGGATTTTATTGTTGCTAATGTGTTGGTTGTCATTGAAAAAGTTATAAATGAATGAATGTATGGATTTTATTGTTGCTAATGTGTTGGTTATCATATAAAAAGTTATAAATGGATGAATGTATGGATTTTATTGTTGCTAATGTGTTGGTTGTCATTGAAAAAGTTGTAAATGAATGAATGTATGGATTTTATTGTTGCTAATGTGTTGGTTGTCATTGAAAAAGTTATAAATGAATGAATGTATGGATTTTATTGTTGCTAATGTTTTGTCATGGAAAAAGTTATAAGTGAATGAATGTATGGATTTTATTGTTGCTAATGTGTTGGTTATCATGGAAAAAGTTATGAATGAATAAATGTCTGAATTTTATTGTTGCTAATATGTTTGTTGTCATGGGAAAAGTTACAAATGAATGAATGTATGGATTTTATTGTTGCTCATGTGTTGGTTATCATGGAAAGAGTTATAAATGAATGAATGAATGGATGTATGGATTTTATTGTTGCTAATGTGCTGGTTATCATGGAAAGAGTTATAAATGAATGAATGTATGGATTTTATTGTTGCTCATGTGTTGGTTATCATGGAAAAAGTTACAAATGAATAAATGTCTGAATTTTATTGTTGCTAATATGTTTGTTGTTATGGGAAAAGTTATAAATGAATGAATGTATGGATTTTATTGTTGCTCATGTGTTGGTTATCATGGAAAGAGTTATAAATGAATGAATGTATGGATTTTATTGTTGCTCATGTGTTGGTTATCATGGAAAGAGTTATAAATGAATGAATGAATGTTTGGATTTTATTGTTGCTCATGTGCTGGTTATCATGGAAAGAGTTATAAATGAATGAATGTATGGATTTTATTGTTGCTAATGTTTTGTCATGGAAAAAGTTATAAATAAATGAATGTATGGATTTTATTGTTGCTAATGTTTTGTCATGGAAAAAGTTATAAATGAATGAATGTATGGATTTTATTGTTGCTAATGTTTTGTCATGGAAAAAGTTATAAATGAATAAATGTCTGAATTTTATTGTTGCTAATATGTTTGTTGGTATGGGAAGAGTTATAAATGAATGAATGAATGTATGGATTTTTAATTGTTGCTCATGTGTTGGTTATCATGGAAAGAGTTATAAATGAATGAATGAATGTATGCATTTTATTGTTGCTAATGTGCTGGTTATCATGGAAAGAGTTATAAATGAATGAATGTATGGATTTTATTGTTGCTCATGTGTTGGTTATCATGGAAAGAGTTATAAATGAATGAATTTATGGATTTTATTGTTACTCATGTGTTGGTTATCATAGAAAAAATTGTTAATGAATGAATGAATGAATGAATGAATGTATAGATTTTATTGTTGCTAATATGTTGGTTATAGGAAAAGTTACAAATCAATGAATGTATGGATTTTATTGTTTGCTAATATGTCGGTTGTCATGGAAAAAGTTATAAATGGATGAATGTATGGATTTTATTGTTGCTAATATGTTGAGTGTCATGGAAAAAGTTATAAATGAATGAATGTATGGATTTTATCGTTGCTAATGTGTTGGTTGTCGTGAAAAAAGGTTTTATTTCACAGCAGTGAATTAAAAACTTTTAATTCAGTGCTCTGAATAAAGTCATTGTTTAGGTTGCTAAGGATGGTGAAATAAAGAGCAGTTTAGATATCAATCATGGTTAAAATATAGGTCTAATTTTTTTTGTCTCCAACGGCACAAGAGCACGTGCGATTTCTGGAATGCAGAATCCACATGTCTGCAATTGCTTTCTTAGTTTCTTCCCAGATCTGTATCAGCACGTGGATAAACTGAAAAATAACTTTTAAATAAAATTAAAACTATGTCAACTAAACCAGAATTTCCTGGAAGAATGTTGATATTCTTGTTAACTGACTTGAACATTGAACTGTAATTTGTAAATTGTGTAGTAAAAACAGCAATTAAACAGACTGCAGTTGTTTCATACTAATCATTAGTCATTAGTTTATTACTGATTTATAAGCTCAGCTCAGGAGTTACGTGCATAGAATTCAGAATTAGATGCAGATGTTGATATGACGTGGCGGTTTTCGCCTTGAGCTTTGAGGACACGAGGATCTGTTATTTATTTACTGAGTAGTCCAGCGGAAATTGTAGTAACAATTAGCTACGACCGTGAATGACTAATCTCGCAGACGATCATATCGCAAGAGTTTCAAGCAAAACAATGGATGCTATGTATGGAAATAATACTCTGAACTTCTCGTTTGTGTTAAAATGATCTGAACACCAAACAGCTACCGTGTTCCTATAATCCTTGAGGAGTATGGAGGTAAATTTCTCTGTTTGTATCTTCATCCTGATTATCCCTTTCAAACTTATTTTATACTATTTTTCTTTCTCTTTTCTCCAATTTTCCTTTTCATTCTCCCCGTTTTTATTCTCATTTTCTCATCTTTTTCTCATCTTCCCCCCTTCTCTCTTTTTCGTTCCCCTCTCTTTACTTCCTCTTCATCTCCACCTACGCCTCTTTGTCTTTCCCTACTTACGCTTCCTTTTTCCTTCTCTACTTCCGTCGAGATGGTATTTGGCGAGATAAGGCAGAGGATTCGCCATAGATCACCTGACATTCGCATTACGGTTGGGAAAAACCTCTTCTTTTTTCTTCTCCAATTCCGCCTTTTTCCTTTCTCACTTCCGCCTCCTTTTTTCTTCTCCACTTCCGCCTCCTTTTTCCTTCCCCACTGCCGCCTCCCTTTTACTTTTCTAATTCCGCCATCTCTTTTTCCTTTCCCACTTCCGCTTCCTTTTTTCTTCTGCACTCCCGCCTCATTTTTCTTTCCCCACTTCCGCTTCCTTTTGTGTTTCTCCTGTTTTTTCCCTGTCTTTTCCTGTCTTCTCTTTTTCCCTTTCTCCTGTTTCAATTTTTCCTCTAGTGCTTATTTTTATTTCTCCTCTTCCATCCCTTTTCCTTGTATTTCGCTCCCTTTTCTTCTGTTTCCTCTCTTTTTTCTTTAACCCTTTTCTCTTTTTCCTATATCTTTTTTCTTTCTACTTTTCTGTCAGTTTTTCTCCTTTTCTACTTTTTTTCTTTCTTCTCTTTGCCACTTTGTCCTCTTTTTTTCTTTATCACATTTCGCCTCTTTTTTCTTTTTCACATTTCGCCTCTTTTTTTTTTCTTTCTCCTCTATTATATTTCTTCTTTCTCTTTCACCATTTTTCTTACACTATTTTCTCTCGCTTCTTTTTTCTTTCTCCTTTTTGTTTTTGTTATTCTTCTTTCTTTATTTTCTCTCTTTACACGGTTTCTCTTCTCCTCTTTGGCAGTTTTTCTTTCCTTGCTCTATGTTGTTTTCTTTATCTTCTCTCTCCTCTTTTTTGTTTCTCTTTCGCAATTTTTATTTTCTTGTGATATTTTTTCTTCTCTTTAGCCTCGTTTTCCTTTCTCTTTTGTAATTTTTCTTTTCCTGCAATGTGTTTTCTTTGTTCTCTTTCGTCATTTTTGTTTGCATTATTTTTCCTTTCTCCTCTTTAATCATTTTTTTCTTGCACTGTTTTCTTCCTCCTCTTTAGCACTTTTTCTTTTCTTGCAATAGGTTTTCTTTCTCTTTCTACATTTTCTTTCTTTGCTTTTATTTTGTTTCTTTTTCGCCTTTCTTATTTTTAATAACATTATTATTATTATTATTATTATTATTATTATTATTATTATGTTGTTATTATTATTGTTATTATTATTTATTCTGGTGGAGTTGAGGCCATCTTTCTTTTCTTTCTCACTTTTCTTGCTTCTCTTTCGCCATTTTTTCTTTCTCCTATTTTCTTTCTCCCTTTTGCTTCCTCTCTCGCCTCTTCGGACTGTGCAAGAGATCCTTCGGATTTATGCTGCGAAAAAGTGATATGATTAATATTATTTATATTTCAAATTTTTCAAATAAAACTTCGTTATATTTACTCTAGTGTCGTGCGTTACAGGCGCTATGTTCGGTTCAAGTTTGTCGAATATGGCGAAGTTCGATATTCGCCTATTTTCACACTGCAGAACGAGGCCTGTCGTGTTTATTACACTTTATTATACAAATATTCGCTGTCCTTCACTCATGTTTTCAGCCCTTAAGAATTTTAGCAAATGTCTTGCGATTAGTTTTTCATGTGGTATACGACGAAGTTTTTAATGTCTTGGTTTCCTTTCTCATGATCGAACATTGCAAGACACTGATTTACACATCGGATTTATAAAATAAAACCATCTGCCCTTCAATAAGGGTGACCACAAGGATCCAGAAAACAAGTACATATATAAAAGTTACAATGAAACAATAAAACACATATAATAAATTTCAAAAGAAAATTAAAGTGAATCATATTACTTGAAATAGAGTTTAAATCTTAGCGTTGGGTTTTCTTTTAACATGTTATTGAATCTGGATGAGAGAATAAGGTTTGGAATAGGCATAAACAAAATTAAAAAAAAAATGAAATAAAATAAAATGTAAGGAGATGTTACGAAGCAGGAAATGTTTATTACCAGAGGCACCATTTAGCCTTGGTCGTCGTCAGTTTTCATCATCATTGCATGTCGTTGCGTCGTTCTGCCTCATTTTTGCTTAGCACCAATTAAGAACCCATCGCAATATACTATTAGAAATATACAGAACTTCCGTAACAGCATTACCCAGTGTGCCATGTAATCCGCGTGTTGAAGAACGTGAAGGCCGGTGCAGGTGGCGGCGTACTCTCGGCTTTGCATTCCTTTCGGTGTCAGTAGGACAGCTGTGAGAAAGATCGGCCTCCCCAAGGTCACTCAACCTATGTACCATCCGTAAAGTTCAGTTTCATCAAACAAGATTTCAGGCACGGTCGTGCCTCAGTGAGCTGCAGCTTCTGGTGAAAAAGACCGAGGGTCCAGGCCTCATGGCTTCTCTACAGGGACATCATTTTATTTTTACTTCAATTTTTATTGTACCTGTGTTTTGGAATGTACTTCACTCCCACCCCTTCTACTAGTAAACTTCCAAACGTTCACGACACAGAGCCGAGGGCGCGTAAGCAGTACTGAGTTACTGAGTATAGTACGTTTCAGAAATATGTTCGCGTTTTCCAGTGACGAAAGAGGTTTCAATATTGAATCATATTTTCGTACGGGTACTGTCGTCCGTTTCCCTATGTCGCATCCCGATTTCCCCCACCTGCTTCTGTTCGCCCCTTTGTAAAGTCTAGTAGCTGGGCTATCTTAGCTCTTTTCGGAAAACATAAATTTCTGTTAGGAATTGGACGTCTACGTAATATTATTCAAGTGTTTAAAATAACTTAAATAAAAGGGCCTCCTTAAGTAATTAACTGTCACGTGATTTCCCCCCCCCCTTTCTACAACCCTGCGACAAAACCACTTGAACGGACAGTAGATAGCATTTCTGAGTGATTTTATCTTTTCGGATCGGGCAGGAGTTAAGATTGAATTTACAGTACGTAAGGTAGTCTTTTATAGAGTAGGTACAGAATTATTTCAACATGAGTTACTCGTACGAAGGACGAAACTGGTAATTGGAATTAGGTACAATAGTCTATAGTGCGATAATATGCACAAAAGAACTGAAGCCTGTATCGAAATGAACGGCCACCATTTTCTAAAATGTGTTTAAATATCCATATTATAATTATTTTTCAATTTAACTTCATTCTCTATATAGTACGCTAATGTGCTGTAACAGTACAATATACATTGCATAATTAATACTTCCGAATGGATGGCTCAATTCGTGTGTAAAACACTAAGTGTTAATACAGTACTGTATTTTGATTAAACAAAAACCTAATGAAAATTATCAAACTCAAAATTGCGATATTTCCTAGTTTACATAAATGGATGAACTACTTTTCTTCTCTCCTATACCTAGTAAAGTGATTTGTATTTTACGCCAGTATCATCGAACTCCGTCGTGGAAAGGGTAGCAAACGGTGTTTTCTGTTTCAATCGTTAATAGAAAGGTTATAGCTAGGTTAATATTAAAAATGTTAGTAAAAATAAAATGATGTCCCTGTACAAAGTGGATCTAGTTTTGATACCGGAAGCGGAAGAGTATTTGGTTACTATCGTCATTGTCATCACACCACTGGTCCACTGGTCCATAATCTGCAATATCATGTCGCTGAATAGCTTTTGCAATTGAAAAGGAAATTAAATGATGAAATTGTCAGTCGATAACTTGCATATAAATATTTTAATAGGTTTATTTTACGCCGCTTTATCAACTGTGATTGTTATTTAGCGTCTCAGTAGTTGAACGCTGTCAAGTCCAAAGTGAAAGATCTTATTTTAGAACGCACAGTGTCCAAGGTATATATTAAAATTCACAATTGTAAACAGTTTATTAAATAATCATGCAATTTAATTGACATCTAAAGTAAGTGTATTTAAGTTCGATAATCTTCTGGCTTATCCATATTTTTTGTTTCGATTTTGTCTTAGGTATACCTATAACTTCCTTTTGTATTAACATTATACAGGGACATCACTTTATTTTTACTAACATTTTTAATATTAACCTGTCTAGACCTTTAGAGAACCGGAAACACCGCTTGCTCCCCCCTCCAAGACTGGAGTTCCATGATACTGGCGTAAAAAACAAATCACTCTACTAGGTATAGGATGGAAGAAAAGTAGTTCATCCATTTACGTAAACTAGGAAATATCGCGATTTTGAGTTTGATAATTTTCATTAGGTTTTTCTTTAATCAAAGTACAGTACTGTATTAAGAATAAGTGTTTTTACTCACGAAGTGAGTTATCCATGCGAACGTATTCATTATGCAGTGTATACTGTACATTAGCGTACAATATAGAGAATGAAGTTAAATTGAAAAATAATCATAATATGAATATTTAAACACAATTTTGAAAATGGTGGCCGTTCATTTCGATACAGGCTTCAGTTCTTTTGTGCATATTATCGCACTATAGACTATTGCATCTAATTCCAATTGCCAGTTTCGTCCTTCGTACTAGTAACTCATGTTGAAATAATTCTGTACCTACTCTATACGTACTGTGAATTCAATCTTCACTTCTGCCCGATCCGAAAATATAAAATTACTCAGACATGCTATATACTGTCCGTCCAAGTGCTTATGCCGCAGGATTGTAGAAAGGGAGGAAATCACGTGACAGTTAATTACTTAACGAGGCCCTTTTATTTAAGTTAAATTAAACAGCTGTATAATATTACGTAAACTTCCAGTTCCTAAGAGAAATTAATGTTTTCAGAAAAGAGCTAAGACAGCCCAGCTAGTACAGAGGGGCGAGCAGAAGCAGGTGGGGGAAATCGGAATGCGACGTAGGCAAACGGACAGTACCTGTGCGAAAATATGATTCAATATTGAAAGCTCTTTCGTCACTGGAAAACGCGAACATATTTCTGGAACGTACTATACTCAGTAACTCAGTACTGCTTACTATCTGCGGTCTTGGTTCTGTGTGGAGTTGGAACTTCCTTAGTAGAAGGGGTGTGAGTGAAGTACATTAAAAAACTCAGGTACAATAAAAATTGAAGTAAAAATAAAATGATGTCCCTGTATTATCATGTATTTCCTTTTATCCTCTGGTTGAGTGGAAGAGAAGGCCTCACGGCCTTAACTCTCTCAGCATAAATAAAGCATCATTATTGTTATTGTTGTTATTATTGTTATTATTATTGTTATTATTATTATTATTATTATTATTATTATTATTATTATTATTATTATTACTATTATTATTATGCCAGTGAAATGAGTGCAGGGTCCAGTGCCGAAAGATACCCAGCATTTACTAAAAAAAAAAAAAGAAAAAACTCAACGAGGCAATTAGTCCCAACCAGGATTTTAACCTGGGCTTGCTCGTTTCATGGTCAACCGTTAAAGGCTGACTCACAATAAACCGGAAACGAGAACTGAGAAGTTGTTAAACTATGTATATTTAAATTTGAGCATTCACAATTAACAAGAAGCTTGCCCGAACCTGGGAACGGGAACGTGAGATTGCCCAAGTTTCAACTTTGCCGTTCTCGTTTTTGATCACAGTCTACTAGATTCATTCTGTTGCCATGATAAAGCTATTTGATCAACATATTGTGAATTTTATTAGTAACAACAATGTAATTTATTCCTCACAACAATAATTCCTTTCTACAATTCGCCTTAAACGCTCTCGGCAACAATTGGAATTTTCACTCAACACAGTATTCGTTATAGCACTCCACCGACGACAATGACAATTTACTTGGACTAGTACGAACAACAATGAACTGTTAATCTTAACTAATATTTACAAAGCACTATTTACAAATCAGAACTACCAGTTCTCAGTTCACAGTTCTTCTGTCTCAGTCACTCGAGTTCACCGTATCTCGAACCACAGACCTTCAGAGACAGTTCACTGTACTCGAACTCGGGTCCCTCCTACTGCGGTCCACTGCACTCGAACTCAGGTCCCTCCAACTGCGGTCCACTGCACTCGAACTCAGGCCTTCGGATGCTGACGCAGATGCGGACGCACACTCGAGTCGAACTCCGGCTGGCTTGCTTGCTCTGGCTTTCTCACTGACTGAATAACTGAAAACTCTGAAACTGCCGTCGTTCCTTCGCGACCGTAATTTATAACCACAGCGACGTAACATCGAAGGTTCGACCCGTCTCTAGAGATGGCATTCCAGAGAAATCCAGGGCCCTCTCCTCTCTACCAGCACCAGATGCGCGCGCAAACTCGTCGCGTTACGTAATACACCCTCTCTCTTCTCTCCACCGCGCGACGTCACTCAATGTTCCGTGGAGCCTGTGCGATCTGCTTTCATGCGGGACGCTGGTCGTGAGTTCGATTCTCACGTCGCTGTCACATTGCCCCCTCCTTAGGGCTGCTCGTCCCGGGCAGTCCCTTGGTAGGATGCTAATCGGTCCAGATGCACCACCATCATCTTCCCTCGAGGTTGTCGCTGGATGCGGTACACCACGTCGTTGATCCGGGTCACCACGCGGTATGGTCCATCCCAGGCACGCTGCAGCTTTGGTGATTTCCCTTTGGTCCTGGTAGGTCGATACAGCCACACCAGGTCGCCCTCCTGGAATCCTGCAGAGTTGGCTAATCTGTCGTAGCGCACCTTCATCCTGTCGCTGGCCATATTGAGGTGCTCTCTGGCCAGTTGGTGAACTCCATTCAACTTCTCGGTGAGTTCTGCCACATAGTCAGTCGCTGGCTGGTCGGCGCTGGGTGGCGTGCCAAACAGCAGATCACAGGGCAGGCGCAGCTCTCTCCCGAAGACCATGTTTGCCGGTGTCATCCCTGTTGTATCGTGGACCGAAGCTCTGTAGGCCAAGAGGAACAGTGGAACTCTGGCATCCCAGTCTCGCTGATGGTTGGACACCACCTTCCGCAGGTGCTCCTCCACGGTTTTGATGTATCGTTCCACCATGCCGTCGGACTGTGGGTGGAGGGGAGTGGTCCTGGTTTTATGCACCCCCAGACGCTCGAGCAATTCTCCCATCAGGTTGGATTCGAAGTTGCGCCCCTGATCGCTATGCAATTCCCGGGGCACCCCGAATCGGCAGATGAAGTTGTCAAGCAGCGCGTCGGCCACCGTCGAAGCCTCTTGGTTGGGAATCGCGTACACCTCTGGCCATTTTGTGAAGTAATCCATGGCGACTAGCAGGTAGCGGTTCCCGCGATCCGTGACCGGGAACGGTCCAGCAACATCAATGGCGATCCTCTCAAAGGGAGCTCCCACGTTGTACTGCTGCATGGCTCCCCTGCTGCGGGTCCTTGGTCCGCGACTGGCTGCACAGGTGTCGCATCTTCGGCACCATTGTTCCGTGTCGGTTCTCTGATGCAACCAATAGAACCTCTGCCTTAACTTGTCCAGCGTCCTGTTGGCTCCCAGGTGGCCTCCAGTCACTCCAGCATGAGTCTCCTCCAGCACTTCCTTCACCTTGCTCCTGGGCAGGACCAGTTGTTCTATGTGGGTCCTTCCATCGGCCGACTCCCAAATCCTCTTCAGGATACCGTCCTTGACAGTGAGGGATTCCCACTGGGCCCAGTAGCTCTTGTAAGTGGTGCTACGGTTGGCGATATCGGCCCATACTGGTCTCTGGCCGGACTCCACATCACGTAGTAGCTGTCCAATGTTTGGGTCCTCCAGCTGCTCCCTCCTTATGGCGGCGTTATCCCATCCTGGGCTCGGCTGGGCGGCAATTGCTCGGACTGCGTGGGCGCCATCCCGCTCTTCTACTTTCAGGCAGTGTTTGCAGCCATCCGGGCACGGACGTCGTGACAGGGCATCAGTGTTGGAATGTTTCTTCCCTTGTCGGTGTTCAGAGGTGAAGTTGTACTCCTGCAGACGTTGAACCCAACGGGCGGTCTGCCCCTCCAGATTCTTGAAGCCCAATAGCCAGGTGAGTGCAGAATGGTCTGTCCTCAGATGGAATTCCTGGCCATACAAATATTTGTGGAAGTGGTTCAGGGCTTCCACAATGGCAAGAAGTTCTCTACGCGTCACACAGTAGTTTCTCTCAGCCTTGGATAGTGTTCGGCTGAAGTAGGCAATCACCCTCTCTTGCCCGTCCTGTTCCTGAGAGAGTACTCCGCCGATGCCTACGTTGCTAGCGTCCGTGTCGAGCGTGAACTTCCTTCCAGGGATGGGATATCCCAGTACAGGAGCAGTGCAGAGCGCCTCTTTCAGCGACTGGAAGGATGACTCCGCCTCGTCTGTCCACTGGAATTGTCGTTTCTCCTCGGTCAGCTGGGTTAGAGGCTTAGCGATGTTGGCGTACCCAGCTACGAACCTTCTGTAATAAGTGCAGAGGCCGAGAAAGCGGCGCAGCTCCTGCTTGTCCCTCGGTCTCGGCCATCCTCTGACGGCTTGTAGCTTCTCCGGGTCCGTGGCCACTCCGTTGGTCCCTACTACGTGTCCCAAGTAGTTGACCTTCTTCTGGAATAGATGACATTTCTTCGGGTTCAACTTCAGTCTGGCTTGTCGCAGTCTCTCGAACACTTTCCTCAGGTTCAACAGCTGTTCGCCGAAAGTCTTGCCCACCACGATGACGTCATCAAGGTACAGCAAACAGGTGTCGTATGTCAGGCCTCTCATTACAGACTCCATTAGTCTCTGGAATGTAGCCGGGGCGTTGCAGAGGCCGAACGGCATAACGGTGAACTGCCATAGTCCCTGGCCTGTAGAGAATGCCGTTTTCTCCTTGTCCTCAGGATGTAGCGCCACCTGCCAGTATCCTGACTTGAGATCCAACGTCGAGAACCACTCTGCTCCGGCCAGGGTGTCCAAGGTGTCGTCAATTCGTGGGAGGGGAAAGCAGTCTTTCCTGGTGACGTCATTCAGTCTTCTGTAGTCCACGCAGAAACGCAGGTCCCCATTCTTCTTCTTCACCAGCACTACAGGTGATGACCAAGGGCTGTCGGATTCCTCGATGACCCCTCTTGCTTTCATGCCCTCCAGTTGGCTGTCAATCTCCCTCTGTTTAGCTAGAGGGACGCGTCGAGGAGGTTGTCTGATTGGGCGAGCATTTCCGGTGTCGATGCGGTGCTGAACTTTCTCCGTTCTCCCGTAGTCATTTTCAGACAGACTGAACACGTCCTGAAATTCTGTCAGTAGATCGTGGACTTGTCTTCTTTCTCTTTTGCTTAAATTCGCTGGCAATTCTCGAGCCAGCTCTTTCAGTGATGGGTCTAGATCTGGATGTGGTCGGTGACACTCCTCGTTTTCTGCCAGCGACGTCACAGATACCACCGGCTCGACGTTACCTAGTACAGTTCCACGAGGCACCTCCTTGTCCCGATTGGTGACATTCAGGACCCTCACCGGTACCACCTTCTGATTCGGGAGTAGGGATCTGGCCACATAAACCCCATCTATCGGAGTTGTTTGCGAGTCAAGGAGCAGGTTTCTCTTAGGTTGTCCGTCCGGTCTTGCCGTCACCACCATCTCGCAGCCTGCTGGGATTGTCACTTGATTCTCCAGGGTGAGTCTGCTGGCCATGGGTCGGTCTTCGACGTCCCTCAGAAACACTTCATCCTGACCAAAACGCAGGATACGGCGCCTGACATCCACCGTTGCATCGAAGATCCGCATGGCGTCGAGTCCCAGGATGACGTCTTCAGTGATGTTGGCGACGAACACCCACATCTCCAGTTTCCTCTTTCCCAATGTCAGATCCAGGAAAACCTCTTTTTGGATGGGCAGGTTCTCGCCTGAGGCAGTACGTAGTTCATACCGGCGCAGCGGTGTCCTCCCAGGTAGTCCACGCACGACTTCCGGTCTGGCGATAGTGAGCGACGCCCCGGTGTCTACCAGTACTCTGCATGGGCGGCCTCTTATCCATCCGTCAGCAATCAGCCCATCGTCGCATCTTCTGTTAACCGTCTTCAAGATCAGCCGAGGGGATGGTGATGACGGCGCCGACGTGCCCCTCGTCGCATCGGCCCCTTTTAGTTTTCCTGTTTGTGACCAGATCGGTCACAGTCCCTCCTCAGGTGTCCAGGCTCGCCGCAGGACCAGCAGGTGGGCACTCCTCGTCTTCGTCGCTCGGGTGATTTCGGTTGACGTTCCTCGACGTCGGCCGCCGCGACGCTCCTAATCCGGTGCGATGTCGAGACGTTCGCCGTCAACTTTGCTGCCTCCATCCTGAGGGCCGCCGCCAGAGCTGCGTTGATGGTGCGATGCTCTGCTAAGAGTAGCTGTTGTTTTATTTCCGGGTCTCGAACTCCGCTGCCGAAAGTGTAGGCCGCCTCTCCAGCGATGAAGTCATTAGGTAGGCCCCTGAGGGCCTTATGGGCAAGTTGTTCCACCGCCATCGCGAATTCTTGCAGGGACTCTCCTGACTGTTGGACCCTCGTTTTTAGTTGGGTCCTAAATGCTGCAGCAAGTTGATGGTCACCATAACGTCCCTCCAGGGCCGCCATTATCTCAGCGGCTGTCCCATCTTCTGGAACGCTGTGAAGAATCTCCGACGCCTGTCCTTGAAGCGCGGTCAGCAGCTGAGTAGTCTTCTCCGCTGGGGTCCACCCATTATGTGCTGCGGTGGCCTCGAACTGGCGACGGAATATCGCCCAAGACGTCGTACCGTCGAACTTCGGCGTCTTGACGTTGTGATGTCTGGCTGAAGGCGATGATTCCGCAGGGCCACTATATGGAGTCCTCAACTCTGTGGCCGCTTCTTTCATGGCACGTCGAACCTCCTCGGCAACTATGTGTTTATGTTCTCTAGCCTGGCGATCCACCAACGCGAGAATGTGCTTGTTTTCCTCAGCGTGTTTATCCATCATCTCACTCGTCTTGTCCAGCAACTCGGTCGTCTGCTCTTGACGACGCTCGAGATCACGGATTTTGCCATCGAAATGGTCTACCTCCTGTCTCAATTCGGTTACTGTCTCGTTTATAGTTGTAAAATTCTTGTTTAGGTTGTCAAGATCGGCTTTGAGTTCGTCTTTCACGATGGCGACAATTCCATCTACGTGGGCCGAAACGCTTTCAATTTGCGAAGTGACGTCATCTTTCACTCCGCTTATGTCACTTTTCATCTCCGTTTTCACTTCACTTATATCGTTCTTGACCTCACTGATGTGCTTGTTCATGTCGTTCATGTCGTCTTTCATTTCTGCTTTCACGTCACTTATATCACTTTTCACCTCACTGATGTGCTTGTTCATTTCTGCTTTCATTTCCGTGATGGCTTGCAGGATCTGCTGTAGGTTCTCCATTGTCGATAATATCCCACTTCTGACACCAATGTGAATTTTATTAGTAACAACAATGTAATTTATTCCTCACAACAATAATTCCTTTCTACAATTCGCCTTAAACGCTCTCGGTAACAATTGGAATTTTCACTCAACACAGTATTCGTTATAGCACTCCACCGACGACAATGACAATTTACTTGGACTAGTACGAACAACAATGAACTGTTAATCTTAACTAATATTTACAAAGCACTATTTACAAATCAGAACTACCAGTTCTCAGTTCACAGTTCTTCTATCTCAGTCACTCGAGTTCACCGTATCTCGAACCACAGACCTTCAGAGACAGTTCACTGTACTCGAACTCGGGTCCCTCCTACTGCGGTCCACTGCACTCGAACTCAGGTCCCTCCAACTGCGGTCCACTGCACTCGAACTCAGGCCTTCGGATGCTGACGCAGATGCGGACGCACACTCGAGTCGAACTCCGGCTGGCTTGCTTGCTCTGGCTTTCTCACTGACTGAATAACTGAAAACTCTGAAACTGCCGTCGTTCCTTCGCGACCGTAATTTATAACCACAGCGACGTAACATCGAAGGTTCGACCCGTCTCTAGAGATGGCATTCCAGAGAAATCCAGGGCCCTCTCCTCTCTACCAGCACCAGATGCGCGCGCAAACTCGTCGCGTTACGTAATACACCCTCTCTCTTCTCTCCACCGCGCGACGTCACTCAATGTTCCGTGGAGCCTGTGCGATCTGCTTTCATGCGGGACGCTGGTCGTGAGTTCGATTCTCACGTCGCTGTCACAATATATTTTGTAGCAAGGAGGTCACGATGTAATTTCTTCTTCGTGCATCGTTTCTAACTCTGAAATTCAGTAGAATAACTTTCAGTACATCTTTGTGTATATGTGATCAGATTACCACGTGAATTGAATTTATTCTTAAATATTCTGTTTCATAAATTCTGAAGTTCGTTAACCTGTGTTTATGTTGGCTGGTTTGCTCTCATGAGAGAACACCATTGTTAAATTATACACATGTAACATCAGAATGCGTCATATCGATTTTACATATCATTATTGACATACATATCGATATGCATAACCGGTTGCATTCTCGGTTTATTGTGAATAAAAAAAATCTTCACTTTCACGTCCTCAGTTTCCAATTCTCGTTCTGGTTCTCGTTCCCGGTTTTGTGGACCAGTCTTTAGAAACGAGAACGGGAAGCGAAGAACGTGAACGTGAATTTTTTTATTCACAATAAACCGAGAACGGAAACGGCTATGCATATCGATATGTATGTCAATAACGATATGTAAAGTCGATATTACGCATTCTCATGCTATTTTTGTATACTTGACCACTAATATTCTCTCATGAGTACAAGCCATCCAACATGAACACAGGTTAACCAACTTCGAAATTTAAGGCAAGGAATATTTAATAATTCGATTCACTTTGTACTCTGGGCACTCATACACGTAGCATACTATATTATGGAAAGTGATTCTACTGAATTTCTGTGTTAGTTACAAGCAATGAATGAAGAATAAATTATGTCATGGTCTCCGTGCTACGAAATATACGATGACTAAATAGCTTTTTGATGACAACAGAATGAATCGGAAACAAGAACGGCAAATTTAAAACTTCGCGAACTCTCACGTTCCCGTTCCCGGACTCTAGCAAGCATTTTCGTTAATTGTGAATGCTCACATTTAAATACATTTATTTTAATAATTTTTCCGTTCTCGTTCTCGGTGTCGTTTCCGTTCCCGGTTTATTGTGGACCATCCTTAACTCCAGTGTGGACTTACTGGCAGATAGGGCTACAGTAGAGACTAATTCGACATTGGATAATTCGAATAAATTTTATTCCCCTTGAAATTCCTATTAAAATAATTGTTAAAAACTCGCATTTAATTCGAATTTTCGAAGCTCGTATTTGGACAATTTGAAGTTAGGACTTCATTGGTTTTGTCGAAAATGATATCCTTTGTGGAATTCCATAGCAAGTCTGTGAAAATCTGTTATTAATGCATCAAAAAATTCAAATTATATTTTTAAAGTGTATAGAGATCGACAAAAGATTCAAATTTTATTCTTAAAGTGCATAGAAGTCGACAGATAGTGGGACAGAAAAAAAAATCGTCGCTACTCTAAACAGATTATGCACGATTATCCAGCATCGTTGGTCTTGATTTTGTTGTAACAACGGTATATTAAACGACGGTCTCAGAATTTAAATGTTTTCTCATAATTTGAAGAAAATAAGCAACTCCAACATTAATATTCTTGTTTGTTTCTTTACGACTTACAATAATCTTGTGTTTGTCTAGACATTCTCTTAATTATGTCTGCGATAGGTTATCTCTGTTGTTTTGACCCATAATAGTCTCAAAGAATAACAGCTCAATTTTATCTGCTACACCACTATCTCACATTTTTTCCTGTCTTATTTTACTGTAGTAAAGGATGGATTGTTGGACATTTGCGAACCTCCCTGACCTTATGGTCAGCACGACACAGAAACACCGCTAAGACTACACAGTCCTTTGAACGAAAGATAATTTTTTTCATTGTCCACACCTGCAATCGAACCACGGACTGCTTGGATGGAGATGGGTCTACTTATTACCCACTACACCAGGACGGAGGACCTATTTTATATTGTACGGCCACTATTTCTTATATTTAGTGCTGGCGGGAATAATTTCTCGTCATGTGAATCGCTTATTGCAATTTCTTTCCATATGAGATCATACATAGATCGCAGTCTGTATTACAGAACGCGACTCTGAAGGATTTAGGACATGTAGAAGATGCCCTCAGTCTTGTCAGAAGTTAAAATACACCAGTAGTACCACTAATCCTGCTGTAGAGTATCGCGTATCACGAACGCAACCAGATAACGTGCCAGGTTGAGTAGTGTTGCCTTTGTCAAAATAAATGACAATCTCGATGCGAAAAGATAAAATAGAACAACAGATTGCTACAATACACTTTCGTACTTCTGCTTTTCTACTCTCCTAATCCACTATTTTTTTCCTGCTCCTGTTCTTTGTTTTTCCTCTTGCTCCTGCTCTTTTGTTTTTTCCTCCTGCTCTTGTTCTTGTCTTTCTTCTGCTGTTACTGTCCTTTTGTTTTTCCTCTTGCTCCTGCTCTTTCGTTTTTTCCTCCTGCTCTTGTTCTTGTCCCTCTTCTGCTGCTCGTATTATTTTGTTTCTCCTCCTGTTCCTGTTCTTTTGTTTCTCCTCCTGTTTCTGTTCTTTTGTTTCTCCTCCTGTTCCTGTTCTTTTGTTTCTCCTCCTGTTCCTGTTCTTTGTTTCTCCTCCTTTTCCTGTTCTTTTGTTTCTCTTCCTGTTCCTGTTCTTTTATTTCTTCTCCAGTTCCTGTTCTTTTGTTTCTCCTCCTGTTCCCCTTCTTTTGTTCCTCCTCCTGTACCTTTCTTTTGTTTCTCGTCCTGTTCCTCTTCTTTTGTTTCCCCTCCTTTTCTTTTGTTTCTCGTCCTGTTCCTCTTCTTTTGTTTCTCCTCCTGTTTTTTGTTTCTCGTCCTGTTCCTCTTCTTTTGTTTCTCCTCCTATTCTTTTGTTCCTCCTCCTGTTCCTTTCTTTTGTTTTTCGTCCTGTTCCTCTTCTTTTGTTTCTCCTCCTGTTCCTCTTCTTTTGTTTCTTCTCCTGTTTCTGTCCTTTCGTTTCTTCTGCTCCTATTATTTTGTTTCACAAACTTGCTCCTGTTATTTTATTTCTTCTGCTTCTGTTCTTTTGTTCCTCCTGCTCCGGTTTTTGTTTCTCCTCCTGCTCCTCTTCTTTTATTTCTCATCCTGCTTCTGTTGTTTTGTTTCTTCTCTTGCTCCTGCTCTTTTGTTTCTCCTCCTACTCCTGCTCCTGTTCTTTTGTTCCACCTCCTGTATCTTTCTTTTGTTTCTCGTCCTGTTCCTCTTTTGTTTCTCCTCCTTTTCTTTTGTTTCTCGTCCTGTTCCTCTTCTTTTGTTTCTTATCTTCTTTTGTTTCTCGTCCTGTTCCTCTTCTTTTGTTTGTCCTCTTGTTCTTTTGTTTCTCCCCTACTCCTGCTCCTGTTCTTTTCTTTCTTCTTCTGCTCATGTTTTCTTTCTTCTGCTGCTCCTGTTGTTTTGTTTCTCCTCCTGCTCGTGTTCTTTTGTTTCTTCTTCTGCTTCTATTATTTTGTTTCTCAACTTGCTGCTGTTATTTTGTCTTTTCTCCTGTTTCTATCTTCTGCTTGTTTCTCCTGTTCAGTTCTTTTGTTTCTCCTCCTGCTCCTGTCCTTTTTTTTCTTCTCCAGCCCGTGTTGTTTTGTTCATCCTCCTGCTTCTGTTCTTTTGCTTTTGTTTCTCCTCCTGTGCTTTTGTTTTTGTCTCTACTCCTGCTCCTGTTCTTTTCTTTCTCCTTCTGCTCCTGTTCTTCTGTTTCTCCTCATGCTCCTGTTCGTTTCCCGCAAACCAACTTGGTATCGAAGCCAAGTCATCTGTCCTGCGTTGGGGATAATGTATTGTCACTTGAGTCACACCAGGATACTGAAAAAGTAACCAATTTTACGAAAAGCATATTGAGCAATTGGCGGGGTTATCTAGAGAGAGTCTCTCACATTGATAAACGCTGTCAGTCGTCAAAGCACGAACCCGCTATCTGCAGGTGAAAAGCGCCACATTCCCAATTTCTTAACTGACTGCTGTAGTGGCGCGTGGAATCGCTCCGTCTTTGCACGAACGTGTGCAAAGGTCAATGCTCCGCTCACCTCAAGCATGGATACACCTGCAGGTATCGTAGTTCAAATTTAATGTGTGCGATATTATTATTATTATTGTTATTATTATTGTTATTGTTGTTGTTGTTGTTATAGTTAGGTCTTCGGTATTTTCGATACCTCGATACCTTCGATACTTGGCAGTATCGCGAGCAATAGATACTTTTGAGAAAAGAAGTCGATACTTTTTCGATAAATTTTAATTTTAGGAGGGTTATGTTATTTCTTTTTCTTTTTTATGCAGTTCGTTTCTTTCTTTTTCTTTCTTTCTTTCCTTCTTTCTTTGGTCATTGACTGAGAAGAAACTGTCTGCCGAAGGATACACTGGAAGGAATGGTGAACGGAAGAATTCGGGGCAGAAGAAGATCTCAGATGATAGACGACATTAAGATATATGGATCATATGCGGAGACTAAGAGGAAGGAGGAAATAGGAAATATTGGAGAATGCTAGGTTTGCAGTGAAAGACCTGCCATTGGACAGAATACTATAAATGAACACCGTCATTTAAAATGATGGGTATACTTTGATATGATTGTTACGAAGTAACTATTAATGATGTCATAACATGATTTGCATCAGTTGTTTGCGAGAAATGTGTTTCATATTTGCGCCGCCAAAGAATACAGTATGAAAAATGGTGATTCCACAGAACAAGTCTCTTTGCGTTTTGCAGCTAGCGAAGACAGGTCACCAGACTTCTTTTTTTCTTTTTTTTTTAGAGGACTTGTGAATGACGCCGCCTATGTGCTATCTGTACTGCAAGACCATCAACAATGAAGACAATGAATCACTGTTGCGATTTTGTCCATGAATGAGGACAGTGATAATTACATTTTTCAACAAAACTGCTGTCCGGTTCAATTCCCAATGACGTACGAAGCTGTCTCATCATAAATTTATCGCAATGTTGGTTAGGACGCTCAGGACAAGATGACGCCTTAATGCGGTTGCCACCCTGGCCACCCGATTTAACACCTTACGATTTTTTTTGTGAGGATTTGTGAAGTACACTGTTTTTGTAGCACAACTCCCCGCTAACCTTCAGGAACTTCGCTACCATATCACCGCGGCTGTGACACGGGTAGATCGTGATATGCTGACACGCGTGTGGGATGAGATGGATTATTGGCTATATGTTGTATGTATTTATTCACACTGCAATTCGTATATACCCGGTGGCAGTGGTAACTAATTACACTCAATAATGACAATAATAAACTTATTAATTAAAATACAATTAATAATAATACTAATAATTAATACTAACAATAATAATAATAATAATAATAATAATAATAATAATAATAGGGAATATCCTAAATTAAAATAACATTTAAAATAAATTTAATTTGTATCTTAAACCTAAGTTCGAACTAAAAACCACGAGTATGATATGTTCATATCTGCACAAGTACCTTTCAACACTACACTCATTTCTCTGACAACTCACTCACTGCTCTGGAACTACGACATATTTCACTGATTCTATCCTGATTTCACTAACACTTCAAAAACATTTCACTGTTCAAATACTTTGCACTGCCACTATAAACTATAAAGCTTCACTGACAGGAACACGTTTCACTGACACAACACACTTCACTGATACAACACTTCAATAACAAAATATCATTTACACCCTTTAAATACTGTGTATAATTACCGTCTATTAGTAAAGTCCTTAAGCCTATTTTTAAATACATTTTTGGTTGTTAGTAAAGCCTTTAGTAAGTCTGCAGGTAAAGCATTCCAGTCCCTGATAGTACGATTGAGATATGTCTGCTGTATCAGCAAGGGTGGATACATTGAGCATTTGTAAGATATGTAAAATAAAACTTGGAGAGTTTACCTACATTTCTGTATAATAAAATCTTTGTTTATTTATGATGAATTTCTAAAATGTTTCACGGAGTTATGAAAGACCCGATACACGTTAAGCCGGCGTTGGTCGTGTGTAACGGTGCAGAGAAGTTAAGGTTTCTTCGCATTATGCTGCAGCACGAAATGTAGATAAAAATGGCTCTAATGATTTTAATTAAATTTAACTCGATTGCAGAGGTCGTACATATCATCGCATATGTCATACGTAAAAAAAAAGTTCAGGAACATTTTTTATTATAGAATGTGAAACCCCTCCCCCCCGTCCCCCAGAAATACAGCACAAAATAAATTAACGTATTGAGCGATTCGCATGTGCTGTGAAGCTTTTATGGCGCGGTTCATGTCTCAACATCGATCACGTACATCGTGTCCATAAAAGCGGGAGAGGAATTTTTTTTAAAGTTTACATTTGCGCTTTTGCAGACTAAGCACTGTCCAGCATGTCGCAGCACACTCTTGCTGTGGAGCGAACGTTTTTATGGGGAAGAGGCGGCTACGAAATATGGTTTCCAATTAATAAACCATCGATATCGCCCCTGCTTACACCGGTCCTTTGCTCCATTGGTATTCAGTGTGGGAACAACATTTTATCTTTTTATTATACCAAATATAAAGAGAGATAATAGAAAACCTACGTTTTTTCAATCTTTTAAGGGTACTGGGTAGAGCTGGTAACAGTATTTTCGCGTATAAATATCAACATATAATAGTGTATTAAGTAATGAGGACTGTAAGTGAGACTTAAGGGTGGTTCACAATAAACCGGAAACGAGAACCAGAATGAAAACGAGAAGCAGAGGACGTGAATGTGAGAATTTTTTATTCACAATAAACCGAGAACGTAGACGACTATGCATATCGATATGCATGTCAATAACGATATGTAAAGTCGATATTACGCATTCTGATGTTATTTGTGTATAATTGACCAATGGCGTTCTCTCATGAGTACAAGGCAGCCAACATAAACACAGGTTAATCAACTTCGAAATTTCAACTGAAACATTTCATTAGGTACGGTACTATAAATATGCCCATGCATCTTTATTATCACAACCTATTTTAAGTCTACCATGACGTAAAATAATTAGAGAAGAAACATTTGTAATAGAACAAAAATGAACACAACAGTAGTTATTGAATTGAAGCATGAATATATAGTGTGTAATACAACCAATACAGTAATAAAATATGATTCACTTCCGATCGGTGTTCAAAGACGCAGCTATTGAAAGCCACGTATTCTCCTTCATTTTCTCATCTTTATACGAGGCGCGGCGCTTATCGTAAACGTGAGGATTATCCTCAACAATTAAAATTAGAATCTCATCAAATAAAACTTGATCCATGATGCATAGCACAGAACAAAATAATGCATAGGTTATGTCACGGTCTTCTTGCTACAAAATATTCGACGACAAAATAGCTTTTAGATGGCAATAGAGTGAATCTAGTGGGCTGTGATTGGAAACGTGAACGCTAAAGTTGAAACTTGGCCAACTCTCCGTTCCCGATCCTGGGCTCCGGCAAGTTTTTCGTTAATTGTGAATGCTCACATTTAAATGTACACATTTTTACAATTTTACCGTTTTCGTTTTCGTTCCGATTCTCGTTTCCGGTTTATTGTGAGCCAGCCTTTGTCTGGTCGAGAATGCAGTTTGAGAAACCGAGGGCCGAGTTTTCCAAGCATTCGAGATCACATAAGTCACTTACAGTTTGCGGTTAGTGAATAACTTTTTGAAATACTTGAAAAAATGTAAAAAGTGATAATAAATCAAGATTGCATTTCAAAATTTTGCAATAGATTCATTAATTCAAGCAACACAGGACTTGGTTGCTATGTTACTTGTTTATGTATCAGAATTTAATGTTTGAATGTTTAATAGTTACGAATAGAGCCCGGATGTTTGTCAAAGTGCCTTTGTTACTGGGGGAAGTAAATCATTATTTGCATAAATATAAATGTGATTTGGAGTAAATCAAAGTGATAGGGCCATTTTTTATTTTGCCCATTTTCTTTTTTAAGGTGTTTCTTACTAATAATTTTTTTTTTATTATTTTAAAGTAATATTTTTTGTTTATTTGCAATTTTCTAATTAATTGTGATGTGTATGAAATTTAAATATTTGAAACAATGACTAACTTTACTAATAATAGTGAATAAAAGTAATTTATTTCGGTGCTTAATCTGCTAATAATCGTGCCTTAATACTATTGGTGTAATATGAATAACGATTGACAATCCATAGTTACCTATTATTAGGTAGCAAACTCAGCCCCAAACTTCCTTTCAAGGACGCGTTCTCGCGTACCTTTTAAATGTTTCTTCTTCCATTTCCCTGATTTATACTCATGCCAAAACGTTACAATTTGTTTCTCCTTGTAGGTCAAATTTACACGCCGCAGGCCAAAATATTTCATTGCTTATTACTGTAATTGCATGAATTCCTCCCTCTAGCGTGAAAGACTGCTGTGTTTTCAGTTTGGTTAGTGGTAAGTCTTTTACGAAGCTGTGACATGCTCCTGCTGTACAGTTACTGTATGAACAATAACTTACGTTAATTGGAGAAACTTTCTCACAAATTATTATGTATTATAACATTATACTTCGGATCTTTTCTTCGTAGAGTCACATTGTTCTCATTGTTTATTTACGACCTTCATTATATAATAGTCTGAAACTTGTTAAATAATTCCTATTTTTGCAGTATATTGAAGTGCTAAAAGATAATAATAATCAATGTATATTATTATTCTGTTGTGCCAGCTCTTGGGAATTGCCCCTAAGCGCAGTACCTACATTATAATGACATGTAGAGAACTAGATCATTTCAATTATACAGAGTGAACCATAATTCGCGTATATGCAAACCACCACGCAATTAGCCATTGTAAACTATATCCAAATTATTCTTTCCGAAAATTTCGCCCGAGACCTAATTTTCGAAAAAAATTGAGTTCAAATTACGCAATCTAGCAACGCTGGATAAATGGTAGCATGAATGTAAAGTCAACCAATCACTACTTAGGGCCTACCCGTTTTAGTTACGTGTTGTGATAGTCTAGGGGTAAAGTGATGGAGTGTAAAATTGCAACATGAGGGTCAATGGTTCGAGTCCGATAACAAATTGTCCTTTTTATGTACTTAATTTAAATAATAACCCCCCCCGGAACCCACTGGATCTTGTTACATGGCTTCAAGCAGCTGTAACGACTGTCTACAGCAGCGGTGGCGAAAATGTAATCGTGGGCCGAGCCACTGTGTAACCTGCAACGTGCATAGCACCTATGGAGGGAGGCGGACAGCCGAAGGGGAAGTGAAGCAACTGTCTGACTTATTAACGGATTTTCATTTTCCTTACGTCAAGCATTTAAATATAATTTTATACAGTACAAGGGTACAAACTAATGTTTAGTACGTGTAACGAAGAAAGAAATGAACAATATCACAACCTAAAATTAACTGTCTTCAGAATGTCTCTGCGACAAAGTTTCAAAATCAGGAATTATGTCACTTACTGCCAGTCGTAGTTGATCACGAAGGTATTTGTCTGTCAGTCGTGATCTAAATTTGGTTTTTACTATTTTCATTGTTGGAAATAATTTTTCACAAACGTAAGTTGTAGCGAACATGGCTTCAACAGAGCAAGCGAAAGAACGAAGCTTCGGATATTTATTTTTTGGCAAAGATTTGAAAGTTCAACATTTGCCAAGTCCTTACATCTAGCTTTCATTTGACATCACATAGTAAATCAGTGAGTTCAAATTGAAGAGCTAACCGCATTATTCGTACATCTGCTGAAAAAGGGTCGACGTACAGAGATGATGAAGACGAAGACTAAGATAACAATAACACTTAACCTTTTAATGTTTCATCAGTAACATGTAGTATAATGCCGTTTTATGTTATACAACCGTTTTCCTCGTAATACTTGTGAACAAATCATACATTTAATATTCTCATCATATTGACAGCAAAAAAATGCGTCCTTCCTACTTGGAACTTTCGTACACGGTTTCGAGAGACACATATGCCACTCGCAGGTGAGAGACAAATACAAATGGAACGGAGTTTGACTCCAGTGAGTGAGAGGGTGTGGGTTGGCGGAGGTCAGAAGCAAACGAAATGCACAGCTATCACTGCGAGCCACAATGTCTCACGAGTCACGTTCTCGCCACGGCTGGTCTACAGGGATATGTTGCATAACGTACATCGAGACATTATTAGGCGCACAGACTTTTGTCGTCGTATGGAGATAATGCTTTTCAGCACAGATTGAAAATAAATTAAATACAGTACAATAAGTGTAAAGATGTATTGTAACTATTAAAGAAACAACCCAATATTTAAAAATCCACAATAGGAGGCTACATCAATAAATGAGTTAATGAAAATCTGTGTACTGCAATTCATGTCGAAGTAAAAATGTTTCAAAAACGGTAACAAGTTATTATTTAAAAAAAAACTTTGTACATTAAAAAATCAGCGGAGAAACGGGGATTCGAACACGTACATTTACGATTTCCAATATGAAAACGTTCGCGTTACCACGAGGCTATGAAAGCAACGACTTACGTTGCCCACTGATGTTGGACCAATCTACTCCCAATCTACCGTTTATCCAGCGTTGCTAGATTGTGCAATTTGAACTCCATTTTTCTCGAGAGACCTTTAGAGAGGCCGAGACGTAGATGGGAGGATAATATTAAAATGTTATTTGATGATGGTAGGGACTGGACTGGATTAATCTTGCTCAAAACAGGAACCGATGTCAGGCTTATGTGAGTGCGACAATGAACCTCCGGGTTCCTTAATAGTAATATGCGTTACAAGAGCTGTATGTTGAAGTTTTCATGTTCGAGGAAAAGTTTGAAAAAGCGAAACGTAGTTGAGCTTTTTTAATTTCTGAGAATTGAAAGAAAACATACCGCTCGTGTATCGTACATTATTTTGTGCGAAGATCGTTTATTACATACCTGAAAGACGGATTTCTAATTAGTTGCAATGAAATCTCCATCTTGGTTTCTGTTCAATGACGGCAAATTTTCAAAACAAAAATATCTATCTTCAACATTGTTGCGTTAAAATGTTTTCTGTGTTTACTATACTCCAGCAGGCCGTGATATACGTCTGTCTTCCCCCCCCCCCCAGTCTATGATGAGTTGATCATAGTTGTTGATTTTTTCACGGCTTCCTTAATGTTACTTGCATCACGAATGCAGTAACTTTAGTGGAGTTAATTTTTGCAAACATTTAAAAACAATAATTAACAGTGCAATTTATGTGAAATTGCAGTGGTAAGTTTCCAATTTATAATTATTACTATATTGAACGTCTCTAAAAATAATATGTTAAAAGCCTAAAGCAGTAAAAATCAATATGTCACTTAAGCGGTAAGAAGAGGGAAATTGTTGTGTGTGTTAGGTTGGGAATACTGAATGTGGAATTTTAGACTTTCCGTGGATTGGTTTTGTGCGGAAACCAAGCAAATACGCACGATCTCGCAGAAAAGTCATTTGTAAGTAAGTACCCACTGCGCATAATTTTTTTCCTGAGAAAAACATTTTTGCCAGATTCCTGTGAAAATAAAGGCGATATCGATAACGGGATGCGGTACTGTATTCACTCATGACTAGACAGTGAATGCGAGATGACTTATCGTTGAATGTAGATGCACATTTATTATATGTTACAATTTTTTCATTCAGACCATTGGCTCAACAGGTTTTAAACGTAAACAGACGACGTCAACATACTACTGTATCTCCGTACAGTCAGAAGGAAAAGAAAAATAACGTACTGTAGTACATACCTTGCAAGTTCAGTCCTCGTCATCATTGATGAAATTACCAGCGTTGCAGTAAACGACGATATATTCTCGTAAGTTGTCGAAGCTGAATCGTCTTCGCCTATCGCTTAAACAGTTTTTGTATCGAGAGAATTTCTGAAGAAAAACTCTAAAAAGGGGATCACTCAATTTCTTTAGAGGAATATTTGCACAGAGCATCATGTTGCCCGTGTCGTTTAGACCCGCACAACTAGATGATGATGATGATGATGATTCCTCAGATTTCATTTCAACGGATTTCCTGTGCGATGTACTGTTGCAATGTTTCTCTATAGCCTGAGTTCTGGTTTTTATTTCAATTTTACTTATATTACACACGATATTGTCTTCGTTAATACATAAAAAGCCACTCTCATACTTCTTAATTGCATTTCGCATCTCTAAGCGAATTTAACGTTTTGACTTCGACGTTATGAATCGATCAGCACTACACTATATAAACTCATACTAAATACTTGAGCAGGATAACACAACTGCACACATTGCGTTGCAATGTGGACCGGGGTTCCTTCGTTATGTACGCTGCTGTACTCGCCAGGTACACAAAAGACGAACGACGCGGCACGTGCCATATACTCCGATAGGAAACAGCTTCACTTTTCCTTAAGTCCTCCCGCATCCACTGTCTACTCATGACCCACGTCGGATCCCGTAGCATCAAAATCGGAATCCCAGATACAAGCTAATTTTCGAAAGAAAAATGCGAAATAAGTATGTATAATTTCATTTCTAGTGTCCTGTAGCGCTGTATAGCACTTCAACTGGCATCCTTGCGTTCTTATTTTTGAAGCACCGCACTTTTTTTAAGGCTGGAAAGTTGATGAAACCATTTGTATGTGACAGAGCTATCTTGATGCTTCATGAGTCACGCTCATTTATTCCAATTATTAAAGGCTGGGTGCTGACTTATAATTTCGTCGTACTAGCGTTAATTGGCATGCCGGACAGTACGTTAATACTGTAGCATCTTCCGCACTGCCAGTTCCACCAAAGGTCTGCTAGTATCCACTGAAACTACTGATTTCGTGCATCATTTCTTTATTTTTTAACTAATGGCGAGTACTTAACTTACGTCCTTCACCCATATGAAGCCAATTACGTATGGATGAAATCGATCAGTAAAAAACCTCGCATTTTTTATACTCTAATTTTTTTCCCTATTTATACAAGGTGCTGAGGAGAGTGCATTTTCAAGAATATACTATCGAAAGTCAAACGGTTTTCGTATTGTTGAACGACAAATTTAGCGTATTTTATAAAAACAAGCCTCTTTCAGCGCTCAGAACTCTGGAAGCATTTACTGCAGAACATTGAACGGGAGCTCATTTTGAAGCTGATATTTGGTATGTTATGTTAAGAAGTAATGTTTATTTTTATTGTACACAGAGAGACAGATAATCTGATTTTACTTACTTTTAGGCTTTTTGACAATTAGTAAAAATGTAAAAAAAAAAAAAAATTGAGAAAAAACCTTGCATAATTAAGAGGGATTCGGCATTGTTTGCTTAGTGGTATGGCAATAAGTTTCGAGGGTATTAATAGATTATTTTCACACGCCTGCACTGGACTTGAACGGCGCAGTACCGCACGCACTGGCCGAGAGCTGAAGATAAGCGAGCGTTGGGCGTCATTTTACTCCTGTGTTTATGAAAACTTGTGATAAAGCTAGCCCAGCTATGCGCTACTAGACGAAACATCACGTGTTTGTCCCCTGGCCTTGTTTGTCTCGGCTAGCTCCCGTCTCTCAGTCAGCTGGTTAGTTCACGCGCGTACTATTTATTTTCTTTATTTGATATTTTCAATACTTTCTTATCAACATACCATCAGTAAAAAATGTGTTCATTTGTACTTTCAATGCGGAATCTAACTATATATTTTTAGAATATTTTTTCCTTGGCAAAGGCGTGTTAATGAGGAGAAATCTAAATTTCTCCATTTCCATAAAAAGTAAGAAAATCTGTTTATATGTCAATATAAACTTTATTTTCTTAGCATCAAAATAAACCATGATTTTGATCATTGGATGAAAGGATTTCGGAGCTACAACAGTTTAAAGTTGCTAATTTTGTGAAAATACTATAAATTTAAATATTTTTAATTTAAACACTAATGCCTCAAACTTTGCACAAAGCATTGTATCACAGTTCTCTACGTACAAAAAAAGTTTCATTGTATTTAGAAATTGTAAGGTCAATTTTCTTTATATTTCGGTCGATTTGAGATGGAATAGCTCGTATACTAATTTACCGACATAGTCGTTGCCCAGGGTGCTCCGCAGGAGGCTGGTTTGTTTACGCTACACCCGCGATGAGATGAGATGATTATGGAGATTAAGTTTTTTACTTGGCTATTTAACGACGCTGTATCAACTACTAGCTTATTTAGCGTCGATGGGATTGGTGATAGCGAGATGTTATTTGGCGACATGAGGCCGAGGATTCGTTATAGACTACCTAACATTCGGCTTACTACGGGGAAAACTACGGAAAAAACCCAACCAGATAATCAACCCAATCGGGAATCGAATCCATGCCCAAGCGCAACTCTGGATCGGCAGGCAAGTAACTCAGTCGACTGAGCTACGCAGGATGAGAAGATTCACCTTGTATAAAAATATTTTATGTGAACATTTTCAGAAATATATATATATATATATATATATATATATATATATATATATATATATATATATATATATATATATACAGAGTGTTTCAATAATACGGGGCATAATTTCAGGTATGTATTTCCCACATGTAGACAATCAAAATAGTTCATTACAACATGTGTCCGGAAATGCTTCATTTCCGAGTTATGGCCTTCACAACATTGAAATTCACCGGAACGTTTTTCTTTCCGCAGGTCGTTGTCATTACAGAAGATGTTCAAAATGTCCACCTCCTGCTTGAATACAGACCTCACATCGATGTCTCATTGACCTGCGAACACGATCCCAAACTCCAGGAGTATTGCGTATGTCCTCGGATATGATAAGGATACAATTGATACTCTTTCAACAGTCTCCAGACAGTCGTATGAGGAACATTGACTTGCAACTCTACCCTTCGTGTGCTGATAGGAGTCTTGTTCACAGCCTCCAGAATCTCCTCCTGTACTTCGGAGTTGTAGATCTTTGTCGTCCCCTTCCCAAACCAGGAGAGTTAAATTTTCCATATTCGCACAGACGGTAATGGAGTAGTACAAATGTCTTCCGATCTGGACATTGTCGCTGTGGGTACCTCTCCTGGTACAAACGATGAGCCAGCGCAGCATTGCCGTCCGCCTTACCGTACATGAAGTGTATCTTTGCCAGCTCTTGATTTGAATACATGTCGCACAGTCTAACGCCTACACAACACTGAATGTAACCTTCGCCTCGGAATGAACTGTCAGAGTGCCCTCTTAATGTCTCCTTTGACGGCAACGACCTGCGGAAAGAAAAACGTTCCGGTGAACTTCAATGTTGTGAAGGCCATAACTCGGAAATAAAGCATTTCCGGACACATGTTGTAATGAACTATTTTGATTGTCTACATGTGGGAAATACATACCTGAAATTATGCCCCGTATTTTTGAAACACCCTGTATATATATATATATATATATATATATATATATATATATAAAATGTTACAACTTACACTGCAAATAATTTAATGAAATTTAATGATACTGATTCACATTGTTGTCTCAACCTTCTTGAATTGAACGGATAAAAAAAATTTAAAATATTTTCAAAATTGTGGGACCTAAGAGAGAAACGCTTAATATGTGACTAGTTGCAGGAAATGGGACCTAAAGTCAAATTTGTCTTTTTTTGTGGTTTCAAATAGAGGATAACATACTGAGCATTTAAAAAAATCATGTTTTTAAATGCTATAGTTTTTAATATATTACTTATTGAATGTTTATATTGCATAATAATAATAATAATAATAATAATAATAATAATAATAATAATAATAATAATAATAATGGCTTTATTTAACCTGGCAGAGTTAAGGCCTTAAGGCCTTCTCTTACACTCAACCAGGATTAAAACTTGCTTACACAGTTGATCATAAAACTTGATCAGAATTAAGTAATTACATACTGATAATATAATGAGATCAAAAGAGATAGTTACATAAAATTTACCTCATAAAATAAAAATAAACATAGTGAAATACATATTAATTTGTTAGAATCAATTGCGAATCACATAAAAACAGAAGCCGATAATTCAATAAAAAAAAGAAAAATGTACACAGTAAAAATAAAAATAAACACATTAGTATACATATTAGTATTAGATTACAATTAAATAGGATTTACATAATTAAATCAGAAACCGACAATTGAATGAAATGTACACAACAAATAGATTAATAATAAAAAACAACAACACAGTGGGATACATATTGGCGTTAAGTGATAAATAAACACGATTTAGATAATAAAAATAAGAAAAAAATAAATAAATACAGTGGAACACATTTGCAACACGTCAGGTCTGGCAACTCATCATAAGATACTTTTCTAATATACATTTAAAGGAAATTAAAGTTCGGCAGCCCTTGACTTCAGGCGGCAGAGAATTCCAGTGACGAGAAGTAGCAACAGTGAAAGACGAAGAATAGAGAGATGATGTGTGCAGTGGTATTTCTAGCGTGTTGTCATATTGTGACCGAGTATTTAAGTTATGATACCGAGAAAGAGAAAAATAAAATTAAAGTTATCACTTGTTTTCTTAGCAACTATAAGAAAGATTTAGGTATTTAAGAAGCACTGTGTAAAACGACATCCTAGTTTAGTATGTAAAAAAGCCTACAGGTAGCACAAGATGTCAAAACATAGTAATGCAGTTTTTACACCTCAAATTCGTTATTTTGTTCTCTGTAAAATTTACTTTCACTACTTTAGGTCCTTTTCGCGCAACGGGTCACATATATGAGCCATTGAGAGCAGAAGTGGTGTACGTCAAAAATGGATAATGAGGGTTAAAGTAAACATTCTGTAAAATACAGCGCAAAGTAACAATTAATATTCAATTTCTTTAAACTATTAGTAGCTAGTGAATAGCAGGAAGGACATATTAATTACTATTTTGCGCTGTGTTTTACAGAATTTTTACTTTAAACCTCATTACCCAATTTTGACTTTCACCACTTCTGGTCTGAACGGCTCGTGTGTGTGTGTGTGTGTGTGTGTGTGCGCGTGTGTGTGTGCGTGCGTGTGTGTGTGTGTGTGTGTGTCCAATGCCTACCCACTTTACTTGCGTGTTTCGGGTTCCGCATATTGTGGATAGATGGCAGAACTGTGACCCATTTTCTAGTTGTACACCACTTCGGCGGGTCACACTGTACATGATGTGTGCTTGTGGAGAGTTATGTGTAAGTGTTGGTGTAAGTGTGGTGTTTGGAATGAGTGATGATGATGAAGATGAGGAAGGGAGAAGGGGAAACTCGGTGCCGGCACGTAGCCTACTCCTGTCGAATAGCACCAAGGGGACTGCCAGGCTTAACGTCCCCATCCGACGGACGAATCACTATCAACAGTGACATATACCTTCTCTTCATATGCACTGCGGAGAGATTTGGGATTTAACCCAGGCATATTGATGCACAATCAAGTGATTAGAAGTTGTGCACCGCCATCTCTCCTAGTCCCGAGGTAGAAATTTTACATGAAAATTTCTGACCCCGCCGGGAATCGAACTCGGGCCGGCTAATCTGAAGGCAGACACACTATCACAGAGCTCGGCGGACTGAACGGCTCATATGTTGAGGCTCATCTGTATTTCAGTTAATCCATTTATATTTGTCTTAAACAATTAACTTTCTTTTTTCTTTAATGTATCACATCACATTATATTGTACATGTTTATTGTATTCAGGACCCTTCTGGTCACTCAAATTCTTTGAGCTGATGTCTATAATTTAGAATTTATATATATATATATATATATATATATATATACATATATATATATATATATATATATATATATATATATATATATACTGCGTGTTCAGTTCAAAGTGTGTCATGGCTCGCTGTATGCCGTCATGTGGCTAGTCGATGACCCTAGAGAATTCAGTCTTCCTACACTTCCACAGAGGCGTATTACTTACGTGCCAGAGAAGTTGCCTAGCAAGTACGGCGTTCATTCTGAAGAGTACTTACCGATACGTACTGTAACACCTGTAGTGGCAGGAATGTGAACTGTTTGGAAACACGTACTGAGGTGAGTTTTTTCTTACTGTCGGGATATGTGGAGAGGGTTAAGACGATTACTTACGTATTTGTTGACATTAACTTGGACGGTCAACATGGACACGGAGCATTTGATCTGTGTTGTGGAATGTTGCCGTATGCAACCGATGATAACAAATACCCTGCGTACGACTTGCCCGCGCAAAACACAGTTCGAAAGAGGTTATGGTAGCACACAGACCGTACAGATCCCCATCTGTTACTACGACGTTCAAGATATACCGTACACGTTCTCAAGTTCAGATTGAAGAACGCCTTGAATAATAGGCAACTTCTCTGACATATAAGCTGAAACTCGCTTCAAATCGGTAACTCAACAACAGTGACGTCATGACACACTTTGAAATGAACACCCAGTATATACAGTATGTGTGTGTGTGTGTGTGTGTGTGTGTAAATCATCTCGCGACTCCCCTCCGCTCTTTACATGATCCCCGAGGGGGTTGCAACCCACATTTTGGGAACTACTGCTGTACATATCAGGACTCAAAACGTTAATAAGAATCATCAAATTTCAGATAATCGATAGAAATAACGAGTGCTGCAGGTAAGAATCCATTTTTAAATGTGTAGAGAAATATTAATGAAACGGGAAACGAGTAAGTGGATGAAAAAGTAGTAGACTAATAAATTTCAGAAATTTCTGAGGCACTTGCTCCCTCTCTGGGTACGGTTTAGTTCCGCGACATCCGCGTGTCTTCGGATTGCACTGTAGTTATATTACTGCAACAAAGACTGCTCTCTGAAAATATTTTATTGAAAGACGATGCTGTAAATAACGAAATATTCTTCATGCTAGCAGCTTTGTGTGGCCACCATAGGGTATAACAGAAGTCGAAAGGTTTACACCGCCATCGAGGTATAGAAAAGTCATGCGATATCCATTGAGGTTTATTTTAATGCAAATTCGTTCGAGATTTATCGTACGTATGTTGGCGGCGCTGTTGTCATTTTATAGATCTCCTGCTGAATCCATATTTTTTTCTTAAGCATGCTATCCTTGTTCGGATTTTGATTTTTTTGCTACATAGGCAATTTTAGTCCGACTATTTCGTTTATATGACGTCATTCCATTTTCGACCAATGAAGTGTAATTCAATTTTGAATTCCAACCAATCACAGTCAGACTTTGCGATAATTTTTGCAGCTAGATTTATCGCTATCAATTTATCGCATGGTCGTTCCTTTTGTTTAGTCGTTGTCTCCAACAGTTTCCCGGTAAATTGATGATCATGAATACATTAAGATGCAACTACACGGTTAAACTTTTCTTTCAACTTTAAAGCAATGAATGCAGATTGATATTTAATATTAATTAATATATTTACGCAGTGAAGACGACGTTCAAAACGGCGCACCATGTAGACACAAAATCTTCATGCATCTTAATTGAACGTACCTTTTAAACTTGATTCTTTCAATATTCTTCCCAGGTTGCACGCATACGCGATTGGAATATTGAACTGTGTAGATGCAGCTTTAGTTCCGTTACACACTACAGCGAGAATGCGTTTGTCGAGCTATAAAAATGCTTTGGTGTAGCACTGATTGTAACGGTCGAAATAAGACACAGTTGACATTGGTCCTGTTCCCACAGGTAACATAACCTATAAGTAGCCTATATAATTGTATCTTGTGAATAAAATGAAACATTTAATAGAAAGTCAGATGTTCAAATTTATGTAACATCATCGCATATCAACCCCAATGACCTTGCATAGTAATAATAAGGTCTTTTCATCAAACTGCCTTCCGTATGGCGTAATAAAATTCGTGTTTTAATTAGGCCTATATATACAGAGATGGCTTCACTGTGTAGCAACATGTCTCACTGTGAATACATAAGCATTGGTATGTAGCTGTCCCCACTGTTACTGTTAAAATTAAATTATGATTTCAGCAGATAATGAAAATGTATTTATGTTATTATAATAATAAGAGAAAAGTGCAGTACATGTAATTAACATTGTTAAACCTGTATTCCGCTTTTCGCAATTGGCATTACTGAATTTCTTTATTGCAGTAATCGATATTCATCTACGAGTATTTCAACTTCACAATGTCTGAATAGGTTAAGTATTCGTTAATAAACAATTATTAACTTTTGTGATCGAATTTTAGGGATATATTATTTACATTTTTATTTTATTCACGAAATAGTCCTAATAAATGGCACTCGAGGTCTGAGATTTCTCAGGTAAATCTCAGGCCTCTCGTGACATTACTACAGATAAACTAGACGTCTAGCCGATCTCGAGCGATTTTGTATCAGCTTGTCATCACGAATCACCAAACATAATTTCACAAACACTCCCTAACTCCACCTCACTTCATCTGTTATTATCTGCGATAGTAAAAATAGACTGGGATGAGGTTTTGGAGTTAATACGAATCTGCGATGCTGATATGGTACTTGCTGTTTATAAGGCAGCTACTCATCTGAAGTGGATCTTGTCTATTTCTGGGCTGAGATAGGATGGCCCACCTGTCAGCGTCGGATTCGCGAATGTCACCCAGTCCGCAACAAAATGTAATGGAAACATAATTAGTGTTTCACACTAAATTTATTTAGGTTACTAATAGTGGAGCTAAGAACAGCAAAAAGACTTAAGTGAAATTAGCAGGAAGAATAAATATGGATCAGCAATTACAAAAGGGGCCGAGAAAAGAAGAAGAAGAGAGATAAGATAGTCCGGGTCAGCTCACTTAATACCCTAGGATGCTATGCGTAGACATTTCGCTAGCCCGCGCTACGAGCGTACTAAACTAGCCGCGGCTATCGACTGATTACTTGTACAGGATTCATATCATATCATATCATATCATATCATATATCATATCATATCATATCATATAACATATCATATCATATATCATATCGCTAACACTGGTTTATGAATATGAAAAACGTTAGTTCGCTGATCATCCACCAGAAGCCCGCGCTAAGAATGTCTATGAATATGGCCCCTAAGGGCGAAACCTAACCATTTTTCCCCCATTACTACATAAGCTAGTGGATTATGGTGATTTTCTAGTTTGCAGGTTGAATTTTCTTTTGCCAACTTCGTTTCGAATTTTGGTACTGAGAAATACCACAAATGCTAGTGATTTTATAACTGTTACGTTGGCAGCAGTGACACAAGTTGTCGGTTGTTTAAATTCTGAAAATTCAAATTGTTCTAGATTTCTGAGCCCATTGCTGGAAGCTAGTGAAATTTGAACATACTAATTATTAATTAATATCAGTATTAATATTAATACATAATAGTTATTGTGTGTGTTGCTTTGTGTTGTGTTTACAATTTCAAGATTAGAGTCAGGTAGGCTAAGTGTAAATAAATATATTAACATATTTCGTGTGATACATGCCCTTGAGTAATCGACAGAAATATCATTTCACATTTTAATTAATTTCTTTCTTGTTTAGACTTTTATTACAATAATGGAGTAAATATTCTAAAGCATATATTTCAACATTGTTGCCATATTTAGCGATAAGTCGCTAAATCTAGGGAATTTTGAATCAGTCTCGGCGTCAAATTTTGTAAAATACGATTAGCGACTTTTCTGCTGATTTTTATATTCTTACGCTTTTTCCTTTCTTTTAAGTTAAAACATTCAACTGAAGTCATGCACTTCTTAGTTTTAGAAGAGGCATGGGTGCATAACTGAGTCGTCTAATGATTCATACGTGAAAGCCCAGATCTCATATATTTGTGATCAGTGATCAGGGGTGAAAGATGCTGATTCAATGATTCTCACGTGACGAGTCGCGAGCTCCAGCTAATTCTTGGTTCTTTCCCGCACGCGGAGATTTTCCACTCCGAACCAACCTGAGGCAGTTGAGTTTTGGAATTTTGTGCCGACAGTTCGTGTGAAGCAAGTGAGAATGTAGTTTTAGCTGTTTTTAATATATTTTAACATACAAGATTTAAAAAGTGTTAGATTTCACAAAAAAAAAAATTGTGGTCAAACGCTTAGGTGAAAATTTCCACACTTACTATTAGCCAGAAAGTGTAGTGTCAATGATTGGATCAAGTGCAGTGTATTCACGATCAGATGTTCCCACATCTTCCACCTCAACATCACAGCCGTCAACAATACAACCAGACTCCGCAGAAGAGGGTGACGACGAGGAAATTATATTTTTCTCTGCATGTGTATGCTTTTCTTATTTTTATTTAGTGATATTTATTATTAATTTTTAGCGACATTTCTGGGGATTTTTTAACAAACTTTGGAAAAATTTAGCTACTTTTTGTTAAAATTTTAGCGAGATCGTAGGGCGATATGTTGGCAACAGTGCATTTCAAAATGACATTCGTTTTCGGAGTTCATACTAATCATTTCACGTGATCAAACAATACATTTTTAGGTTAGATCTCATGAATCATAAACTGTTTAATCAGAGTAGTGAATTTTAATATTAGATCATACACTAAACTGCTAACTACTAACATAATGTGCGAGAGCTCCATAAGAAAAAGATACTCTTTCACATTCAATCTTTTAGAAAACACCTCCCCAACATAAAGATGAGATGTGGTAAATAAGCAAGACATCGTTAATAATAATAATAATAATAATAATAATAATAATAATAATAATAATAATAATAATAATAATAATATCATTACAGAGAATTGGATTCATTTGGAAATTAATTCCACAGTTAAGTAGGCCTGCTTTATAAGCCAATTACCTAATTGCGTATTTTCCGAGATTTCCTCCAACTTAAGGCGAATGTCAGATAATTTTCGTCTCATCTTGCCAAAAAAAAAAAAATAATAATAATAAAAAAAAATAAAAAAAAAAATAATAATAATAATAATAATAATAATAATAATAATAATTTCAGTAACGCCAATATTGTATACACTCTAAGCAAACTAGCAAGTATCAGGCGAACATCCATGCGGTAAGCATAAAAACTGTCCAAATCAAGCTTTCAGGTATAACTCCCTGTAAAGTTGATTTGAATAATTTCGAGGGACGTTTAACCAAAGATCCCGGGTTCGATACCCGGCCCCGGAACAATTTTTCCCTCGAAATTATCCAAATCAACTTTACAGTGAGTTATACCTGAAAGCTTGATTTGGATAATACACGTCACTCTTCGTTAACAGAAAACCACAATTAAAGTCACACAGAGTTAGTGTGCACTCAATGTTGTCAGCACAGTTTGAGGTCTGTGGATATAGAGGGGAAAATTGGATCGGTGTCTGGTAGAGTTCTTGGGTAGCTCAGTTGGTAGAGCGTTGATACGTTTAACAAAAGGTCCCGGATTCGATTCCCGGCCCCGGAACAATTTTTCCCTCGAAATTAATCATTTGATGATGAAATTATTCATCAAAACTGTCGTTTAACCATTTCGTTCGTCTGAATACCACTTAAATAAGAGGACCAAGAAACAAATTGCCTTGTGGTTATTAGAGGTCACGGACCTGAGGTGGTTGTTACGCCGATCTTTGCTAGCTCAGCTAGTAAGGCGACTGGCTGCGAGCTGAACAGCCAAGGATTTGATGCCCGGCAGAGATAAGCGACTTCGTATGCCATGACGCTTGAAATGATTCTCGGGACCCGCTCTTCCATGAAATCGGTACCGCGAGTTGGCAAGCGCTTCGCGTGTGGTGCTGCAAACGTATGTACTCCGTGATACTTCGTGATCTGCTCGCTGAGTGGCAGTAAACTCTTGTGCAAAGCTATGAATAATTATATTACACCGTGCAAATTGATTTGTGAAACACATTTAGGCAGTAACTTACTTCTTGTTACTTTTTTTTTTTTTTTCTTATACATTCTTCCATTTATACTCGTACTTCTGCATATTTCTTCATCTTACCAGTTTTTAATGTCATATGTTTTCCTTTCTTATTCTAATTCCAATTCTGTCTCTTAATTTTTTTTTTTCTCTCTAATTCATCCGCATTTTTCACCATTACGCTTTTTGCTTTCACTCTTCCGCTTTTTATTTTTCTTTCACTCTTCCGAATCATTTTCGTTCATTCTTCCGCTTTCTTTTCCTCACACTTTTCCGCTTTATATTTCTTTCACTGTTCCGCTTTATTTTTCTTTCACTCTTCTGCTTTATTTTTCTTTTACTCTTTCGCTTTCTTTCTTTTCCTCTCACTCTTCCGTTTTATTTTTCTTTAACTCTTCTGATTTATTTTTCTTTAACTCTTCCGCTCTATTTTTCTTTCACTCTTTCTCTTTATTTTTCTTTCACTCTTCCGCTTTATTTTTCTTTCACTGTCCCGCTTTATTTTTCTTTCACTATTCCGCTTTATTTTTCTTTCACTGTTCCGCTTTATTTTTCTTTCACTCTTGCGCTTTATTTTTCTTTCACTCTTCTGCTTTATTTTTCTTTTACTCTTTCGCTTTCTTTCTTTTCCTCTCACTCTTCCGTTTTATTTTTCTTTAACTCTTCTGATTTATTTTTCTTTAACTCTTCCGCTCTATTTTTCTTTCACTCTTTCTCTTTATTTTTCTTTCACTGTCCCGCTTTATTTTTCTTTCACTCTTCCGCTTTATTTTTCTTTCATTGTCCCGCTTTATTTTTCTTTCATTGTTCCGCTTTATTTTTTTTCACTCTTCCGCTTTATTTTTCTTTCACTGTCCCGCTTTATTTTTCTTTCACTATTCCGCTTTATTTTTCTTTCACTGTTCCGCTTTATTTTTCTTTCACTCTTCCGCTTTATTTTTCTTTCATTGTTCCGCTTTATTTTTTTTCACTCTTCCGCTTTATTTTTCTTTCACTGTTCCGCTTTATTTTTCTTTCACTGTTCCGCTTTTTTTTTCTTTCACTGTTCAGCTTTATTTTTCTTTCACTGTTCCGCTTTATTTTTCTTTCACTCTTCCGCTTTATTTTTCTTTCACTGTTCCGCTTTATTTTTCTTTCACTCTTCCGCTTTATTTTTCTTTCACTCTTCCGCTTTATTTTCTTTCACTGTTCCGCTTTATTTTTCTTTCACTGTTCCGCTTTATTTTTTTTCACTGTTCCGCCTTATTTTTCTTTCACTCTTCCGCTTTTTTTGTTTCACTGTTCCGCTTTATTTTTCTTTCACTCTTCCGCTTTATTTTTCTTTCACTCTTTCGCTTTCTTTCTTTTCCTCTCATTCTTCCGCTTTATTTTTTTTAACTCTTCACCTTTATTTCTCTTTCACTCTTCCGCTTTATTTTTCTTTTGCTCTTCCGCTTTATTTTTCTTTTACTCTTCCGCTTTATTTTTTTAACTCTTCCGCTTTATTTTTCTTTTACTCTTCCGCTTCATTTTTCTTTTACTCCTCCGCTTTATTTTTCTTTTACTCTTCTGCTTTATTTTTCTTTTACTCTTCTGCTTTATTTTTCTTTTACTCTTCTGCTTTATTTTTCTTTTACTCTTCTGCTTTATTTTTCTTTTACTCTTCCGCTTTATTTTTTTTAAATCTTCCGCTTTATTTTTCTTTTGCTCTTCCGCTTTATTTTTCTTTTGCTCTTCCGCTTTATTTTTCTTTTACTCTTCCGCTTCATTTTTCTTTTACTCCTCCGCTTTATTTTTCTTTTACTCTTCTGCTTTATTTTTCTTTTACTCTTCTGCTTTATTTTTCTTTTACTCTTCCGCTTTATTTTTTTTAAATCTTCCGCTTTATTTTTCTTTTGCTCTTCCGCTTTATTTTTCTTTTGCTCTTCCGCTTTATTTTTCTTTTACTCTTCCGCTTTATTTTTTAACTTTTCCCCTTTATTTTTCTTTCACTCTTCCGCTTTATTTTTCTTTTGCTCTTCCGCTTTATTTTTTTAACTCTTCCGCTTTATTTTTCTTTTACTCTTCCGCTTTATTTTTCTTTTACTCTTCCGCTTTATTTTTCTTTTACTCTTCCGCTTTATTTTTCTTTTACTCTTCCGCTTTATTTTTTTAACTCTTCTGCTTTATTTTTCTTTCGCTCTTCCGCTTTATTTTGCTTCCGCTTTATTTTTTTTAACTCTTCCGCTTTATTTTTCTTTCACTCTTTCGCTTTATTTTTCTGTTTTTCTGTTTATTTCACTCTTCTGCTTTCCTTTTCTTTTTTCTTTCACTATTCCGCTCTTTTTTCTGTCACTATTCCGCTTTCTTTTTTTCTTTCATTCTTCCACTTCCTTTTTGTTTTTCTTTCACTCTTCCGCTTTCTTTTTCTTTTAATCTTCATCTCTCCTTTGATTCATACTAAGTTTTTTTTTATTTTTACAGGTTTCTTCTTACTGTTCTTTTTCTCTCTCTTTTTTCCCTTATATTGACTCTTACTGAACATTTACCTCATAAGCAGTGTTGAAGTTCTTCACGAGTGGATAGCCTACAGTCATTAATTCCACATGAATTACTGTTAGTTGATAGGCTACTATCATTAATTCCATCAGTATTAAGCTTACTGGTCCAGTCGATAGGCTATTGACATTAATTCTATATTATATTGCTCGTCCTGACGATAGAGCACTGTCAGTAATTCCATACGTGCTACTGCCAGTCAATAGGCTACCGTCATTACTAGGTATGTTACTGTTGGAATCAATAGGTTACTGTCATTAATTCCATAATTATTACTGGCTGATTCGATAAAAGAAAAACTGCTAGGACTTATTCTGTTTTGTTGTCCGATACTTCAATATACGTAAAGTGACATCAAAAACTTTTTCCTTGCATTTTTAACTACTGTAGGGTGCTATTCATAGACATTTCGCAGCACGCGCTACGAGCGTGCTAAGCTAGCCCTGGCTATCCACTGGTTACTTGTACAGAATTCAAATCATATCCTATCGCTAACACTGGTTTATGAATACGAAAAACGCTGATCACCTACCGAAAGCCCGCGCTGAAAATGTCTATGAATACGGCCCTGTATGTCCTAATTATTGTACCTTGCAGTATAAAGTATTACCATGGCAACTAAAATTTACCATTAAGCAAAGCCTGCATGATGTAGTCTAAAAACAAGGTACAATAAAAATGTAAGGAAAAAGTTTTTGATGTCGCTGTATAACTGCACTGCAATAATTAATTTTGAAGACATGAGTGACTAATTCATCAGGTTTTGTACGATATGGACATTGGTCCTTCTCGTAACAATGATAGATCCCCTAGTAGATATTAGCACTGTATCAATAATTCGACGTGTATCAGTGGCCTATTCGTCAATAGATTATGTAATGCGCCCATCAGTTTATCTCTCCAAGCAATCACTGAGATCGCCACATGCAGCCGGTAGCATTGTAGTCCGCGACTCATTGTTCAACCGTTTCGAAGTAACGGTCTGTGAGTTTTTGTTACAGAAATATTTGAAATGAATATTCCAAGGTGATTTCAAAAAATTATATGAATAAAGCTAATTTTATTTTCAAATTCCATATCCTCTATGTCTATTCAGTTCAGAAAGTTAAACTCAAGAAAAAAAATACCATCACCACCAACAACAACAAAAACCACACACCATTATTATCTGCTGTCAAGATTGTTTTTTTTTTTTACCCGTCCCGTTCTTAAATCGTATAGGGATAGTATATCAATACTAAGTCTGATCCGTTTGCGAGACAAAATCTCTGTAAAAATTGTATTCGAGGGTGATTTGAAACATGGGAGTTTTGTATAATTGTTTTTACAAATAAAAGAAAATCAGATTGTCACTTAGTAGACTGAATAAACAAAACGCAGTTTCCCCTACGCCAAATTTTCAAATCAACTTCATTAAAATGAAACTTTTAGAAATACATTTTCAATCACGAAACGAGTGTTATGAAACGAGAAAATCTCATAAGACGATCCAAAAAAAAAATTCCTTAGAATGAAGCCTACTTTCCCTATTTTCCTATATTGCGTATGTTTTCCCTAAATCTAGGGAAATTTGCCTAGGGTTGGCAACACTGTGACTACAGCTGGTGAAAACGCAAGAGATATATATCGCAGCTGGCAGAAAATATAAGCATCGTGTGCTTCTTATCGCTTACTTCACCGTACAGTAAGCTACCGCGGTACGTGTCGCATATTAAGTCTAGTTAAAAGAAGGGCAATGCAATACGTATAGTAGGCTACTTAGCTGGGGTGTCGCACATTGTCAGCTTGCGCTCAAAAGCGACATGTATGTTGTGTTCAAGATTCTGAACTGCTCAAAATCCAAACGAGCGAGTATTACCATATTAATCAGTTACCGTAAACTACATTACGAAAACATTTTGACCATAATACTGTGACCATACTCGGAGCATCTACTTTGTTAACAAAATATCGGTTAAAGGTGTGATTAATTGCACAGTTTTAAGTTCCTGTTCCTTTTTTTTCTGTTTATGCTAACTTGAGTCTCGTCCATCAGTATTCCAAGCAATACAAAATCTCACGGAGAAAACTGTCTACTGAATCTTGTAGTGTATTGCTATTGCGTGTGTGTTTATTTCAGAAATGTCCGTTAAATTTTTAGAAAAAAAAAAACATTTCATTTAGATCATTCCCTGATAAATTGATTCGTAAATGCTTAATATGGTATACATTCGTCCATTAGTTCAGGAGAAATCGCTGTACACAAACTAGTATCAAAATTATATTTGTGCGAGATCGTGCGTATTTCCTTGGTTTCCGCACAAAACCAATCCGCGGAAAATGTAAAATTCTACATTCAGTATTCCCAACCTAACACACATAACAATTTCCCTCTTACCGCTTAAGTGACATAGCCTATTGATTTTACTGTTTTAGGCTTTTAACATGTTATTTTTAGAGACGTTCAATATAGTAATAATTATAAATTGGAAACTTACCACTGCAATTTCACCTAAATTGCACTGTTAATTATTGTTTTTAAATATATGCAAAAATTAAGTAAACTCTAAAACTCCACTAAAGTTACTGCATTCGTGATGCAAGTAACATTAAGGAAACCGTGAAAAAATCAACAAGACCGGCAAAATTAAACTTGCCGATGTTATTACTGCAATATGTTATATAAATAATATTGTTAAAATATTAAAATGAAAAATAAATCATTACATAACTTTACCGTTTGTTTTAAGTTCGCATTTATAGACTGGGGGGGGGGGGGGGAAGACAGACTTATATCACGGCCTGCTGGAGTATAGTAAACACAGAAAACATTTTAAAGCAACAATGTTGAAGATAGATATTTTTGTTTTGCAAATTTGCCGTCATTGAACAGAAACCAAGATGGAGATTTCATTGCAACTAATTAGAAATTCCTCTTTCAGGTATGTAATAAACGGTCTTCGCACAAAATAATATACGATACACGAGCGGTATGTTTTCTTTCAATTCTCGGACATGAAAACTTCAACATACCGCTCTTGTAGCGCATATTACTATTATATCACTCCCTGATATACTCACTCGTAGATTCTGAAATCGCTGTACACAGACAGACTACTACGTATTAAATGATTGTATATTATGGACAACATACTCGGATAAAGTGAATTGTAAATATTTAGTATCTATCCAATAGTTCAGCACAAATCGCTATACACAGACTACTAGCTTACTGAACTTATTATATTTTATATTACTTTCTGATAAATTTATTCGTAGATACTAAATATGAACAAAATTCGTCCAATAGTTTAGTAGAAATCTCTGTAAACAGACAAACCAGTACTGAAATTATTATATTTCATGTACATCATTCTCTGATAAATTGACTGGTAGATATTGAATATAAACCAAATCCGTTCAATAGTTCAGTAGAAATCTCTGTACACAGACAGACTAGTACTAAAATTATTATATTTCATGTACATCATTCTCTGATAAATTGACTGGTAGATATTGAATATAAACCAAATCCGTTCAATAGTTCAGTAGAAATCTCTGTACACAGACAGACTAGTACTAAAATTATTATATTTCATGTACATCATTCCCTGATAAATTGACTGGTAGATATTGAATATGAACCAAATCCGTTCAATAGTTTAGTAGAAATCTCTGTACACAGACAGACTAGTACTAAAATTATTATATTTCATGTACATCATTCCCTGATAAATTGACTGGTAGATATTGAATATGAACCAATTCGTCCAATAGTTTAGTAGAAATCTCTGTACACAGACAGACTAGTACTAAAATTATTATATTCCATGTACATCATTCCCTGATAAATTGACTGGTAGATATTGAATATGAGCCAAATCCGTTCAATAGTTTAGTAGAAATCGCTGTACACAGACAGACTAGTACTAAAATTATTATATTTCATGTACATCATTCCCTGATAAATTGACTGGTAGATATTGAATATGAACCAAATCCGTTCAATAGTTTAGTAGAAATCGCTGTACACAGACAGACTAGTACTAAAATTATTATATTTCATGTACATCATTCCCTGATAAATTGACTGATAGATATTGAATATGAACCAAATCCGTTCAATAGTTTAGTAGAAATCGCTGTACACAGACAGATTAGTAATAAAATTATTATATTCCATGCACATCATTCCCTGATAAATTGACTCGTAGATATTGAATATGAACCAAATCCGTTCAATAGTTTAGTAGAAATCGCTGTACACAGACTAGTACTGAAATTATATTTAGACCTAATGGACAACAATCTCAGATATATTGAATTGTAAATACTGTAGGGCCGTATTCATAGACATTTTTAGCGCGGGTTTCCGGTGGATGATCAGCGTTTTTCGCATTCATAAACCAGTGTTAGCGATAGGATATGATTTGAATTCTGTACAAGTAACCAGTGGATAGCCGGGGCTAGCTTAGTACGCTCGTAGCGCGTGCTGCGAAATGTCTATGAATAGCACCCTTAGTATCTATCCTGTATTTTAACACAAATCACTGTGCGTAGACAACACAACCGAAGCCATTTTTGTGACATCAAGAATAACGAAGACACGCATTTTAACGAAAATGTCGAACTCCGTTTTTACTGCACCACAATACGTTGTACGAGCATAATGGGGAAGTAAACATCGTTGCCAACAGCGATTTTTCGTGCTCCGCATTAGCTTAACGAGTAAAATTGATTAAATGTGTATTATTAATAATTATATGCATAGGAATTTTGCGATGTTTTAGTCTTCACAACAGCAAAATAATCATTCTTTATATTATTTCATGTTTTTCACTGTTGTGGATTGGGAGTAGTACTATAACTGTAGGAGTATTATAGAAATAAATATATGGAAAGAGGTAATAAAATAGGAAATTTAGAAGTGAAGCGAAGAGAAAAAGATAAATACGTAAATAAACAGAGGATAGAATATTAGAAAAAAAAACTTATGTAAGTGTTGTAAAATAGAGATAAGGGAAATGTAAACAATTAATTCAGGAGAAAATAGTTGAAAAAGAATGATAAGAGTAGGTAGATTTGAGAATAGAGAAGAAAATGAATAAATAATGTGAATTATTAAGGAAAGGAATATGCAATATTTAATACGAAAGCTAGAAATGGGAGAGGTATGAGAGAATAGAAGAGGATAGATAAGGAAGGATATATAGCAATTCAGTTAAAACAGAAGAATAGGAAGTAATCAAGAAATACTTGGCAAATGAATATAGAAAAGGGTGGTATGTATCAAAGGGATGGTGGCTCGAAAAGCAGAAATGTGAAGGTCCATCATAACTGTGAATTGTAAACTTGGCTGACAAATTCATATCATATCATATCATGTCATATCATATCATATCATATATCATATCATATCATATATCATATCATATCATATATCATATCATATCATATCATATCATATCATATCATATCATATCATATCACATCATATCATATATCATATCATATCATATCATATCATATCATATATCATATCATATCACATATCATTATCATATCATATCATCATATCTTATAATATATTATATCATATATCATATCATATCTTTCTTTACATTAATATTATACCTGTCAATTTAGCGAATTCTGCATTATTTTAATATCGGATTTTCTAGAATCAAAGTGGCAACACTGAAAGTAGACAACCTGTCCAGTGCACGAATTTCCATTCAGTTGATGTGGATTGGGTTGTTGACTGTCCCTGAACCATTTCTTTTTTTCTTTCGGTGAAAGGCGTGGAGATTTCGATTTGTTCATTAAGCGTTTACCTCTGTGGTTTGGAAACAACAGAATCGTCATACGTCACCTGTCCACAAGCTCGCTTTAGAAGAAATATTGAACATTTCAGATAAGTAAAACGACCCTGACACACACATCCCGCAGGTAGTTAAACGTAATGGTCTCGCTTATCTGTGTGGCTCGCATACCATAGCCCTCGTGTCTCCCGACTCAAATGCGCTGGCCTTTCCCACAGGTAATTCGCAACAGTCTTACTACCGTCAGCTTTTACCACGGCTTTGGAAAAAAAGATCGATTTTATTCGTATTAGTAAAAAAGAATGCGATAGAAACCTGGGGCAGATCGGGTAGGTAATATTTTTCAGTCATTTATTTAGCAATCTCTTATTTTCATTTACTTAAATTTATCGTATTCCATAGACCTTACATTAGCATTGAAGCTTTAAGATGTGGAACAAGTCAAAATTTTACAAGATTACAATTTTTTGGCGAGATGAAGTGAGGTGAGGCCGAGGATTCGCGTCGTGTTTCTTGGTAATCTTCAAAATTCCAATTTATCACTTATTATTTTTATTTTTTATCCAAATATTGAAACCCTATTTTACCTTTGGTATATTAGGGTTGTAATTTGTTACATGTGAAATACATTTTGTAGTGATAATACACAATTTTAAAGAATTAATAGTAGGTGTGAATCATAGTTACAATATAAATACACTAATTAAGAGACAGTAAACAATACTAAATACGTTATGCAATAATTACTTTCAGTTAAAACAAAATGAAGTAAAATTAGAAATTATAATCGAAGGTGTAGAGAAATTACAAGATTATTACATTAATTTGTGATCTTATACATAATTTTAAGCAATATTAATGAGATAATGCACAGAATTGGCGTAGTTACAAATAAAATACCTATTATATAGTTGGTTTGCGATAGTAAAGAAAAAATAAAAACAAAATTACTTATGGTTACAAACTATATACCTGTCATCAAATACTCAACAATAGTAAAATCTATAATACAAACATAGTTATTGTTGTCATTACTATTATTATGTCCCAAAGATAGACACCTTGTTTTACATAGTGCATTAGGATTTTATAACATCATTAATTTATATACAATTAACAGCTACAGTCTTGCGTGGATGTGGTGTATAAACTCTGTGAATTGTTTGTAACAACATTTTTTTCTAAGAAAATGGTAAAGGGGTGTGGAGTAATTTAAATTGCAATCCGAGATATGATATCTTAAAAAGTGTCTTTTCCTTTCGAACACTGGACAGTGAAAAATCAAATGTTCAACAGTCTGATTCTCTTTGCATATGCACAGAGATTCTTCTGCACTTTTGATCCTAAATCTTTCAAAGTAGGAACCGAATTTTCCGTGGCCGGTCATAAATTGGGTGTAAAAGAAGTCGGTTGAGAACTGACTGCAACATAGTCTGTCTTGTACATTGGGAAAGAATAATTTCTTGGTCACAGAGCCTTTAACACTAGAGTTCCAGTATGTATTCCACTTGAGTGTAGTTGTGTGCTTGATCTTCTGCTTGATGTACGAAATAGGACAGGTGGAATATTTATATTCTGAGTTGGTTGAGGCCGCTTGCTTCGCTAATGTATCCGCTCTTTCGTTTCCTTCAGTACCTGTGTGGCCGCGCACCCACATTAAGCAAATACGACCTTCAAATTTAAGTATTAGGGATCTGATTTCGACGGCTATAGAATGCAAGTTGTATTTATCGTCAATGGTTTGTAAGGCAGATTGAGAGTCGCTGTGAATACATGAGTCAATCCCGTTGGTAATGCTCCATTTCACTGCTTGCAAGATGGCAAAGAGTTCTGCTTGGAACACGGAGCACATGGGCGCCAGGCGGAACGTGGCAGAGTGGACTTCAGTAGTGTTGTAGTAGGTAACAAAAGCACAGCCCACCAAGGTGACGTCGTTCTCCTTTTGCAACCGAGAGCCGTCAGTATAGATGTTGTATTCATGTCGATCTGTACATGTATTTGATGCACGGTGAAAATCTTTCGGATGACCAGTTAATTGAAAATGTGATCTTTTTTCCACCTCAAGATATGATTCTTGTTCTATAAATATCCCATTTCTTTTCACGTTAGAGATTTCAGCTTTAGCCATGGCTGTTAAAAACAATGGTGGTATACCCGCGATCACTAGGGCTGCGTCTGTCGATGTGGTTCTGTAAGCCTTCGTGATTCGTAGAATGAATCCACGCTGGATTTGTATTAATTTATTTTGAACCCACTTTTTGTGAAGTATATTTTGAAATGCCGAGACACAGTATAATATCAATGGTTCGAAAGCGCCATGATATATTGTTCGCAATATATCAGGACTAAGACCCCAGGTTGGTCTGGTGGCCCTATGCAAAGCAGATTGAAACTGGTGTGATTTAGTGACTAGTGAATCAATATGTGCCTTAAAAGACATACGTTTGTCGAGAGTGACGCCTAAATACAAGAGTGTCTCTACTATGTCGATATCCTTCATGTCCATCTGTATGTGTGGTAGGTCGTAATTTCTTTTCCTTGTAATCAGCAAGGCTTTTGTCTTAAGAGGGTTGAACTGTAGTTTGTTGTCTTTTCCCCACTTGGATATGGAAGTCAGCGTTTCATTGGCTTTGTTTTCAATACAGTTTATATTGTCAGCTGTTATTAGGACGAGAGCGTCATCAGCATATGCTATTAATTGACAATCATTTGGCAGATCCATCTGTAGCAGGTCGTCATATAAGATATTCCAAAGCCCTGGACTACAGCAGGAACCCTGGGGACATCCTTTATTAACGTCTTTCATTAGAGTAGTAGTTCCTATCGTGAGTTGTACTTTGCGATTGCTAAAGTAATTTTTGATTAGGTTATATAGGTTTCTAGGACAACCTTTTTTCTTCAGTTGAGACATAATTTTAGGCCACCAAGCGTTGTCAAATGCCCCCGAAATGTCCAGTGATATGAGTAATCCGAACTGCCGACGTCTTAGAGTTTGATTTGCCCAGTTCACAACATGAAGCACTGCATCTTCTGTGGATTTTTGCGGTGTGAACCCATATTGATTCCCTTTTAACATATTTGTATTATACAAGTTATACATAATTCTATCTATAATAAGTTTCTCCAAGAGTTTTCCCATAACAGGTAGTAGACAGATAGGCCGATAGGCGTTTGCTGTTCGGTTATGACAGTGCGGTTTTGGTATTATTTTAACATTTGCGATTTTCCAGCAGTCAGGAAAGACTTGCAATGACATACATTTATTGAAAATACTCACAAAGAGATCGGCACAGCTCGTATGTACATTTTTAATTATATTGGCAGAGATTGCATCAATCCCTGGTGCTTTTTTATCATTCAATTTTTTTATTGCCCTCTCTACCTCTTCTGCTGTGAATTGTGGTTCATCTTCCGTGTCAGGTAACAGCTCGGATTCAAGTCTGGTACGCTTGTGCACATCCGTGTCTATAGAATCATCAGGAAAGAATTTATTGATTAGGACACTAGCTGTTTCGTATGTATTAGAGGTAAACCCGTTGTCGGTTTGGATAGTATTGAGAGATCTGTTGAAGTTCTCGGGTTTTCGACACATTTTATAAATTATACCCCATGGGTTTTGTGGACTTTGCGATGAGCAGAACTCCTTCCATGCCTTAGTTTTAGCCTGCAAAATTTTGTTTTTGTAATCAGTTTTAATGTTGTTGTAAAATTGCTCGTATTTAATTCGAAGCGTTTCACATTTACATCGTTTGTATCGTCTGTGGCTGGCTAACACTCGTTTCCTCATTATGTTTAACTCTGCGGTCCACCAGTAGTTTTTGATCGCGGTTTGAGATTTCTTTGGCAGATGAGCTTCACATAGTTCTGTTATGTTTCTAGTCAGTTGTTCTATAGCTGAGTTAAGTGATTCCGGCGTGTTGCTATTATTAATGTTTATGGATGTTCGACGCAGTTTGAGTCGTGCTGCTCTTTGGAATCGCGACCATTTGACGTTGTTGGTTTTGTAAATGCGTGCACTTCCTGCATTAGTATATAACTTCAATTTATCACTTAACCCTTAAATTGGCGAAACTTTTCATACCAGTCTCTTAACGTGTCGGACTGCAAAGAAAACTAATGCAATGATCATGAGTCTATCTTGCAGCCTCCTGCGCCGACTTCTCCCGTGCATGCTGCTCACGCTTTTGCTCAGTTGGTGTATTGCAGTCTTGGGCATAAAGGGGAAGGGAAAAGGAAAAGAGATATCCCCGCCCATGTTCTTTCCATTTCACCGCTTTAGAAACGAACACATACTAAAGCACTGTGCATCAGTGGTGGATTTTAGGCGACCAGCGAGAGCCGAAAGCAATGATGCATGCCTTACACAATCCGTCACTCAGCAGTGCTTGCCTTAGGTCTACTCGTACATAACTGTCTCTGCTGGGGAATGTGGTGTGGGGAGTTAAGGAGTAGTCTGTAGTACCTCAATTAAGGTATTAACGCCCAGGCGTGGTATATTGGCTATTGCCTTTTGAATCCCAGAGGCTTCGTCTTGCTTTGTTTATAATTGTGTTATTTATTTTTCTTTTCCTTCTCAATTTTTTTCATTATAATTGTGTACCTACCATTTACGCAAAAAAAGAAAACAATTTTTTGGTAACCTTTGTCTTCTAGGCAGCCTTCACTTGGAGGAAGCTGAATAAACATTCAGAATAAAAAAAAAATGCAGCTGGTTGGTCGCGATAGTATTTGTGTCGTGTTTGAAATTTTTTAGTCTATCTGCTTTCGGACATGTTATAAATTTAGGTTTTCATGCTGGCGCGGCTCTCTAACTGCGAATTGAGAGGATGACGTCAACACTACGAATGTGGTTCAAACATGGTGACATCTAACGCAACGCGCGGTAACTCGATAACGAGCAAAATATGGGATATTTTCGCGACGTTGCCAGCTTGCTCAGGCTCAACCGGCAGCGGCCGTTCGCATCTTGTTTAATACGGCGTTCCTTCCTTTACACAACGGTATATACTTATCTGTCTGGGTGTTTTTTCATTTGCGAGCAGTAGCTACCAGAGGAAGCTGCAATTTTATGTTCCCAAGCTGACTTCCTCTCCCCATATATCTAGTTTTACTCGAAAAGTACCGTCCGCATGATTATGATTTTTACTCTCATCATTACAAAAGCTCATGATAATTTACTCCTTTGCAATTTTTAAATAAAATGGACGGTCTCCTTGCAAATTAAATAAAACCATTAACACATCTTTATTTCCTGCCATTGGGAAGTCTGTCAACCCTACTACAATGATTAAGAGATGGAACTCTGTTATTCAGACCGAGTGCGTGTGTATTTTATTTTTTTTTCCGGAAATTATTTATTTATTTAATTTGGCATGATTAAGGCCTTAAGGCCTTCTCTTCCATATTACCAGATGACACATATAAATACAAAAAAGAAATAAAACACTGATGAAAATAATACAAATATTTTCATAGGTAAGCTAGCGATGCGCTGTTGTCAAACTACGCAGAGTTTCAGCTTGATTTTGTAATTAACTATACACTTAATTACAAAATAAATAGTAGATTTTCATTTATTTTAATATATTTATTAACTTTCACTCTATATAGATTAAATACAATACTTACTGTTCTGAAATTAGAAAATAACAGTTTAAACAGGAAAGATCAAGATATTGCCAGCATCATCACTGGACCACTGCACATGAATTTTGGGGTCCCATTTCGAGCACTTAGAGCAAACCATCCTCCCTTCAGACGATGTGAAATACAAATTGTCACGTGACAGGGATTGACACTTCATCAGTGTAGTCACAATTACCAAGTTTGGTAGATTCCTTCAAACTTTCAGATTTTGTCTTTGCTAAAAACAAACGTTTCTTGCCCATGGTATTCGGCTACCAATTCATTCTTACACGAAGACGTAAGTACTACTGACCTTCCTCGTTTTCTAATCGCGGTTGCCGAAAAAAGTCAAAGAACGGGGTGCAGACATGCCTTACCTCATTTTTTCCCATAATAGATCGGTTTGCTACGTTAAAATGCATAAAACTTTACGTAGGTAGTGATCAAATTCTATTATTGTTGCAGTCACAAGTTTCAAACCTATCACGAAGTTAAATTTTGTAAGAAAATACTCGACAATGTAAACAACTTAACTTTTTATGCAAATCTGGCTTTCAGGTAGTAGCTCCCTGTAAAGCAGGTTTGAATAATTTCAAGGAAAAATTGTTCCGGGGCCGGGCATCGATCCCAGGATCCTTCGCTTAGCGCATGAATGCTCTACCGACTGAGCTACCCCAGGAATTATACACGACACCTTCACAATTTTTCCTTTATATCCACACAACTCAAATGGGCTGACAAGACGCCAGAACCCAACTTTGAGTGCACACAAATTATGTGTATATATTGCATAATACATTCGTTACTGTAGGTACGTTAACAGAAAGCCACAATTTAAGTCGCACAGAATTTGTGTGCACTCAAAGTTGGGTTCTGGCGTCTTGTCAGTCCATTTGAGTTGTGTGGATATAAAGGAAAGAATTGTGACGGTGTCGTGTATAGTTCCTGGGGTAGCTCAGTCCGCAGAGCATTCGTGCGCTAAGCGAAGGGTCCCGGGATCGATACCCGGCCCCGGAACAATTTTTCCTTGAAATTATTCAAACTTAAGTTTTTCTCCGTCAAATTACAAAAACAATACAAATTTTTCCGTGATTATTGTTTCACAACGGAAAAAAAAGACAGTATGGCTGTAGTTTGTAAAGATGCTTTATGATGGCTACGCGTAGTTTATACTATCTCCGCACGATATCAGCAAATTTTAAGAAAAAAAAAAGCCACCTTGCCTCTAGTTCCTCTATATGTGTATAACGACTTCTGTTCCGTTCCGTTAAGAAGTACCACCATAATCGCAGTCGATTGTCACCATCGACATTGATTATCCAATAATTACGTAGCTATAATCTTTCCAACAAGAGTTGGGGTCTGACATTTGAGCGGCCAAAGCCTCAGTTAATGCCCGGCGTTGCCGTATACTCCCTGGTAGTTCCAACGAGAATTTGGCTTTGACAGGAGCGCTAGCATCGCAGCTTCTGTCACTCAACCCCAATCTGCTAGCTTTCCTAATCTGTCCTGTAATACAGAACATGTAACGTCAACGTAAAGCTTTAATATCCTTTAATATACTTCAATGTCCTTCCATTTTTGACGCGCTTCGTATGCTCTTGAAATGCAGTAGTTTGCTGAATTCAGGATACAGTAAATTACTGAAGGCACTGTACAACAGTATCAAAAGCGATGTATTATTACATTTGTTTCTTTATTTTTAATTGGTTTATTTTACAACACTTTATCAACTGCGATGGTTATCTAGCTTCTGAGTGAAATGATAATGCCATCGTAATGAGTCCAGGGTCCAGCGGCGAAAATTACCTACCTTTTGCTGATTTGCTAATACCGCAGGCTGGTTCGGCTCAGTATAGGAGCTTCATGTTCCTCTTGGTCAGCTTGTTGAAAATCCATTAACCCTTTGAAGCGCAGTGGTTACAGTACATAACCACCTTTTAAATTTGAGTTTCCTGCCTACTTACAGTGTGATTTTTATTTCAAAACTACTGTGCTTCGTTCACTGATCCCTAGTAACTGTAGAATAATTTTATTTTCCCTATATTTGTGTTGCTCCACTAAGATGGCCGATGTTGTTGTGTATAGTTGGGATCTGGAAGACTCGCTACATGATTTTATTTCAGTTGTATGCTAAAATATCACAGTTACGTAAGTTTCTATTTAGTATTATTTGTCCTTCGGTTTTTTAGAACATATTTCAGTAACAAGATTGTAATTTCTTCGACACATGTGGCATCAATATAGAAATAATGTGGTGGTTTCAAAACGTAACCACTACGCAAACAGGGTAGTTATGCTTACCAATCCAACAAAATGTTCCATTTTTGTGTCAGTTTATTCATCATGGCTACCAGGAAGAGACGGTTGGTGACAATCACAAAGTGTTTTTGACAACTTTTTCAGAAGTTTGAATCTGATTATCTCTAAGGGAGCAAAATATCTATGCATGTGGTACAGTTGGACATGGGCGTATTGGTTTATCACACGACGAAAGAAGAGACTGCGACATGTAACGTGGTGAGAGTGATAGCCGTACGTCATATGCTGGAGTGGCCTGGCTCAAGTGGAAGAATAGAAGGTCCATTCTTTTCCTTTCTAATTACCACGCAACGCATGTGAAGTGGCATTTTGCCTTAATGAAACCAGAAACTGTTTCCTTTTGTATCATTCGCAATAAGTCTGAAGACATTGTGTTCTGCAGTATTGCATAGTGGTTTTACCATGAAACCACCCATTTTCTGTGTAAAAAATGGAAGTTTTAAGATTTTTAAAATTTGAGGCGCTTCTCTTAGACAAATAAAAGTTTAATTTCATTGCAAACACAATTTTTTATTTCCTTCCCAAATGCGTGCATCAAAGGGTTAAGACAGTGATGTCAAAGTAAGCGCATTTTTCTGATCTTGACGTCGTGCGCGGGCAGCAAGCGCAAAGTATGGAAAGAGGAAGGGTTGTGTATATGAATAAGCAGCCTGTTGGATTAAGAAAACAGTGGTGCACAAACTTCAAACGGAACGTGAAATTTTATGTCGTTATTTTTATATGGCTGCTTTCTGTTTGATATTATCTATATTGTCTGTAAAACAAAAGTACTAACACTGATTTCTTAATATTGCACTTGTGTTTTAAATCTTAATAACATAATAGCGAGTTAAGAAGGGATATTCACTTAAATTCCATAGTAGTATAATTATACTGTATTAAGTGAATGAAACGCATCATTCATAAAGAAAGTGATATTCCAAAGAAAGAGATTGAGTATGACATGATAAGTTGGAATTTATATTGTTGGTATCTTTAGCCTTACAAAAGTAATCAATAAACTAATCAAAACAATATTACAGTACAAAGCAAAGTTACCTAGGTACTAGTGCAACTAATATTACATAACAAAACTCTTCTCGCATTATGCTTTTAAGGTGATATTTGTTAGCAACTTCCTATCATCAGAATATTAAATTATTTTCTCGAAATCTGCTGAAGCTATAGAGCTGACATTTTTACAACATATGGGCACGCATCTTCTGCTTATGATGTAACAGTAGTTGCTTTGTTAATTCATTTCCTTACAAACAATTTCCATGCGAATATTTTCAAAATTTTCAATACACTATCTTCAGTAATACGTATATTATACGGTATATTAGATTTACGAAAACATTCCGTAAGGCTACTAAATAAATAGACGTATATCTGAAAATTTCACTTTTCCGTAAGAAAAGTTGAAAAAATATTTCTTTTGAATAAAAAAAATCAAACTTGTGAAAAATGAGCATTAAAATTAAAACTTACATTCTTATAATGCACTTATACTTTTGAGGCAAATCTAAAAATTAACATGGATACAGTTTTAATAAGTTCTCTTCCCTTTATCTATTAAATCAGTGCTGGCCATCCCTGAATATAGCTCGACCAAGCGGCATATACCACCTCTTTCGTCTGTCTCTTTCCTTTTCCGCTGTAAAGCGCTCAGGCTCTCCTGAGCTCTAAAGCGCGCGCTTGCTCCTGTGGGCATCAATTGACATGCCTGCCTTAAGATTTCACCCTCCTACGGACACAGACACATTGCCCACGAAGTGAATTCTCCCTTCATAATTGGTTCTATATTTATGATTGTTTTTTTGTTGTTGCAGGCAGACTACCGGCCCGTCACTGCTTGGGACGTGGCAGTAACCTCTGTCCCGCCGCCGTACTAGATAACGAAGAGTTCTGTGACTGTATGCTAGCCTCCTTCTCCAAGTACTAGGCCTGGACATGGCTCTGCTCTGCCTCCAGGTAAGAATTGTCCACATTGTGAAGTAACGAAGAATTGGGCTTCTTGTCTTCTTTCATCAACACTAAATACGTAGTCTTTTAGGATTCTTTGAACATGTGGGCATTTTTTAAATAGTAATATTTGTGGTACAAACATTATTCTGCATTCCAGAATTGAAGGGGGGAAACGTGCAAGAATTAATGTTTATATAATAATAATAATAATAATAATAATAATAATAATAATAATGGTGATGATGATGATGATAACCGAGCGAGATAATAGTGATAAAACACAGGGCTTGCATTTGGGAATTCCTGGGGCAGACCTTTCTAACGGAATTTTTAGTAATTTCTTAACAACTAGCAATCTATTCAATTTTAAAAGTAAATTCTGGATTAGTACCTATTTCTATTACACGATGAAAGAGTAATGGAACGGAGAAAAATTCTCTCTGGCGCCGGGATTTGAACCCGGGTTTCCAGCTCTACGTGCTGATGCTTTATCCACTAAGCCACACCGGATACAACCCCGGCGCTGGATAGAATCGTCTCAGATTAAGCTCCAACTCTTGGGTTCCCTCTAGTGGCCGCCCTCTGCACTACGTCATAGATGTCTATGAACGTAGGACCGAAGTCCACACATGTGCTGAGGTGCACTCGTTATGAGTGACTAGTTGGCCGGGATCCGACGGAATAAGCGCCGTCTTAAATCACGAAGTGATTTACGCATATCATATATATTATTTTAATGTACCGAAGTACATATGATATTTCCATGCAGATATTCTGCGTCATCATACGATGAAAGAGTAATGGAACGGAGAAAAATTCTCTCCGGTGTGGCTTAGTGGATAAAGCATCAGCATGGGTTCAAATCCCGGCGCCGGAGAGAATTTTTCTCCGTTCCATTACTCTTTCATCGTATGATGACGCAGAATATCTGCATGGAAATATCATATGTACTTCGGTACATTAAAATAATATATATTTCTATTACAACTAAGGCCGTGTCTCAAAGCTACATTTTCAGCCGAAGTGAACTAGGATGTTGACTAAATAGCCGGATGTGACGTCAGAAGTTACAATCCGAAGCTACGTAGTGAATAGCAATCAAGTCCGTAGTAGCTAGTAAACGAAAATGCTTGATTGATTGTTGACTTGTTTGCTAAACAAACATGGATACCTCATTAATAATTGGGGGTTATGAAATCTGATGATGCTTTGGAAATACTTCACTACCCTTCACTGCGTTTTTATTTAATGACGCTACTGCTGACTAATCCGGTCAAGCCTCTGCGTCGTGGCGTGACGTCGAAAAAGTTCGTTTTCAAGTAGTAATCTTATCGAAACGTTGAATGTATTTTCGTGTTTTACATTCGTTTTCTTAATTAAGTTACTTCAAATTCAAAAATATTGTGTTCGTAATACCGAAGTACCGCACCCTAAGGTGACTAACAAGTTAAAAACTTAGGTGAATAATGGATGATACTGGATGATGATGATGATGATGATGATGATGATGATGATGATGATGAACACGACTGCACTTCACGGAAACAGCCGGATAAATCCTTTGGAAATAAAATGAGTTCAATGTAGGACAACACGTTAACTTGGAACATTGACATTGTTGGTATGTGCGTTACATTTTTTTAATATTGCAATATTTCAGGCCCTTACCATTTATTTCGATTGTTTATAACCAAACGTAATTTTCATAGACATCTTTTGAATATCTTTTACAATTCTAAATTTTTCTACGTTTCTTTTCTAGTGTCTCAGGAAATTACCATTCAGTTCATAAACCTGAGAATTAAGTTTCTTGAACTGTTTACTGGGAAAGTGTTTATAAACAAGGAATTCGAATTTCCAAAAAATAACAGCTGATAACTCGTAATTAAACTGCATTAGGACACTGCCTTCTTAATTTATTGCTATACCGTAATTTCATGGCTTTGAGAAAAATAGTCTATGAAGAAGGCCATGATTCCAGCATACATGTTCAAAGCTCTCTAGTGTGTAGTTTACAAGTCAGCTAGATGCTAGCTATTAGCATGTAGTATAGACTTGAGCTTTGAGACACAGCCTAAGATATACGAGTAAAAATCATATTGTAATATTGCGAAAAATCTCAATCCCGATTGTTTGTACATTGTGCACTGGTCGATAGATGGCATGGGCGTAAGCGTAATGGCCGGTAGATGGCAGCAGTCAAATGTATCAACAACAATGTACAAAACGTACCATGGTGGTACAATGTACCACCCTACACAGTTGTGAAATGACCTCGAAGTTAAAGTGGTTAAATAAAATTTGAGATCAAATAATAATAATAATAATAATAATAATAATAATAATAATAATAACAATGATAAAGATGATAATAATAATACACGTATTTACCTACTTTGTTGGAAATCTAGTCATTATTTGACATGTTTCTATTTCACAAGTAGGCATATCACTTTATTTTCGTATGAAGTAAAACACACGTTGCTACGTGTTTTTACATGGCAACGTGTTATAAAAGTTTTATAACACTCATTATGCAAGCGAGGCAAATGGCGGCGACAACAATGCTTGTTTATTTTACGTTGCTATAATAGCGTTACTAAGAAACGCTTACCTGGCATTCTGGGTTATACAGTATAAGAGAAACTAAATTTTAACAGTCTTAATACGAATTTATTTTCTTCTCATTTTTAGCAAAATATAAAACACGTAGATAAATATTGTGTACGACTAGATGCAGAAGTAGCTTTATTGTACTCGTGGGTCTTAAAAATCCCATGCGGTCGTGTCCTAATCTGATCCACTCTTGCATAAAGCTGCTGCACCTTGCAAGTAGTTTCGGGTTATGGCCAGATTTTCTCGTTGCCAAAAATTTCAGAACGGCCCAGAGATTCACTCAGTCCTTTGTCAAATGGTACTACCACCAATCGATTCTTTACATAGGTTTTGGTTATCGATTTTTTTTTTTAATGAACAATCAGTATGATATAGTTTTCGAGAAAAAAGATTGATACAGGTGGTCCGAAACACCTGGTATATATATTTTATTCCTCAATATAATTACATTTTTACGAGACTATATTTTATAGCGTATATTGGCTTTGGCTTTCAACCGATCGCAGATCAGTCAGTGACATCATATTGTTTTGATCGACCATGGTTCTTGGCTTTGATAGACAGTAGTTGTTTGGTATATTGTGGGGGTCAGCCTATGTGTAAACTCTTCCTGATACATTATCAGAATCCTATAATTTGCCACCATCAACTCGAAGGTGAATGTTAAGTTATATTCTTAAGTAGAATTTAGTGTAAGTGAGTTAATTACAGAGATTTCTTAAACCGCTAGTAGGAGCCATACGTAGATATCAGTTCCCAAATCAGAAAACAGACTCTCAAAGCCACAGGTTCAGAGAATTTAATAAAACGTTACGCTTGGGTTTGTTTCACAAACTTGGATTTTAAGAAAATGGGAAAAAACTGCACTATAAAGGAGATTCCTTAGTTATATGAGTCACACGCAGACTAGACTTCAAACCTGAAAACAAGAGAGGTCATAGAGTACGAAACATAATTGATAACAGTGTAGACTTAATGGAAAATAACTCGTTTAGAGGGAATGGATGACGAAAGATTAACAGGAAAGCATGTATTTATAGGCACGAAAGAGAAATAAAGCTGGGTAGATTAAGAAGGCAAAAATTTAACCCGGAAGTGTAGATAGTAGAAGAAATATCTATGTAGCTGTGTCAAGAAATATGCTTTTTATATTTTTCATGTGTGCTTTTCTGAAGAGAGACTGTGGTCAAATGACTGTGTTAGATCTGGTGATTCTGATGTATCTTAGTGGAAAGAAATGAAAATGCACGAAAATAAAAGGAATACAGAAATTATTATTATTATTATTATTATTATTATTATTATTATTATTATTATTATTATTATTATTATTATTATTATTATTATTATTACAAGGTATCTACCGAAAATGTGAAACAAAAATTAGTTTCTTTTTAGTTAGTATCACAACTTAATAATTATTCATAAGCACGGTGAAAACATTAATCACATTTCAGGCATCTTACGATCTGTGGTCAAGCTAGTTTGTTAAGTTCTCTGATCTTCATTTCAATGGACTTCAGCTCTCCAGTTTTTTCTTCAGATAACATTTATTTTTGCAACTTCAATAAATTGTTTCAGCTCCATCTTAGTCAAGATTAAATAAGTGAAGGAGAACAATACGCGTAATTTCGTTATCCACGATCACCGGAGTTTCTTAAATTCCGCACCTTTCGTTACTTTCGTTACCAGTTACTTAAGTAGTTACTTTTTATTATTTTCGTTATCAGTAGAGATACTGTTGGCTATTATTATTATTATTATTATTATTATTATTATTATTATTATTATTATTATTATTATTTTACTGTTATTACTACTTGGAAATTTATCTTTTGAAGAGGTGAGAAGTTCAAATATCTTGGAGCAACAGTAACAAATATAAATGATACTCGGGAGGAAATTAAACACAGAATAAATGTGGGAAATGCCTGTTATTATTCGGTTGAGAAGCTTTTGTCATCCAGTTTGCTGTCAAAAAATCTGAAAGTTAGAATTTATAAAACAGTTATATTACCAGTTGTTCTTTGTGGTTGTGAAACTTGGACTCTCACTTTGAGAGAGGAACATAGGTTAAGGGTGTTTGAGAATAAGGTGCTTAGGAAAATATTTGGGGTTAAGAGGGATGAAGTTACAGGAGAATGGAGAAAGTTACACAACTCAGAACTGCACGCATTGTATTCTTCACATGACATAATTAGGAACATTAAATCCAGACGTTTGAGATGGGCAGGTCATGTAGCACGTATGGGCGAATCCAGTAATGTATATAGAGCGTTAGTTGGGAGGCCGGAGGGAAAAAGACCTTTAGGGAGGCCGAGACGTAGATGGGAAGATAATATTAAAATGGATTTCAGGAAGATGGGATAGGATGATAGAGAATGAATTAATCTTGCTCAGGATAGGGACCAATGGCGGGCTTATGTGAGGGCGGCAATGAACCTCAGGGTTCCTTAAAAGCCAGTAAGTAAGTTAATACTACTTCTAATACTGCTGCTGCTGCTGCTGCTAAATCACCTGCCGTCAATGATGAGTGTAATGCAATAAAGCAGTGGTACTCAATCTATGGTATGCGCCTACCAAGGGGTACGTATCCCACTGATCAAATAATGTAAAAATTCTGTCATACGGTATTTACTTTATTATACATATTGATTTATTACTGCATTGTATTACAGTTTCTTTTGCAATATTATCTCTTGTTTTTTCTTGCTGAATACCATTTTACGTAAATTATTATTATTATTATTATTATTATTATTATTATTATTATTATTATTATTAATATTATTATTAGTAATATTCTTAGTAATAATATGATTATTAGTAATATTCTTAGTAATAATATGATTATTATTAATATTCTTATTAATAATATGATTATTATTAATATTATTATTAATAATATGGTTATTATTATTAATAATATTAATATTAATAATATGATTATTATTATTATTATTATTATTATTATTATTATTTATTTTTAGTATCTCATAGGCTTTTGTTAATTCTTAAAGAATTGCAATGCAGTTTGGGGATACAAATATATTTTGGGTGTACGCTAGTAAAAATGCTTGAATGCCACTGCAGTAGAGGAGAGGCAAGGGTCGAAACTAGACTAGAGAATAAATATGCTGACAATGAGAATGTTCTCCGTTTGTTGAAGATAAGAAATTTGTGTAGACAATGACTTTCGATTACGGTATACCAAATACTTCTTGGACGAAAGCAAAGTAATATAAAATATTAACAATCATAAAAATCATTGAGAGACCTTTCGGGACACTTTCACTGTCGAAGAAAAATAAATACTATCAAAATTCAATTATCTGCGAATTACAAATACGGCAAGGAGAATATCAATGGCATACTAAGGTCTTTAGATGTTTATTTACAATTCATTTTCGTAGTTAAATTGTGCTGTAGGTGTTACGACTTCAAGTGAAGGTGTAGCGAATAATGTGACCATGACACTATTTAAATAACAATACAAATTCTTAAACGTTATTCAGCATTTAGTCCGACACCTGTTACATGGGGAACAATACGTTTCATGTACTGCAAGTCATTATCTTCTATTTTATCTTTTTTGTTTTTTCGTCTCTGACTACTTATGCTATCTGTTCATATACAGTATGTCCGTGAAGTCTTAGCGGGGTTTTAATCATTATATAATTGTAGTGAGACAACTATCGAGATATGAAACAGTCACTAAATTAAAGAAAACTCTCAAAGATTTTGTCTTATTATTGTTCTCATGCTTATCTGCCGATCGATTGATTTTACTTTAATTAATTATGAAAAAAACTGAAATGATCTAGATTCAAGCACTATATTTAGATACTTTTCCAGAAGGCGGTGGTTGTATCAGAGGTAACATAGCAACAGTTTTTTGCCCAAGTTGTGAGTCCGTGAGAAAAATAGTTTCGGTAAGGTGTTGAAATTTTTTTCTCTAGTCCTACATTTCAATTTAAAATCCTAGATCCTGTGCTTTATAGTCTATACATATCATTAGATATTATAATAAAAAATTCCGGCATGAAATTTAAATGTTGTAGGACGAGATAGATTTTGAAAATATGAAAGTTTCTTTTCTATTTGAATCAGTTAAAAACTATTTAACTGAGGATGATGAACAGTGGTATAAGACTGCATTATTACCTGCAGCGGGAGGGTGGTGAGTACATAAAAGGCAAGACTGTGGCTTGAAAATTGTAGAAAATTGACATTTCACCCGTCACCCCTTTTTTTCCTTGTTAGGAGGGAGGGAGGGAACATCCCACGCACTACGACCTGAGGTCTCTTATACACCCCACTATATGGGATGAGTTGCGTGCCCACCGATCCTCTACGCGCACCGACCTAACCACTTGACACCCTTAACGACCGGTCCCTACAGCCAACAGAGTCCATGTACCACTCCTGCTTCGGCAACCCCCCCCCCCCGAAGGCTCCCTTAACGGTCCGAGGCGGAAGTATTTTTGGGGGTATTTGCATCGCGTCAAATGCAGGAACATTCAATATTTCGGACTTACGTTTCGTTCCCATCATCCAGAAAGCATCCATTCTCAGAGCTGTACTTCAGGACTGTTCAACTCTTGCAAGCGGATCCAAGAAATTAATTTTATCCATTCCCCTGTTTTTTCCTACTGAAGAAACAGATGTGGAGCTCCGAAAACTTTGGATGTGTCTGCATTTATTGCACAATACAAATACTACCGCTTTCTCTCTACAAGGAAACTTGGAACACATTTGTCATAAATTTTAATTCCACATTTACCTTTATTGCTCGCATAAAGTAACCCCATTTCTCATGAACATTTTTTGTATTATGTTATTATTATTATTATTATTATTATTATTATTATTGCCACATTTTCAAGCCGTGGAAGCCCTTCGCTGCTAAATTGACAATAAAAGTCATAGTATTCTTTACAGGTGTTCTTACAACCGCACATTTTTAACACCTAATGTTTTTAGAAGTTACCTAAATATCAAAGTCTTGGTTTTCCCAGTGATCTACATTCATGTGCTAGTTCTTCCAAAACTCCCTTAAGAATCTATTTTCCTTCTGGGATTCTTGTTACATGTCCTACACTTCAGCCTTTTAACTTTGTTTTTTGATACTATGTTGGGTTCTTGTATAACTATAAAATACTTCGTAAACTTATTCAAAATTTTACGTTCAAACATTTTCATTTTATATTAATCTATGTTTGTAATTTCCCAAGTTTTAGAATCATACGTAGTATAGGAGCAATCAGCAATTTGTGTATAATTATGCAGTTTTCCTTTTCTTTAAATTATTTTTCTTTCGAAAATGTTAGTACTCGTAAAATATAGGAACATCAGTTTTCGTTGTGAATAATCTAATGCAAGTTTCTTATCTTACAATGTTAATCGAATTTATTCGTGCTCATAAATATTTAAAATCATCAGCTCTGTTAAATTTCTTTGTGTTAATATGTAGGTGATTGCATTGAGATGGATTTTCATTTATTTGCAGTGTTTAGTGTACAATTCAACACTTGATTTCGTTGATTAATGTTCTGTAATATAGTTAAATACTCGTGATATTTTCTTGATGTTTAGTATTTTGATTTTAACTTCAATTTTATTTACAGATTTCCTTCTTACAGCATACATACATACCCTTAAAATTCGTTCTGATATTGATTTATATTGTTTTCTTCGCTTTCTTACTTCGATTTTGCTTGAATTAATCCTGTTTATAGATTTTACTTTTACAGCATGTTTTATATATTTAGTTGTCTTGTATTTAACGTTTCCTAATTATTTTGTACTTTGATTTTGTCAACTTCAATTTTATTTACAGAATTTCCTCTTACAGCATACAAATCCTTAAACGTTGTTGTTTTATTATTATATATTATTTTCTTGATTTTTTTACTTCGATTCTGCTTGATTTAATGTTGTTTATTCATTTTCTTTTCACAGCATGTAATCAGTGTTGTTTGTTCGTTGTCTTGGTAATGTCTAACTTTGTTATTGCAGTTTCCAGAATGTATATTTTGTTCCTGTGTATGGCTCCACGTTTTTTCATTCGTTTCTTTTAAATGTTAATAATGTATATTTATTTGTTTGTTACTTTCGTGTTTCATATTATTACTACGATTCTTCAAACGCATGTTGGATTATCACTGTTTTATTAGTGTTATTGTTGTAATTGCTATTTGTATCTGTTTTCCAAAAGCTTATTGCTATAATTTCTACGCCTTATCTATTGTTCATTGTTTCCACAGGTCATAAATTTCAGGCAGTATTATCAGTTTTCTTAACAGTAATTACAACAGTTAAGCTGCGGTCTTATGATAGGTTGTAATAGTACAACTGAGGTGCATCATATTTACGTTCACAACTTAACTACTGTCTCTCTCTAGTACGGAGCATAAAGACGGAACAAACCGTGTGATTTGCACATGTGTAAACAAGCAATACAGTCATCGTATGTATATTCGTATATGGATTTGCGTTTTCTTTTCAAATCCTTCCCACGTCACAACGCTATGTATAAGAACACCAGTATTCAGGACATTTGATATGCTTATTTTCTCTTAATAAACGTGTATAATTTATTTTATGTGTATGGGAATATATGCGCACGCAAAAGTGGACACTATCAATACATTAAATTTTTTCGTCATTTCTTACTCGTCTTCATCATTGTCACTACTTCCATTGTTACTTATTGTTCATCTTTCTTCCATTGTCAGTCATCGTCTTCTCCGTCGTTAGTCATCGTCGTCGTCTATCCATTCATCGTCTATTCACTTTGAGTTGTCCATCATTCTCTGTCGTTCTTGAGTCATATCATTGTCTGTCCTCTTTGCGTCGTAAGTCATTGTCTATCCTCTTTGTGTCTGTCATCGTCTATCCTCTCCTCTCCTCTCCTTGTGTTGTCTGTCATAATCTATTCTCTTCTCTCCTTGCGTCATATCATCGTCTATCCTCTCCTCTCCTTGTGTAGTCTGTCATAATCTATTCTCTTCTCTCCTTACGTCATATCATCGTCTATCCTCTCCTCTCCTTGTGTAGTCTGTCATAATCTATTCTCTTCTCTCCTTGCGTCATATCATCGTCTATCCTATCCTCTCCTTGTGTTGTCTGTCATAATCTATTCTCTCCTCTCCTTGCGTCGTCTGTCATCGTCTATCATCTCCTCTGCTTGCGTCATATCATCGTCTATCCTCTCCTCTGCTTGCGTCATATCATCGTCTATCCTCTCCTCTGCTTGCGTCATATCATCGTCTATCCTCTCCTCTCCTTGTGTTGTCTGTCATAATCTGTTCTCTCCTCTCCTTGCGTCATGTCATCGTCTATCCCCTCCTCCTCTTGCGTCGTCTATTATCGTCTATTCCATCCTATCCTTGCGTCGTCTGCCATCGTCTATTCCATCCTATCCTTGCGTCCTCTGTCATTGTCTATTCTCTCCTATCCTTGCGTCGTCTGTCATCGTCTATTCCATCCTATCCTTGCGTCCTCTGTCATTGTCTATTCTCTCCTATCCTTGCGTCCTCTGTCATTGTCTATTCTCTCCTATCCTTGCGTCGTCGTCATTGTCTATTCTCTCCTATTCTTATCCTATCCTTGCGTCGTCTGTTCCATCCTATCCTTGCGTCGTCTGTCGTCTATTCTCTCCTATTCTTATCCTATCCTTGCGTCGTCTGTCGTCTATTCTCTCCTATTCTTGCCCTATCCTTACGTCGTCTATCATCGTCTATTCTTTCCTATCCTTGCGTCGTCTGTCATCGTCTATTCTTTCCTATCCTTGCGTCGTCTGTCATCGTCTATTCTTTCCTATCCTTGCGTCGTCTGTCATCGTCTATTCTTTCCTATCCTTGCGTCGTCTGTCATCGTCTATTCTTTCCTATCCTTGCGTCGTCTGTCATCGTCTATTCCATCCTATCCTTGCCCTATCCTTACGTCGTCTGTTATTGTCTATTCTTTCCCATTCTTACGTCGTCTGTCATCGTCTATTCTCTTCTCTCCTTGCGTCGTCTGTCATCGTCTATTCTCTTCTCTCCTTGCGTCGTCTGTCATCGTCTATTCTTTCCTATCCTTGCGTCGTCTGTCATCGTCTATTCTTTCCTATCCTTGCGTCGTCTGTCATCGTCTATTCTTTCCTATCCTTGCGTCGTCTGTCATCGTCTATTCTTTCCTATCCTTGCGTTGTCTGTCATCGTCTATTCCATCCTATCCTTGCCCTATCCTTGCGTCGTCTGTTATCGTCTATTCTTTCCCATTCTTACGTCGTCTGTCATCGTCTATTCTCTTCTCTCCTTGCGTCGTCTGTCATCGTCTATTCTCTTCTCTCCTTGCGTCGTCTGTCATCGTCTATCCTCTCACCTCGCGTCGTCTGTTATCGTCTACTCTTTCCTCTCCTTGCGTCGTCTGTCGTCGTCTATCCTTTCCTCTTCTTTCTTTCCTTCCTTCCTTCGTCTCTCATCGTGTCACCTCTCCTTATGTCGTCAGTCATCGTCGCTCATCCCCCCCACGACGGCTGAAAAGGGCACAAAGTCTCTAAAACAGTCGCCGAAATATAGTATAGTGTGTGTATAGTTTGGAATAATACTTCTCTGTTCTCCTCCTCCTCATCCAATCACTATTCGTCGTTTCCTCGCCTTGTGTAGCCATTCTTCTCCATTCCCACTTGTCCGTTCTTCTTTTTCATGGAAGCAATACACGGTACCATTGTGATAGCATTGTAACTAAAATTAGAAGGCACGTACGCTAGGTATCCAAATTACTGTATGTTTAACATCGATATGTTAGCATGCCTTGAACCTTGAATGCTTTAGTAATTGTTATATTTCTTTGCTATTTAAATTGTTGTGCTGTGTAGAAGCTTAATTTTATTTTCGTCTTGCACCTTGCAGTGATGTCCGCTTCGTTGTTGTAAATGTCGTTTTATGTTAAATAGCGGATAACAGTTCACACTTGGTAAAACTACTCATCATAAACCTGACCAGGTTCTTTATGTTATGATAGACTATATTTAATATAAATAAGATTCAGAGTCTTGTGTAGGGAGAAATGTTGAGCCATGCAAAAAATCCTACCCGAGTTTCATCTGCAATTGGTAATTGATAATTCAACTATGAGTTTATTAGTCCTTAAAGTTCGTTGTGTGTAAAGTTCATTGATAATACAGGGTGTCCGGGAAAGACCTGACGAAAAAGAAGTAATTATATATCTGAAACTATTACAGTTATTACCTCAATGTTTTCACAATTAGAAAGAGAAACTCAATAAGTTTTGTTACGTAGCAGCATGTTACGCGTGTGCATAACATTGCACGAGGAGAAAACGAGAAAAAGCTTGTTCTGCACAGCGTATGTAGTCAGTCTTGCTCTGAGAGCTGGGAATGCAAATTGTGCGTGTATCAAGTGAACAACCGAACAATGTTTACCACAGTAGAGGAAGCAGAATGCGTTTTATGTCTGGCTGAATTTAAGTCCACACTATGCTAACCATGTGCGCGCTTTTCTCGATGACACATCCCCTGACCGTTGGATTGGGAGAGGTGGACCTACGTCATGGCTACCACGGTCGCCGGACATGACCCCACTGGATTTCTTTCTGTGGGGTTTAGTGAAAGACGAAGTGTATCGCACTTCTGTGACCGATATTGCAGAGTTACGTGGCCGAATGTACGAAGCAATAGGACTAGTCACACCGGAGATGCTTTCGCGTATGTGGCAGGAGATTGAGTATCGCCTGGACATAGCCCGGGCCACAAATGGTGCTCATATAGAGGTATATTAAAACTTACTGTGTTTCTCTTTGTAACTGTGTGAACATCACGACAATAAATGCAATAGTTTCACAGATACAGTTATTTCTTTTTCATCAGGTCTTTCCCGGAAACTCTGTATATTTACATTTTCAACTATGGATATTATCTCAGTAGAATTGTATAGATTTCAGTCATTTATTAAAATATCATTATGTATGCAGGGTGACTTATGACAAACATGTCCGTCTTGTAGTGGTAGTCCTCCAGATTACAGTAATCAGAAGACGTTTTATGGACAGAGATATGATTTTCTACGATTTAAATTATTGAAGTTAATTTCTGAAGATCGCACTTCTGTTGAACTCGCTTCATATCTCAAGTGGTAAACAAACACTAACCTAATCCACAGTATAGAGAAGTATAATAGTAAATTATGCAACGAGCCTATAATGATAGTAATTAAGAAGCGAGTATGGATGTTTATGAAACGAGCGCAAGCGAGTTTCATAATTTTCATACGAGCTTCTTAATTACCATTATAGGCGAGTTTCATACTACTTTTTATGCTCGACCATATTTCTAACTTGAAATTATTCATTTTATTTGTATCTAACTGACCTTGAGCAATACCTCGTAAATTGTGAGATGTGCGCAGGCGCGAACGTATTGATTTTTTCCGAGGAACAGATGTCCACATTGACCTGGATAGCCTATACGAACCTACAGAGTAAACTAAATATTAACTTTGATGTAACATTGAAATTAAATTAGACATTGAAAAACGAGATGACAAATTGAATTTACTGTATTTGAATATTATTTACAATTAACGCTAATTATTATAGTAACAGAACATAACCTTCTGCGACAGTATTGGATTTCCAGCCTCCGTGACTTTTCGCTAATTCTCTTTCGATTGCATATCCGAGAATAATCGATACTTGCGGTTTTATAACGGTACAAAGCTGACTTGTCATTGGCTGAGGTTTTATAACGTTACAAAGCTGACTTGTCATTGGCTGAAGACCTGTACTTTAATGAGTAGGTGTACTTTAATGACATGCATTAAAGGACTGCTACCAGGTGTGTAATTACTACATTTCGGCATGGTCGAGCATAAAGGTATTTATCGTGCCGGAAGCATCCCAAAGCTCTTCAGTACAAGTAGATTTGTTGTGCACCCGTGATGCAATGATTTGTGCGCTATTGTGCTTCCCGATTAAGCTATACTCGTCATTTACCACACAAATTCCTCTCTAGCCACGAAATGTATGTAACATACCTCTGGCGTTGGTTTGCCTTAGCTCGCAGATCTACACGACTCGTGCCCCTGTCAGATAAGGAATAATGTTTCCATGTGATGTAAGCTGATGACAATATTTGGCGGGATTGTAAAAATAAGTAAATAAAAGGTACTACGTAGATTTTCTATGCAAGTAAAAAAACGTGCTAAAAATAAAAAGTACTATATCTAGTACTAAAGTACTACGGGTAGAGACCCTGACTGGCATTGACTTACGGATGTGGTAACCTCGCACTATTGCGACACAAGTTACAGCTGGCGCCAGCGTTTTTGGCGTGTGTCGTAGATATGTAGTGCCCGTTTGTGAGCATGTTGCTAGTGCAGCTGAGAATGGTACCACTTCCTATACAATTCACATCAGGCATTTTCCAAACACAGTTGTCAGACTGACTGCGGAAAATATAAAACACTGGCACTTAACGTTCCCATTACTTATTTCACACGCCAAAAACGGTAACGCGGACTGTATCCACTGAACGAAGCAAGCATCACGAGGCAGTCTCTCTTCGTGGATACTCGGCTTTAATCGTCTAGAATCCACCAACACTGCTACATTCAATCTTTGAACATACCGCAAGAAGCACTCAGAATGGCCACTACCATGTGTTAACGTGTTTCTTATAATGCATAACTTAATATTGCAGACATGCAAAATTTGTCTCTCATCTCTCGTCCAAATCGAATTTCAGCCTGAATAACATTCAAAGATAGAAGTATCGTTTAACAAAATACTACTGCTATATAACAAAGTTCTCAGCATTAGATAACTAGATAACAGTATTAAGAAAAGACTAGTATCTTAATATGTTCATTTAATTTATTGTATTCCATAGATCTCACATTGATATTAGCTTTATGATGTGGAACAACCATTTCTTGGTGAGATGAAGTGAAACCGAGAATTCGCCATAGATTACCTGACTTTTCCTTACGGTTGGAGTTGGGTGACCAGATTTAAAATCTCAAAGCATTTAGAAACTCCTTGAAATAATTTAAAGTAATGCTAGGTCGTAATTCTAATGAAAATTGTGGAAAAATATTGAATAAAACACATTATTAACGCTGTAACATAACGTGTAAGTGCAAGAGCTTGAGGTTTAGTAATAGAATTTCTTGGAATTTATAACAGGAAACATCTTGGAAATGAGTTTTAGTAGAACAAAGGCTGTGATTGTTCCAATATGGAACCTATTTTTCTGATCTGTTGACAGAGAATTTATTATCGAAAATATCCTTTCTACTACAGCTGTTGGTTCACTGAAATAGCTAACACAAATTTTACAATAATAATGATATTTTCATAAGACATATTTTTATTACTAAGACTTTTTGAATATGTCAGGCGGAACTAGCTTTGAAAGGAATATGCCATTTTTCTAAAGTTATTGGTAATTTCTTCATGCCCACTGCATAATTTTCAGTAACTCTTCGTCTTTGAATTGACTTTTTAGTGATTGTAGACTACTCTGTGTTTGAAAGTATGATATTTTCTGCTTTTAATTTTACTTCATAGACAACCCAGTAGACGATTTTTTTTATCCTTACCCAATGAATAAAAAAGGGACAGTGTACATCCCTTTATATTTTTGTCGGGATAACGAGAGAGACAGTCATAAAATGGACATTCCAGTTAAAAATGGGACGTCTGACCATCCTGGGTTGGGAAAAACTTTGCAGAAACCTCAACCAGGTAATCAGCCCAAGCGGGAATCTAACCCAAGCCCGAACGCAGCTCCGGATCAGCAGGTAAGCGAATCTGCCGACTGAGCTACGTTGATGGTTCTACAAAAATATACAATGCATAGCAAGCAGATCAATTCTATTTACAAGCATGTACAGTTCATCAGTTAAGCTATACAAAATATACAATACATAGCAACCAGATTAATTCACTTTGCGAGCATAAACAATTCATCAGTTGAGTAGAAGATATGAGTACCTATGTAGAAATTTGGTTAATTCTGTTCTGAACCTTTTCTCTTGGCCCTTCAAAGCTTCAAGGTAAATTGAAGATGTTAACATTATCAGTACGTAATACTGATCTCTATATACCTGCTGCATAAGTACGTAACATGTATGCTGCGATTAAGAAGGTTGTATGTAGCCTTATAAAAATCAGTCTATTATTGTCGGACCATCGGATCTGTGCCCCTTCAGCGCTGTCGTCGTTCTTGAAAAAGTTAACGCCTGTACTCACTCCATTCCACCCGCTTTCCTCCCACCACGTTAGACAGCAAGCCACGAACCTTGCCGATTAGGGATGTTGCCAAACTTCTGTCAAACGGTATCATAAATAACTAGTCCTCCATGCTACAATATCATTTCTTTCAATCAAAATATATCTTGTATTTCTACATTTTTAAACCTAAATCCCATGTCTCGAATTACTTTCCGCAGCGTTTCTCTCCAACCTTGGAAAATATTGTCTCTCGCAACCTTCAGTAATTTCTTCTATGTCGGAACTTCATTCTACACGGTATAAAATTCTTGTATCTTTCTTCTTAAAATACATGGGTTCATATCATCTACAAGAATTAAAGGTTCCCTTGGTCTGTTCTTCCCTGGTGATTCTAGCTTTTCACCTCCTGCACAGCCTCCCTCTCTCCTGATTTTCTTGTTAGGCGCTCTGTCCTGCCTATATAAATTACATAAAAATGTTGTATTATTAATATTAGTTAAGTAAGTAATTAAGGAGGGAAAAAGACCTGTAGGGAGGCCGAGACGTAGATGGGAAGATAATATTAAAATGGATTTGAGAGAGGTGGGATATGATGATAGAGAATGGATTAATTTTGCTCAGGATAGGGACCAATGGCGGGCTTATGTGAGGGTGGCAATGAACCTCCGGGTCCCTTAAAAGCCAGTAAGTAAGTAAGTAATTTTAATACGTAATCAATTGAAATATAATAAGCTCCACCTGTGATCGCAGCTGCTCTTTTCGTTGCCTGACTTATAGGGAACAGATATTGACCTGTTTCTCTTCATCGCAAAATGCTATTACGTACTTGCTTAATAATATTTCTTTCGTCACTCCGTGCTACAGTGTTCATGTTGAGTTGACAACACTGGACTGCAAGTGCAAATAAACTGTCCCGCAAGAAGGCTCAAAATTGTGAGTAGTGGAAGAGAGAAAGAGAGAGAGCTAGAAAAGAGAGAGATAGGCATGCAGAGAGAGAAATGAATTACCGAGGCTGAGAAGGAATTAGGGTTCAGTTCGCATATCTTACGGGGGCACAGATCCGATGGTCCGACATTAAAATGTGATAAAATTGTCTGAAGTAAAGTCTGAATTCTATGTCTATGAATAATAATAATAATAATAATAATAATAATAATAATAATAATAATAATAATAATAATAATCCGTGGCGTGACAGCCCTTGAAGGGCCCTGACCGACCAGCCGGCTGCTGGTCTCACATTCACATGCTGAAGCAGAGGTGGACGATCATCCAACCAGAATAGAGGTATCGTGTGTTTAGCACGATGATCTCCCCAGCCGTTATAGCTGGCTTTCGCAACCGGATTTCGCTACCTATCGTAGTCAGACCTTTACATATATACGCAGCACTTGAAGGCGCAATAACTGGTCAACTATTGCAAGAAGTTGACCTTTTCATACCATATCCTGGTCGTCGAGAATATGAACAAAGTTTCCTGAACCTTTGCACTGTACTGAAGCCGTCGACGTAGTTGTATGCAACGCCTGAGCCACATAACGTAAGCTGTGGCCATCCTCTACCAACGCCACTGCTCTAGCGGCGTTCATTGAGTTTAACGGCATCTTATCTCTCTTAAATGAGGCCCGATTGTATAAACCATTTAATCTTACATCAGAGGTTAAATTGATCCTTGTTTCAGCTGAACTTGGAATTTTGTGTTGTATAAAGTCTAATCTGAGATTAATTTGTCTCAAACTAAAGTCAACTTTGACTGAAGAAATTTCTCCGATTAAGTTAGATGATCCAAGTTCAGTTATTTATTTTCCGTTTGAAATATACGAGTGACAAGTTGTGCAAATAAAATAGCCATTATTATTAATATTAATAGATATATTAGGTACATTTATATATATATTTCTTTCAATTACTTGCCTTAATACACAAACATTCTTATATTTTATAAGGCTCTATCGTGTTCAGCAGTATCAAATAACATAACCTATAATTATATTATGTTTATAACAACCATTAATTATTTATGGATATGATAGATACATTCATAAATGTTCAATTAACTGTATTACTAAACGAACATTGTCGTTTTATAAAGCTTTATTATGTTTAGCAGTATCAAACATCATAACATGATAACAACTTGGAGAACAGTCAGCCTTCTTCTTATTGTCCGCCATTATTTACAATGCACAAAAAAAACAGTATCTGCAACAGAGTGTACGGAAAATCGCCAAAAAGTAGTTGTAAAGTCGCTAGATTTCTCATTATCAACAAAGAAAGCTTACATTTTGTCACTATGGGGTGCTAAAAAGATCACTAAATCCCTATTTAAGCAATATAAAAGTTAAAAGAAATTGTTGTTGAAAAAGAGTTAAAGTCGCTAGATTGGCTACACTGAACAAACCTGTATAACATGGTCTGCGCATCACGTATTTCACCTGTTTATGCGATGTTGCCAAATCCTTTTCACGTGAACTTAGATTGCATTTGAACCAAGGTAATTTGATCGCAGAAAAGTTTTATACAATAGAAGAAGTGTCTGAACTCGGTTCACTTTTCGATCTTCGATCAAAGATGATCTTTAGTCAGAGAGTTTTATACAATTGGGCCTTAATCTTACATCAGAGGTTAAATTGATCCTTGTTTCAGCTGAACTTGGAATTTTGTGTTGTATAAAGTCTAATCTGAGATTAATTTGTCTCAAACTAAAGTCAACTTTGACTGAAGAAATTTCTCCGATTAAGTTAGATGATCCAAGTTCAGTTATTACTTTTCTGTTTGAAATATACGAGTGACAGATTGTGCAAATAAAATATCCATTATAATTAATATCAATAGATATGATAGGTACATTTATATATATTTCTTTCAATTTCTTGCCTTAATACACAAACAATCTTATATTTTATAAGGCTCTATCGTGTTCAGCAGTATCAAATAACATAACCTATAATTATATTATGTTTATAACAATCATTAATTATTAATGGATATGATAGGTACATTCATAAATGTTCAATTTACTGTATTACTAAACGAAAATTGTCGTTTTATAAAGCTTTATTATGTTTAGCAGTATCAAACACCATAACATGATAACAACTCGGAGAACAGTCAACCTTCTTCTTATTGTCCGCCATTATTTACATTGCACAAAAAACCAGTGTCTCCAACAGAGTATACGGAAAGTCGCCAAAAAGTAGTTGTAAAGTCGGTAGATTTCTCATTATCAACAAAGAAAGATTAAATTTTGTCACTATTGGGGTGCTTAAAAGGTCACTAAATCCCTATTTAAGCAATATAAAAGTTAAAAGAAATTCTTGTTGAAAAAGAGTTAAAGTCGCTAGATTGGCAACACTGAACAAACTTGTATAACATGGTTCGCGCATCACGTATTTCACCTGTTTATTCGATGTTGCCAGATCCTTTTCACGTGAACTTAGATTGCATTTGAACCTAGGTAATTTGATCGCAGAAAAGTTTTATACAATAGAAGAAGTGTCTGAACTCGGTTCACTTTTCGATCTACGATCAAAGTTGATCTTTAGTCAGGGAGTTTTATACAATTGGGCCTTAAATGTTGTTTAAAACTGAGTTCAATATCTCAGAATTCCATTAGAAGCAAAAAAAGAAAACAATAGTGTTGCAACTTTGTTTTGGCTGTTTGTGTTTAGGGTTGTAAATTTTAATGGCACAGCAATAAATATAAAGTAAGGGACAGGAAATGGCAAAGTGGGTGTCACAAACCACCCAATGGGTATACTCTCCGTCCCAAAACATTGAATTAACACTTGCCTAACACAAACAGGTCTATAGAAGCCACAGTAATGTTATAATTTGTCTTATGGTTTGTCATTTCAAATTTATTCAAGTGTTGTGCGTGTTTTTTTTTGCTCGGCAGTGTACATGCATGCATATATACACACATGCACACACACAGTTTTATTCTAGGAAAATTCAGTTACAAGCATGAGGAGGAAATTTTGCTGCTGGGAGAAATGCCTGTAGTGTCTTCTACCCTGGAGATGGTGTATATGTGAGCCAATAAAGCTGTAGATACAGTATTTCATGAAAGATTGATACACGTTTACTGTAACTATTTATTATAATGACTCAAACTTCAGTAAAAGTAAAGTTTCGAAAAATACTTTCCACAGGCCCTCTCGATCTTGAGTAGGCAAAAAAAGTATATATATTTTTTTTTCAGGACACAATCGCACTTCAGGGACATTGATACTGAGTTTTGAAACTTCCTAAGTTTTTGGTCAATTTCTTTCAAATTCGGTGGGTTTATTTTGTCTATACAACATTACCAGATGTCATCAGTCCCATTTCGAGGTTTAGTGTATGGATTCGTATCAAGCTGTTATTGTATTCTTCATCTGACATAATTAGGAACATTAAATCCAGACGTTTGAGATGGGCAGGGTATGTAGCACGTATGGGCGAAATCAGAAATGTATATAGAGTGTTAGTTGGGAGGCCGGAGGGAAAAGACAAAAGACCTTTGGGGAGGTCGAGACGTAGATGGAAGGATAATATTAAAATGGATTTGAGGGAGGTGGGATATGATGGTAGAGACTGGATTAATCTTGCACAGAATAGGGGCCGATGGCGGGCTTATGTGAGGACGGCAATGAACCTATGGATTCCTTAAACGCCATTTGTAAGTAAGTAAGTACCAGATGTCATCAAGTTTCATTTTACTTCCTCAGATATTAATTTTCAGTTATTTTAATGATGTAAATTTATGCGTTCTAACATTTTCTGTGAAGAACCTTCATCTCATGATTAAGTTTAAACATTGGTTAATTAAATAAAAATGTTTATATATTATATAGTTTTTGCTTCGTAATTTTATTTAATTTTTAAAAGTTAAAAATTCACTCCGTAAAAATTTTTCATTGAAGAACTGACTTCATTGGAATATATGCTGAGTATTCTTGCAAAATTTCATGTAAATCTGAACAAATGGAAGCCGCTAGGGACCTTTTTATTGACCTAAAACGTAGTTTTGAGAAAACGAAAGTTTTAATGGGTGTGGTAGGTTTAAAAGTTCTGCGCGTAGAATTTCAAAAATGGCCACAAGACCTTCACAAATGGTGGGCAGAGGCTAAATATAGGGCAGAATAATTTAAATTATGGTTTATTTAACGACGCTCGTAACTACAAGAGGTTATATCAAAGTCACCAGTGTGCCGGAATTTTGTTCCGCAGGAGTTCTTTTATATGCCAGTAAATCTACTGACATAAGCCTGTCGCATTTAACACACACTTAAATACCTATAGGGCAGAATGTTAAATGCATAATAACATATTTATGTAAAAGAAAATTTGTTTTTGCCATTTTGGCCAAAAACTCAGTCAAGTGTCCTTTAATGAATATAACCACTTTGTGCATCAACAAGTAATCAAATCAATAATTGTTAAAAATCATCAAACTGGAGTGCCCTCTTACGGAGTTATTCGAGAAACTAAGTTTCTGTCCTCATTTCTTTCTGTTTCGAAGTGGTACAAGTGAAACCTTGTCATTTTGGGGCATTAGTTTACAAAAAGTGTTTAATTTAAATTCCTAGAATCCTATAATTGAAATTAAATTTGGATTGCAAGTAATTGGTAATGTGTCCAAAAACTTGCTGTTTATATCTAACTTGGAAGATGACTTAATTGCAACCGACAATGGTTTTCAAACTGAAGCGTCGTCATCGGCGTCGCAACCATCGTCGTTGAAGTGTATTTGGTAGAATTAAAACTGCCCTCTGTGGTAACGAGCTGTGACCTCTAGTGTCTGAAAAAGTTACTTTTCCTCGGTCTTCATCTTTGCAAATTTGCCTTTAAGACAGTCGTCTTCATACTTTCATTTCACTGAATGCAAGGAATGTTAAACTCTTCTTCAGTGACGGTGAATTCTTTTGGCAAATTTTACCTTTCACTGCAGTATAATTTCTTGACCGAATTTTGCCCAACTTAGTATTGCTCCGAGAATGGCAACAATATGCTCATTTGTTTAATAAACTAGATGGAAATACCAATGGGGGTACGCGGACTGTCCGATAGATGGAACAAATATAATATATACAACAATATACCTTTCTAGACAATCGATAGTGGCGATATGACCTTGAAATTAAAGCTAATCTGACTCATATTACTGTAAAGAAATGTTAGAGTAAGACTATGAAGTTCGTTCCGGTGAAAAATATATGGAAATAATTTAAAAAATGTTGAAGTATAAATATTCAGTGCATTGTAGTAAACATTAAAGATTATATTTTATTAATTTTTGTCTATAGAAGTATACTGAATTCTCTGTACATATTTGTTAAAAATTTCATGGAACATAAGATGGTTATGAAAGGGGATCAAACTGTATCGGCAGCTTGTCGTGCTGGTGATAGCACGTGGAGGAAAATTTCTCAATTTTCGTGAACTTTTTCCATCATTCTCAGAAAAGGGTAATATAAACATTGAGCATTTTATTAAATTAAATTTTATGGTATGAGAATATAGTAAAGTTTTAAAATATTCCGAAGGCATTATCTTTAACATAATACAACACTTCAATTAAGTTCTTTTGATATAGTTAAGTCTGTGCGCTAGAGTTAATGCAACAAAAGAATAGTATGGCGGTTAACGATATATTTCATATACCAACATTATAAATTAATATTAAAACTATGAATCAGAAGTATTAAATTTTCATTATCGGTATTTGAGCCATCAACTAGCATAATTAATATATTATGTCTCAAAATCATTCATCCATAGTTTTCTGCTCGAAGGCAGTATTTCACTGCAAACCCAGCATATATCGAACTGAGTACTTAAGTATTATTTTAGGATTATAGTTAAATGCAATACGACTTTGGTTAGTTCTTTCATCATATTGTGATCTATGAAATGAATTATTAATAGACACAAATCTCCCCAAGAAATATGAAATATTTCCAGGAACAAACATAATAATATTAAGCTTTCATGTTTATTCAATTGCTTCCAATATTTCCGCATAACAAATTACACTAACGTAAATTTTACAATTCAGTAGCATGTTATTTGGTTGAATCAACAATATCGAACATTATTTGCCCTTATAGCGCAAGGAACTACATCAATCCTTTTTGCTATATTAAATTGAAATTCAGGATTACAAATGGTAATTCAGTTATTTTAGCTTTTCAAAGAAAATATCATCAGTTTAATGTTATACATTTTGTTATATTATATTTCCGAACCACGAAATTTCCTGGGAATTTAAGTAACATATTCATCTTTCCTTTTGCCCTTTCCTGTAGAAATAAAATTTCCTTTGAAAAGGGAAAATGCCCTTGACTTTACATCACTGTTCTTCCTCAGTACAAGAAAATCGCGAGAATTTGTGGGATTCAAGGTAGTCGTAGACGCAAAACATCTGAAAACCATTGGCATATGAATGAATTCAGTGTGCAGGACAGTGGTTGTGGTAATGGCTTGGGTCCCCAGGTAGGAGAATGGGCGAGACGAGACCAGGGATTAAATCCATGAGAAAATCTGTGGCGGCCCAGCAACAACAACAACATTATCACAAGAGAGAGGTAGCTCAAGCACAGGTCCATCCGGTTCCCGGAGCGGAAGTTCTGGAACTGCAGGAGTATGTTGCCGTGGGCGACAGTGGCGATCTTGAGGCATCCGCACCAAGGTCCCCCCCGCTCAAGCTGACCGCCAGAACTCGGGAGGCCCACCCGACAACCAGGCGGAGGAAGGTTAGTGATGAAACGAAGGAAGAAATTCAGGAGGAAGACGAAGCCACTCTCAGGGAGTTGCTTGTGAGGTATGTAACATGCCTCGGCTACACCAAGACACATTCTCACACACGCTGTGCTTCCAAAAGTAAGGGCTTCTTCGTCTTCACCAATCTTCCTATCCTTTCGCTCTTGCAGGCAGCATTCATACCCTTCTCTTTTTTTTTTGCTGCACTTAACATTATTGAGGCTACTTTCACTCTTTTTCCTTTTCACAGTGACCTACACTGCTTTTTATTTAACATTGTCACGTTCTTTTTACACCAAACAAGTTTTTTTTTCTTACTTTCTTGAAGGAGCTCAGAGAGCTAAATCTATCGGTTTTTTGTTTTTCAGCATAAAATATCACATTTTAAGTGATGCCACTTACTTTTGGAGTGCAGTCATTTGTACATACTGTGCTGGGTGGTTGTGTTGGCTGCAGTGTTGGTTGCATGACCCACAGCACGCCGATTTACTCCTGAAGCTTTGCATTCTTCCCAGGTGTTTTCTTTCATTTGGCTTCCTCTGACGTGAATAACCAGTGAGTTGAACGCACACTCACAACCACACGAACATATACACATTCACAAAACATTTATACCTACTATATATTCCTGTTGTTACCATATTTCCGCATGATGAAATGTAAATGCAGCTTTCCAGAAGTGTCAGCACCTCCTAGAACCTACTGAAGGGGATGTTTCCGCAGCATGAGTAGAGGGCATACTGTGCTTATTGTTCCTGCGGTAGCAGAGTGTGTGCATGCACAGGATCATGCACAGAATAGACACACACATACATCTCAGCCAGTTGAATGCTTTCTGGAGTTTCCCAATGGTTATGTGTTGCAGGACTCTTCTAAGGTGCATGCCTTCATTTCAAATAAGGCCGATGTGATGAACCAAATTACTTTTGGCTTTCATGGTAGAATTTTTTACTTGCCATGTTGCGTGGGTGGACTTGTTCACTTGTGCCACTTAATCTCGGGTAGCTTCCCCTTATTTAAGACGTGTTATCACGTCCACAGTGAGACAACACCTCCTCCAGAATGATATAAGACGTGCAGACTTGAGGAAGGAAGGTTGTACAGAAACTAGATGAAGATGTTTTGGTTTGGCATGCTGGCATGTTCTGATACACACATCATTACAGGATAGAGGTGGGAGAGTAAACGTGAGATATTCTCTGCTTTCAGCACACACAGGAAATCCCAGATACCAGCTCTCATCGAAGTAAGTAGAATCAAGTTGTGGAATCGATGTTTTGTTTGAATTCAGTGGTTAGTCTCAACTCCACTCGACCCACAGTAGAGCTCTGACCTGTGCAGTGTTGTTTTTGTTGCTGGAGGTTTGTTAACGCGATCACATTACTGACTGGAAACACGACTCGCAGGTCAGATGTCTGGTCGCCTCAGTGGCTGGCCACTCCGAGCCGTTATAGTAGACGGGAAACAAAGATTAGCTATTCAACTGGCTGTTTTCTGTGCGTCAGCAGGGGCGGAAGTCACTGGGGCGCCTTTCCCTCAAAACAAATGAACCCATTCTTTCATTTTGATACGTTTCTTTGTTTCCTTCATAGTGGAGGCATCCTGGAATACGGGTAAATATCTACCTCTAACTACTTTATTTTTTTCACCTAAACAAACCAAAGTACTGCCTTGCCTATAATGATGTGGTGTCGAGGTGAGTGTGTGACATACAGGAGCGACGCCAACCGAGTGCCTCTCCCGTCGTCGTCCCTTGACGTGTCTTCAGGCTTCCAAGACCTTCGTCATTTTGATTGCTTTGGCTTAATTCAGTACCAAACAATAATATGACAAAAATTTAGGACTGCTGGCAGTATCTCAGTGGAGGTTTGTTGTTGGTTCTTTTCAGTTTACAGGCTTAACACACACGCTCTACAGAATGGCCCAGAATAAAGCGTACCGAAAGCTGAAGTTCCGGCGTCCAGTCAGTAATGCGATCACTTGGCAGCAAACCTCCACGACGCAGCTCCACGTGCCGACTTTATTCTGAGCCATACGACTAGAGGGCGTGCATGATACTTCTGTGTGTCCCACACTCGACTTTTTTTTTCCTTCTGTATTTTGCTTCTTGTGATAGTGAAAGCCGACAGTCACAGATGGGGTTTCCAACACTGGCATGAGTGTTTGCATGAACAAACTGATAGATAAAACAACATTTGATGTAAGTTCCCGGTACAGTCTTAAGAAGTGATAGACGTGAAAAATACATTACTCCACGTGACCTAGGTATAGCGACAAGTAAATTGGGTGTAACCGTGCATGCTGTTGCAAATATAAGACCTCGAAAAGGAGACGGGCAAGGATAATTTACGCGGCAGGAGTTGAAGATGAGTAATCCAGGTTTGTATGGGACGCCGACCTCTCCTGGAACGGTTGACTGTGATGATATGTGATGGTGGGTTTATATTCACATAAAAGGTGGACTTTGAAGCAGAAGTTATCACCCACTGCAGCGATGAAGCTTGGCATTTGTGTTTGTTATTTTGCACAGCTTTCACTGCGTCTCTAATATTCGAGCATCAAAAAATGCTTTGAAGCGCGGTTTGACGTACTGGGGTCGTCCGGGAAGTAAGGGCTGGTCTACCATTACGTACTTAAAACAAATAGCTTATTATACTTTAATTTTAAGCCGATTCAGACGGTGCGTGTTTCTGTGATGGATTCCAAGGTGGCTGCGCGGATGGGTCGCCTGCGTGGTCACTCACCGGAAGTAATGCGCTCTGGTGGCTCCGTAAATGGCTAGCTTGCTGGATTTCGAGGGTAGCTTCCTTGCTATTTTTCGTGTTGGTTTGCAGGCTGGAAACCAAAGATGATCATATCATATCACCACTAAAACCATGTCGCCATGTTCGTTGTTTCCCATCTAAACCTGTTTTTTTCTATATTCTTTAGTTTCTAAGAAACAACAATTAAATATCGGACTTTAGCTGTTTTGAAATTATGGCTTAATTACTTTATTACGACATTTACTACTGTTAATGTAGGACTTTAGTTGTTTTCCACTCACGGTTTAGTTTCTTTCTGACCATGAGTGTTGACAACAGATGAAGCAGCAGATGATTTTCCAATTTGAACTGTGAAAAGAGCCAGCTCCGTGTGAACAACTACCATCACCGTAGGCAACACGGGAACCAGCCAGTCAGCACGCAGGCTAACCATCCGCGCAGCCACCTTGGAATCCATCACAGAAACCGGGCTTAACATTCATGTCAAAATGTAACATCCGTGACATGAAAGAAACAGCTATACAATATTTATCGACTATGTTTTTTATGAACCAGGCTTTACTTACAATCATTTCTGTATGTAATCACCATGACAATTGAAACATTCGTGATTGTGCTGCACGAGTTTTTTAATATCTCTTCAAATAAATTTGTCGCTAATAAAGTTAGCCAACAATTCACCGTTTTTCACGAAATGCTGTGAATTTAAGCATGGAAGCTGCTTGAGGTACATAAAGAAGTGGTAATCACTGTAACCAGGTCAGGACTGTACGGCGGATGGTCGAACAAGTCCCACTTCAAAAAATGTCGAAAAAGAATACTTCATCCTCACATCCTCACACAGCACACTGACTCCACCGATTACAACAGAAATCTGTAGCTTTAAGTATGAGTAGGAACTAGCAGTGTTATGAATAGATGTCATCTTTTGTACTGACCTCTTGCCGGCATCAATTTCTCCATTGGCTCGTTTAAGTTTCATTATTTATATCAAAGCAATCTCGCATCAACATCTTTGTAGAGTTTTGATACGATGAAATCATGGATATTATAATATACAACGTCTTTCGTTTCTTTAATTAGTATCCGAAATATTAGGGTATCTTTGCAAGACTTTATATTTTGTGTTTTCTCGCACTAAGAGATCAGTTATCAACGCTTCTTTCATAAATACCAAAAGGAGCTGCTATACACGTTTTGGTTCCAAATGGCTGAATTTTTTGGTATAAGGGAATATGTGTGCATAGACTGTAGTATCGTTTCTACTTTCGTATCTGAAATCCACGTTTCGTCGCCAGTAATTGGGATGTAGGCAATCCACATCTGTCTCATAGCATTAAAGGAACGCCAGAGCTGAAACTATGCACTGATTTTTATGAACGCCCATCAACATCTTTGGTACCCATATTGCACAGATTTTGTAGCTCTGTATTCTGCGGCAATGTCATGCAATATTGGAAAATGTTACAAAAACTGACCACAGAGGGCCTGCCACTTTCTTCCTCATCGTGAAAATTCGTGATACCATCTCTGAACTACGTCTGCACCACTGTTTGATCCCTCCTCCGTTAATAATAGTAGATCCATACTCTTCTGAGAATTGATTATGAATTTCTGAGGCTGAGAGTTTTTGAATTACGAAAGTAAACCTCAGCCAGAACTTCACAGCAGGCAGAATGTTCCATATCTTATTGCAATTTTCAACCATGACTTCAAAACGACATATAATAATCACGCGCAGATTGTTCACGTGGTATACGGGTAACGAGAAAGACTAGTGTTTCGACGTTATGCTCGGGCATTGGTTTGAATCTCGCTTGGGCTAGTTCCCTACTTTCCTTTGACATACATAGAACATTCTCTCTCTCCTTACTAGATGAGGAAATTGACTGTAACGTAAAAATGTAACAATGGTGTCCTTGCTCTCCTGATATCTATTTCTCTTGTTCTCCTTTTATTCCTCTTGTTCCCCTTGTAATTATCTTCCTCTACTTTTCTTCATCTTGTTCTCCTTTCCTTCCCCTTGTATTCCCATTGATCACCTTGTATTCTCCTTGATCTCCTAATATTCTTCATCTCCTTATATTGTCATTGATCTCCTTAAATTCTCCTTGATCTCCTCGTATTCTCTTTGATCTTGTATTCTCTTTGATCTCCTTGTATTCTCCTTGATCTCTTTATATTCTCCTTATATTATCTTTGATCTACTTGTATTCTCTTTGATCCCCTTATATTCTTCTTGATATTTATTCTTTTTGATCTCCTTATATTCTCCTTGATCTCCTTGTATTCTCCTTGATCTCCTTGTATTCTCCTTGATCTCCTTGTATTCTCCTTGATCTCCCTCTATTCTCCTTGATCTCCCTGTATTCTCCTTGATCTCCCTGTATTCTCCTTGATCTCCCTGTATTCTCCTTGATCTCCCTGTATTCTCCTTGATCTCCCTGTATTCTCCTTGATCTCTCTGTATTCTCCTTGATCTCCCTGTATTCTCCTTGATATCCTTGTATTCTCCTTGATTTCCTTTTATTCTCCTTGATCTACTTGTATTTCCCTCGTCTTCCTCTTGCATTTCTCTCGGCTTCCTCTTTTACTCCCTTTGTCATCCTCTTGTCTTCTTCTTGTATTCCCTTTGTCATCCTCTTGTATTCCCTTTGTCTTCCTCTTGAATTTCCATCGTCTTCCTCTTTTACTTCCTTTTTCATCCTCTTTTACTTCGTTTTTCATCCTCTTGTCTTCTTCTTGTATTCCCTTTGTCATCCTCTTGTCCTCTTGTATTCCCTTTGTCTTCTTCTTGTATTTCCCTTGCCTTTTCCTTTTCCCTTTTCTTGTATTTATCTTGTCTTCCTCTTGTATTTCTCTTGTCTTCCTCTTTCATTTACCTTGCCTTCCTCTTGTATTTGTCTTCTCTCCCTCTTTTATTTCTCTTCGTCTTGTGTTTGTCTTGTCTTCCTCTTGTATTTCCTTTGTATTCCTTTTGTATTTCCCTTGTCTTCCTTTTGTATTTCCCTTTGTCTTTCTCTTGTGTTTGTCTTGTTTTCTTCTTGTATTCCCTTTGTTTTCGTCTTCTATTCCCCTTATTTTCCTCTTCCATTCCCTTTTCTTTCATTCCTGTATTCTTTTTTGTTTTCCTCTTGTATTCCCCTTGTCTTTCTCTTGAATTCCCTTTGTATTTCTCTTGTATTTCCTTTGTCTTCCTTTGTATTCTCCTTGTCTTCCTTTTGAATTTCCCTTGTTTTTCCTTGTAATCCTCTTGTATTTCCCTTTGTCTTCCTCTTGTGTTCCCTTGTCTTCTTCTTGTATTCCCTTTGTCTTTCTCTTTATTCCCTTTGTCTTTCTCTTTATTCCCTTTGTCTTTCTCTTTATTCCCTTTGTCTTTCTCTTTATTCCCTTTGTCTTTCTCTTTATTCCCTTTGTCTTTCTCTTTATTCCCTTTGTCTTTCTCTTTATTCCCTTTGTCTTTCTCTTTATTCCCTTTGTCTTTCTCTTTATTCCCTTTGTCTTCCTCTTGTGTTCCCTTGTCTTCCTCTTGTGTTCCCTTGTCTTCCTTTTGTATTTCCCTTGTCTTCCTTTTGTATTTCCCTTGTATTTCCCTTGTCTTCTTCTTGTATTCCCTTTGTCTTCCTCTTGTGTTCCCTTTGTCTTTCTCTTTATTCCCTTGTCTTCCTTTTGTATTTCCCTTGTTTTTCCTTGTATTCCTCTTGTATTCCCTTTGTCTTCCTTTTGTATTTCCCTTGTTTTTCCTTGTATTCCTCTTGTATTCCCTTTGTCTTCCTCTTGTGTTCCCTTTGTCTTTCTCTTTATTCCATTTGTCTTCCTTTTGTATTTCCCTTGTTTTTCCTTGTATTCCCTTTGTCTTCCTCTTGTGTTCCCTTTGTCTTTCTCTTTATTCCCTTTGTCTTCCTTTTGTATTTCCCTTGTCTTCTTCTTGTATTTCCTTTGTCTTCCTCTTGTGTTCCCTTTGTCTTTCTCTTTATTCCCTTTGTCTTCCTTTTGTATTTCCCTTGTTTTTCCTTGTATTCCTCTTGTATTTCCCTTTTCTTCTTGTATTCCCTTTGTCTTCCTCTTGTGTTCCCTTTGTCTTCCTTTTGTATTTCCCTTGTCTTCCTTTTGTATTTCCCTTGTTTTTCCTTGTATTCCTCTTGTATTTCCCTTGTCTTTCTCTTTATTCCCTTTGTCTTCCTTTGTATTCCCATTGTCTTCCGTTTGTCTTTCTTTTGCATTTTCCTCGTTTTCTTCTTGTATTCCCTTTGTTTTCGTCTTCCATTTCCCTTATCTTCCTCTTGTATTCCCCTTGTCTTTCTCTTTATTCCCTTTGTCTTCCTTTGTATTCCCATTGTCTTCCGTTTGTCTTCCTTTTGCATTTTCCTCGTTTTCTTATTATATTCCCTTTGTTTTCGTCTTCCATTTCCCTTATCTTCCTCTTGTATTCCCCTTGTCTTTCTCTTTATTCCCTTTGTCTTCCTTTGTATTCCCATTGTCTTCCGTTTGTCTTCCTTTTGCATTTTCCTCGTTTTCTTCTTATATTCCCTTTGTTTTCGTCTTCCATTTCCCTTATCTTCCTCTTGTATTCCCCTTGTTTTTTTTCTTGTTTTCTTCGTATATTCTTTTTGTTTTCCTCTTGTATTCTCTTTGTCTTCCTCTTGTATTCTCTTTGTCTTCCTCTTGAATTCCTCTTGCTTTTCTCTTTATTTCCCTTGTCTTCCTTTTATATTTCCCTTTTCTTTACCTTGTATTCCCCTTCTTTCCCTCTTGTGTTCTCCTTGTCATCCTCTTGTATCTCCCTTGTCTTCCTCTTTTATTAGCCTTGTTCTCTTTGTATTCCCGTTGTGTGATCGCACACGTAGTTCTATACTAGATAATAGTCAAATAACCGATAAAACTGCTGGTAAATTTTTACGGTTAAATTTCTTACATAAAGGAAAACAACCATACCACATTTTCTTTGCTTACTATAATGTCGATTGGTTTCCTCATTTTGATAAATATATCTAACAAAAATAATCACACGAGCTGACAAATGGCTTCAGTGATTCTCTTATTGTGTTTACGACAATCTATTCGGATTTTTTTGTAGTCAATAATATTATACCGGCCGTTACTTTTCGAATGCCCCTCGTATATTGTATGCTTAGGAAGTTGTTGCCCGCTGGTAAACATTTGAGGCTTTTGATGGCCAAAAGCGAAATAAGTGAAATTATGGGTTTTTGCATTTGTGCTTTTAGCAGGCTCTTTAGATGATAACAAATTTGCACCCAGTTTACTGAGACTGATACTGTCCGAATCATGTACATCATTTACACGTGACAGTCCACTGCATGCAGCTGGGGTAGGTAGCATGGCTGTGCAGTGTACCATCTTTATTTGGCCAGCTTCTGAAATCTTTGAAAAACTATCGCTGGCGACTGTCAACACGAGCATGCGAACCAGCTTCTATTCTACTTGAATTTTGATGTTATTTAATAGCACACTTACAACTGAAATCCAATCTTTTCACGTTGTTGTTTAGCCACATTTGCTGTTTTGTTGAAGATGAAATTGTAATTGTGTGTCCCGACGAAGTGTCTACATGAGACAGCCTAGAAGACTCCACATCTATAGTGTCCGTCAGTTACGAAGGTGGCCCCACTGAGAGAGATTCTGCGCACACACAATCACCTGGTCACGAGAGCCACTTTGGTTCAGTTATAAGTTGGATGATGAAGCACAAGGTTTTTATAATGTTACACCATGTCACAGTTGCAGAAACAGCCACTGATATAACTCAGGAGTAGCAGTTGGATTCGTGATACAAAGCAAGGCTCGAACGTTGGTTCGAATCCCTCTAAGGCTGATTACCATGTTGGGTGTTTTCCCCGAGGTTTTCCCCAACTGTAAGGCGAATGTCAGATAATCTCGTGGCTAAGCCGTTTTGGTATCTAAGTTGGCAGAGCACTGGCTTGCAATGAGTGCCGGCCCGTTTTCGATAACCCGCGATGGCTGAGTTGTATTTGTGATGGACAAAACCAAGATTCCAAACAGTTTCTCGAGGGGTTTCCTGTTTCTTGTCTTCATTCCACCTTCTTTCCTCATTGCGCATGTCAGAGAAGAATAGACAGGAAAAAATAATAGGCTATGCACATATATTTTTCAAATTATAAATAATTAATATTTTTGTAATCATTATTACGAATCATAGGATCCGGCACACTTTAGCAAGCAATGTACGCACTACTTGACTATAGAGTTCCTTGAATATACTTGTAATAGACGGAAATACTGTGAATGTAAACAACGACGTTAATGTGCTTCGTTATATTCTACTGTTAATAGTACAATCTAGTGACGGTGGAAAATGAAGTAGGATACATACCCAGGGTCAGGTATTTATGGAGATTAATTTTATCATTTGTGTTTTTTAATATTGGTGTCGGCGGAGATTGAATTGTACTCTTGGCGGAGATTAATGAAAATTTTGAAAAATACAATTATTTTGGAACTGGAGTATAAACTCTGTATGAATATTACTTTCCAAATAATCAACATTAAAAGTTTGTTGGATTCTGGTAAAAGTGCGGTATGGCCAATAGGCAATATTTGTTGGATTAAGACTTTATTTAACACACATTAATTAAAAACGAAAAAAAAAACTTGCAGCTCTCAAATTAACACTTTCAAATTTATTAGTGAAATGTTGAATTCTCCGCCTTTTGAGTTCGCTAATGTGATCAGAACACCTGGAATACCATGTAGTCCACACCTATGGAGTAACGGTCAGCGCGTCTGGCCGCGAAACCAGGTGGACCACGTTCGATTCCCGGTTGGGGCAGGTTACCTGGTTGAGGTTTTTTCCGGGGTTTTCCCTCAACCCAATATGAGCAAATGCTGGGTAACTTTCGGTGCTGGACCCCGGACTCATTTCACCGGCATTATCACCTTCATTTCATTCAGACGCTAAATAACCTAGATATTGTTACAGCGTCGTAAAATAACCCAATAAAATAAAAAAAATACCATGTAATGTAGCCTATTTGGATATATAACAAATTCAAATGAAAAAATATCCGGAAAAAAACTCAGAATATGAAATTCGCTATAAAACGACGCAATAGTAATAATTCGCGAATGTGTTCATATTTCGCTATTAGAGCTCTATTTCGCGATTTGTCGCGATTGTTCTATCCGCATATTATTATTAATCAGAATCACTTAATTCGTAAAGATTTGTAAAAATCTATTGTATATCTATTATGTCGTCGACCTGGTTGGCGAGTTGGTATAGCGCTGGCCTTCTATGCCTAAGGTTGCGGGTTCGATCCCGGTCAGGTCGATGGCATTTAAGTGTGCTTAAATGAGACAGGATCATGTCAGTAGATTTACTGGCATGTAAAAGAACTCCTGCGGGACAAAATTCCGGCACATCCGGCGGCGCTGACATAACCTCTGCAGTTGCGAGCGTCGTTAAATAAAACGTAACATTTAACATTCTATTATGTTGTGATTTTCGCGATCTCCATAAATACCCGGCCCTGTACATAACCTCACAAGTTTTCATGTCCCTCGGCGACGTTGAAGGCGTTAGCGTTACAATGAACAACCACGTACATACTGTACTTGCAACTAGTCCGAAAAACTGTTCACTATAAATGAATTGAAAATGCACTGTGATGACCTGAGTTCGTTTTGTAGGGAGAGACTGAAATATTCTGTACCTCTGATCAAGAACCGGATTGTGTACTAACGTACATGTAAGCAAAACTCAACTCGCCACCTCACTCCATCTGTATTCTGTTGCACTGTAACTTCACTTCATTCTTAAGTTGTCTCGAATCCTAAGCCTGATTATTACAATGTTTTGCATGTTATGGCAACCCTAAATTAAGGGCAGTTACCCTCATGAATAATTTGTCATAATTATTAGAGCCCGAATGTTTAGGCATTTATAACACTTAAAATAGGCAGGCAAAAAAGGCAATAAAACGTTAAAAAAGGCACAATAATCTTTGAAAAAGGTATTATAAATTTTAAAAAAGGAATAATATATTTTAGCAATAAATTTCAATTATATCTACATAACTCACATATTTACTTCTAGGTGACACATGTTGACTTATAAAATACTTTTATTCGTGATTAACTGTCTTTTCACAAAACTGTTCCAAGCCACCGGCGTGGCTCAGTCGGTTAAGGCGCTTGCCTGCCAGTCTGAAGTTGCGTTCGGGCGCGGGTTCGATCCCCGCTTGGGCTGATTACCTGGTTGGGTTTTTTCCGAGGTTTTCCCCAACCGTAATGTGAATGCAAGGTAATCTATGGCGAATCCTCGGCCTCATCTCGCCAAATATCATTTCGCTATCACCAATCTCATCGACGCTAAATAACCTAGTAGTTGATACAGCGTCGTTAAATAACCAACTCAAAAAAAAAAAAAACTGTTCCATCGGTTGAAAATACATGGGCACCAAATTCACTAACGTAATCATGAAGTTTACTTTGCAATGGTTTACTGAATTTAGGCATTCTAGCTATCCAATCTTATACCTTCTGTCACCCGACAATAACTGACTGTTCCTTTCTCCTAGAATAACAAACACGTGTAACACAAAATTGTAATAGTAAAATTTGAAAAATATGAAAGCAAACAATTGGAAATGCTACGTGACAACTTCTATGAGAACGGGCTTAATATTTAAAATTATAAAGCTGATTGTTGGTATCGGTTAAGACATGACAATATTATATTAACTGTGGATTGTCGATCATTATTCATATTACACCAATAGTACGACTGTTAAAGCACGATTATTAGCAGATGAAGGACCGAAATAAATTACTTTTATTTACTATTGTAAGTGAAGTTTGTCACTGTTTCAAATATTTAAATTTCATACACATTACATTATAATTAATTATAAAATTGCAAATAAACAAGAAATATTGCTTTAAAATTACAAAAAAAAAAAAAAAGGCATTTATTAGTAAAAAAAACCACCTTAAAAAGGCAAAATAGGCACAATAAAAATTGGCCCTATCACTTTGATTTACTCCAAATCACATTTATATCTATGCAAATAATGATTTACTCCCACCCAATAAAAAAGGCATTTTGCCAAACATCCGGGCTCTAAATTATCATTTCAATAGCATTCACTCAAAACAGTGTGATGTACTGTAATACAAATGGCATCAGTCTGAGAAGGCGTAGTAAGTTTTCGAGGGGTGAGTGGAAGGGTAGTCTGGTGGGACTCCCCCGGAACGTTAGATCATGCAAGCCGAATGGACATACGATACCATACATCTGAGTCACGTTATCTACAAAAGTGCAACTGTTCTGACTTCAAAGTAATTTCAAGTATATGGTTGGTGAGGCACAATAAGCCTACTAGACACTGTTGTGCTAGTCTTTGAGCTCCTCGTCCGTATCAAAGAAAAGAATTCCGAGTTGTATCAGGGATACACCAGCATAATACGTCTCCCAGTTTCATAAGTCCGTAAAACATTTTAGAAATTTACCACAAATAAACTAAGCAACGGATACTAAATTTTATTACACAGAATAATAAAATGTAGTTAAACTACCCAAGTTCTTTTTTACATATCTCACAAATGCTCAATGTGTCCACTCTTGCTGATACAGCAGACATCTAGCTGATAATCCATTTCTTCCCACACGCGTGTCAGCATATCACGTTCGATCAGTGCCACAGCAGCGGTGTTCTTGAAGGTTACCAGGGAGTGGGAATACAAAAACAATGCCCTTCAAAAATCCTCACAAGAAAAAAGTGTTAAATCCGGTGACCTGGGTGGCCACCGCATTAGGGCGTCTTCTTGTCCTACGTTGAGTTAGCGTCGTACATCATTGTGGTAATGAGCCGGACAGCCGTCTTATTGAAAAATGTAATTATTACTGTCCTCATTCATCTGTAGCTGCACAGTCACAATGGACGATGTTCTTACATACTATAACACACAAAATGCTTTCTCACGTTTATTTAATGCCATATTGACTGTTACTGTAATGTCTCTTAGCAACTACTAATTCACTACTATTGCAGATACAGACGGAACAAGAGTCATTCACTGTTTGAAAATATTAAAAGTCAAGTTCAACCGTGAATCATATAGCATTAAATTACTAATGGGAATTACATTAAGCTTACTCTTCCGCTAGCCATGTTTCTTCTCCGGTAGCCAGTGGGGAAATTTCGTACTGTTACTTTTGTTTACAGCCACCTTTCAGTAAGCGCGACACTCAAATATATAGGGGGTTAGAGCCAGAGTGAATTGTAATGGCAAATGGAGTAGTTCTCATGTCTTCATGTTAATTAATCAGTGCACTCATTAGAGCCACGTACCCAGCTGCTGAAGCCGTTAGCCCTGTAAGTTATCAGTTTGTTTCCGCCGTTAAAAACTTGCGTCTTATTTTAAGAGATAATCTTGTAAGTTTTTAGCTACGGTATATTATGTTAGCATGTGCAGCAGAGCATTCCGCGTTCTAGTATGTTTCTAATTTACAATATACAGTAGACTCTTGCTAATCCGGTCATTCCTTACACAGAGATGCCGATTAGCGAGAGGACCAGATTACTAGATTACTGAGAGTGCTTACAAATGTCATTAAATTTAATGTTATCAGCTTCGCTAACCGCTTCACTCAGTCCAGCACTGTGGAGTAGCGGTTAGCACGTCTGACCGTAAACTAGCGGGCCCGGGTTCCAATCCTGATTAAGACAATAACCTTGCCGGGGGTTTTTCCGGGGGTCTTCCCTCAACAAATTGAAGCACAATTGCTGAATGACTTTAGGCGTTCGATCTCGGACTCATTTCGCCATCATTAATTCACATAATAATCATCATCATCATCATCATCTATACCATATATAATAATAATAATAATAATAATAATAATAATAATACGTGGCGCTACAGCCCGTGAAGGGCCTAGACCGGCTGCTGGCCTCACACTCACACGCCGAAGCAGAGGTGGACGATCATCCAACCAGAATGGAGGTATCGTGTGGTGAGCACGATGACCCTCCCAGCCGTTATAGCTGGCTTTCGCAACCGGATTTTGCCACCTATCGTAGCTCCCCAAGTGCATCACGATGCTGGGTGGCACCGGTCCCATACACTGGCCGAAATGTCGTGAGAAAATTCCTTCCCCCGTGAGGACCCGAACCAGCGTGCATTCCGTAACGCGAGTCCTAGGCAGGATGCCTTAGGCCACGGCGCGGAACTCATCTATACCAGGTCCACTATGCGGCGTGCTGTACTGTACTCCAACCAGGAGAAAGTCTCAGGGGAATGAGACGCAGCGGGTAATGCTGTGAATGAATGTTGATGTCATAAGGTGTCGTAAGGTCACACACGTCGGTACACGCTTCTCCATTGGCTAACTCTCAAAGCAAAAGCGATAACACTGATACATATTTATACTACCCTAGTTACAAAATTTGATCACGGTTAATCTCCTGATCTTTAAATCCCTCCATACAGGAAATAACATATGCAGGAGAGCGCATGTTTTTTAAACTGATGTTATAACGATAATATTATCTATCTACTTCGCTCCAATACAGTGGCGGTTCGTGATAAAATATTGTGTGTTTTCACAATTTTGTGTTCCAAAATCGAAGAAAGTTTGAAATCGTACGTTTAGCCTATACGAAATGTTATGATTCCAATATTTCACTACCGAAAAAACCTTATATAAATTCTAAACATGTAATAATAATAATAATAATAATAATAATAATAATGATGATGATGATGATGATGATGATGATGATGATGATGATGAAACCCAGTCATTTTATTTCAAATTTTTCCTCGTAAGCCGGTTTACCCAGTTCTTCACTGTTCAAAATTACTTGAACAGAGTTCATTGTTTACGTTTGTTAAAAATTAATACATACCACAATTCCGTTATTTATAAAAGCTTGTGTTCAGTAATATATTTTGATTCACAACACACTGATACACTATAGCCTATACCAGTACTGTAATCCCATTCGAATAGATTGATTACTATAAATACATGCCAGTAAATATTATTCTTAAATAATATACACCACCATACAGATATTTAAATTCATACCACCATCACATTCAGCCAGCACGTGTTTGAAAGCCAAACTATGCTAGTATTCTTCTCTTTCTAACTCTTTGGATGACACTGATGTATTATTTAGTAATTCACAAACTACACTCTCGTAGCAGCACTGTACATACATCCACACAACGTAAACATTCCGACAGTGAGATGCTGACAACTACAGGCTAAAATACGGACTATTAAATTTCCTCCTCGAGAGACAGCATGTGAATGATAGGCTTCGATGCACCTGACATCTGTAGGATAGATTCACTGTTCACTTAATACTTTGTGCTCTTGACGAGTCATAAGCGACAGCGAAAGACAATTTTCTCCCACGCATGCGTGAAATTCCTGTAACCTTCTTGAAAAGAGCACGGCTTGTACGTGAACGGATGTTGCCAAGTTTACATAAGAAGTTTATGCAAGATGCGGGAATTTTAAAATACTCGATTCTGGTATTATACATCCCCACTACATCAATATGATATTACATAATAAAACTAGTCGTGCATTAATGGAAACAAGGTGTTCACGTGCTCTTGTGCTCTTATTGACACACCGCCACTGCTTCAATATATGACGCAATAGTAAGCACATTCCTTTCATGGTTTATCTCCTTCTTGGAGAACAGTACTTGTACAAGAGCTCGGCCGTACAAATATTATTCACAGAACAGGAGTAATAAGCACAATAAGCCTCAAGCTGCAGTGTAAGCCTTCGGGGTCTCTCCTCTGTTAAAAGAAAATAACGCTCCACTGGCACTTCTAAATCGAAACTAGAAAGTTCCACATGTGGCCGGTGCGTGTATATGTACAGCATAACGTGTGTAAGTAATACAGTATAACACATGGCACCGATGCAAAATTCCCAAAAACTATTATGCAAGAAATGATACAAAGCACACTAGGAGCAGGCTGGATTAGCGAGAGTCTAGTACACCCGTGGCGAAAATGTGATCGTGCGCCGAACCACTGTGTAACCTGCAACGTGCATAGCACCTATGGAGGGAGGCGGACACCCGAAGGGGAAGAGAAGCAACTGTCTGACTTATTAACGGATTCACATTTTCTTTACGTCAAGCACTTAAATATAATTTTATACAGTATAAGGTTATAAATTAGTACCTGTGACGAAGAAAAGAATGAATAAGAAAACATAGGACACATTATCACAAGCTAAAATTAAGTGTCTTCAGAATGTCTCTGCGACAGAGTTTCAAAATCAGGAATTATGTCACTTACTGCCAGTCGTAGTTGATCACGAAGGTATTTGTCTGTCAGTCGTGATCTAAATTTGGTTTTTACTATTTCCATTGTTGAAAATGATTTTTCACAAACGTAAGTTGTAGCGAACATGGCTTCAACAGAGCAAACGAAAGAACGAAGCTTAGGATATTTATTTTTTGCAAAGATTTGAAAAGTTCAACATTCGTCAAGTCCTTACATCTAGCTTTCATTTAACATCACATTGTAAATCTGTGAGTTTAAATTGAAGATCTAACAGCACTAGTCGTACATCTGCTGAAAAAGGATTGACATACAGAGATGATGATGATGATGATGATGATAACACTTAACCTTTTGATGTTTCACTGATAACATGTAGTATAATGCCGTTTTATGTTATACAACCGTTTTCCTCGTAATACTTATGAACAAATCATACATTCAATATTCTCATCATTAGACTTCGTGTAATTGCCACGAGAATCGTAAGGTTTACTGCGCACGCGGTATAGATTGTATGAGAAGGGGCCGTGCAAAGGATGGAGTATGCCTCTAATGTAAACACTGAGCAGTATACTGCGGTTACAATAAAACCTGTATCCTGCATTCAAGAAATATAATGAATGATCATTGAAGTAGGAAATGTGTAAACATGTAAATACACAATTATTTTTTAGTGAGATATATTAACTCTTAAAATTTAATGTAATATACTCACATCATCCTTGAATATGTGCATTACAGTAAAGAGTTACGTACATTTTGAGCGACTGCAAAGTGAACCTCCTCCGATGGTCACTTAAACAGTTTTTATATTGGTAAAATGTACATTCGACATCACACGATGTAATAGGTGCATATTTGAAGAACGGGAAGTTACTACTTTTTAGTACACCAACTTCAGACGTCTTGTCGTGACCTGATAGTACATCATTTATAATACGAAGTTGTGAATAGGCAGAATTTTTAGCAATAATATTTCTCAACTTACATTAAACTTTTTCTGAAATTAGTGAATTGTTACTTTGGATAACGGTTTGTGATATTTTATCCACTATATTAAGGGCTTCTGAGAGTTGTAGTTTATATGATTGTAATAGGGTGATGCTTTTGGATACGATTTTAAAATCAGAATCAATGAACAGAATATTTTCCAATAGATGTTCAGAAGGCAACGATTTTACAGCTGCAACAGCGGAACTGTCTGTGCTATCCAATGCATCAATTACCTCCATTATTTTGCCGTAATGTTCTGCATAATAATTAACAGCATCCAACCACGTCTCCCAATGGCTCAAGACTGGCTGCGGGGGTAAGGGTATTCCAGGGGCAATTATTTGGAACAGCAACACTCTCATTGTAGCATGCTTGATTGAATTCTTGTCTGCACTGAACAAATGTTAAGCTTTGACTATTCCAACCACAGTAATGCAAAAACAAGTGCTTACATAGGTACACATTAGCTGTAGCTGCTCTGTCTATTTGGACCGGTCACAACTCTTAACATGAACTGCTTATACTACGAGACCGGGAGGTCGCCCATCTCTTCTATAATACCGTACACCGGCAACCTGATTGCATGCTGCGTGTGGCAATTCAACGAAGTCTACTCATCATATTGGCAGCAACAAATTGCGTCCTCCCATCCTGTTTTTGTAGAGGTATTTGGTTTCGAGAGAGACATTGCGGCGATATGCCACTCGCAGGTCAGAGACAAATACAAATGGAACGGAGTTTGACTCCAGTGAGTGAGAGGGTGGGGATTGGAGGAGGTAGGAAGCAAGAGAAATGCACAGCTATCATAGCAAGCCACAATGTGCTCGCGAGTCACATTTTCGCCACGGCTGGTCTAGTGTATTTGATTTTGCACACGAAAGAGCATGGAGAGGTTAGGCCACTTGGCAGACATTAGGATCGATCGCGAAGCGAATTACCGTAAAAGGTGTTTCTAACGAAGAACGTGGACGTCAATAATTTAGAAAAATATGCTGAGAAAAGTAGGGGAGAAAATTTTGGAGGTGACGGATTAGGTTCGTGGCTCATTTCTTTTAGATCTCTTCCCGCCATTGTTTTGTCTTAGTGCCTAGCAACTGATTATTGCTGATTTGTTAATGATACCACGTGACTGTGTGTGCGCAGAAGTGCTCCAAGCCGGACCGCCCACATAGTTGACGGTGACTATAGGCTGTCTGTACGATGTGTTTGTATGATCGGTACTGTTCCATGTTCGCGACGTTGAGGACCGCCGTGTAAGGTCCCCGACGGTGCGTTTGGTAGAGTCATGTCATGTTGGGGCCCGCACTGTCGTGACTAACGCGAGGGCCATGCGTAGTGTGTAACCTAGGACCATGCATGGCTGCAGTCTACAGAAGCAGGTGAGCGTCATGAGTATGAACCTGAGCGCGAAGCTGGACGAACTGCAGCGCGGGGACCGGCAGCTGGAGACGACGGTGGCGCTGTGCGAGATCCGCTCGCAGCTGCAGGAGCTGACCAAGTCGGTGGAGTCGTGCCAGAGCGAGGTGAGCGAGGTGAAGCGGGACATGGTGGCCATCAAGCACGAGCTCGACACTGTGCAGCAGGTCAAGGAGGAGATCGAGGAGCTCCGCGAGTACGTGGACCGGCTCGGAGAGCAGAGTCACCGCCGCAAGCTGCGCCTCCTCGAGCAGGTGACTCACCACCTTATAACACCCCTAGACATCACAAAAAAAAATATAGTTTATACAGGGTGTCCCCAAAAAGTGACAAACTTTGTGGGGTAGTTCTACACACCAAAACTATGTCCAAAATCGCATGGTGTAAGATCTCATGTTATATATCCAACTTATGTTGTGCGTGTACTTCCTCCAACAAAGTTTCAACACCTCTAGGTTAGGCCTAGACATCACAAAAAATATATATTTTATACAGGGTGTCCCCAAAAAGCAACAAACTTTATGAGGTAGTTCTACACACCAAAACGATGTCCAAAATCGCATGGTGTAAGGTCTCATGTTATATATCCAACTTATGTTGTGCGTGTACTTCCTCCAACAAAGTTTCAACACCTCTAGGTTAGGCCTAGACATCACAAAAAATATATATTTTATACAGAGTGTCCCCAAAAAGTGACAAACTTTGTGGGGTAGTTCTACACACCAAAACTATATCCAAAATCGCATGATGTAAGGTCTCATGTTATATATTCAACTTATGTTGTGCGTGTACTTCCTCCAACAAACTTTAAACACCTCTAGGTTAGGCCTAGACATCACAAAAAAAATATATATTTTATACAGGGTGTCCCCAAAAAGTGACAAACTTTGTGGGGTAGTTCTACACACCAAAACTATGTCCAAAATCGCATGGTGTAAGGCCTCATGTTATATATCCAACTTATGTTGTGCGTGTACTTCCTCCAACAAACTTTCAACACCTCTAGGTTAGGCCTAGACATCAATCTAATTTATAAATATACAGGGTGATTCACGAGGATTTACCGTCCTTTACGGAACTTATTCCTGAAGACATTCTGAGCAAAAATTTCATATAAAAATAGCTCCTATTCTCAATATTTTCAGAGTTATACTAATTTAAAGTTGTTTATAAAATAAGTTTTTTCTTTAATTTGAAGGTAAAAGGATAATACAAATAGAGAATTAACCACAGAGCGGGCTAGCGGAGTGGTAGAGGGCGGTCCGGGGTTCGATCCCAGGGGCCGGCAATCCTAACAGGTTTTTCATGGTTTCCTCAGTTATTTCCAGGCAAATGCCGGGATTGTACCTCTTGAAAGTCCGGCCATGGACAGCGATCCTTCCCTTAATCCTTTCATATGTGTGAGTGAAAGCTGTGTAATGTCTTAAATGTTTGTGTTGTATCGGAGGTGGCCCTGGCAATGAGCTGATCCCTCGACCGGGGAGACCCTCCATGTCCTTGTGTAGTCAAAAAAGTATGTATGTGATCCATAGACTAATTCCTCTCCCGACAGGTCGCGGCCCTGTAAGGCCCGTGTGGCGTGGGTCGTGTAAATGAACCTAAAAGGGAGAGGTTAAACTAAGGGAGAGAGAGAGAGAGAGAGAGAGAGAGAGAATTAACCATTCAGAAATATAATTTCTTTAATTCAAGTATTATGAACCTAAAAATGTGCTGTGGACTCCTTAGTTGCTTCGTACAGACATCTTTTTCTATTTTTAACTAGAAGATTACATTATTCGTATTCACTTATCACAACAATTATTACAAATCACACCACCTTCACCGACTTAATTATTTGCAGTTCAGCTTTGCATCCCAATTTACAGTCTTGGAGAGTTTACAACACATTTTAAGAAATGTCGCCGTCCGCTTGAGTACACTTGGCCGCACGCTTGTGAACGGCACTCGTCGCTCTACGTAACTGCATACGGCTATCTTTGATTACCGTGGCGCTCGCGCTGGCTGCTGACTGCACGCTGACCAAGATCACGCGTCCACAGCAATGCGTTCCAATAACGAAACGTAACTCTGTAAGTGTTGAGAATAGAACCCATGTTTGTATGACATTTTTTGCTTAGAATGTCTTCGGAAATAAGCTCCGTAAAGGACGGTAAATCCTCGTTTTTTTTATTGGGTTATTTTACGACGCTGTATCAACATCTAGGTTATTTAGCGTCTGAATGATATGAAGGTGATAATGCCGGTGAAATGAGTCTGGGGTCCAGCACCGAAAGTTACCCAGCATTTGCTCGTATTGGGTTGAGGGAAAACCCCGGAAAAAACCTCAACCAGGTAACTTGCCCCGACCGGGATTCGAACCCGGGCCACCTGGTTTCGCAGCCAGACGCGCTGACCGTTACTCCACAGGTGTGGACTAAATCCTCGTGAATCACCCTGTATATACATATATATACACACATACAGTGTCTCCCCAAAGAGTTCCTTTATGGAGTAGTTCCACACAACAAAACTATGCCCGAAATCCCATGGTATAAAAGCAGTGTCCCATGTTACGTATGTAACATATGTTGCACATGTACTTCCTCCAGAAAACTTTAGAAGGTAGTTGTACATGCAAAAATAATAAGGAAGTTCATAAAAACCTTTGTCCAAAGTCTCATGGTGTTCGAGCAAAGACCCATTTGATATATACACCATCGTGTTGCACATATACTTTTTCTGAAAAACTTTTGGGTATGCTACTATATATTAAAAATGAAAATATATGTATTATGTGAGAAAAATTCATGTCTGTGAGTGTGTGTGTAAAATGTAAGAGCAATATCCCACTTACGCATATAACATATCGTATATGTATTTCCTCTGGTTAACTTTGGGAAGTGGTTCTACAGACGAAAATAGTAAGAAAGTTGATACACAGTAAATCTATTTCCAGAATTTCATGGTATAAGAACAATGTCACTTTTTACACATAACATACGTTGTAGGCCCTACATGTACTTCTTTTGGTAACATTTGGAAGGCGCTTTTACAGACGAAAATGGGAAACTTCATATGTAGAGTAAATCCGTGTCCAAAATTGCATCGTGTAAGAGCAATGCACCATTTATACGTGCAACATGCACACTTACTTTCTCCGATAAACTTTGGAAAGTGCTTCTTCATAAAAAGATTTAAAAGTTCATATAAAGCTATGTCCAAAATCGCGTAGTGTAAGAGTAGTGCTTGATTTTACTGTACATCATTTTGTTCATGTTCTTCAGCATTCTTTGGGACATGGTTCTACGGATAAACATGACGAAAGTTCTCCTAAACTTTTTGTGACAGACTTTAACTGTGATAATAATAAATAGTCCATGGCGCTACAGCCCGTGAAGGGCCTAGACCGACCAGCCGGCTGCTGGCCTCACGCCCACATGCCGAAGCAGAGGTGGACGATCATCCAACCAGAATGGAGGTATCGTGTGGTTAGCACGATGATCCCCCCAGCCGTTATAGCTGGTATTCGCAACCGGATTTCGCTACCTATCGTAGCTCCCCAAGTGCATCACGATGCTGGGTGGGCACCGGTCCCATACACTAGTCGAAATTTCATGAGAAAATTTCTTCCCCCATGAGGACTCGAACCAGCGCTCATTCCGTAACGCGAGTCCTAGGCAGGATGCCTTAGACCGCGACGCCATGGCGCGGGACACTGTGATAATACATTTTTGAAAAGTGGAACGTTCATATAAATCTGTCAAAAGTTTAATGGTCTTTGAGTAATGTCCCATTTTATACTTAGTATTTCCTCGACAAACTTTGGATGAGGTTCTACATTAAAAAATTAGGAAATTTTATATAAAACTTCGTAAATCGTATGATGTAAAAACAATTTTATGCGTACAACATATATTGCACACTCGCTGCGTGGTCTGCTCTTCTCGACACTAGCGCAACTGAGCCACGCTCTAGAGTCGGGGCTAATAATGGCAAAACTAAGAGGGGGGAAACATGTTGGACATATACTTTCTCAAACAATTTAAGGAGAAGGGTTGTACATTTAAAAAATGATGAAGGAAATTCATATTACCCTGTGCTTAAATCGCATGTTATAAGGATAATGTCCCATTTTACAGATGAAAGAAGATACATTGCATTGCACATGTATTGTGGGAAGTGGTTCTACATTAAAACGTAATGAAAAATGGTCGAAATGCGCAGTGTTTCATGCTGAAGTGTTTCTGAGTTAAATTTCTTTTGATGAACTTTCATAACTTGCATAGCATGTTCCAGAGCAGACATTCAAAATGCATGCCACCCATCTGCCAATACAGGCCTAGGTACGGTTCTGCATTGACCGTTGTATGCTCTGTAATATCCCAAGCGTTTGCTAAGTGGTTGTATACGTTTCAACAATCAATCCGTTGTTGCAAAATTTCCATATTACTCCTTGATATAGCATAAACCATACTTTACATGTTCTCACAAGAAGAAACCCACTGCATTGAGATCCGGTGAATAGAGGGGCCATGTAACGGTTAGCCGTTGCTTATTCATTTTACATGAACAGTGTGATAAAGATGATAGTGAATATGTACCGGTGTTTCAACATGCAGCATGTATCATATTTTCTTCTTCGGGTACAGAAAAACGTCGTCAGAGGACGGTAGTAGTATATTAATCAGGAAGCGAAGTTAAACCTTTCCTGTGAATATTTCCAACGTATGTTTTGGAACATGCATACATAAAGTATACACATTCATAGACAGGACTAACTCGGAAACGCCTCAGATTTTGACATCTATTTATTTAAACGTTTTTCATTATAAGTTTGCTTCAGCTCCAAAAGTTTATCGGAGAAAGTGGATGTGCAACATGTGTTGTATCAGCAAATACCAAATGGTGTAATTGCACTTAACAATATACAATTTTGAACATAACTTTCATATAAAGTTTTTCATTATTTTTGTGTAGAACCATCTGTCAAAGTTTGTCAGTGAGTTTTGGGACACCCTGTAGAGATACCATACGATTTTCACTTCGGGAGAAAATATTTAGCGCTCTATTATAAAATAACTAGTATAAAGTTAAAGACGTAGACGATGATAATTAATATAATTTTTATAATTTTCATCATGAGGTGTACCTCTCTTGAGTTCCAAATGTGTATATTCAGAACGACGCGGATTTGAACCGCACTAACATAAAAGTAAACGTCACTGAATAGTAAACAATAAACATGTTGAATTAAAAAAACACAAGCCAGTATCAAATAGAAAGACTGACTGACCACCAAGCAAGAACAAAAAGGCTTTTATAAAGCCAAGTGTATCCCATAACCATGGTAACAGCAAACATTCGTAAAGAGATAGTTGTCTTCTTGACGCTTTGCGTTTTTTCTTGTCGCCACCAAAATGAACTTCCAAACAAAATCACACCTTAGCGCACATTCTTAGGTTCCTTGACCATGCATTAATTGGAGGTTTTGCATTAACAGCGACCCTAGTCTGATGGTTAAGTCAACAGAGGAATCTATTTGAGGCTTGTTTTCATTGTTCTTTATGTTTAATATTATAATAACATCGACGCAGTTTTATTAAAGTAAATACAGGATAAACCGTAAGTAGTCATTAAATTTCAGAGGATTATTTTTTGATATATTTCAAACAGAAAAGTGTAATACAATTTTGCTCGTTTTTACTTCCTTTTGGAGATAAAAATTGTTTTATATGAAACATTTCATAGCGTGTTTTGGGAAAGCCATTGATTTAATTCCCAATATGCTCAATCAATTTAAAAGAGCAGTGTATTATGATGATAAATGATTAAACAATTTAGTTTTATCCTTCAAATGTGCAGAAATTTGATCCGAACAATTAGTGTAACTTTTCGTTCTGAACAGGAATTTTCAATGTTACATTTGTTGCGATCAAATTTCTGCACATTTAAAGGACAGAGCTAAAATTCTTTCAATCATTTATTATCATAATATAGTGCTGTCTTAAATTGGGTGAGCATATTAGGAATTACATTAATGGCTTACCAAAAACACGTTATGAAATAGTTCATATGAAAGAATTTTTATCTCCAAAAGAAAGCAAACACAAGCAAAATAGTTTCAGACCTTTTTGTTTGAAATATCTCAAAGATTAGCCTCCTGAAATTAATGACATTAGTTACGGTTCACCCTAGATATAATTCAAACATAGTTCTAAGACATTCCTTTTTGTTATGTGCGATAAATATTCTTTAAATATATGTGAAAAGTCGTAATGTTGTGTCTTGACAATTATAATAAAACTGTAATTAATGTAGGAAAGTGAACGATTTAGGTATAATATGATCGACCGTTGTTTACGTAGAATGTTTAATTGATACGTAAGTAAAGAAACGTGATGACTGCACTTCCTGAAAAGTATTTCAGAACAAAAGTCTGTGTCTTTAATCTAGATGTGGCATCTACTGTTGGAACTGTATGATTTGTTTCGATTTTCATTAAAATATCTTGTTTTCATGTTGGGATAATCTCTTGTCATTTTTTAATTTTGTGTAATGCAGTGTCCTGTTTACTTGGTGACATACGAACTTCATCTCTCTGGTGCAGGATATGTGTTCTACTATGGTGTAATTGTAACCATGAATTATCAGTACCTATCAAGCTTTGTGTGAAAATATACTTTGTTTGTAAGTTTGTGCGTGAAACATGACAATACAAATCTTGCTTTCAGGCTTTCGCGGTGAAAAGTTGTGATGATGCCTTGATTTATGAACTGTGTATTATGATTTCATGGTTCCAGCATTTTAGCATTGCGGTCAAGTTCCACCTTCATAATAAATCCATTATTTTGTAGATCTTGGACGATACGACTACGAAGATACAGTCTGTTTGAAGGGGTAAGAATGAGATAGTCCAAAGCCACACTTTTATCAAAAATTGTTTTTGTGCGAGTTCATTTCTTACATATATGGGGAAGCTACTATTAAAATATTATAACCTGAACTCAACAAATGACGTAAGTATACGCTGAAGAAATTATGATACCGCACCTAATAGCATTGGATTATAAATCTTTAACACGCTCCCCTATAAAATTTTGTCTTTGTGGCTTAGGACTATATCAATCTCACCCCTTCAGTTATTATAAAACATGGGCGAAGTCAAATCGCAGTACATTATTAGAAAACTATAATCTCCTGCAAATATAAATTTCTTGCAACTACAAATATTGTTCGCGTTTAAAAATGATGAGAATTTTTAAGACTTAGCTCGGAAGTTTTTGACAAGTTTTGAAGATCTGACAACGGTTGTTTTTACACATTTTTGAAGATCTGAGCTGGCATGTTTTTGACAGGTTCATGAAGATCTCTCCCAAAGGTTTTGGCAGCTTTCTTAAGACATGAATATGAAGTTTTTGACGGCTTTCCAAACATCTAACTCAATATTTTTTATACCTTTCTGAAAATTTTTCAGGAGTATTTTTATAGTTCTCTGAAAATTTGATTTTTAGTTTTTTGACAGCTATCTGGTCATGGAAAGCATGGGGCTCTACCTCCATGCCCCCAAGTGCCTTCATGGCATGTTACGGGGATACCTTTATCTTTTATCTTTTATCTGAAGATCTGACTCAATTTTCTTTGATAGTTCGTCAAGATGTTGTCCAATAATATTCATCCTGTGGCTGTTGAAGTATAATAAAATGAGGTAAGTAACATTGGCCGTGGACAGCATATGGAGTGATGACCGTCAGCTTATCGACTCAACGTACCTGTCATACCTGATAACTGACAAAATTCAACTTCTCTCTTGATAGCAGAACCACTGTCAGCTCGCCTGCTCGGTGTTCGCCGTACTAGTTGTAGAGTGCTGTTGTTTTTTCTGCTGACATTTTGTGATGGTAACAGTGCTGTGACGTTTTGCAGGGACTGACGTTCTTCCTGTCGTACGCAATCCTTGCTGCAGTGCTGGGCATGCTGCAGTTTGGCTACAACACAGGAGTTATCAACGCCCCGGAAGTGGTGAGTATTTTCAGGTCTAAAAATATGTTTTGCTTTAATAGTTTGTACAAATTCTGAGTGGATCAAACCTTATTTCCCTATTTTAATTTCACTGTAAATGTTCTGCTCACATAAACACACGCTTAATTTGTGATTTATTTTGGAGGTATATATTTTTATACTGTATCTTTCGAGAATTTGGTTTACTTTCTTTTTGTAAATCAAAAGTTTATCACCTGCATATAAATTACCTTGTCATGTTATAGTAATATGCGTTACAAGAGCGGTATGTTGAAGTTTTCATGTTCGAGGAAAAGTTTGAAAAAGCGAAACGTAGTTGAGCTTTTTTAATTTCCGAGAATTGAAAGAAAACATACCGCTCGTGTATCGTACATTATTTTGTGCGAAGATCGTTTATTACATACCTGAAAGAGGAATTTCTAATTAGTTCCAATGAAATCTCCATCTTGGTTTCTGTTCAATGACGGCAAATTTGCAATATATATATATATATATATATATATATATATATATATATATATATATATATATACCTTCAACATTGTTGCTTTAAAATGTTTTCTGTGTTTACTATACTCCAGCAGGCCGTGTTATACGTCTGTCTTTTTTTCCCCCCAGTCTATAAATGCGGACTTAAAACAAACGGCTTCCTTAATGTTACATGCATCACGAAATGCAGTAACTTCAGTGGAGTTGTAGAGTTTACTTAATTTTTGCAAATATTTAAAAACAATAATTAACAGTGCAATGTAGGTGAAATTGCAGTGGTAAGTTTCCAATTTATAATTATTACTATATTGAACGTCTCTAAAAATAATATTTTAAAGCCTAAAGCAGTAAAATCATTATGTCACTTAAGCGGTAAGAAGAGGGAAATTGTTATGTGTGTTCGGTTGGGAATACTGAATGTGGAATTTTAGACTTACCGCGGATTGATTTTGTGCGGAAACCAAGCAAATACGCACGATCTCGCACAAATGTAATTTGTTCCTAGAGATTTTTTGTTTATTTATTTGGTTATTTTTATTTTATTTATTTATTTTGTAATTATTTATTTTATTTTATTATTTTATTCCATTCATTCAGTCATTTATTTGCTTACACATTAATTTATTCATTTATTTTAGAACTTGATAAGTATTAGGGAGGACCACAACGTTGCGTAAGCTTGTATTGATGTACAGGTTGATTTACGAGAATTTACCGTCACTTACAATATTTAAAGGACAAAACTAAAATTCTTTCAATCATTTATTATCACAATACATTGCTCTCTTAAATCGACTGAGCATATTGGAAATTTAATCAATGGTTTTCCCAAAACATACTATGAAATGTTTCATATAAAATAATTTTTATTTCCAAAGGAAGTACAACCCAGCAAATCTGCATTAAACTTTTTTGTTTAAAATATCTCAAACAATAACCCCCCTGAAATTGATGACATTACTTGCGGTTCACTATATATACAGGGTGATTCATGACTCATGAGGATTTACCGTCCATTACGGAGCTTATTTCCGAAGGCTTTCTGAGCAAAAAATGTCATATAAACATTTGACCTAACCTCAATATTTTCAGAGCTACACTAGTTTGACGTTGTTTGTAAAATACCATTATTCTTGAGTTTTAACGGTAAAAGAATATTGCAGATAAAGAATGAACTATTCAGGAGTATCATTTCTTTAATTAGCTAGTATTCTGAAGCTAAAAATGTGTTGTGAATTCCATAGTTGATTCGTAGAATTTTTTTTTTTTTTCCGATTTTTAACTACAAAATTACATTTTCTTACTCATTAATCACAATTTTATATGAATGTGAGTTGATACTCCTGAATGGTTCATTCTTTATCTGCAATATTCTTTTACCGTTAAAACTCAAGAATAATGGTATTTTACAAACAACTTCAAATTAGTGTAGCTCTGAAAATATTGAGGTTAGGTCAAATGTTTATATGACATTTTTTGCTCAGAAAGCCTTCGGAAATAAGCTCCGTAATGGACGGTAAATCCTCGTGAATCATGAATCACCCTGTATATATGGTGAACCGTAAGTAATGTCATCAATTTCAGGGGGTTATTGTTTGAGATATTTAAAAAAAAAAGTTTAATGCAATTTTGCTGGGTTGTACTTCCTTTGGAAATAAAAATTGTTTTATATGAAACATTTCATAGTGTGTTTTGGGAAAACCGTTGATTAAATTTCCAATATGCTCAGTCAGTTTAAGAGAGTAGTGTATTATGATAATAAATTATTGAAAGAATTTTAGTTTTGTCCTTTAAATGTGCAGAAATTTGATCCGAACAATTGTAACTTTTCGTTACATTTTGTTGCTTCATTCCAGGATAAATTGACTCGTAGATACTGAATGTGAACAAAATCTGCGCGCAATAGTTTAGCAGAAATCGTTGTACACAGACAGACTAGTACTAAAATATTATATTTCATGTAGGTACATCATTTCCTGATAAAAAAATGACTCGTAGATATTAAAAATGAACGATATTCGCCCAACAGTTGAGTACAAATCGCTGTACACAGACAGAATCGTACTATATAGGTACATCATTCTCTAATAAATTGACCCGTAGATATTGAATATGAACAAAATCCGTCCAATAGTTTAGTATAAATTGCTGTACACAGACAGACTAGTACTAAAATTATTATATTTCATGTACATCATTCCCTGATAAATTGACTTGTAGATATTGAATATGAACAAAATCCGTCCAATAGTTTAGTAGAAATCGCTGCACACAGACAGCCTAGTACTAGAATTATTATATTTCATGAACAGCATTCCCTGATAAATTTACTAGTAGGCTTAGATGCTGAATATGAACAAAATCCGTCTAGTAGTTCAGTATAAGTCGCTGTAAACAGACGTAATGATACTAAAATTATTATAGACCTAAATAAGTCAGATTTATCTCTAAACTTGAGATCCCTCCAGTAAAGATTCAGCTTTTACGCTCTGAACTACCGGAGCAACTTAGGAGAAGTGGGAAGAATCTCTGAGCATCGTGCAATTTGGTGTTGCTATAACTCTTTTCACATCATTAACTGTAATCCGAAAATGTACACCAAAATCGGTTATTATAAGACCACATTTCGTCCTTTTAGATCAGTATCTGAATTTTTCTCGACAATACATAAACATACACGCTCAGTACACTGGCGTCGGTAAGACTTCGGGCCTCCAATTAAGCGGAACCACGGTTTTCACGTGCCGCCAGATGTTTACTCACTTCTGTATGAGATTAAACGAAAGGGAGTCATTGTTTGTGGATTGCTATAGTAACAAGTTGTTAACAAAACATTTAATTTGTTGCCATCTGTTTGGAAGTGACTACAATCAATATTTTCTAGGAAAGTAGGTTATGTGAGTTCTACTCAGAACTCTGTTAGCCATAATTCCAGATACAGAAGCGGTTTCCAGTATTTATACGAAAGGATTTCGAAATTAAACATTGATTTCATATTTCTTGTTATAGAACTACATTTAACATGCATTACTTTAATAAACAAGTGTATTTTAGCGGAATAAGCACTAGACCGAACTAACTAATAATTAGTCTTTTCCAGGGTTGCCATAAAATTTAAACTAAAACCGGGACATATAATTAAAACACCAGCTCATTGTGCAAAAATTGGTTTTTAGCTGCCATCAGAGAAATTTTGCGTTCAGACTTTGCATTGTGAGCAGGCACAGCGAAAATATACTGACAGTTGTGCAATAATTCTGAATACTGTTCTATATGGCTTACAGTCTCAAAAAATTTAAGCCACTTGTCTTGAATCTTTCCGCTTTCCATTCATGAACACCCAAGTTTGTAGTCACAAAGATTTTCAAGCAAACAAACTGACCTAATACTTCAAATTCTGAAAGTTGCGCTGTTTTTGTTTTTAGGTAAGTCAGTCTCTCTTCTATATCATTATATCACTTCTATTTAAAGTTTTCAAGAAGTTCAGCTAAATCACACAATAGATACAGTATATTATAGTAACCTTAAAATACAAAGAAGCTGTAAACCAACTCAAAATCGGGACATCTGACCGTACCGAACGAATTTGTCGGGACACCGGGACAGTGGACACAGTAGTGGTGACAATCCCGGAGAACCGGGACGTATGGCAACCCTGGTCTTTCTTGATTTTCTTTTAAGATGGAACCAATAGTGGCCTATTTCCGAAACATTGATCGAATAGTTAATTTATGATACGGAGCAAAAGAAACTGCACTACCACGATTAATAGCCTGAAAATTTCAAATATTAGTTAGCATTAAAAGTAAATAACAGTAGAAAACATACAGCTTTATCAAGAGAATTGGAAAACCCATGTCCAAAGAATGGACAGAAAATAAAAAATCAATAAAATTATACATCTGGCATATAGGTATCAAACATCAAGCCATCGGGATCGAGGCCCACCATCAACAAGTGGAAGGATCAACATCGTTTCCGCATTACTTGAACATACGAAATAGGTCAAATGACCTAAACCGGAAAAGATGATGATGATGATGATGATGATGATGATGATGATGATGATGATGATGATGATGATGATGATGATGATGAGACATCGTGGAATTGCCACGAGAATCGCAAGGTTTACTGCGCACGCAGTATAGATTGTATGAGAAGGGGCCGTGCAAAGGATGGAGTATGCCTCTGATGTAAACACTGAGCAGTATACTGCGGTTACAATAAAACCTGTATCCTGCATTCAAGAAATATAATGAATGATCTTTGAAGTAGGAAATGTCTAAACATGTAAATACACAATTATTTTGCAGTGAGATATATTAACTGTTAAAATTTAATGTAATATACTCGCATCGTCCTTGAATATGTGCAGTGCAGTGAAGAGTTACGTACATTTTGAGCGACTGCAAAGTAACCTCCTCCGATGGTCACTTGAACAGTTTTTATTTTGGGAAAATGTACGTTCAACATCACACGATGTAATACGTACATATTTGAAGAACGGAAATCACTACTTTTTAGTACACCAACTTCAGATGTCTTGTCGTGACCTGATGGTACATCATTTATAATACGAAGTTGTGAATAGGCAGAATTTTTAGCAATAATGTTTCTCAACTTACATTTCACTTTTTCTGAAATTAGTGAATTGTTATTTTGGATAACGGTTTGTGATACTTTATCCACTATATTAAGAGCTTATGAGAGTTGTAGCTTAGACGATTCTAACAAGATGATACTTTTGGACACGAATTTAAAATTAGAATCAATGGACAATATCTTCCAATAGCTGTTCAGAAGGCAATGGTTTTATAGCTGCAACAGCGGAACTGTCTATGCTATCCAATGCATCAATTGCCTCCATTATTTTGCCGTAATGTTCTGCATAATTAACAGTATCCAACCACGTTCCCCAACGGGTCAAGACTGGCTGCGGGGGTAAGGGTATTCCAGGGGCAATTATTTGGAACAGCAACACTCTCATTGTAGTATGTTTGATTGAATTCTTGTCTGCACTGAACAAATGTTAAGCTTTGACTATTCCAACCACAGTAATGCAAAAACAAGTGCTTACATAGGTATACATTAGCTGTTGCTGCTCTATTTGGACCGGTCACAACTCTTAACATGAACTGCTTATACTACGAGACCGGGCGGTCGCTGACCTCCTCTATACTACTGTACATCGGCAACCTGATAGCATGCTGCGTGTGGCAATTCAACGAAGTCATGATGATGATGATGATGATGATGATGATGACATTGTGATAGTAAATACAGCCGTACACAAACTTTGAATGGGAATTCATTCTAATACTATGAAATTTTCTTGTAAAACAATGCAAACCATAACATTAACAACGGACATACATCTACGTTTTAAGCGGGATTTGAACACACGACCATGAATTCCACATAACTTTAAACTTGTACGCTAACTATCGCATAATCACAGCGGAAAAGGAGAATACACATTTTACAATGTCTTTAGTTGATCTGTTTTTTCTATAAGGTTACAAATTGTATGCGAGAAATCATCGCGAGGCCTGAATTCAGTTCACGGGCTTCATATCGTTTGTCGCTGATGTACTGTAAAGTGTGGAGATGTTACGCCTCGCTGGTGACATGTTTATTGAGATCGTCACGCAATTGCTTTGCGTGGAATTTGTAGATTTCGATCATTGTGACGTGTCTACTGGTAGGAGAGGTGGCCATTATTCTCCAAAAGAAAAAGGAAGCATGGTCTTAATTAAACACTGGAGCGTTGTAATTGAAAAGGAAAATAATTTGCCAGTATTAGCCTATAGTGAACTAGAGGTTCAAAAAGCATTAAATTCCGTGAATGTATCACTTTACGTGCAATAAATTGGAACAAGTATATGTTACTTGCCTGATCGTTTGCTTGTGTGAGTAAACCACCCCCAAGATCGTCATAGCCACCGGCGTGGCTCAGTCTGTTAAGGCGCTTGCCTGCCGGTCTGAAGTTGCGCTCGGGCGCGGGTTCGATCCCCGCTGGTTGGGTTTTTTCCGAGGTTTTTCCCAACCGTGCACCGTGAGGTGAATGCCATGTAATCTATGGCGAATCCTCGGTCTCATCTCGCCAAATACCATCTCGCTATCACCAATCTCACCGACGCTAAATAACCTCGTAGTTGATACAGCGTCGTTAAATAACCAATTAAAAAATCGTCATTGTCCTCTGGTTTCAATTGTACACTCTTTGACACGGAAATTAGTCGCTGTTCAGAGCAGTGGCGCCAATTCAGCGGTTTTCCCGCTAAATCTAGCGTTTTTCGGCGTTAGTTTAGCGGGTAAAATTTATGAAATTTGTATTGCTGATTTAGGGATTTAGCGGGTATTTTTAGCACTCACCGCGGTAAAATAATATAATTTTAAATTGACAATATAGCAATTTAGCGGTTTCTGCACTGCTTCACAGCGGATTTTTAAGAATCGAGTTGGCAACACTGGTTCAGAGACTAAAGACTGGTCCACAATAAACCAGGAACGGAAACAATGAGAACAAGAACGGGAATATTGTTAAAATGTATTTAAATGTGAGCATCCACAATTAACTTTCACGTTCCCGTTCCAGGGCTCCGGTAAGTTTCTCATTAATTGTGAGTGCTCACATTTAAATACATTTATTTTATAATATTTCCATTCTCGTTGTCGTTTCTGTATTCCACCTCGGAATAGTATGGGAATCATCGTGTCCGCCTTGTTTACTCGAATGCATTTTACATACAGATATTCGAAGCCCTGCCTTTGGAATGAGAAAAAAGAACTCTGTCGCTAAGCTATAAAGGCTACGTAGGGAATATGTCCTTTCGTGACTACAGATACGTCACTGCTACGACTTGACTTCATCCTCGGACCTCGATGCGTAATATTTCCCCGTGTGAACCGCGCGTTTACCCGAACAACAAATTCACGCTACAGGAGAGCGACCATTTTCCGTGTCAAATTGTGTACCTATCGGAATTTGAACGCTGGTCCACTGCGCAATTACCTGGCTCTGCGGTTACTTGATATTCGTCTTGCAGTTGGAGAGAAAGAATCTCTAAAAGAAAATTATACGTAGATATTTGAAGACCGCCCTCAAAGAACGTTGCATATCATATGCAAAAGCCGTTAATATACTACGTTCTTTGAGGGAGGTCTTCATTGTTAAACTTGCTTGTCGAAGGCTCTGAACTCCGTAGAGTGGGAAAGATTTTTTTTTTTTTGTTAATGACGGGTACTTGATTTTTCGTCATTCACTCATATGAAACCAGTTGTGTAGACCAATTTACCGATAGAGTCGTTGCCCAGGGTGCGCCATAGGAGGCTGGTCTATGCGATATGATGATTGATGATGATGATGATTATTATTATCATTATTATTATTATTATTATTATTATTATTATTATTATTATTATTATTATTATTATTAGAGCCCGGATGTTTGGCAAAATGCCATTTTTACTGGGTGAGTGTAAATCATTATTTGCATACATATAAATGTGATTTGGAATAAATCAAAGTGATAGAGCCAATTTTTATTTTGCCTTTTTAAGGTGTTTCTTACTAATAAATGCCTTTTTTGTCATTGTAAAGCAATATTTCTTGTTTATTTGTAATTTTCTAATTAATTGTAATGTGTATGAAAATTAAATATTTGAAACAATGACTAATTTTACTAAGAATAGTAAATAAAAGTAATTTATTTCGGCGCCGTAAACTGGGATTACTTTGAACATAGAGGAAACTTTGAACATTTTTTCAGAAAATCATATTTAGGTTTCTACATGCTGCACTTGTTATAGATGGAGGTAAATTATCATAAAATCATTATCATACCAAATTTACATCCATCTGTAACAAGTGCAGCATGTAGAAACCTAAATATGATTTTCTGAAAAAAATGTTCAAAATTTCCTCTGTGTTCAAAGTAACCCCAGTTTACGGTGCTTCATCTGCTAATAATCGTGCTTTAATGCTATTGGTGTAATTTGAATAATGATCGACAATCCACAGTTACAAATATAATATTGTCATGTCTTCACGATACCTACAATCAGCTTTGTAATTGTAAATATTAAGCTCGTTCTCGTAGAAGTTGTCACGTAGCATTTTCAATTGTTTGCTTTCATATTTTCAACTCTTATTGTTACAATTTTGTTCTATACATGTTTATTATTGTAGGAGAAAGAAATTTGAGTGAGGAACAGTCAGTTATTGTCGGGTGACAGAAGGTATAAGATCGGTTAGCTAGAATGCCTAAATTCAGTAAACCATTGAAAAGTAAACTTCATGTTTACGTTAATGAATTTGGTGTCCATGTGTTTTCATACCGATGGAACAGTTTTGTTATGTAAGGTTTGTGAAAAGACAGTTAATCACGAGAAAAGTCTTTTATAAGTCAACATGTGTCACCTACGAATTAAATACGTGAGTTATATTGATAGAATTTAAATTTATTGCTAAAATATATTATTCCTTTTTAAAATTGATAGCTAATACCTTATTCAAAGATTATTGTGCCTTTTTTGCCTGCCTAATTAAAAATTGAATCGGTTATTGTTGAAAGGAACCAAGTCCACTTTTTAAAGTTTGAGATAATCGAAAAAAAAACTGTTTTGTGAATAATCTGTGCACATAAAATATAGGCATACAGAATTAGTTTAGACTCTTAAAAATATTCGCACGGTCATTATAATCTTTCTAATCTAGAAAACACGTCACTGGACTTAGTTCCTTTCAACATGGAAATGTTCTATTTATAAAAATGTAAACAAATTTTGTCCTATAAAAGAAATTGGGAATTTATTAAATCACCTGTAATGCAAGTCTTAAGAAAAAAATCAACTATGAAACATGTTACTTGCATGGTGCAGTATAACATACATTATTTTCACAAAATACAAAGAATGTTTACAGTAGTCATACACCTTTGTAATGAGAATAACTCAGAAAACAAAACAAAGTTTTTAAAATCTCCATATTATTTGATTGAATTAACCAATATATTATTATTCTTGGGTAAATACAGAACAACAGTACAAATAATTACTGTTTTCAATAAAGTAGGTTTTCTTTTCGTTCCGTTGGCCATTGCAATATTTTACCATAGAAATCTTTGCTATCTCCTAATGTAGTAACTTAATGATAAACTTTCCTCACATCGCCTAGTTTGCTTGTTTTGATTGGATCTCGTCCTTCAGGATAGGCTTTCTGTAATATGCTAATAAGATTACAATTTCTCGTGTATTCCGTCTTCCATTACCTGATACTGTTATCAAGTACAGAATAATCAAATCAACATTTAATGCGACACACAACTAGTAATCAACAATCAGTCTCTGCTGACTCATAAAACCCGCGAAATATTAGAGGCAGAATATACTGTTAGCACAGGGCCGCCAACCTGGAATCTTCGTCATTCCGTGTTGAAAAGCACTATCTACAGGAGTTAGTTCCTTTCAACACGGAATGACAAGATTGACCACCTCAAATAAAGCACAAGGAATATGAGTAATTAGTTCCTTCCGACACCAATAGATGCAGCGTGCTTTCTATATTACAAATCGATTAAAAAACGAAATTGACAAAAATGTGAACTTAGTTCCTTTCAACAACGGACGATTCAATTGCTATAAACGTGTTCCTGTCAGTGAAGCTTTATAGTTTATAGTGGCAGAGCAAAGTATTTGAACAGTGAAATGTTTTTGAAGTGTCACTGAAATCAGGATAGAATCAGTGAAATGTGTCGTAGTTCCAGTGCAGTGAGTGAGTTGACAGCGAAATGAGTGTAGTGTTGAAATGTACTTGTGCAGATATGAACATATCATACTCGTGGGTTTTATAGGTTTAAGGTACAAATAAGATTTACTTTAAATGTTATTTTAACCGATCGTGCTTCATTTAATTTAGGATGTTCCCTGTTGTTATTAATAATTATTAATTACAGTTTGTATTTATTATTAGTATTAGTATTAATTGCATTTTTTATTAATTGTGTTTATTATTGTCTTTATTGAGTGTAATTAGTTACCACTGCCACCGGGTATATACCCATTGCAGTGTGAATAAATACATACATAAATGCCTAAACATCCGGGGTATGATGATGATCACGATGATGACTTTTTGGTATGCCACAGGGGAATCAGAGCTGCCGGAGAAAACCCCTATGTTACTTGAACCACGGGCTTCTCAACACAAGTTATAAATCGCTGGTCAGGGTCTACAGAATATAATAAGTCCAGCGCTCTAGGTACTAGACCATCGTGGCAACTAGAGTGAGAAAGAGATGGAAAATGAAACGTATTTTGATTTTGAGGAATTCTAGAAATATATTATTCACGTTAACTGACGTGTTGTATGCATGTACAAAATTCAAAATAAATTGTTACATGCTTCCCAGAAAGATCATTTCTACTACATGAAAGCCATTTCATATGCCTGTGTTAAAAATAAAATTATTGGTATAGTTATATCGGCCAGTAGTTTTCAAACTGTGCAACGCGTAGTCATGAAGCGTAGCGGTCTTCGGGCCAGGAAGCTTTTTTTGATAGAAGGCGTGTTATAGTCGCCCTTCGTGATGAAGAGTTGCATGCTAGTGACCTCTAATTAACGTTCTGCATAATTTCAGTTTATTTTTCCCCTCCAGTCTTCCAAGTCTATACAAATCTTCATACAAATGCAGAAAAATGTTATATTCGTGTGAATAAACATGTATTTCAATTAATTTATACATTTGTATACAATTCAGCGCTATATCAGTGTCGTTCTTATGTAACGGGTTTGTTATCGCTCCCTGAGGGTGCCACTTCTACTTCATTATCACCCCTAGAGGCCGTCTTTATTGATTATTCTCGTAATACTTCATTATTTCCACTACGTTACTTCCCTTTTTCCTGTTTTTTTTTACGTCGAGGCAGTTTCGTTACTAATTCGATCGGTAGTTCTGCAACATCACTCGTCTCGTTCATTTCTTGTCCTGTCTGGCGTACTCTGCTGATGTACAGTAAATTCGACAGTGACTAGTAAAAATGTTACGGTTATTTTATAGTTCGAGATGGAAGTGACATGGCCCTAATTTTTTTTCCGTTGTGAACAGGTTTCCGTATTATTCAGAAAAAATTACACATACAAATTTCGCCAGAACCAGTAATATTTTTCCGAAATAGACGGGATTCCGGATTATTCAGGTTCCGATATAAACAGGTTTCACTGTTTTCATTTTCTAAGTTAAGAAATTGCAATATATTGTAATCATTTTATAGTTAATAGATTTCTACTATAATTTTGATCGTTACTTTTACGTATAAAGAGTAATTTGTAGTATACTATACGGTAATCGTACCAATTTACTTAGGTAGTAACGAGATTTATACTGTGTGCACTATTTTATAGTACTGTATTAAATATATAGCAGCATTAGTCTGTGTTATTTATTGAAAACAAAAGTTACTTTTTGGTGTGCTGAAACTTCTTCAAACCTCGCCAATACAGTTAGTTACTGCAATAGAACCAAGCGGTTAATGAAAAGGAAAAGAGCGCATGTTTCAGAAAAAGATAATTAAATTCTAATTAACTGACCCTTCAAAAATTAATCGCTTAACCTTTTGATGTAGCTATGTGCACTATGCATATTTACATAATGCCACTGCACTTTTTTTTAGCATGCTAGTAACACTTTTTGGCACAGCAAACATCTACCCGTAATATTCTCTCCTTCACAAAGAAAAGTATTATTTTTCCCATTACTTATGGAATTAATATTTCCTTGCCGTCTTCGATTCACTTTATTTATTTATTTATTTATTTATTTATTTATTTATTTATTTATATAATAATTTAATTTATTGGTCTGACCCAATATTTTGGGTTTGCCCTGCGACACAGAATAGCTCACAATAAAATTTAAAATGAAAAATAATATAAACAGGTTTCAGACAAAATTGATTAAGACATAAGAAAATTTTATATATATATATATATATATATATATATATATATATATATATATATATATGAAGAGTCCACTGCAAGAATGATGGATTGATTTGGAATACATTTTGCAGGAGAAGCAATTGGAAGTTTGAAATGCTTAGCGCTCAAAGCTTAACTGTAATTTTCCGATCATTACTGGACAATGACTATCAGTGTTAATGCCATATAACTCTGTATGTACATTCTATATGTCTTAAGCTATGAATTGACAGTCTTGGTTCATTTTCGACAAGAAAGTGACATCCATCATTCTTGCAGTGGACTCTTCATATATTATAATTATTTTATATATTTAATACGCAATTTTATAGTTAATAGATTTCTACTATAATTTTGATCGTTACTTTTACGTATAAAGAGTAATTTGTAGTATACTATGCGATAGTCTTAACAATTCACTTAGGTAGTTACGAGACAGTATGCACTATATTATAGTACTGTATTAAATATATTGTAATATTAGTCTGTGTTGCTTATTGAAAACAAAAGTTACTTTTTTCTGGTGTGCTGAAACTTCTTCAAACCTCGCCAATACAGTTAGTTACTGCAATAGGACCAAGCGGTTAATGAAAAGGAAAAGAGCGCATGTTTCAGAAAAAGATAATTAAATTCTAATTAACTGACCCTTCAAAAATTAAACGCTTAACCTTTTGATGTAGCTATGTGCGCTATGCATATTTACATAATGCCACTGCACTTTTTTTTAGCATGCTAGTAACACTTTTTGGCACAGCAAGCATCTACCCGTAATATTCTCTCCTTCTTCATAAAGAAAAGTATTATTCTTCCCATTTCTTACGGAATTAATATTTCCTTGCCGTCTTCGATTCACTTTATTTATTTATTTATTTATTTATTTATTTATTTATTTATATTTATTTATATCAGAACTAAGGCAAATAGGCCTTCTCTTCCGCCCAGCCAGACTCTAATTCTAGTTGAATACAATTGTTTTTATTATATTAATATCTAGATCGTATAACAATATGAAAGTTAATTATGAAAGTAAAAGTAAATAATGAAAGTTACGTAAGTAATATTAGTGAGACAATAATAAACATTAGTAAGTAATAGTAATAATAATGATAATAATAATAATAATAAATATGAAAAGAAATATGCCTCCTTTCAAAAAGAAAAGGAGGAAAGGTGGAACACAAGAACAAGTGAGCGAGTTACATTTTTATATAATGGTCAATTCCCAAGTTAATACCCACATATCTGGTGAGGAGAGAGGCAGTTCTACGTTTAATTTTTAAATAGGTTACAGTAGTTTGTGTTAACTTGTCTGGTGTTCATGCAACATTCCAAAGACCCACTTCCATGCAATATTGATATATCCATAAACCTGCATGTTGATTAATTTAAATTTGTGCTTACTATGCTTTAATTTATGTTGCAGAATATAGAGAATTTTATGAAGGATGTGTACAAGAGTCGCTATGGGGAAGACATTCAGGACGATTCTGTGAAGCTGCTATACTCCCTGGCTGTCTCCATATTCGCTATCGGAGGCATGCTTGGAGGCTTCTGTGGGGGCATGATTGCAAACAGATTCGGCAGGTAAGATGTGCAATGTACAGGGTAAGTCGTAAGTAATGTCATTAATTTCAAAGGGTTATTCTTTGCAGTGGCGACTCGTGATATTTTTTTGTATGTAGGATATGAGATTGACGACTGATGACCAAGACAGAAACTAATAATATAATAATAATAATAATAATAATAATAATAATAATAATAATATTAATAATAATAATAATATAAATAGAGCATGCAAAATCAATACATGTAGGCCTATGTTAGTCTTTGACTCACCATTCTGGAATTGGCAATTTATTAGTAGTGAAGTTCGATTCTCCTCCCTTTTTTAGTTGCGAAGATGGCTCCTAAGCCATTGTACTGCCCGATATTTACCGATGTTCCGTCGTATGTTTGCGCAATTAATTTCTTGCTACAGTTAAATTCTTCTAAATCATAAAATACAACTTCAGATATTCTTTCGGCTGTCCTGTCATCTAAAGTCCTGTTAATTCTTGCATCTATTATAGCTTATTTTATTTATCTTTATGTAATTTTGTTTTTAATTCATTTTATTTTTTATATTATATCATTTTAAATTATTTATTATTTCGTTTATTCTAGTCTTTTAAAATGATCAATGAACTGCATTTAAGAAGGCTACAAGGATACTTGAAAATTCTTATTGTAGTCTCTGAGAGGTCTCCATCACCCAAAAAGAAGGATCGTAGTATTAGGATACGCGGTCATATCCTCAAACGCGGTTAAACTCAAGCCATACCCTTCCCTCCGCACTCTCCCCTGTCCCCTAACTTCACACCTAGAAAAAACCGTTTGCCGTAAGATATTTAGATGGTTCCTCGGAAATTATTTCTGAGCTGTGCAGTGGCGATAAGTCACGACAGAAAGTGGAAGCTTAAAGGAAATGATTACGTCGGGACGCATTTAAAATCAAAATCTGTAATTAAAATGTTTTCTATCCTCAGAGGCACGAAACTAAACTGTAGGATCATCCTCATATCATTCTTGGAGGAATCGCCACTGAATCTTTGATATATTTCAAACGAAAAAGTTTAATATAATTTTACTCGTTTTTGCTACCTTTTCGACATAAAAATTGTTTCATATGAAATATTTCATAGCGTGTTTTGGGAAAGTCACTGATTTACTTCCTGATATATTCAGTCAATTTAAGAAAGAGGTGTATTATGATAATAAATAATTGAAAGAAATTTAGTTTTGTCTTTTAAATGTGGAGAAATTTCATCCGAACAAATGCAACTTTATACGTTCTGCAAATGAATTTTACAAAGTTACATTTCTTTGGATCAAATTCTGCATTTTGAAGAACAAAAGTAAATTTTTTTCAATTATTTATTTTCATAATAATCTGTTGTCTTAAACTGATTGAGCATATTGGGAATTAAATCAGTGGCTTTCCCAAAACACGCTATGAAATGTTTCGTATAAAACAATTTTTTCTCTCGAAAAGAGAACAAAAACGAGCAAAATTTTATTAACCCTTTTCGTTCTCGAAATATCTTAAAGAAGAACCCCATGAAATGAATGACATTACTTAATATTCATTCTTTATAAGAGTAGCAGATTTGTAATAACTTGTGATAAGAATATATTGAATGACGTGTATTTGAACAAAAATGTATTTGTGTTCCGAGTTTGATGTTGGCAGTTGGAGGCCATGTTTTAACCTCACTCAGAGGTGATTGAAACGACGTATGTATATCCAGCTTGGAGTGCTGTATCGCGAGAATTGCAAAAAATCACCTCAAGCTTCGTGACTGTATATACTAGACTGTGATAGAACCATACATTTGGCAACCTCCTAGATAGACTGCAGTCTACCATTTTGGCTTACTTGTGGTTTTGAATTTGATTTACAATTTAATCAACAAAATATTTTCTGCAAAATAGTTAAGTACCGGTAATAAGACATCACTAATGTGATCTTCAGTTGTAAGGATTTTGCATCCTATTTTTCGCATGGTTGGGTTGTTATGCATCTACTATAATTGGCCGATTAGATACAGGGACAAATTCATAGTGGTGGTGCGACGTTATTTTTGGCGTCAGGCCGATCTTGACGTGAAAATTGGTCGATTCCCTGAAATCCCTTATTTTCACAAACAAACAAAAAGAAGTTTTCAACCCTATTTGTATGCTATAGGGTTGTCGGCTTTTTTTTTTTCAGAAAAAAAAAAACGAAAGATTTGCCACGATATATTTATTTTATTACACTGAATGGAACACTGTTTACATAATTTACATTTAAGTTAATCTTTCCGGTACTTCTCTTGAGGTTTAGCTCTTCTTAACAATTTTTCATCCTGTTTTACAATAAATGGGCGAAAATGTTCACAAATTAAAGATAAATTCAGTACCATTTGTAGTTCTGCTTTGATCAGTTCAGGATGATACCTGTTTATAACAATTGCCCATTTATTCTTCATTAGTGTGAAATCCTTTTTATGAAGGTATTAGAAGCTGGAATGCTAATACAGGGTTGTTTCCGATCTCTGATAACGAATTTCAATGACGTCATGTGCGTCAGGAATCACACCGACAGCGGAGAGGGGTGACAGACCAGTTGTGAGTGATTTCATAATCAGAGTGCATGGTGTATCACAGTAGCAATGCCCAAGAAAATCGAGCCTTTTTTGGGAGGGGTACATAACTCTTTCCGATGCCAAATACAGTTACGTGAAAATCATAGGAGCCCGCAAAAAACGTGGTTTTGTCATTTCCAAGAAAGACATCTTGTGTGTACTTAATAAGACTGGCAAAGCTCGGATGGGATTAATTGCAGAGTGGAAAAAGCAAGCAAATCCACCCCCCGTCACAAGTCGCCGAACCCCACGAGATGATACAAATTAATTCCATTCGAGCTTTACCAATCTTATTAAGTACAAAGAAGATGCCTTTCTTGGAAATAACGAAACTTCGTTTATTGCAGGCTTCTTTTATTTTCACTTAACTGTACTTGGCATCAGAAAGGCTTGTTATTTACCCCTCCCAAAAAGGCTCTATTTTCTTGGGAATTTCTGCTGAGAGTCGCCTGCACTCTGACTATGAGATCACTCACTACTGGTCTGTCACCTCGCGCCACAGTTCAGCTGTCGTGTGACTCCTGACGCACATGATGGCATTCAAATTCGTTATCAGAGATCGGAAACAACCCTCTAGAAACCTTAATTATGGCTTTATTTATAATTGAAGCACTTTCTTTTATCAACTTTAGAATAAAATAAAGCCATTTAACAACACCACTTCTTTAATAATGATTACGTTCTAATAAAATAACTCTGCTCTCACAAAATTCCTCACACAGTTCATATAGGTTCACAAATTATTCTTGCAGTCTCAATATATCGAATTCATTTTCAAAGGTAGACTAATCTAATTCTTGATTTGATGAAAAGCTATGTAACTTTCAGTATTGATTATTTTCTGTAAAATTATATTGTTTTTCAAGATAATGCAGCATATTGGCATAAAATCTACAAAAAAAAATTAACAGAACTATTGAAAAGGAACAGTGTCATCTTTGTAATGTCGTTATAATTGCAATATTCGGGCTTTTAGAATAAGATCCTTTGATGTGCGTGGATTAAAGAAAAAAAAAGGAAGAAATACTCCTACAGACAAAAGAAAAACGTAAGCCATAAAATATAAGGAAAAAATGTAAAGCTTACTGGAAAAACGTAAGGTCTGGCAACCCTAGTATACTAGAAAGCGGTATGAATGTGACCGCAAAATGAATCGTCTATGTTACAGGAAAGGTGGACTGCTCCTCAACAATTTACTGGGGATAGTCGGAGCCGTACTCATGGGGTGCACCAAGTTGTTCCAGTTGTATGAATTTCTCTTCCTGGGCCGCTTCATTATCGGGGTGAACTGTGGTGAGTCCTCAGAAATTTGTTTTATTTTCTTTTTTAATTGACTTGATTCTTTCTGCTACGAACTGTGTGTAACTCGTCTTCAATAACCCGGCAGGTCTAAACACATCGCTTGTGCCCATGTACATCTCGGAGATTGCGCCCCTCAATCTTCGGGGTGGTCTTGGTACAGTGAACCAGTTGGCAGTGACCGTGGGGCTGTTGTTATCCCAGGTGCTGGGAATTGAGCAGATCCTGGGGACAGACGACGGCTGGCCCGTACTGCTTGGTAAGTAACTGTACTTCACTTTCTAGATAAAGCCTATGGATTAAAACGTACGTTATTTCGTGAGTAGTGATGAGAAATATATGCAAATGCATATTTATATCGTAGCTGCGTATCTTAGCATTCCAGTTGTCGCGCACGACTGTCGCTCCACTGACAACTATTAATATTATGGTTTTCTCGCGTTCATGTCATTGCAGCTTGTTTCCAATTTTCATAGCTTTCAACAATCGATCTCTCATTATTGACACAAATTTTAAGCTCTGAAGTGGCATTTGTTTATCAGTTACTAATAAAGGGTGCGTCAGAAAGAACGGGTGGATTTCAAACTATCGATATGCAGCGAGGGGAGGGATATAGTGAGGGGGACCACGACTGTTGGATCAGCCAGAGAATGCAGTTTCAATTGAGAACATGGTGTTGGTCTGGTGTACAGCGTGCTTTCATCGTAGAGACATTTTTGAAAAATGAAGAGTCTGTGATCGCCACTCAGGACCCATTTCGACATCGGATGTTACGCTAGGATTCCAACTCGGAATACAAATTTGCGGTGGGTAGCTTCATTTCGTATCACAGGTTCAACATTAAAGAAGAAATCACCAGGACGAACACGGAGCGCGTGTGTGGAGACAGATACTAGGTTTTCCGGCCACCTCAAAGATCAGCCCGCAAACATGCTACTGCACTGAGATTGTCCGAGGCTACGGTAAGATCTCGCGCCCTGCGACTTCTTTCTTTGGGACCATTTGAAGGCGTAAGTTTGTAAACATCGATCACATATACAGAATGAACTGAAGACGGCGATTCGTGAAGAAATCGCTGTAATTGTACCAGCTATGTCTGTGAAAGTGATGGCGAACTTCAGAAAACTCCTCGATGCCTGTATTGAAAGCCAAGGAGATCATATGGATGATGTGGTATTCCATAAATAAACTACATGTATTGGTGAGTCTGTTGATAACAATAAATTTTTGATTTGATGAATCCTTACAATTTTCTTGCCTTATGAAATCCATCCGTTCTTTCTGACGCACTCTGTAGTTGAGGAGCGAGAGTCCGCAGCGACCTGTAACGTCAGTTGAAACTGCAGCAGTTACTATCATTACTATTAGTCCGCGCTAATCAGTATAGGTTAGTATGCCATATACAGGATGATTCACGAAGTTCTCCCTCGATTTATGGAGGTGATTTCTGGTATTACTTGGAACAAAAAATGTAAATAAATTAATGAGATCACATTCATAATTACAGAGTTAAAACATATTTTCGAAACGCGTCATAGTGAATGAAGCGCTAGGTATGTTTATTGCCATAACTACGTGCACTTTGTTGATAGTCGCTATTTATTATCAGGTACGGTATCAGATTAAAGTACAAAGAGTTGCTTCAACGCATTCTGGATGCCGCGGTGACAATAAGGAACAAACGTGCAGAGCTGCAAAATGTTAGACGTGCAGTTCACACCCATGCGGATCGTTGCCTTGAGATTCAGAGAGGCATTTTCGAAAGTGTGATTTAAATCCATTCTAAATGAAAGAGACTAATACATAAACAAACAGTTGTTTATATTTTTATTATTATTTTTTTTTTTTTTACATTTTTGTTAGTGAAATCCAGAAATAAAAGTTTTTTTTTTCTGCCGTTTTCAAATTATCGTAACTCTGTAATTATGAATGTGATCCCACTAATTTATATACATTTTCTGTCCCAAATAACCTCAGGAATCACCTCCATAAACTCGGGGAGAACTTCGTGAATCACCCTGTATACATCTTTATATTATCTCTCCCGTGTGTTGCTGAGACAAAGACGACACTCGAGATGAATGCAAAAATGTTTTGGTTACCTTGAGTCCGAGCAATAACATACAGAGCAGCTTGTCTCTTATCGTCCACATAATTTTGACTAATAAGTGGATGATTTCGCACATCGTTTTTTTTTTTTGAAAATATATGTTTGTCCATGATTGCAAATAAATTTAATTCCTTTTATTTCTTTGCGGAATGTCAGTCCATGACAATAACTTACAGCAACTTCACGAAACTTACTAATTACGTGTTTCATGTTTAATTAAGATTGATGCTTGGTTGTTCATGCATATATGTGCATATTTTGGACGTTTGCGCATGTTTCATGCATATTTTTTATTTTTATAGCGAACTGTTTCCTAGTTTTCTGTAGACTGTGGTAAAACGGGTAGTATAGTAATTATTTACCAGTACTTCAGTTGATGGTCTGAAGAAGATTAGGGTAATTAGCAAAGTGCTTCAAAGATACTGTAGTAATGTGGACGTTAATCCTAACGTGTTACCAGATTATAAGTTTTGCCATCTCACTTCGTGTAATATAGAAAAAAGTTTTTCTATTCACTAATCTATTTCCACTGACAGGAGAAATAAGTTGGATCTTGAAAATTTGGAAAAGGTTATTGTGCCCAAAGTTTCATACAGTCATGAAAAGAAATTAATTGTTTATATCAAATTAGTTTTAAATAAATTAGCAATATCCAATATATTTGGGATGTTAAAAATAAAACAGTATTAAGAAATGCACTTCAATCCTTTCCAGAAACTTCGCGCATTGACGTTAAAAAACCTCTGTCTTCTTTAAAGCATCCAGATCACAAACTTTATAATTTCTTCATTTCACTGCAAAGCTATCAAATAATAATAAAGCATAGAACAGTAAGTTTTCCATTCTTCACTGTGCTAGAAATAGATATCTAATGTGAGTACGATAATGAATACAACAAAAATTTCATAAATTGTAATTGAATTCAGCTCCCAGAACTACTGAATAATTGTGTTATGTTTCTATTTGGTTGTGTTGTGCAGGTCTCGCGGTATGTCCCCCCATCCTACAGCTGCTGCTGCTGCCTTGGTGCCCTGAGTCTCCACGTTATTTGCTCATAACTAAACAGTGGGAAGAAGAGGCCAGAAGAGGTAAGTAAAACAACTTAGAATTTAAATAAATACGTTAGAATGGAATCTAAGAATATCTGATGAAGTATAATATAAATTTAGTTCTAAGTGATTGTTCTTCTGTTTTTAATTTATTAACATATGGGACTATGTTCCTGTGAAACGATTTTAAATAAAGCACAACTTAAAGGCCCTCTCCGAATTGGTAACATATGTTGTTTCATTGATTCATTCATGTTGTTGTTGTTGTTTTCTAATGCCAGGCATTTGACAATGAAGTCATTTGACCTCTTGCACTCCAATATTTTTCAAAGATATTATCATGACCAGCCAATGAAGCACAGATTTTGAGATGTTCCGAATCCATTTCTTGGTTTGAGTTGCACAATGGACAGTTAGGGGACTGATATATTCCAATTCTATGCAGGTGTTTGGCCAAACAATCATGGCCTGTTGCCAATCTAAATGCAGCTACAGACGATTTTCGTGGTAAATCGGGAATTAACTGTGGATTTTGATGCAGAGAGTTCCATTTTTTCCCTTGGGATTGGGTTATCAAATTTTGTTTGTTGAAGTCTAAGTATGTAGATTTAATAAATCTCTTCACAGAGTAATACGTAGATTTAGTAACAGGTCTGTAAGTAGCAGTGCTGCCCTTCTTTGCTAAAGCATCCGCATTCTCGTTTCCCAGGATTCCACAATGGGATGGTATCCATTGGAATACAATTGTTTTATTGAGTGATAATAATTGAGAGAGCATTTTAGTTATTTCTGCTGTTTGAGATGAAGATGTGTGTTTAGAGACGATTGATAGAATAGCTGATTTGGAGTCTGACAATATAACTGCATTCCTAAATTTATTGATATGGCATAGAAGATTCCTGAGACTTTCCCTTATTGCAACGATTTCACCATCAAAACTTGTTGTTCCATATCCAAGAGAGCTATAAAGTGAGAAGAGACAGCACGTAACACCTGCACCAGCACCTTGTTCTCTGGAGTATAATATAAATTTAGTTCTAAGTGATTGTTCTTCTGTTTTTAATTTATTAACATAATATCGGACTATGTTCCTGTGAAACAATTTTAATTAATGCACAACTTAAAGGCTCTCTCCGAATTGGTAACATAATGTGGTTTCATTCATTCATAGTGTTCTGCCCAAGGGCAGGTCTTTCACTGCAAACTCAGCATTCTCCAGTCTTTCCTATTTTCTGCCATTCTCTTTGTCTCCTCATGATCCATATATCTTAATGTCGTTTATCATCTGATATCTTCTTCTGCCATGAACTCTTCTCCCGTTCACCATTATTCCTTCTAGTGCATCCTTCAGAAGGCAGTTTCTTCTCAACCAGTGACCCAGTCAATTCCTTTTCGTTTTCCTGACCAGTTTCAACATCATTCTTTCTTCATCCACTCTTTCTAACACAGCTTCATTTCTTATTCTGTCTGTCCACTTCACACGCTCCATCCTTCTTGATATCCGCATTTCAAATCCTTTTAGTTGCTTCTCTTCACTTCGTCTTAATGTCCATGTTTGTGCCCCATACAATGCTACACTCCACACAAAGCACTTCACAAGCCTCTTCCTTAGGTTTTTTCTCCAGAGGTCCGCAGATGATGTTCCTTTTTCTATTGAAAGCTTCCTTTGCCATTGCTGTCCTCCTTTTGACTTCCTGGCTGCAGCTCATGTTACTGCTTTTAGTACACCCCAAGTATTTGAAGCTGTCCACTTGCTCTATTGCGTCATTTAGAATTCGCAAGTGTACCTTCTTTACTTTTCTTCCTTTGACTATGGTCTTCGTCATGTTGGCATTTATCTTCATTCCATACTGCTCACAGCTGTCATTTATTTCCAGTAGCATAACCCTTACTATCATCTCCTCTTCTGCTAACAACGCCATATCATCAGCAAATCCTATGCAGTATGCACTTTATTCTTCTTCGTTCTACTTTTACCCCTCCCATGTTCTGAAAGCTTCACCAAATCCTCCAAGTAGATGTTGAACAGAGTAGATGATAAAGGGCATTCTTGTCGTACTCCTCTCCCTGTTTCACTTCCTTAAGACATTTCTTCTCATCCTGATTTTGACGCATTGTTTCATATATAGGTTACTGAACAGCCTCCTGTCTTTCCAATCCACATTTATTTCCTTCAGAATATCCATCAGTTTGTTTCAATCCACTCTGTCAAACGCCTTTTCTAAGTCCACAAATACTATATACACTTCTTTATTCTTCTCTAGCTATATTTTGCCGATTGTTCGTACTAATCCAAGTGCATTCCTTGTACCTATTTTGGTAACATAGGTGATTTATTGTTTACTGTTTTGGAATGGCGACAGAGTGAGGCGAGTGGTCTACTGGCTTGCAGCTCACATAGTTTTTAACCACAGTCCAAATCCCCTTGCAAGGACGAGCACTCGCATACCTTTAATTGTTTTTCTTTTTCATTTCTTGTCATCCATTCGTGCTGCCTTGTATGTTGCAGCGTTACGGAGACTGCGAGCATCGAATCAAGTGGAGGAAGACATAGAGGAGATGAGGGCTGAGGAGCGGGCACAGCAGGCCGAGGCCACTATATCCATGATGGAGCTGATCTGCTCGCCTACACTGCGTTCACCCCTCATCATTGGGGTGGTAATGCAGCTATCTCAGCAATTGTCAGGGATCAATGCTGTGAGTATCGGCATAAATAGGAAGCATTAATATCCAAGTATTAAATATTTTTCAATTGTACATGTTGGCCGTTACATCTGAGGTTGGAATATTCAAACCTGGCTAAGAGCAGTGCTTTTTAAAGCTGAAAAAAGAGACCAAGGGAGTGTGCTTAAACAGTACAGGGTGTCAGAATAAACGCTAAGTAAATACAGTATGATTCATATAAACATTTACCATTTTAATGAGTTATGATTTCCATTGGCGAAGCTCTTAATTGGCTTTTGAGGCTTAGCGTGCCCAAAAAATTAGAGTTATTATATCTAGCAACAGTAATCCTATAAGCTTGTAATAACGATGTATCGCAACACTTTGTTTAACTCCGGCCCTTTCATATACTAAGTTCAATGTTGACAGTCATTCCAGGATGCAAAGTTCTGTGCAGAACCTCTAAAGGCATGGCTACGGGGGGGACTGGAAAGAGGGTATCGATTTGCTATATCTCCATTTGAAATGAGGCTAGTCTTCAGTCACAATAATATGTCATGCTATATTGGTGTTCTCTGAAAGCATTGCATTGTTGAGTGTTAGTTTAATCAAAAGTGCATACCTGTGTCTATGTTACATATTATTTTTGTGTAAAATGGCTCATACTGAGAAAACATTGTGGTCATTATTTGTAGAAATAAGTGAGAAACTATTGGGCGAATGAAATAAAATATGCCTAAAAGATAGGAGATCAACACCACATTTACTAATTAAAATAGCGGATGGAAGAAGACAAATACAGTTTTTTCAATTTTCATGGTATAAGAAATATCCTTAGCTAACAGGGTGCTCTGAGACAAATAAGTTATATTGTTATACCTGCAGTCTGTTTGGGGGTGAAAATGAGTGGTCATCATCTCCTTGTGGGGTCTGTGTCATAAAAAAGAATTGTAGAAAAGCCGAGAAACATCTGCTGTATAAAAAGATACAGGTATAAGGTAGGCAGATTTCTTCAGCCTACCCTTGTCACTGATAATTTCTCTTTGGGAAATTGAATATTATGATCTCTGTGGTTCTAGGACAATTTATATTGGTTCTCCTGACATGATTATATCCAGTGTTGATATTGGTATTGGCTATTAGCAATAGCATCAGTCACATGTCCAAAAATTAACAAATTAGGGAAATTTGTAACATGATAAAACAAATTAAAAATTTAGGTAAAAATGGAATCCAGCATGTTGTGACATGAGTGGAAATGAGAGAGTTGACTTGTTAGCAGAAAAAAAAAGGATAAAAAAATTGTCATCGAATAACCCTTAAGTGTATAAAACAAATCATAAGAAAGAAAATTATAATTTTAAATTAATCCGTAAAAATGATAATTTTAATTGGAGAAAAATACTCGAGGATCCTGGATTCATACCTGAAGCACCTCATAAATCAGCTGTTGCCATGTTTAGGTTGACTGGATATGATTGTTTAAGCAAACATCTCTACAGGATCAAGTCCACACCTATGGAATAACAGCTAGCGCATCTGGCTGTGAAACCAGATGACCCGGGTTTGAATCCTGGCTGGGGAAATTTACCTGGTTGAGGTTTTCCTTCAACCCAATATGAGCAAATACTGGGTAACTATCGGTGCTGGACCCCAGACTCATTTCACTGGCATTATAACCTTCATTCAGATGCTAAATAACCAGTACTCTGGAGTAACGGTCAGCGCGTCTGGCTGCGAAACCAGGTGGCCCGGGTTCGAATCCCGGTCGGGGCAAGTTACCTGGTTGAGGTTTTTTCCGGGGTTTTCCCTCAACCCAATACGAGCAAATGCTGGGTAACTTTCGGTGCTGGACCCAGGACTCATTTCACCGGCATTATCACCTTCATCTCATTCAGACGCTAAATAACCTAGATGTTGATACAGCGTCGTAAAATAACCCAATAAAAAAAAATAATAACCAGTACTCACTTCTACAGGGTGTTTTTGTGCTGAAAACGTTCTGGATTACAAATTCCCAGGTTAAAACATAACAGGCATTTGGAACAGAATTCTGTGTGTGCAATGTTGCAACCAAGTCAACAATTTTGTCGATGGTGAGAATGCTGGAGACAACTGGCTCGCTTCTTTGTGAAAGTGGAAAACATAGACCTGCAATGCTGCAAGCTTGTGTGGATGATGTTCGAGAACATTTAAAAAAAATCGTTGCATCAATTAAGCCAGGAAACAGGCTACTCATACGGCAGAGAGCAGCAAAGAAATAGCGTTTACGAGCATACTGAATGCTTGTAGTACAGGAATTGAAGTGCGCTATTGCCAAAACTGTATGTTTACGGTATTACGGCGAACTAATCACTATATACTGGGTGTTCAGTTCAAAGTGTGTCATGGCTCGCTGTATGCAGTCATGTGGCTAGTCGATGAGCCTAGGGAATTCAATCTTCCTACACTTCTGCAGAGGTGTTTTACCTATGTGCCAGAGAAGTTGCCTAGCAAGTACGGCGTTCATTCTGAAGAGTACTTACCGATATGTATGGTAACACCCATAGTGGCAGGAATGTGAACTGTTTCGAAACATGTATTGAGGTGAGTTTTTTCTTACTGTCGAGATATGGGGAGAGGGTTAAGACGATTACTTACGTATTTGTTGACATTAACTTCGACGGTCAACATGGACACAGAGCATTTGATTTGTGTTGTGGTATGCAACCGATGATAACAAATACCCTGCATACGACTTGGCCGCGCAAAACACAGTTCGAAAGAGGTTATGGTAGCACACAGACCGTACAGACCGCCATCTGTTGCTACGACGTTCAAGTTATACCATACACGTTCTCAAGTTCAGATTGAACGCCTTGATTAATAGGCAACTTCTCTGACATAAAAGCTGAAACTCGCTTCAAATCGCTGACTCATCAACAGTGACGTCATGACACACTTTGAAATGAACACCCAGTATATTCTGCAATAACACCCAATATCAATATCAACAATGGACGACAATTCTCCCCGAACCATAGAGATCGTAATGTTCAATTTCAAGTTTTTACTAACTCCCAAAGAATTATAACTCATTAAAATGTAAAGGTTTATATGGATCACCCTGTATATAGAATTGTAAGTTTATTCCAACTCGGTCTAAACAGAATGTCCTCTGTTCTGTTCACAAGAGCGGTACTTTTTAATTTTTGGTGTCTTATAATTTTTTTTGTCCGTTTCTGTTTGTACTGTTATTTAGCACTGATGTGCTGCCTTTGCAGGTGTTTTACTACTCCACGCTACTGTTCATCAGCTCGGGCCTCACGGACGAGAGTGCCAAGTTCGCGACAATTGGCATTGGTGCCATCATGGTGGGGATGACACTGGTGTCCATCCCACTTATGGACCGCACAGGGAGGCGGACACTGCACCTCTATGGCCTTGGGGGCATGTTTATCTTCTCCATTTTCATCACCATCTCGTTTCTCATAAAGGTTTGTAAGAAAGACACTGATCGAATAATGGGCTTTTTCCCTGAATGTTGCCAACATTAAAATTCATAGAAGAGTATTTTGTTGGCTGCATTCTTCAGTAACTCACAGATACAGTGGCGCCAACTTATATGGGCTCGTGGGGCCCGAGCCCACCCAATAATTTGTCGTTTTATCATTGTTACTAATGACATTTATCTTAACTTATACATCAAGTGTTTGGGCCCACCCAATGTTTTCAAAAAGTTGGCGCCACTGCACAGATATATGTATTTTTACAACTTGTTTAGATGTGCAAGGGTTGCCAGTCCTGTTTGCATTTCTTATATTAATTCAGCACTGGTCGCTATATGAGTATTTTGCTTAGTATCAAATTCAAATGGCAATCACGTCAAAATGGAAGGGGTTGCAAGTTTGTCCTTCTCTCTAGCTGGCTTTATAAGTATTGGCTATTCTTGCTACAATTTTTTTTAAATAATTCACAGTACTCTGTAGAGAAAATATTTGTCAGACCAGTAGCTCAGTTATGAATGAATAATTATTGATATATCTTTGCAAAGTCAATGGACTTCTAATCTTATTCGGGTTTATTATTTCCCATATATTATTTCAATGTACCGAAGTACATATGATATTTCCATGCAGATATTCTGCGTCATCATACGATGAAAGAGTAATGGAACGGAGAAAAAATCTCTCCAGCACCGAGATTTGAACCCGGGTTTTCAGCTCTACGTGCTGATGCTTTATCCACTAAGCCGCACCGGATACAACCCTGGCGTCGGACAGAATTGTCTCTGAGTTCCAACTCTTGGGTTCCCTCTAGTGGCCGCCCTCTGCACTACGTCATAGATGTCTATGAACATAGGACCGAAGTCCACACATGTGCTGAGGTGCACTCGTTATGAGTGATTAGTTGGCCGGGATCCGACGGAATAAGCGCCGTCTTAAATCACTTCGTGATTTACGCATATCATATATTATTTCAATGTACCGAAGTTGGAACTCAATCAGAGACAATTTTGTCCGACGCCGGGGTTGTATCCAGTGCGGCTTAGTGGATAAAGCATCAGCACGTAGAGCTGAAAACCCGGGTTCAAATCCCGGTGCCGGAGAGAATTTTTCTCCATTCCATTACTCTTTCATCGTATGATGACGCAGAATATCTGCATGGAAATATCATATGTACTTCGGTACATTGAAATAATATATGATATGCGTAAATCACGAAATGATTTAAGACGCCGCTTATTCCGTCAGATCCCGACCAACTAGTCACTCATAACGAGTGCACCTCAGCACATGTGTGGACTTCGGTCCTATGTTCATAGACATCTATGACGTAGTGCAGAGGGCGGCCACTAGAGGGAACCCAAGAGTTGGAACTCAATCAGAGACAATTCTGTCCGACGCCGGGGTTGTATCCGGTGCAGCTTAGTGGATAAAGCATCAGCACGTAGAGCTGAAAACCCGGGTTCAAATCCTGGTGCCGGAGAGAATTTTTCTCCGTTCCATTACTCTTTCATCTTATTATTTCCCTTTAAAAGTTCCTAGACCTTTTCTTGAATGCAGGTATTTCGCCAGACAACTTACTCTTACCTAAAATAAAATAAAAACGTGTATTTTGTAGTAGAAAAGCCAATTGCAAATAACTCGACCGGGAAGTATTAAAGCAGGTATGGACATTCTTTTCAAAGAAATGTAGCCTATATTGTGATACATCAAAAGAAGGCCTCTATTCTTAAGAAAACACGAGGTTGTTACTTCAGCTCGGTACTTCAGTGCCCCCCCCTCAAAAGTTATAACAGGAAAAATACAAAATGCTTTGTATGCAACCACCTGAACGACACTGTATATAGCGACCTCTTCAGGGTGAACATATAAAAAATAAGGTTATTAAATATGTGGAAGTTTTTATGAAATTAAAGGGAAAATGGCCAACCCTTGCACAAGTGGCTTTGTACTCGAGCTCCTGTTGTGTAACATACACTTCACTTATGGCTGAATGTTGTCATATTTTAAAACTTCAACATGATTCCCCTGCCCTTTCCCTGATTTCATTATCTTTTTACAGACTAAGAAGATTTTCTTTATTGTATATTAAACTTACAGTTAGCAATTATTTCAAACATTACTGATTAGAAACGGAAATTAAATGTTAGATTGAAAACGAAAAATGTGATTGATTTTGTTTGTTGTAAAGAAGTATGTACCTACAGTAAAACTTATTTCATACGTTTCGCACTTATGTGTTTTTCACATTTATTCAATTTTTTTTCCGAGTCCCGATAAAATTCTTACACTTTTCATGTTAATTTATTTCTCTTATACGTTTTTATGTGTTTCTACACGTATATACGATCGTATTTTAAATTATAGGAGATACCAAACGCCATTAAATACATTCTAAATCAATTTTGTTCGAAATTAGGTTTACTGTGAAAATGTAAGAACGCGAAAAGACATTACTTGTTCATTTTTAAGATGCAGCCCACTTTGAAATTCGTGGAAATTCACAGCTACCCATGCTTGTCTCCAATAGTGTTGTGCCCTTTAATTATGTTATATTAATACACTGTTACTGCTTTAGAAACAGTGCAAATTTTCGTAACACATCGTGATGTACTGGTAACTGAATAAATTAGGGAACAATAAAGTTACCACAATTCCTTAGAAGCAAGCAGTCCAAATAACTGACTCTTTTTTATTAATCACATATTAAATGAAGATCACACGTTAAGAACAAGATTAGTCAATTTCGTAAAATGTTTTGAATTGGAATTTGAAATGTAACATGTCAGCCAGTTTTGCCTCTAAACAGCTAAGATTTGCTATAAATAATCTTGTATTTTTCAAGAATGTGTTATAAATTTCAGTACTGTATTACAGGCTTAAAGATGGCTTAACTATGAAGTTGCAAATTTCTCTTGTGAAAATTATACTGCATAAATTCATTCTTCCCTAATAGTCTTCAAATGCTATTTCAGGTCTTATTTAATTTCAGTTGTACGTTTTTCTCACTTATGCATTTTTCCTTGACACCCTATAAAAACGTATAAATGAAGTTTTGCTGTATATACAGAATTAAGAAAAATTTGAAAATAAGTACTCCTATATGCGATTTTTTGGCGAAAATCAAGACCGATTTCAACTTACATAAACACCAAATCTTGCATATTTTCACAGAATAATGGACTGGAATGTAGAACGATGTTGAAACACTGTATATACACTTAAATAATGTCTGTTCTGTAGTAAGAGGTTTCCAGTTCAATTTAGGGTAACGAGATTCACATCGATAAAAAAGAGGACACGAAGCTTCAAAAAGGAGGACATTGTTCGAAAAAAGAGGTCAGAAAATATGTAATAGCCTGCTTTGATTTAGGTTTAGGCCTATATTATACTTCAAATTACTAGTACAGATTTAGGCTTATATCATACTTAAAAGTATGTTAATATCTATTTCATTACAAAATAATTATAATAATAATGATTTTACAGTTAGCTGCATATTAAAGTCAAGGGAACTATAATTATTAAAGAGGACAGAAAATATCTATTTATATTTAGACCTATGTATATTTTGTTTAAAATTCTGTCAATATCTATTTTATTATAATATACTTATGATAAAACTTGATAATATAAAAAGATTTTACAGTTAACTACATATGAAAGCCAAGGGGACTATAATTATTATCAAAAGGAGAAGCAAAGAGAGTTATGAACATTAGCAAAGAAGATATTCCGTCCACTTACAGGCAAATTACTTCAAAAGGGCGTCAAATCAGATAGTTTCAAAATATCAGGCATACAAGTTACGAAAAGGAGGACATTTCTTGATTTTTTAAAAATCCGCCTGGACCCCAGACAAAGAACTAAAAAGGAGGACATGTCCGGATAAAAGAGGACATCTGGTCATCCTAGTTCAGTTGCTTGTATAAGTGGCTATTATTTTTTCTTAAGAAGTAGCGGACAACGTTCATGGCTGTAATTTCATTGTTTTTAATTTTAGATATGAATGAAATTGCGGCTCTAATGAGTTAAGTTGATGCGTTTGTAGTGGCTTTTCCGTAATAATATGGCTCGTAAATGAGATCTAGGGAGTGTTATTTTGTGTTATTAAACCAAGCAAAGTTCACAAATTCATTAATTGAAATGATCAGATTTCCCAGCCCCAAATTCGGGAAACCTTGCAAATGATGAGATGGTAATAAAACTGTAGATTTTTAATTTATGTGAAAAACAAATGCTGCAAAAACTAAAAATTTAACACAGTGAAATCTGTTGTGAAGAAAACTCGTTATCCTTACATTTTATAATTAAGATAAACAATAAGGAGCAGCTTTACTTCTAGATGTTGTATTTCTTAGAGCTGTGCATTTGCTTAATGTGATCTTTTTTCATCAAAATCATCGGACATAAACTCAAGTTCGCTGTAATCACTAGCACTGCCTTCAGCATGTGAGTTTGTCATTTCGAGTGCTATTCTATTCATAAGGGAAAATACACTTTCAGTTGTAGTATTGGTTCCAGGAAAGCAAAAAACTCTGCACTGTATGAAGGATACATCGGCACAAAGAATATGTCACCCAGCTTCGGGAATGAAACTACAGTTGTGTTGGTTAGTGTGTTTTATTTTTATTTCTGTTTACAAATGGACAATATGGATCTGTGATAAGAGAAGTAACTAAAAAGGGTGTGCATTATATTTTCTCTTCATTTGGAGCAACATTCTGAAAGTAGTCCCAGCTAACAACAAATTTTTCCCTATGGTTCACTCAAAGTATATTGCACAAAGCTTTAATAGTACAGGACTTGAGATTACAAATTAAACGAGTGGTTGCTGCTCTCGATGCCGAGATAATGCTGAGAGAGGCCACACAGCAAGTCTCATTTTATACGCAACCTGGTGGTCACATGCCTGTAGTGAAGGGATGTGGTGTCATTTGGGCGTGGTCACATAAGTTACAAGTTCATAGCCTAAGTATTAATAACATTAGAATTCGGCTGAGGCTTATAGTGTTCTCACAATAAGCATTTCAAATTCTGTCATTTTTTATTTCACCACAGATTTTGAAACAAGGGAAAGACGTATTTTACGTTAGTAGGATTTATGCTGAATTGAGTAGGCTTACAGTTGAGAAAATATGGGCTGTATTCATAGATATTCTTAGTGTGGGCTTCCGATGGATGATCGGCGAACTAACGTTTTTCGTATTCATAAACCAGTGTTAGCGATATGATATGATATGATATGATATGATATGATATGATATGATATATGATATGATATGACATGATATGATATGATATGATATGATATGATATGATATGATATGATATGATATGAAGAGCTTGCGGGAAAAACGATGAATATCACATTTCTATTAAAGATTACATAATGATCTAATTGACTCTAAAACTGCAAAATGTAGTGCTGTTTCTATAGAAAATAAAGAAAAGGATTACTGTATTCGGTGATAATTCTCCTTTTTACCATTTTTCATAAGAATAACATTAAATTTCGCAGTAATCCATTGAATTAGATAATGAAATCAACCTTAAGAAAACTGTAACATTCATCATTTTTCCCGCAATCTCTTCATATGGTATAGTATAGTATGGTATGGTATGGTATGGTATGAATCCTGTACAAGTAACCAGTCAATAGCCGGGGCTAGTTTAGCACGCTCGTAGCGCAGGTTAGCGAAATGTCTATGAATAGCACCCTATGATTTTTATTAAATTAAGAGACCATTTCATTTATTTTATTCCATATTTATTTGCCAATCTTAAAAAAATTACTGTCCATGTGAAAAGATTCCTAAATTTGATTAAATTTTTACAGCTTAGGTAAATGAATGACAAATTGGTGTTGTGTATTGCCTTTGAAAAAATACGGAACCAAGTGTTCAAATTCTTGACTTTTTTGAACAAATCGTGAGTAATGGGTCACCATATCATTAACTAGAAAAAAAAAAAAGAATACCTTACAATATGAATTAAAAAATAAGTTTAGGGAAACCACGAACATACAATTTCTAGAGTGGAACTCTTGGAAAGAGCTTCAGTGAAGGACATATTTTACAGTGTTACATTATTCTCATTTCAATTCATATACATATCTGGGAAAAATACGCAAGATTGGAAATATATATATAAATAGAAAAAGTCTTCGTTTTCACCTAACAATTGCGTTGTGAAGTGCATTTCGTCAATTTTTCTTCACCAAGTATAGCTTGACTATAAATAACAGTAATGGGCTATCACGAGAAAAAAATAAAGTCAAGTAAACAACTGAAAATAATATATCTCCAGAAGATTAATTCTGAAATATTTTGACTTACTGTAATGAAGTACGCTGATAATAATACTTCTTAGTAGGTCCTAATTTGTAATGAATATTTTTCTTATTACAGTTTAGGCGGCATTTTTTTAAATAAAAGTATTGCGATTAAAGAGTCAATTTTATAAAACTGTATTTTTAAGTTTTATCGAAATTCCAGAAACCAATTAGTAGAAAACTCATACTGTACCATCACTTTTAAACGCGAAGAATTGAATTGATCTTTAATTAAAAGTAGTAAATTACCTATCTCAGAGGAAGCTGTGAAGATTACAAGTGAATGAAATTTATCGCATCAAATAGAAAAACAGTGGACAGATTACGTGTTAGAACAGAATCATACAATTAATGAGAAATAATAATTTTGTGCTTAATGTTGCAATATTAATTAAATAATTTGAGACGGAAATTAGTATGAGTAAAAATGCATACAGTTATCTGTTGCTGAACTTAACGATGAACACAGTCAACCAAAAGAAATGAAACTCATATAAATTATTCAGACTGGTACGAAATGTAACATTCTAAACCTTCTAACATGTTACGACCTCAATAAGAATGTTTACTTTCTTTATCTGATATATACGTCTTTCATATTCTCGCGTCATTCCGTTATCTGACACATCTTTTATAACTCACTTCATTCTTTTAGCCATCGATTTTACCTTCAATCAGAATTTGACCTGTTTATGGAATGTAAAATTACATTAAGTAAAGTAATGTCCTTAAGTTAAATAGAATATGACTACCTTATTTCATCCTATTGAATAATTTTCTTCGAAAAGAAATGAAGATAATGTACCAGTAAGTTACCTTGATATTTTTATTTTATACGATTTAAAAGGTCCGATTAGACTTATATCACTAAATATCGTATTGAAAAACACTTCATGAAGTTAGAAGAAATGTCGTAAAATGTACAAATATCCCTATTTCATTTTAGGATAAGTGATTATGTTTTTATGAATGCTGTTGAAGAGAAATACAAATTGCATAAATTATTCTTAATTCCCCATAATTTTTACAAGGTTTTTCACATTTGATTTTTAAAAGCACACTTTCACATACTCCAAAATCCATAAAAGTACATCTTAAGAACAGAGATATATGAATAAGTTTATTTTCGTCTCTTCATTTTAAGGTCTGTAAGTAAACTATAAAATTATCATTGTATGGTACACAATTCTAAAATATGTCCAAATAATCAAATGAATCCAAATTTAAAATATGTAACCATACATCACAATTTTAGTTGCAAAAAGCTATTTATCACTAAATTACTTTCATTTTGTTGTAAATGATTCTAGTAGATTAATGATAAATTGTTTAGTCGAATATTTCTTATTGAATTATGAAGGAAGTTGTTTTTTTGGAAAGATAGAGGCTCCGAAAATAAGTTTTTTATTCTCATAGATATTGAGATAAAAGGACTACTAAACCAAAGGTGAAATAATCGAAAACATCACTCTGGAGGTTAACAGGAACAAATCACAGGATATTCTATTTAATGATGATAATGACGATAATGATGACTTTTTTTTCCATTGTTTCATAACTTTGTAAATACAGTAAAACACAAAGAATCAAGAAGTGCATATTGTATACATCTTTTTCCTTACCCCCAGTAATATTGTTTGTATTAATTTCTTACAGATTACATTTTTGTCTTGATGTATGTTACACCGTCTTAAGAATTCCAAATATACCGGAAATGATATGCTACAAACTATTATTTATGCAATATTTGCCATTATTAATTTCTCTTGACTGTGTAAATTGCTTCTAAAATTGAGTGAAGGCCACTTTATATTTCAATGTTATACTAAAGTTTCATTAATATTTATGGCATTGAAAATATGCATTCAATTCATGACGTGTTTTGTAATTAATTTCATTCGTTTTAGCAACTTTGTCTCTGAAATAATTAGTCTGTCTTCGGGTACTGATAATCATTTTTATAAAAACTTTTTGAACCAAATTCCATATGCATATTTCACAAGCATTTTTACAGTATTTTTTGTTTCCGTTTTGTAAATATAAAACAAAACAGACTTCTTCCTATCTCTGTGGATAAAATTATTAATCGAGCTGATATTTTAAATACAAAATTTTCAAGGTTTTCAGGAGTACGTTTTAAAAATGATCTATTTTAATTAAGAACATTATCATTTCAAAATAATTCTTTCTCTTAAATATGACATTTTGTACATAATTCCAATATACTTAGTACATTGCTTGCACACGGCTTTTTTATTGAATCAACACATATCACATTTTCACTTTTGTATATTGATGCAGTGCATCGTCGCAAGCTTTTAGGATCACAGATAAGTAATCTCAGTACAATAGCATATCAAAGTCATATAGACTCGACAAAATAACAAATAACCATACATTGCATGTTGCACAGAAGATTTTTTTCCCTTAACACAGATGCATGAAATTGTAGGATTCAGCTGTTACAAATAGTTTAATATCGAATAACGTTTCATATTTCATTTTTTTAAATGAAATGAATACTTAAGTTATATTAACGATATTCAAACACATTCCCTGTCAGCTATAAGAATGTAGAGTAATTGAAATACCGGTATCATATTATAGTAATATGTATTACAAGAGCGGTATGTTGACGTTTTCATGTTCGAGGAAAAGATTGAAAAAGCGAAACGTAATTGAACTTTTTTAATTTCCGAGAACATGAAAACAAACATACCGCTCGTGTATCGTACATTATTTTGTACCTGAAAGAGGAATTTCTAATTAGTTGCAATGAAATCTCCATCTTGGTTTCTGTTCAATGACGGCAACTTTGGAAAACAAATATATCTATCTTCAACATTGTTCCTATAAAATGTTTTCTGTGTTTACTATACTACAGCAGGCCGTGATATACGTCTGTCTTTTTTTCCCCCATTCTATGATGAGTCTGGAATCTTGTTGATTTTTTCACGGCTTCCTTAATGTTACTTGCATTACAAATGCAGCAACTTTTGTGGTGTTGTAGAGTTTACTTAATTTTTGCAAATATTTAAAAACAATAATTAACAGTGCAATTTAGGTGAAATTGCAGTGGTAAGTTTCCAATTTATAATTATTACTATATTGAACGTCTTTAAAAATAATATGTTAAAAGCCTAAAGCAGTAAAATGAATATGACGCTTAAGCGGTAAGAATAGGGAAATTGTTATGTGTGTTATGTTGGGAATACTGAATGTGGCATTTCACACTTATCGCATATTGGTTTTGTGCGGAAAGCAAGCAAATACGCTCGATCTCGCACAAATTAATTTTATTTACGATACCAGATTTCCTTTCTTTAGAAACTTAAAATGAAAAGACTGTCTTTTAGATATTTGTATTGCGGGGATCCTAAACTGTGCAGCAGTGGATCATAGTTATTGAAACTAGCTGAAAAAAAATGAATAAGGGGTATTATGTGAAGTGCTACATATGGGTTGCAAAGAGAATACAGAGCGAATTCAGAGGAATGGTGAAGTTTTTAAGGGAGGTTATCTCAGGATGTCTTGTAAAATAATATCTTTGATCCTCTTATTGAAACTTTTCCCCCTTAAATGGATATAAGAGTAATAACGAATTAAAACAATACCCGATATACTAGTAGTAAATTATTCATATACATTTATTGCGTCCAACTGATCACATACATGGTATGGGACATGTCAAAAGTGACACATAATTACTAAGCTACAACATAATTAAAATAAAACATAGTACATTAACTAAAATGCAACATACAAAATTTCAACATTAATTATAAATAATTTCAACATTAACAAATAACAACCACAAGAATATATGTAACACTTAACAAGACAAATCACATTTCATTTAGCAGTCTGGAGTCAATTTCGACCATCCCTTCTCAAATAAAAGAGACAGAAGTCAGTTTCCTGTCATGTGAGTACAGAATTGAGAGCTTCTCCAAAGAACTACTGAGACATGCAATTAACAAGTGAATTCGAATTCACATGGGATATATAAGGTTGCCATCCCTGCCTTAGTAAGCAGGATTGTTCGAGAATGGAACACAGTTGAATTTGGTTGCGACATAATCGAAGGAACTAAAGAAATTATCTCACAATAAACTAATGTTGCTGTAAGAAAAAACAAATACCATAAACAAAGTTCAAAGAAGAAATAGGCCTATATTCACAATATGAAGTATCTTGTAATTTTATATAGCCCTACAACACTACAACTTTTTATGGTACCGCACTTTACACTGTTCTTGTTTTTTATTAAGCTAAAAATGCTGTAGGCCTACTGATTTGTACAAAATAGTGGAATACGGAGTGAAATACTAAAATATAAAGTAATTAAGGGGAGAGGGCAATATTTTTTGGTGAAAAATGAGTAAATTAAAAAAAAAATCTTTAGAATACTCTGTGATATGTGTGGAATGCATTGCATATCATTTTGTGGGTATTTGTGCCCCTAGCGGATGTTGAGACGCCATTTTAAACTACTTGCGCTGCGGATTTTTAAATCACACGTCCCTTTTCATTGTTGTTTCCGTTAAATTAAATTTTCAAAAAAAAAAAAGTCTTCAAAATACGGTACTCTTTAATATGTTTGGAATGCATTTTGCATAACATTTTATGGGTATTTTTGCCCTTATCAGATGTTGAAACACCAATTTTAAACTTCCTGCGCTATGGATTTTTAAGTCACACGACCCCTTTATCATTGTTTCCGGTAACTTCATTTTTTTTGCTACATTGCCAGATAAAAATGGATATAATTTCTGAACTATTAAAGATACATACATGAAATTTAGAACACACATTCTTTAGACTATTAGGAAACTTTTCTCTGTAACAGAATTTCGTTAATAGATTTCATTTTTAAAATATGCCCGTTTGTTTGCGAAAAAGGAAATCAAAAAAGTGTTATTAAATTTTAATTGTTTATTTTACAAACGTAGGAACTAATATCAAAATTCTGTTACAGATAGATTGTAGAGCATGCTTTTGCAAGTACATTGCAAAAAATTGTTTGAATCTATCTTTAAAAATGGTTTAGATATATCGGTTTTAGTAAAATCCTACATTGGGTATATATATATATATATATATATATATATATATATATATATATATATTTAAATCTGGGCCCCCAAATAATTTTTTTCAAAATATTTATATTTGGTTGAGTTGCTACAGCTATGAGCTCTCTACGTAGAAAAAATTAATATTTTACACCAAATAAGAAAGAAGTTTTAAAAAATACCATCCTCTCCCCTTAAAATACATAAAATATAAAGTACTGGTAATTAAAATGCATAGTCTACACAATTAAGAATGTACATAGAAAAAATATGTAATTTTTCTGCTTCCGTTTTGCAAAATACTGCATCTGTTGTAAGTCGTTAAGTTCCTCCTTATCCAAACCAAATTCACGGCATATATCGGCTTTCTTTTTACCACTTTCGATTTGTTTTATAACATTAACTTTATCTTCCACACTTAAAACAGTTTTCTTTGCTCCTTGCTCCGTTGTACTGTATGTACCAGTAATATCTGTTTGCAAAGTGATTGAAGTTACAGTCTGAACTGGATATATGATTACAGTACGGTATACAACTTGTCATGCTATTGTTTATAAAGAGTTGTTGGTATGATAGAAGAAAGGATTTGATCTACTCCATACCCCAGCATTGTTTTATGAGTTTTATAACTCCTCCCAGAAATGAAAGATGTTATGAATTAAGAAACTCATAGGGAAGCTGAAAAACAGATTGCATAGATACGAAACCGTTACTGTTTAAATGAAGACTTTGAAGTAACTGATGATAGAAGTAACTCGGCTACATTGGCTGTATTTGTCATTTGACAGGGAATGTGTTACATCTGTAAATAACAAAAATTATTTTTGCAAGGTTTAAATAAATATTTACTAATATTTTTCTTATTCTGTATATGAGTAATATGTAATTTTGTTTATCAAGTATTGTTTGTTAGCTATACTTTGTATAACTTTAAACTTGACATACTGTAATATATATTTTTTTATGTTTACACACAACAGGAGCAAGAATACAAGTCGTATATTGTTAGTGGTTTGTGTAATGTGTTATTTATCTAACAGTATTCTGATGATGGGTGAGTGTAATTGTGGTGAAGGTGGTGATGGTAGTAACATTCAGATGAAATTTAGAAAGACTAACCTGAATATAAGTTAGGGGAGAATATCAATATATACAGTGCTTTATATATCAGCCTGTTGTATATATATTTCCACAACACAGCCATGTTGTTTCTCTTTGCAGTTACTGTTCAGGGTTTGCGTGCCATCAAACACATCTTGTTGGTATGCCTGCATGCACATCGAGTCTTTCTATGTTGCCTTCACCCTGCAAACTGCTTTGTGGGCTGAAAACCTTAAGTTCCTAGCTAAGTCCTGGCACATTTTGAATTAATCGTATTTACTTCTCTAAGTAGTCTGTAATAGTAATATGCGTTACAAGAGCGGTATGTTGAAGTTTTCATGTTCGAGGAAAAGTCTGAAAAAGCGAAACGTAGTTGAGCTTTTTTAATTTCCGAGAATTGAAAGAAAACATACCGCTCGTGTATCGTACATTATTTTGTGCGAAGATCGTTTATTACATACCTGAAAGAGGAATTTCTAATTAGTTGCAATGAAATCTCCATCTTGGTTTCTGTTCAATGACGGAAAATTTACAAAACAAAAATATCTATCTTCAACATTGTTGCTTTAAAATGTTTTCTGTGTTTACTATACTCCAGCAGGCCGTGATATACGTCTGTCTTTTTTTTCCCCTAGTCTATGATGAGTCTGGAATCTTGTTGATTTTTTCACGGCTTCCTTAATGTTACTTGCATCACGAATGCAGTAACTTTAGTGGAGTTGTAGAGTTTACTTAATTTTTCCAAATATTTAAAAACAATAATTAACAGTGCAATTTAGGTGAAATTGCAGTGGTAAGTTTCCAATTTATAATTATTACTATATTGAAAGTCTCTAAAAATACGGTAATATGTTAAAAGCCTAAAGCAGTAAAATCAATATGTCACTTAAGCGGTAAGAAGAGGGAAATTGTTATGCGTGTTAGGTTGGGAATACTGAATGTGGAATTTTAGACTTTCCGCAGATTGGTTTTGTGCGGAAACCAAGCAAATACGCACGATCTCGCACAAAAGTATTTTTAAAAAAAGGAGAAGAATATTAGGGAAAGAGTGCAAATATTGATAGCCTAGATAAAATCAATACGAAATAAAAATACCTCTGCAACTTTATTTATTCTAACAGATTGTCCAGTACTTAGCTTCATATCGACATAGTCTGTTTTTTTTTTTTTTTTAGCAAATACAATATTTGAAAGCCTGCAAATTTAGACTACTTTCATCAGTACATACTGAAGCCAGACAGCCATCATAAAATTAGATCTTTTAACACTTGGCAAGAGTGTTAAAAATTGACTATTGTATGGTAACATGTGAAAAGTACTTTCAATACTAGTGCAAAAAGTATTTTCAATGCTAACTTTCAACTGTATGTTGATCGTTATTTCCCACCAGATGTCACACAGCATTATTGCAACCGATCAATAAAGCCATTCGAACTTTGACAGGCTTATTAAGTTAGAGGAGAAAAATTCGCTCCAGCGCCAGGGATCAAACCTGGGTCGTTGGTTCTACGTACCAAGCGCTCTCACCATTGAGCTATGCCGAAGTTCAATCCCTAGCACTGGATCGAACTCCCCTCCTCCACTGTTTTTCCCTTTGTGGCCTGACTCCAAGTTGGGCATGTATGTTGACATTTTATATTAAGTCAACTGCCATTATACAAGGAGCGCACTCAATTGAGTAACTTGGTGGCCAGGATTCCACAATAATATGCACAGTAATCTGTACAGAAATATGGACTGTTGCTAGATCCGGTGCTGGGGATTGGATTTCGGCGTAGCTCAATGGTGAGAGCGCTTGGTACATAGAACCAAGGACCCAGGTTCGATCCCCAGTGCCAGAGCGAATTTTTCTCCTCTAATATTAATTGTTACCATAACAGATATATTCTGTAGGACCAAAAAATAATAATCTTTACGTAGATTTGCAAGGCTTACTTTTAAAAAATGACTGATATTGGTTAAGAGGAGTCCACAAATTAAATAAATTGCTTCAAACACTATTTTATTGAAAACCATAAAACTTCTTAACACAAGTTTTAAAAAATTATTACGGTATTGTATTAATGCTACAGTTGCTGTACTTGCTAATATAAATTCCTTGTGTGGAACCACTACTAGTAACACACTTGCCAGAATTTACGGAAATAAATAGAGTTTGAAGAATCACCTGAATGAGTGGGAAGTATCTTGTTCCTACACTTCGAAAATTCTTTATTTTGCACCATTTCATAAACTGCATTCCAAATTCCGTACGAGACAATGAGTCACTTTAGATGTGTTTCTTGAGTGAGTACATTCACATTTCTCATTATTAAAATACATATTGCATGAAGACTGTTCATTTAATACCATAAAACTTATCTTCATAAAAGTAGATTTTAAACAGAAATAGAAAGTTCTGTATATGACACAGAAAAACATACATCTATGTACAGATTACTAAAATTTTCTGAATTTCAGTCACACATCTGCTTTTTTAAATAAGACTTCTGCAGTTTTACATTCATAACTTGACAATTTAGATAAAAAATAAAAACTTGGTGGTAGAAACAATAAAAAATAAATTAAACTAGTTTTTTACCTCCAGGCTCACTTATTCTGGAATCACTGTAAACATGTTGTATGATATAGCTAGTAATTTTTTTAGTTGGTTATTTTATGATGCTTTATCAACTGCTGTGATTAACTAGCTTCTGAGTGAGATGAAGGTATAATGCTAATGAGATGAATCCAGCGTCCATATGGTATTCACAATCCTCAATTAATTCTTAAATGACCCCAGTTCAAGTTCAAGTTCAGCCCATAATGTCTCCTTGGAGTATGGGCCTCTTCCTAGGAAGGCGGCTGATTAAGGCGATCCCGGTTAGCCATGCCGGGAAGGATCCTCCTTTAAGTCATACACTTTTTGCAAGAGTTCTTTCAGTTTCTCACTTGCTGCTCTCTGGTCCTCTGCGATGCACTCTTCTGTATGATATGTCTCATTGAGGGATGGTCTGTGATGCTGTGCGGATATACTGCTTCCACACCGTTCTCTCTCTGGCGGCTGTTGTCCATCAGTTCCCAAAGGTCTTCCTGAGATTGTCGACTCAACGTGTCCTTTGACACCCCACGCTCCTTTGGCTGCACCTGGGGTCCCAAACTGTCGCCTTCTAAGTCCATCTGCTGGGGTTTAGCCTCATGATGTGACCTGCCCAATTCCATTTCAGGTTTCTGCTGGTAGTTACTGCATCATTTATTTTTGTTCTTATTCTTACAGTCTCATTTCGCATTCTGTCCCTCCATGTGACGCCTAGTATCTTCCTCTCCATTCTGCTTTGGTATACTTGTAACATGGTTCTCTCTCTCATCGTGGCCCTCCATGCTTGTGAGTCGTTATACTAGTGCTGGTAATATGCACATATTCATGACGTGTCTCTTAATCTCTAGGCTGTATGACTTTTCTAACAATATAAACTTCAGTGCTCAAAATTTTGCCCATGCTGCCATTATGAGTCTCACTATTTCTTTGCGTGTCCTTCTCGAGAACGATACTGTCTGGCCCAGGTACACAATTTCCTGCACGTATTCTATTGGATTGTTGGGCGCTAGTTCTACGATTTCTTCCACATGATTTGTCGTGGTAACTGTTGCTAATTCCCAATTCTCATGGCAGTCACTTTAATAGAATTGATTTAGGATCTACTGACATCATCAAATTGAGTGTTATGTTCAGAAGTATAAAAATGGCTGTAGATCACGTCAACTCGTGTAAATCTTTGAAGAAGCATTGAACTTAAGGTGTTAAATATTGGGAAGCAAAAAGGATGATTACGAGGGTTGATATCTATGCTGTAATCCTGAACTACTCACTACTTACAGTTGAAAAAAAAAAATTAATCTTGCCTCATTTTTCCACATAGTCCCCTAGTAGTAGTCTTCCAGCGATGCTCCAACTTTTCCACAGCTTCCTGAAAGAAGGTTTGTCCAACTTCTGCAAACCACTGGTTTATGGACTGCATGACTTCATTATTGGGTGAAAATTTCTTCCCATACAGATGTTAATTTTGGAAGTAGCCTGAAGTCTCTGGATGCCAGATCTGGTGAACAGGGTGGATAGTCCAGCAATTCAAATCGTGCTATTGAAATTGCAACCATTGCAACTAAGGACTTGTGACTTGAAGCGTTGTCTTGGTGGAAAAAAACCTTTCGCCTCAACTTGCTACAACGTTTTTCCTTGATAACATCCCGCAGTTTTTCAATGAAATTTGCATAATAAAGGCCTGTTATTGTGGCTCCTTTCTGCAAATACAGTAGTTTGTCAAAATAACACCTTGGGCATCCTAAAAAAGAGAGAGCAAAATATTTTGCCTGCTGATGGCTACACCTTGAATTTTTTAGGGATAGTGAGTGAATCCTTATGTTTCCACTCCATACTTTGAATTATGGTTTCAGGGTCGTGAACCAATGTCTCATCTATAGTCACATATCGTTCAAGAATTTGTTTTGTTTGCTGTAAAAATAGTTAAATGCTGCTCACAGAGTGCTGCCCTTTGCTGCTTTTGCATTGGCGTCAACATTCGATGCATTTAAATTAACTTAAGCTCTTCTTAATATAAGTTATTTCTTAATGAGTGCCAGCGCTTCTGGCCGCGAAACCAGGTGGCCTGGGTTCGAATCCCGGTCGGGGCCAGTTATCTGGTTGAGGTTTTTACTGGGGTTTTCCCTCAACCCAATACGAACAAATGCTGGGTAACTTTCGGTGCTGGACCCCGGACTCATTTCACCGGCATTATCACCTTCATTTCATTCAGATGCTAAGTAACCCAGATGTTGATACAGCGTCGTAAAATAACCCAATAAAATAAATAATGAGCGCCTCCATCTTACCAGTCAGCACTGTAAGTTTCCTCCAGCATATATCTGACTATCCACTGAAGTTAAAAATAAATAGAGAGAATTTTTAGTGTGCCATGACTTTGCTTAACCTTTTTAACAGTAGTTTAGCTTTCTTTTTTTTTTTTCCTTATACCTTCTGAATAATTCAGAAAGGAGTAATTTATCATTTCCTTTCTTCTTATATTCTATCTTTTTGCATGATTTTTCTTTTGCCTTGCTTCCACCCTCACTGCCTTTTTTTCATGCCCTCCCTCTCTTGTCCACGACAACTTTCCTGACATTGTCTGGAGGAGAGGCATCATCACACATAGCACCTTGCCTGTCTGTTTTGTTGAGTGCTTGATGGAGGAGGAGTTGTCTTCTTTACTTTGTAGATTGTTTAGTTGTAGAACCTTGTCTCCTCCAGCATTTTTGGGAAAGCAGAACATCTTACCATCGCCTGATAGGAGTTTTTTGGTTACGTCCAGGAAATGATCGACTGGATGTCGTATTTGTCAGTCGTATCGGTGCTGAGCTTCGTCGTGTTCTTCGCCGTGGGTCCAGGCTCCATTCCATGGATGATCACTGCCGAACTGTTCTCCCAGGGTCCCCGCCCCGCTGCCATGTCCATCGCCGTGCTCATTAACTGGATGGCCAACTTCCTTGTTGGCATTGGCTTCCCAACTATGAAGGTATGTGAAAAACAGGACGAAGGTAAGCATAATGCTCGGTCTCCACTTACCGACATTTATCATTTTAACAATTGAAGCATGATAGGGGTAAAGAAAACAGTTAGTGTCACTTTTTACTAAAATCGAGAAAATATGTTTAAAAAGTTAGAAACTCTTTCCTGCAAATCATTAATTTGGAAAGAAAATCTTGTAATTAAACTTACTGGATGGTAGTGATCGAATTGAGCCAGTATGGCTTACCGGAATTAAAATAAGATGCCAAAAAGCATACCAGAAGTAAAAATTTAAGACTGACTGTTATTCAGTGAAGCTGATCACACAATCAATTACGCTAATCAAGAGTGTCGTCATACTCTGCACCTTCTCTTAGACATTCCTGCAGTAGTGCGTGATGTCTTGTATAGTACATGATTTAGTTCGCACGCAGGAGCATGTTTTATGTTAAAAAAAAAACAAAATGGTTTTATCACACGTCTTTGCATAGCCGGCAGTAATTTATTTCCAATTCGACCACTACTGCTGGGAATGAATCTGAACGCGCACATCAGTGCTAAAATTTGTATATTGAAATATTCATTCATTCATAGTTTTCTGCCACAAGGCAGGTTCTTCACTGCAAATCCAGCATTCTCCAATCTCCTCTCTTTTCCACATTCCTCTTTGGTTCTACATTAATTTTGCCTGTCATCTGATATCTTATTCTGTCCCGAACATTCTTTCCAGTACATCCTTCAACAGGCAGTTTCTTCTCAGCCAGTGACCCTACCAAATTCCTTTTTCTCTTCCTGATCAGTTTCAGCATCATTCTTTCTTCACCCACTCTTTCCAATACAGCATCATTTCTTATTCTGTCTGTCCATTTCATACCCTCCATTCTTCTCCGTATCCACATTTCAAATGCTTCTAATAGTTTCTTTTCACTTCGCTGTAAATGCCATACTCCACACAAAGCACTTCTCTAGTCTCTTCCATAGTAGCTCCTCTAATTATTGTATGTACAAGAAAAAGTTATTATAGTCTTTTGTCTGCGTTCATTTCTTCTAGTTAATATTTTGATTATGGTACAAGTGTGTAAGAATTCATAAAAATTAAGAAGTAGTTTTAATTAGAATAACTCTTCTCGGGTTCACAGCCAGGTGAGTTGGAGATTAGCTTCCAAGCTTTCGACGGCTAGCTCTGCCATCTTCTTCAGGGACGAAGAAGATGGCAAAGCTAGCTGTCGAAAGCTTGGAAGCTAATCTCCAACTCACCTGGCTGAGAACCCGAGAAGAGTTATTCTACATCAAACGCCGGGAAAGCCTCAAGTCATACATAGTTTTAATTAATTGATGAACTAGTGGACTTACTCGTGTTAAATATTTAACACGAGTAAGTCCGCTAGTTCATCAATTAATTATATTCAAGTGTTAAAAGTGGTGTACGCAAGATTAAAAAATGAAGTAGTTTTATCATAACCATCTACAATGAAAAATATTAATTACAGTAGGCCTTAGATGACTGAGATTATGATGTGTTTAAAAGAAAGTAGTTTCGGATCGAGTGTGCCCTATATGATGCTTCGAAGTTGATGTGCCATAGAAAACAGTCTTGATTCGATGGTGAGAGTGTAAATTTGTCAGTTTTCGTGCAATTAACGTATTACACGGATATCAAAATGAAAGACAGTATATATGAATTCTTGTAACATGTGCTTAGAATTTTACTGACACTAATATTGTGCCCACCTCTTTGATACTTAAATGAAATTATTGGAAGCTGAAGAAGTGTGGGTCCCTGTTAAAGGCTCTACGTTATTCTAAGTCTCTTGCCAGTCCATTATCACAAATCTCTCTCTAGCTTATTCTCTGGCTCACTCTTTCCCAGCAGCTTACTCTTTCCCAGTAGTTCATTTTCTCGGTCACTTTCCAGTAGCTCATTCTCTCGCTCACTTTTTCCCAGTAGCTCATTTTCTCGCTCACTCTTTCCCAGTAGCTCATTCTCTCGCTCATTTTTTCCCAGTAGCTCATTCTTTCGCTCAATCTTTCCCAGTAGCCCAGCCTTTCGCTCACTTTCCTAGTAGCTCATTCTCTCGCTCACCCTTTCGCAGTAGCTCATTCTCTCGCTCACTTTCCTAGTAGCTCTTTCTCTCACTCCCTTTTTTTCCCCAGTAAGCTCATTCTCTCGCTCACTTTTACCGCAGTAGCTCATTCTCTCGCTCACTTTTTCCGCAGTAGCTCATTCTCTCGCTCACCTTTTCTGCAGTAGCTCATTCTCTTGCTCACTCTTTCCCAGTAGCTCATTCTCTCGCTCACTCTTTCCCAGTAGCTCATTCTCTCGCTCACTTTCCCAGTAGCTCTTTCTCTCACTCCCTTTTTTTCCCCAGTAAGCTCATTCTCTCGCTCACTTTTTCCGCAGTAGCTCATTCTCTCGCTCACTTTTACCGCAGTAAGCTCATTCTCTCGCTCACTTTTACCGCAGTAGCTCATTCTCTCGCTCACTTTTTCCGCAGTAGCTCATTCTCTCGCTCACCTTTTCTGCAGTAGCTCATTCTCTTGCTCACTCTTTCCCAGTAGCTCATTCTCTCGCTCACTCTTTCCCAGTAGCTCATTCTCTCGCTCACTCTTTCCCAGTAGCTCATTCTCTCGCTCACTTTTTCCGCAGTAGCTCATTCTCTCGCTCACCTTTTCTGCAGTAGCTCATTCTCTTGCTCACTCTTTCCCAGTAGCTCATTCTCTCGCTCACTCTTTCCCAGTAGCTCATTCTCTCGCTCACTTTCTCAGTAGCTCTTTCTCTCACTCCCTTTTTTTCCCCAGTAAGCTCATTCTCTCGCTCACTTTTTCCGCAGTAGCTCATTCTCTCGCTCACTTTTTCCGCAGTAGCTCATTCTCTCGCTCACCTTTTCTGCAGTAGCTCATTCTCTCGCTCACTCTTTCCCAGTAGCTCATTCTCTCGCTCACTTTTTCCGCAGTAGCTCATTCTCTCGCTCACTTTTTCCGCAGTAGCTCATTCTCTCGCTCACCTTTTCTGCAGTAGCTCATTCTCTCGCTCACTCTTTCCCAGTAGCTCATTCTCTCACTCACTCTTTCCCAGTAGCTCATTCTCTCGCTCACCTTTTCTGCAGTAGCTCATTCTCTCGCTCACTCTTTCCCAGTAGCTCATTCACTCGCTCACTCTTTCCCAGTAGGTAGCTCATTCTGTCGCTCACTCTTTCCGAGTAGCTCATTCTCTCGCTCACTCTTTCCGAGTAGCCCATTCTCTCGTCACTCTTTCTAAGTAGCCCATTCTCTCGCTCACCCTTTCCGAGTAGCTCATTCTCTCGCTCACTCTTTCCCAGTAGCTCATTCTCTCCCACTCGCTCACTCTTTCACTCAGTCACTCTCTTACTCTTCTTCTCTCACGACCTCACTCTTTCACTTGGTCACTCACTCATTTTCTCTCACTTGTTCGCTCATACTCTCTCAATCATTGTCTATCACTTGCTCACTCATTTTCTCCTCACTGTTTCTCACAACTCAATAGCCGACTTGCTCACTCACTGAGAAACCCAGCACCATTACTGATACCTAATTTATTTGCTGATACTTCTTCACGTACATAATATCTTTATTGACTTGTTGCCTTTCTCATTCCAGTTGTTGAGACATACATAGCCTAAGTGTTACTGTCTAAGAGTTCTTTTTACCACAATGTTCAGTGAATAATGGCTGTGATAATCAGACACTAAAGAATAGCATTAACTTGATGTGGTTGCAGAATTCATTGGAGAACTACACGTTCCTTCCATTCAGTGTGTTCCTCGCCATCTTCTGGATCTTCACATACAAGAAGGTTCCCGAGACAAAAAATAAGACATTTGAGGAAATACTTGCACTCTTCAGGCATGGAAACGGCAGGTAAGTACGACATCAGGGTGGAAGTACCTACCTAACAATAAAATAGAGTGAGTGAAGTGACTACAGTAAGTACACTCCCTCAGCTTGATCCCCCAGATGGTTGTGCATGGTACTGTCCGTGTTGTCTGTATGTGTCCCCAACATAACTACTCACATGACCAGTAGCCATACACTAACATAACCTATAAAACACTGCAGGGAAGGTAAGCTGCCAGACACTGACACAACTTCTGCATGAAAATTCCTTGCATATTTTAGACCTGAAATATCTGAGAGGGCCAAATGATATTCTACAATTTAACAAGCGCTATTCCTACAGTAAAATAAAATATGCTACAAAATACTCGAAATCTACTCAACAAAGTTTTGAGAAATAATATTTGAATATGCATCCATTATCAAATGTAACGCTTCATGATGATTATTTGCTATTCAGTGTCTGTAACTACAGGGTCCCTAATATATATATGGCTGTCGTAGCACAGGATCTTGTTTCTGGACGATAGGTCGAGCATCAGCCAGTAAAATGCTGCTTACACTGACAGAAGCAGAACTGGATTATGAAACCTATCTTACAGTAAATGTTGAAAGTGTCTTCTTATGCTCGTATACATGCTTAATATCGCAAGAATATGTTGTCACTCACTCACGTAAGCTCATCAGTTGAAATTATTCTTATTTCAGCATTAGTCTGGAGTTCCTCTAATGTGTGTGGATTTGTGCAAAACACTTTGTTTTTCAAACCAACTCATAAATGAAAATCAGGAGAGTGTAACAGTCACAAACCAACACTAATTACTCTTTCATCGAACACCTCGCTTATTTTATGTAATAATTCTTGAACTGTATGTTTCATCGCAGAGTCCTGTTGAAACCAACCATAGAATTTTTCCTCTTCTGTCAGCTGTTGAAGAAACAGCATCAAGATTAATGTAGTAGTATAGTATTTATTAGCTGTCGTTATAGCAAAAGCTAATGACATTGTCAAATTACACGTGTGAAATTATCGTGCAAAAATGAAAATTATTCTATTACAACACTAAAGATAAAACAAAATGATCACAAATACTCCTTAGAGTTTACAATTGAGAGTCAATATTATCAAAAATAGGCTAATATCTAGATGAAAATTGTAACACACTGATCACAAATATTATTTGATATGCTCCGTTTATATACAATAAAACAAGAATTAACTTAACAATTTATGAGAATTTCCTAATATATTACAAAATAATAATAACATTCAGAGAAAGAAACCTAAAAAATATCTACAGTTTGATTTTCTAACTCAAAATATTCTTGCACAGAATAGAATGGGTTTCTAAGAAGCCACGTTTTCACTTTGACTTTGAATATGTCAAGTGACACTTCCTGTGCTTCCTGTGGTAACATGTTGAACATCCTACAGCCCAACATGTTAGGACTACTTTTAACTTTGGATAGTCTGCAAAATGGTATGTCCAGTTTTTTTTTTTATTACGAGTATTATACTCGTGTTTATCCATCCTACTGGTGAAGCCATAAAGATTTTTCTTGATGTAAAGGAGTTCCAGAATGTTCAATATTGATCCGCATTTATTGTCTCAAGATAAAATATGTTGTGTTGTTGTTGTTTTCTAATGCCAGGCGTTTCACAATAAAGTCATTTCACCTCTTGCACTCCAATATTTTTCAAAGATATTATCATGACCAGCCACTGAAGCACAGATTTTGAGATGTTCCGAATCCATTTCTTGGTTTGAGTTGCACAATGGGCAGTTAGGGGACTGATATATTCCAATTCTATGCAGGTGTTTGGCCAAACAATCATGGCCTGTTGCCAATCTGAATGCAGCTACAGACGATTTTCGTGGTAAATCGGGAATTGACTGTGGATTTTGATGCAGAGAGTTCCATTTTTTCCCTTGGGATTGAGTTATCAAATTTTGTTTGTTGAAGTCTAAGTATGTAGATTTAATAAATCTCTTCACAGAGTAATACGTAGATTTAGTAACAGGTCTGTAAGTAGCAGTGCTGCCCTTCTTCGCTAAAGCATCCGCATTCTCGTTTCCCAGGATTCCACAATGGGATGGTATCCATTGGAATACAATTTTTTTATTGAGTGATATTAATTGAGAGAGCATTTTAGTTATTTCTGCTGTTTGAGATGAAGGTGTGTGTTTAGAGACGATTGATAGAATAGCTGCTTTGGAGTCTGACAATATAACTGCATTCTTAAATTTATTGATGTGGCATAGAAGATTCCTGAGACATTCACTTATTGCAATTATTTCACCATCAAAACTTGATGTTCCATATCCAAGAGATCTATAAAGTGAGAAGAGACAGCACCGGCACCTTGTTCTCTAGAGATCAAGGATCCGTCGGCGTATAAATGAATCAAGATAAAATATTGGACCTGTTATTCTCCTTGTACTTATCGCACACCAATTTCAGGCTTTTCGAAGACCAATACCGACAATTTTGCGAGTTTGCACACCCAAGATTCGTTACCACTCTGAACTGAATTTAGAAACCAATTGCAATAATGCACTCTTTGAACCGGATCACCTTCTTGCAAAGCTTGAACACGTGTGTGCTTGTATGGTTTCAACTTGGGTAGCTTTGTTGCATTTCTCGCAGAAGACTGAGAAACGTTTGTCTGTTGTGCAAGTTTAGCTATTGATTTTTGAGGTGAACACTTTAGATTAGCTAATATTAAGCATGAAATAAGAATTTAAATTGATGAGCTTAGACGAGAGGGTGGAGCAACAGTAACAAATATAAATGACACTCGGGAGGAAATTAAACGCAGAATAAATATGGGAAATGCCTGTTATTATTCGGTTGAGAAGCTTGTGTCATTTAGTCTGCTGTCAAAAAATCTGAAAGTTAGAATTTATAAAACAGTTATATTACCGGTTGTTCTGTATGGTTGTGAAACTTGGACTCTCACTTTAAGAGAGGAACAGAGATTAAGGGTGTTTGAGAATAAGGTTCTTAGGAAAATATTTGGAACTAAGAGGGATGAAGTTACAGGAGAATGGAGAAAGTTACACAACGCAGAGCTGCACGCATTGTATACTTCACCTGACATAATTAGGAACATAAAATCCAGACGTTTGAGATGGGCAGGACATGTAGCACGTATGGGCGAATCCAGAAATGCATATAGAGTGTTAGTTGGGAGGCCGCAGGGAAAAAGACCTTTGGGGAGGCCGAGACGTAGGTGGGAAGATAATATTAAAATGGATTTGAGGGAGGTGGGATATGATGGTAGAGACTGGATTAATCTTGCTCAGGATAGGGACCAATGGCGGGCTTATGTGAGGGTGGCAATGAACCTCCGGGTTCCTTAAAAGCCAGTAAGTAAGTAAGACGAGAGGGTGACAACATATTCTCGCGATATCAAGCTTGCATGAGAGCGGAAAGACGACACTTTCAACATCTACTATAAGGTAGGTTTCATAATCCATTTCTGCTTTTGCCATTGTGGGCAGCATATTTTATCTATAGCCCGGGAGCTAGATTCCATGCTTTGGCAGCCATACACATTAAGAACCCTGTATTTATTATGTATAATGTTTAAAAATGTCAAATTCTATTTAATTTTATATCCACAATATCCTATTTGAGCCCATAAGTAGACCTACAGCTTTCTGATATCAAAAATTGAATGCATAGGATGCGGCTGTTGCTTTACTGAACTTCAATATTTCCTGTCAGAATGTTTTCCAGAGTTCAACTCTAAAATATGCGAGGCAAGCTAACCTATTTTCCATATTTCAAAGATAATATCTTCAATAAACTCATCATGGTGAAGTGACAGGAACTATGGTAGAATGCACCAAGAGATTAGAAAATTGAAAATAAACATTGTAGCTATAGCTATACTTGAGTCATAAAACTACCTGTAAACAATCTTGTGCAAGATTATATATATGTAGGTACTGTTGAATTATAAATTTTGGCTTTATTTCCAGATTGTAGTTAATTCAGGAATCAACTGTCGTAATTTTTTAATGTTATAAATTATAACCTGAAAATTAATTAATACCTCTTCATTAAAACAGCCTGGTGACTCTTGCTTTGTTATAGTAATTTTATTTTGCTTAAAAATTTGTCACATTTCACCATTTCATGGTGCTCAGAAATTCATTTTACAAGATCATGGGTGTGACATCATGTGACACGCTTGAAAATGAGATAGAATGCAGCGTTTTCTAATCCAGAGATTTTAAAATTGTGTATTGGCATTCAGAGATACATTTAGAAATGGAAAACTGTATGTTGGCAAAATTTCAGTTACATTAATGAGTGTGACTTTGATGTTACACTGCGTGATGTATACACTTAATCCTTAAGCAGTCGCGCCTAACTTTGTAACATTGAGTCATGCGGGATGTTGTTGACACCCCAAATACAATGGGTTGTTACGGACTATTTTTTAGTGAACAATTAAAATATCGCTCTTTTTATTTATACAATTATATAAAATACTTTAATAGATATCTATTACAATGTTATAATGGTAATATTTGGATATTGGTTCACATGTAATATTCGAACATCTATTCAGTCCTAATCATAATTTTATTTACTTTTTATCTTCCTTTTCAGACTACTTTCTTGATTTTTCTGTGTGTAGAGTCACTACTTAACATCCATTGTTATTATTTGTTGCACTATTTACAATAGGAGTATGTGAATTCCGATTTCAACATGTTTTCGATTATTGTTGCCTTACCAATTCTAAGAAAGGTACTGAAAGTTTCAGAAGTACAGGCTTATTCAATATGTAGTTCAATATGTATATGTGATTGGGGTGTTGGCAACAACCTGAGTGACTGCTGAAGGGTTAAAAATTATACAGTTCCGTTTTAACTATAAATATACCTGGATTGTGTTCGTGACATTTCGTAAAACACAACTGGAGATATATCATTATAAAATTATGCTATCAGATTGCTTAAAAAAGAAAAAGTGATATTCTTTCAATTTTAATGTTTTGTAACTTCTTTGTGACTGCTTTGTTTATGTCCATTCAGAAAGTAGGGAAACCAGCTTTGTAAAATTGAGGTTATGGTATTGGATTTATTGAAAATATTTGTCCTCGTTAACCTCTCTCACAAAATTTCCATTTACATTTGTGAAAGTAAACCATTTCATTTGTGTTCATTTGATTTATTTTAGTTGCATTTTATATAAAGTTCTTAAATTAAGCAAACAAATTTTATTTTTTCTCCCACTGCACAGAACACAATATTGGGTAACAGTTGGTTTTTCCCTAGAAAAATAATAGGTTTAAATTCTTAGTTTGTTGGTGTAAATTTTTTACTATTAGCTAAAGATGTTACAAGCCATAATGTTCTCCTCAGTATCCTTTCAAATGTTTTAATCTTTCCCTCAGATCTCGTATGCAATAGCAATAAATCCATTAATTTCCAAGCCAATACTTCCTTTTATTTTATATGATACCGTATTCGTAATATGCCTTTCATTTTTTAAATAATCTGTTCTTTTTTAGTATTTTTATGAAAGTTTCTTTGATAAAAATTGTGTTAGAATCTTAGAATGGAAATTGATTTTGATATGCAGAAACAACTTCACTTAATGGTATTAATGGTTAGAAAGCTTGGGGCTGGAAGAACAGTTCTCACCCTTTAGTTATAAATTTCATACATAATGAACAGATATTTACAAACATTCATTTGCAGCTCATGGTTTTAAAACTGGGCAAGCTTAAAAAAAATACTAAGTGTAAATTTTTCGGGGTCTGGATGGCAGGGGTTGTATATTGATTTATTGGTTATTCGCCTATTCATTTTCGTAGACAGGTGGTTATAACACAGCAAAGGCCACTGGCATAGCTTAGCTGGTAGCATGTTTGCCTGCTTTTTCGAAGTTGCACTCAGGCATGGAGTCGATTCCTGCCTGGGCTGATTATGTGGGTGGGTTTTTTCCGAGGCTTTCCTCAGAGGAAAGAAAAAAGAAACGACTTCATATGGTATATACTAGTTCTTGCAATGTCCAAACATAAGCGAGGCAATGAAGACATTACAAACTTCGTCTTATTTCAAATGAAAAACTAATCACAATATATGTGCTAAAATTCTTAAGTGGTTAAAACGTGAAGGAGAGAGAGTGAAGGACGGCGAATATTTTTGTAACAAGGTGGAATAAAACGACAGGTCACCTTCAGCAGAGTGAACATCGTCAAATATGGAACTTTGCCATACTGAACAAACTTGAATCGAACATAGTGTCTGTAATGCACGACGTTAGTATATACCATATATGCATCTGTAATCCATAACATAAACTGCAGTACGCTAAACTTCCTTTGCAAACTATTCTGCATTACATTACGCTACACTATACTACGCCATATTTATTTACATCACCAAACATCGTAAGATGAAGATTACATTTGTAAAGTTTCTTTCAAGCCATAAGAGTGCTGACTAGATCAGATGCTATGGACAGTACTCTATAACAGAGTCGCCAGTATGAAAGGATAATTCCAAGCCTTTGGCGTGAGACGAACTCGATAGCTCAGTGGTAGCGCGCCTGACCGGAGAACAGGAAGTCGCAGGTTCGATTCCCGCTCGAGGTTGTGAAATTTCTCTTTCATACCATGGCATGATTGTGACTATAATAGCATTTAAATTCATTAAATTCAAAAATTTTCCTTATTATAGGGCTGCCACATGTACAAAGTGATACAGACAATTGGAAAATTTATAATAACATGACAAAGGTCTACTGAAAATACAACAATAGCTCTGATATATTAAAAAATCTACAAAATGTAACGGAAATTAAAGAGTATGATTTTGCTTTACACAAAAATATTAAAATTTATAATTACTGCCAAAGAAAGGGTTTCTTAACTTGGAAATAGACGCCTTCAGCGCAGCTATAGCAATATCTAAGAGATATAACTTCTGTAGATCTTGTGAAATCCAAAGCTGCGCCAAAAATTTGGGTATAGTTCCTCATGCTCCAACCATTAAGGGGACACTCAACTTAAAAATTGGAGAAAAAGTGTCATAGAAATGAAAAATTAAATTTCTACACTAATTTACGTGACAGATCTAAATCAATATGCAGAATTCTTCCCCTATTCATTGAGAAGTTACAGTCAAATGCACAAAGCCAAAAAATAAAAAATGATAATTAAAAGTGATATTTAAATTAATGATTGATTAAAAATTGAAATATTTTTTGTTTTGAAAAGTATTGGATCTAATGAGCTGAGATTTTGCATGTTACTTTCCATGTGTATATTAAACTTTTTCTCCAAATTTGAAAAAGATTGGTCAAATAGGAAAAAAGTTCTAAAATATAGTTGAGTGTCCCCTTAAGACAACATATATATTGTTTAATATATATGTGTTTTTTAGTACGTGACAGTAGGCTCATATATGTTCTTCTCGGAGTCCACCTCCTCTGGCTATCCTTCGTGAGATTCAAAGCAGACAGTAGGGTTCAATATTAATCCGTGTTTTTCAGATGGTTGAAATACAATAATATCAATGCGTTTGCTACTGCTGTCAGTGACCAAACCAGAGACCTCCTTATAAACAGAGTAGCCACAATCCCGCATAGCTTGAGCTATCATGCCCTGAATTATATGATATGTCTTCTGTTTCGAAGAACCTGGCCATACGGACAGAATTCCAGGATGTGTGCTAGGATTTTGTGCTCTCTGCTGCAGTGCCTGTAGAGGGTACCATCCTGAGATCTGCCCAGTAGGGAATGTACCACACATACATACATTGGTTGTCATTTTTATAGCTCCTCTTCATTTGGAGCATGATAAGCCACGATGATCACGGATTCATTTATTTGCTGGCATATAATCCTTATAAAGGGCGACACAGTTTCATTTATGAGGAAGTTGGCTCCATAAGATAGCTTCTTGTTCTGTAACTTTGCTTCCCATGACTCACAAGAGAGTCAGTCGGAATAGAACTACTGTATTATCGGCAATGTTTATTGCTATTTATAAAAATTCTTTCGAGTCCACTTTTTAGAAGTTTGTTATAATCAGTTAAAAACTTTTTAGAAAATTTTGTTTTGTACAACTGTTTGAAATGGATAGATAATACATTATAATAATATTACACTAACACTAATACTACACCACACTATACTTTACTACACTGTACTATGCTACACTACATTACACTATGGTACATTACATTACAGTACATTACACTACACTATGCTATATTACATTACACTACATTCTCCACACCTGTGGAGTAACAGCTAGTGCGTCTGGCTACAAAACCAGGTGGCCCGGGTTCGAATTCCGGTTGGGGCAAGTTACCTGGTTGAGGGTTTTTCCAGGGTTTTCCCTCAACCCAATGTGAGCAAATGCTGGGTAACTTTCGGTGCTGGACCCCGGACTCATTTCACTGGAATTATCACCTTCACTTCATTCAGACACTAATTAACCTGAGATGTTGATACAGCGTCGTAAAATAACCCACTACACTACATTACACATTGCTACATTACTCATTGCTACATTACATTATGCTATATATTACATTACACTACATTATCCACATCGCTACATTACACTACACTACACCATACTACATTACACTACACTGAGAAAATTCCTTCCCCCATGAGGACTCTAACCAGTGCCCCTTTATAATACGAGTCCAGGCTACAGTGCTATGACACAGGACCTAAAACAGTAATAGTGCTTCAAAACTGCGCAGTAAGTCAAAGTTAAGTTAAAATTAATTTTATACCTTTGTAATTGTTTTCGTGGGTAGTGACGTATTTGGATATATTTGTACTTACTCTTTTTTCTCTCGACAAGCAGACATAAAGTAATTTTGGTCACAGATTTTTGGGTTCTTACATAATTTTATAGTCCACACCTGTGGAGTAACAGTCAGTGCGTCTGGCTGCGAAACCAGGTGGCCCGGGTTCGATTCCCAGTCGGGGCAAGTTACCTGGTTGAGGTTTTTTCCCCTGGTTTTCCTTCAACCCAATATGAGCAAATGCTGGGTAATTTTCGGTGCTGGAACCCAGACTCATTTCACCAGCATTATCTCCATCTCATTCAGACGCTAAATAACCTAAGATGTTGATAAAGCATCGTAAAATAACCTACTAAAATAAATTCATAATGTTATGGATTCAAAAATATATATCATACATTTCGAACCAATACTTGACCATCATATGGCAAAATATTTAATTATCTTCACTGCATGGCATTGTATAAATCTGTTGACGTAGAAATATCCAAGCACAATGCCTTATGAGAAATACGAGTAAACATGAAAAAGAAAACGTAGGTTAAATATTGGCTAACAATTGAGTCTACATTGTCTCATAACTAACTTGTAAACGAACTACGAATATTGGAATAAAAATTATTTCAGAATGGACAGTGAATATTTGCACTTTTTTTTTGTAAAGGTGGCCCTTTCAGACATTCTGCTCCGTAGCTGCGTAGTCTAAGGCGTCCATAATGAAGCCATTCAGATAACAATCGTCTTGATTTAAAATGACTTACGTTTCTGATATAAGTAGCAAAATGTAAAATGTATTATGTCCACTTTTTTTTTCCATACTTGCGCAGTTTAATTTGATGCTCTAGTGTATAGAATTTTTCAGATATGAGATAGGTGATCTAGTGGCTAAAACACTTGACTTAAAATCCTGTAGAATCAGGTTCGAGCCCTGGCATACTCCTCATTTATAACTTGTGTCTGGCAAGCTTGTGGTTCAGGTAACACAGGGGTTTTCTATGGGAGCTCCAGTTCCCCTCTGGCATCCCAGCAAATTTGCATTATCATCATCATCATTATCATCTCATTGTGGGTGTAGACCAGCCTCATATGGCGCATGCGCACTCCATTGGCAAATTGGTCTACACAACTAGCTTCATATGAGACGAACAATAGAGAACCATCATTGGTTTAAAAAATAATTAAAATAAAACTTTAACTGCTTACATTTCCTTCACTTTCTACACAATCTTAAAAATTATGGCACTGACATGTTACACAAGAAATGGGATTTTTTGCATCAGCAGCCTTTGCTATAACTTCATAATAGATGTTGTATGTGTCCACCGTTTTGTTCTTGTACAAGTAACAGCCTCCATTCATTGCTGTTTATAGCAGTTCTGAGTTCGTGTTCTGGAATATCGTGTCACAGTGTATATGTGATGGAGTCCTTCAACCCATCAATTGTAGTAGATTTGCTCAAGAACACAATAGCACCACAATAATCTGCTAGGTTAAGGTCTGGCGATCTTGCAGGCCAAGTTACAGGAAAGTGCCGCTGATAATAAAATCCCTGAACAATCAGAAACAAACTCGTTGTCGTGGTGATACAAAAAAATCCTATTTCTTGTGCAATAAGGCAGTGCCAGAATTTTGAGAAATGCATAAAATATGAGCAATTAAAATTATCTCTTACTTTTTAAAACCCCTCTACGTGCAGTAAATAGAAGATAGTGGTGTTTTTACATAGGTACATAGACTCTTTTCAATGCTGTTTACAGCAGTTCTGGGTTCGTGTTCTGGAATATCTGTCACAGTGTATATGTGATGGAGTCCTTCAACCCATCAATTTAGTAGATTTACTCAAGAACACACTCTCCTTCAGATAGCACCACAATAATCTGCTAGGTTAAGGTCTGGCGATCTTGCAGGCCAAGTTACAGGAAAGTGCCTCCTGATAATAAAATCCCAGAACACTCAGAAACAAACTCGTTATCGTGGTGATACAAAAAAAAATCCTATTTCTTGTGCAATAAGGCAGTGCCAGAATTTTTAAGAAATGCATAAAATATGAGCAATTAAAGTTATCTCTTACTTTTTAAAATCCATTTTGAATCTTGCGTACACTACTTTTAACACTTGAATATAATTAATTGATTAACTAGTGGACTTACTCGTGTTAATTATGTAAGATTTATGCGGATTTGTGTAGGCTCTGAGGATGGTGCGTGAAGCACTGAAACAGCTGTAAGCCGCACAAATCTTACATAATTAACACGAGTAAGTCCACTAGTTAATCAATTAATTATTTTTTAAATCCCTCTACGTGCAGTAAATAGAAGACAGTGATGTTTTACATAAGTATGATAAGTTCTCCCAGCCCCAACATGTCAGTGAGAGAGTATGAGCTTAATCAAAATGTTACGAGGGTTATTTTTCCAGGCTGTTAAACAAACCAGTTCCTCCTATTCTGACATTATAAATAACTCTGTCCACAGTTTGCCTAAATAACATTTAATTCTGAAAATGATACGCGGGTAACAACTGGAGAAGTCTGTGGTGAATTTGTGCGGGAATTCCAGGACGTATAAAGTGGCTCTGATCTTCACACATAGAGTGTAGGAGCCTCGACATTGCCGTATTGGTTACAGTGGAGATGTTCAGCAGTAGTGTCACAACACAGTTTTGGTACCACACATTACAATAGAGATATCTCGATGCAGGTGCGTACTTGACGAGGGATATCTCAACACCGTTGCATGCTCTATGGTAGAGATATCTGGACACGAACAGTGGCCTGATATCTCCGTACAGTGACTGTGTTGTTAATCTGCTTCTCTCTTTACTATGGTTCAAGGGGCAGTCTACGAGACAGTAGGTTGTATGGGTGAGTAGCTCGATTCTAGCTGCATGCCGCCGCTCTGAGACCCGCACGCCATTCTTCTGTCTTTTTATTTGACTTCGTCCCTAGTCCCTGCTGGTGGCAAGGCTTTGGATGTGAATGCATGCTTTCCAGCTCTTAGAGTACCCCACTTTATTTTGGGTTTTTTTCCCTTCTTGTGCACGTGCCCCAGTTTCAGTTGTGTTTGTGGTGGACCAGACTTGGGAGTGAATACGTCACTATCACAATCATAACACCAAATGCTTCTATATAAACACGTAAATAGTCACTAAAGGTGCGTCCGCACCAAAGTTAATGAACATTGTTCATCGGCAATATTCATTAACTTCCGTTGACAGTGTTTATTAACGTTGTTTATCTCAACTTTTCCGAACACACAAAATCAAGTGTTAGCCAACTTTTTAACATGAATCTAAGGAAGGATAAAATAATACCAAGTGTGGCATTTATTGTGCCCTGCAACACGATAGATAAACGAAAGCATACCGGTATCGAAAAGTGTAGCAAAGAAAGATTCTGAAAAAACGGACAGAATTAAGTTTGAAAAAAGTTTTGCGGATCAGCTGGCAGGCTTTTGTAATTTTAACGTGAAACATTTATGCTCGATTGCCAAATATTATGAAAATTTCAACATCTGATGTCAGTTGCTTAGCAACGGCAATGAATTACGTCACACTATTTGACATCACTTGATTAGCAATGAATCATTCAAATGAAACATAGTCATTCTACAGGGACATCATTTTATTTTTACTAACATTTTTAATATTAACTTGGCTATACCTCTGGATCAACGCCGTTTGCTACCCCCTTCCACGACTGGAGTTCGATGATTCTGGCATAATATACAAACAAATCACTTTACTAGGTATAGGAGGGAAGAAAAGTAGTTCATCCATTTACGTAAACTAGGAAATATCGCGCTTTTGAGTTTGATCATATTCATTAGGTTTTTGTTTAATCAAAATACAGCACAGTATTACCAATCAGTGTTTTTACTCACGAAGTGAGCTGTCCATGTGGACGTATTCATTATGCCGTGTATATTATACTGCCTACAGCACATTAGCGTACAATATAGAGAATGAAGTTAAATTGAAAAATAATCATAATATGGATATTTAAACACATTTTTTAAAATGGTGACCATTCATTTCGATACAGGCTTCAGTTCTAATGTGCATATTAGCGCACTGTAGACTATTGTACCTAATCCCAATTACCAGTTTCGTCCTTCGTACTATTTAGTAACTCATGTTGAAATAATTCTGCACCTACTCTATAAAAGAGTACCTTGCGTACTGTAAATTCAATCTTCACTTCTGCTCGATCCGAAAAAATAAAATTACTCTGACATACTATCTACTGTCCGTCCAAGTGGTTATGTCGTAGAAAGGAAGGAAATCACGTGGCAGTTAATTACTTAACGAGGCCCTTTTATTTCAGTTATTTTAAACAGTTGTATAATATTACGTAGACGTCCAATTCCCAACAGAAATTAATGTTCTCAGAAAAGAGAAAAGACAGCCCAGCTACTAGCTGGCGAATAAAAGCTGATGGGGGAAACCGGATGCGACATAGGCAAACAGACGACAGTACCTGTGCGAAAATGATTCAAAATTGAAAGCTCTTTCGTCACTGGAAAATGCGAACATATTTTTGGAATGTACTATTTACTATGACGGTAAGGCTACTATCTGTATATGCGGTCTTGGATCTGTGTGGAGGACGGTTGAACTTCATTAGTAGAAGGGGTGGGAGTGAAGTACATAAAAAAACTCAGGTACAATAAAAATTGTAGTAAAAATAAAATGATGTCCCTGTATTTTAAAGATATATAATATAGTAAAAATCGTTAAATTAATACCCAAGCAGCAGGCTTTGTGTTGAATATATCTTTTTTGAACACATCAGTACCTATAATGTCAAGCTGTGTTGTCACCTTTTCATTGTAAAGATTATCCCTAGTTACCAGTATAATTATTTTTATACCCATACCGTATTACTAACAAAATTTAATAGGTTTCATCTGCTGTTGAACTGCTGCAGTTGGCCGCAAGGGTCCAGTATATAAATGAAATTTACAACAATTATATAGTTTAAACAATGAATTTAACAATTATAACAATAAATTGAAGGGTTCAGAGCCATAGTGGGCCAAGCGCCATTTATTAAAAATGGAGAAAACAATGGTTAAAATTAAGTGATTACCATAATTTAATGAAACATATAGCAAGTAATATAAAGTATGGACATAGAATTAAATAATATGTTAATCTTCAATAAACTATGATATTCATTTAATTTTAACTCTTACTTTCTCCATTTTTACTAAATGGCGCTTGGCCCACTATGGCTCTAAACCCTTCAATTATATATAACTTTCAATTTCTGGAGAAAAAAAAAAAAAAGATATAAACAGTATGAAATAATATCAAATATTAAGTTAACAAGAATAGTTTAAAATATTAATTAATTTGAAAAGTAGAAATGGTGGTGAAGAATCCCAAAATAATCTCTTATAATATCAATAATTATTTCTCGCAAGGAATTTATTGTGAAACTTAATTCTGTTAAGATTTAATGTAAAAATTTTGTAACATTGATTTCTAATACCACCATTTACAGTGAATAAATTTTAAGATCTAAGATGGCTCTTAATTGAAATGAAATTAAAATTACTATAATCTTTTTTGTTATCAATCAAATCGAGATATGACAACGTTGTTATGTGCTCCACATGGAGTCTATATCGACATGTCAATTAAAAATGCTAACACATCATTGATAGACATGTTACAGCTTCTTGTGATTGGTGCAGCATCTGAGGACTACCTGTAATCAATAAACTCTTACCTTATCTCTTCAAAGAAAAGTGTCATCTTTGACACTGCCTGGGTATTAATTAAACGCGGATACTATATACTGTATATCCAATAAAGAAATTGTGATCATTAATAATACAACCTATAAACTTCATTAAATTTATTTCATTCACAATCCTTATAAATAAGAACCAATTTCTTAAAAATCTGAATGCCACAATAACACAACCGAGAGCATAAAAGTTCAATGAAATTACAGATGTCCTCTTAATCATTTGTCGCTTTTTTACAATTTTTTCCCCTCTGAGTTTTGATTTTTAATAAACAAAAAATTGGACCTTCAGTATATTCTATCAAAGAATTACTGCCTGTAACTCCTAAGACATTTAATAACTTTTGTCTCCTACATTTCTCTTGTAGATTTTTTTCACTGTCTTTGGAGTTACATTTAAATTCTTGTAAAAATTGGAGTAAACATATTTTCTGGCGTTTCTGTTCTTCTTTGGAGTCTAGAAACCCATAAAACAGGGTAATTTTAATACCTAAAACTCCGATAACAACCATTTTCTAATATTTCATTACATGATAATGGAGTACCGTATGTATAGAATAACAGCGGTACTACATATTAATTGATAGCAACAGTAATCGATAATTATCGATATAAACTAAATTTTGTTTGTTACCAATGTGCAGTTCGAAAAGTTTATAAACAGCAAAATTGATTAAAAATTTGATTCACAAATGTTAACGGAAATTTGTTAATAAACAAAGCAGAAAATATAAAAAACACATGACTTTATCTTAAAAGATATTGAAAAAAATGTTAATGAACAAAGTTAACGGAATTTGTCGGTGTGGGCGCACCCTTAAGAGAGAGATTATATATTATCTTGTCTGGAATTGATTAGTTTGAATCTTATAGTACAAATGAGACACATAAATACAAATGCACCATTTACTTCTCTTAGATTACTGGTAAATGGGATTGTAGATGGTCTGATAACGAGACAGGATACAGAGTTTGAGGGAGGGCAGACCCCCACCCCGTCTATGTTGTGTTTTTACGAGGGGGTCACTCTCAGCAAATGTGTTTGAGGCAGCATGCTTGTGTTCTGTGTTGTGTGTTAGTCGGCAACACCTTGTAAAAGGGCTAAATTAACAAAAGAAGCTAGCAATTGATTTGTTTGCTGAGAATGGTCTTACTCACTCACATACTTTTCTTACAGAGCTGGTCTACAGATGATTTTGTATTACATATTTCCCCTCCCTTGTCCCCTCGCTCTCCCTGTCTGTGTTCTTGTCGCTCCACCTCGAAGGCAGGATTCCGGTTGGATGTAAAATCTGTTGGCACACGTTTTACCGTATCGCTTGAGAATCTTATGCATGGGGAAAGCTGGCTGCCGTTGCACTATGACAGTCTTCAGGCCAGCCGACACGCCCACTCCGCGCCGCCGTGCACAGCATGACAAGAGCGTTCTTGGAAGTCTGCGCACTCTCTCCGCGTTGCGACGTGGGATGCAGACAGATTTTATACACGAATCGGGAACCTGCTTTGAGGCTTGCCACCTTTAGCAGAAGACGACGTTAAAGCGAGTGGCGCAGGAGGAGCCTTAATTGAAGTGTGTTCGCTTTCAGGAGCATGGACAGCACCTCAGTGAGCAAAGAGACAGTCGTGAGTGGTACGGTGGAATCCGACCAGAAGCTTTAGACAAGAAGATGTTAGGTTGTAATTCTTGTTTTGAGCTGGCAGGTAACGCTGGGTGTTGTCGGTCTCCGGAAAACTATCCGATGTACATCGGGTTTCCATCGACCCGGTATATCGGGCATAGTTTTCTAGCTCTCCACAAGGAAACACTTAAGAACAGAGATGATTGTATAAACGCTAATTGTGAGTTGTATGGTGCCGGGGATCGTCCTCCCCCCCTCGCCGTGTTGTTGTTGCATAGCTCACCCAAACCAGGTATGCTGACTCTTTTCCAGGAGCATGCTAAACTGTGTGAATGCGTTAGAGCAGCGCATGCCCCCGGCAGAGCGTGCAGCGCTAATGGTGGCCGAGGAAAAGCCACACCCCGACTCATGTAAGCACCTCGCCCCGTTCTCTAGTTTTACATTGGTGTCTACCTTGCTGGGTTACAGATATTCCAGACACAAAACAATTAAAAATGTCAACACCTCACTGCCAAATACGATGTGTGTTCTTACCAGCACCACCACAACACCTCTCTTATTTGAGTTGTAGCCGCCCGCCAGCAAACTAGTGTAGCGCATGTGCAGTATTTGGCAGACACTCGTCAAACAGAATCCAACAGTTTTTTGCATGAATAATATTTTGAAAAGTGAATTTTTTAAAAATCTCTTTTGATAAGCTTTTATCATATATTATGGAAAATTTTACAAGTAGATTAGGTGTAAACTAATGAGATATGATAAGGAGTCGCAGCACTAGTAGTAGCTACACAACGTGCGTGTTACGGCAGACGTGCGTACACGCTGTGAGCTGTCGTAGCACGCACAGCGAGTGTGTGATGTTGTGTTTGTTCACTTTTGGTTCATATTAATTTGAAGAATGCCAGAGCATGGAAATGACGTGGCAATGCTGTCTCCCATCTTCCCCATTTGGTTTATTTTCTTGTAATCATGTATATTTGCAGACATTAAAAGTTCTACATTATATTGAGTTGATATTGTGTGCCCCTCTCCCGCATGTCTTCCTCTCCCATCCCCCCGAAAAGTGTGTGTAACAATATGTCTGGAAGGAGGGTTTTTCTGATTGCTGTCATCAAAATACTTTTTTCAAATCTTTTTGTACCCAGTGCCGAGCCCGTTTGAAAGAAGGACGTTTACGAGTAAATACAATCCCCGGCGCCACTCCGCATACGCCACGGTACCAGGTATGGGTGTGTGTCAGTTTCTCAACACACCATGCACTCCACTGACTCATAAGGCACTGGTACATCGTCGAATAAACTTACTGCACTGTGCACTGAGGACGACCGCGATCCTTTCCCAGCCCGGCCCGGCCTGCATGCATGCGTAGTGTCTGTTGTGTGCTTGTCTGCTGTCGCTGTCCTCTGCTGCCGCCCAGCGAGGCACGCTTGTGACGTGGTTTCTCTCGTTTCAGCTGCCTCCGAGCGCTCTTCACGAGAGCTCGTTCCGGCGGCGGTCAGGCCCCCACCCCCGCTCCCTCCGCCACGCTTTCCGAACAGCGCTGTTTGACAATGGGAAACTCTTAACATCGGTAATTTCTCCATGTCGGCCCCACTCCCCCTGCTGCTCGCGGTGCCGGGAGTGGAGGGGCAGCTTTACGACCTCATCTCGGACCGCGGCAAGGCTTGCGTGCTGTACCTGCGACACAGCCTGCGCCGGTCCTGTCACTGAGAGAGAGAGAGAAAGAAGAGAGAGACATACGAAGTGAAATCGATCAACGACTCCAGGCCTGGGCCTTTTCCCCATGTGTACGTTCTCAAGTGTTGTTGTAGACAATCCCTACTTTACTAAATTATAATCTTCCATTGCACCATGCGCTGTAGTCATGTATCAATTCTATAAGAATGTTTTTTTATGAATCTGTAAGCAGCCTAATAGAGTGGACGAGGAGTGTATTAGTGACGGAGGTGGAGCGAGAGAGCATGGCAACGCAGACCTCCACCTCTCGGAGACATTACAAATCTGTGAATTGCTGAGCGGCGTAGGAAGCAGCTCTCTCCATGTCTTGAGTGTGCACCAATCAAAATGTCCCACCCCTAGTCACATAGCGTTAGTCTGTGGAATCTACTTGCATTGTGTGTGTGTGTGAGAGCGAGAGTGGTTCATTAGTGGCACTAATATCAGTCCCAGACATCGTTTTTAATGCGTATTGTTGTGTATATATGAATCGCGACTTATTCTAATTACGTACACTGCCAGGACTTCACATTGGAATGTACATAACCACACTCAAAGGACGGAAAAACTGACGTCAGGTGCTCAATTTGTAATAGTTGTCACCGAGAAGTAAGCAGCAAGACGTATAGTAGTGTAGCGTTGTAGTCAGAGTAGTGTATAATGGTTTCATCTCCTACGTTTCTTGTCTTGTCAGTAAGGCCGGCACGCCCGTCTGTTGCGTGAGGGCTCGCTGGAGATTCCCCAGGGAACCTGGGGCCAGCGGCTAAGCTTGCACGAACGACGGACGGGCTCAAGGACCGATCCGGTAGTTGGAGACTTGGCACACTGCTCAAAGTGCAGGGCAATACGTGAAGAAGGTGTGTGTGGTGCGGCCGGCAAGAAACACAAACAATTTTAAGATGTAATTTTAAGAATGCAGTTCTTCTAGGGTGGGAGTGAACGGTTGCTCATGTTAACACAGTAGAGAACATTCCACCTGCCATTTGAGTTCAGAAACAAACCAAAATGCCTTTATGGGGGGAATGAAAAAAAAAAAAATAACTGTCAGATTTCTTTTCTAACATTATCAACACAAACCATGGCACCTGCGTGCCGCGAAACATCTGACAGAATGCGGTCTTTTCCAGGAATGGATCATTTTAAATACATGTTTACAGATAAAATAAGATATTTTCAGGCTATAACCTCACAACGGAACCACGCAGTAGGCACAGGTTATCATTTCGAACTAGAGGGTCCTCCCGTTCCCTTCCTCCTGTATGAGTTATTGTTTCTTTGGGACGACGGAAGCTGTGCAAGTCCGAAGTAATTAAGAACACTGTAACTAGCAATCTAGTGGACTGCGAAGTAATCATTCTAGTAATACTTATTGGGGAGTGTGTGATGCACTCTCTGGCTCGTCTGGCCAGGAGACGAATGTTATTCTAAATGTACATATTGTTGCATATTCCTGATGACGACTTGTGTTCTTCAGTTTATTTTTTAAACATTTCTGTGTATGTAGCAGTACATATAATTCCTAGATTTTAGCCATCTGTTAGGTCTGTTGGGGAGTACGGAGCACGTTCCTCAGTATTACACATTATAACATAGACTAACCGTGGACTTGAAGCACTGCGAGGGGGAGAACTGCGCCCCCTTCCTGTTGACAATTTGAACACCATCAGTAACGTGTTTGTTTTCTAAAAACCATAGAATAAGTTGTGTTGAACTTCAACTGGACAGTGCGCAGTTCTCCGCCACTGGAACGAGACTGTAACAGCAGGTTGTGTCAGTGTGTAAAGTTCCATGAATGCAATAAAATTCTATCTCTATAAGGAATATGTTTGTAATTATTGTCTTCCTTGGCTGTTTTCCCTTTCAGAGCTCCAAAGTTACGGTTGCTACATATGAGGCACTCAGAATACAAGTGGTGCAAGTCCACATAAACTGTTAGTCAGATATTCGTTGTTTTAAGAAAAAAATGAAATACAAAAATCAGTACCGGTAGCACAAGTTTTCATCCAGTGTACATTTGAGCTGTTCAAAGCAGAATTGGTGTAAGTCAAGAATGGGTAATGAGGGTTAAAGTAAACATTCTGTAAAATACAGCGCAAAGTAGCAATTAATATTCAGGTTATTTAAACTAAAGTAGAACCTCTATTATCCGTGGTAATGAAGGGGGTGGACTGAATGGTTAATCGAAAAAATCGGATAATCCGTATAATAGAAGATTTTCATAAATTAAGTGCATGGGTTTAATACTTAGGCTATAGTTACAAATTTTCTACGCGCACTTATGTTTAACATGCTAGCTGGTTGATCAGAAGTTCACTAATTCAAGACCGGTTGCCAATGGTGAGTTTTGAGTGCCAAGGGAATCCTTGTGATGGTTGTCTGCAGGAAGATTGGAGTAGAGATATCGTGTTATAGATTTACATTCTCGTACTTTATTCACTTTATCTTAGTTTTTTATTAAATAGCGCACAGTTGTAACGACAGTCTCGTATTCTGATTCGGCACGAACTATAGTTCCTACTTTCCCAAACCCCTCAATTACTTGCACTTTTTTTTTTCGATACAAACAACACATTTTTCTTTCGACATTCATAGAAGACATTTTGCATAGAATTTAAACAGTACGGCCACTCGAACAATATGACAAAGACCAAATGGTGCATGGGTTTGCAAACTGTGTGAAAGTTATTGGGATCATTTCTTTGAAAGCAGATAGTGACTATTTTACAAGTTGGGAAAAACACCCCCTTCAAACCCCTGCCCGGAAGTGCGAGGAAGCGTTCTTATGAAATACTGTGTAATGGTAAAACCAGGGCGAGAAAGACAGTCGGATAATCCGCCAATCGGTTAATAGGGTGACGGATAATCGAGGTTCCACTGTATTAGTAGTCAGTGGATAGCAAGAAGGACATATTATCGAATTTTGACTTACACCACTTTTGCTCTCAACGGTTCATTTTATTTATAAACACAAAATACCCTTTTACCTATACCATAGGAATAAAAATACGTGAAACAAAACATATGGCTGAAATTAAATAATGAGAAATAAATCATGGACTTGCTTCACTTGTCGGCTGAAAATGTTCGGATATTTCACATAGCATATTGTCAGTGTACATTAAAAATAATCAGTTGCTTATGACTTTCACTTGTTACAAAATTTTAACAATTCTCTATCAGTATCAAATTCTTAAAATATAATTAAAATACAATAAATAATTGAAACAGCTGTATGAACACATTTCATGAAGGAATTGTTATTCTTCTATTAGACATGTTTCGGACGTACTCCTTCCCCATCATCAATAATTAACAGAGACTGTAATAGGATTACTTAAATTAGGGATAGCGAAGTAGTATATTATGATACGAGGTTGGGAAGTGCTTTTACAAAATCTAGAAAAAGTTTGAAAAACGAGCAGAGACAGTTTTTCAATTTCCGAGATTTTATAATTCACTTAACAAACATGTATTGCAAACATTTTTTGCACGATCATATTTTTAAAATTACAAATATAATATATTTTGCATTGAAAATTTAGAGCAATATTATTTCAAAGCTTCGCAAAACTATACTGTAATGGTAACTAAGTAACAATAAGTGCACTGTAATGGATCTATTTCAGTATAGTTTTATGTTATGAAGAATGATTTCCCTAGCAACAAGTTTGTGTGGGAATTCTAACTTTAAAGGCGTAACAAGAATAACTGTAAATACAACAAAAAACACGATTGTGCAAAAATGTCTTAATGTACATGAATATCTTATTTGTTACAATTACACATGTTAAAAATTACAATGTTGTTCTCAGTTAGAATTGTTAAAATTGCTCTACTTTTGATTGACTCATTTCCACTTATAATTTCTGAATATTCCTTCCCTTAATATTCATATATTTTCCACATTTTAATCACATTATATCTCCTCATTTACTGAACAAAAGAACAAACCACAAAGTAAATAGCACAGCATGTAGGCTTTCACGACCGGTTGTCTAATTGAAATGGAGCTTACGGGCTAAGATGCCGTGGTCTACTGGTGTAGATATTCCCAGACGTTTCGTCTACTACTGCGGCAGACATCTTCAGTGGTTAGGTATCCTAGGTCGAAGTGTTTTGCTAGGCCACCGAGATTCAGCGAGTGTGGACCGCTGCGACAACGGTATGCCACGACCAGACCACTGAGATCCAGCAGGTGCGGACCGCCACGACAACAGAATGCCACAACCAGTCCAAGGCCACCGAGTTCCTACGGGTGCAGACCGCCGCGACAACGGAACACCAAGGTCAATCCTCGGCTCTATAAATAACGAAAGGCAACCAGTCAGGGTATCAGTTGCCACAGATACCCCTAGCAGAACACTTCGACCTAGGATACCTATAACTGAAGATGTCTGCCGCAGTAGTAGACGAAACGTCTGGGAATATCTACACCAGTAGACCACGGAATCTTAGCCCGCAAGCTCCATTTCAATTAAATAGGACAGGTTGCTAAGCGAGGTGAAATATTTCGTTTGTCTTCTGACAGAATGACAGTCTGTTTCAGTGTTCTGGTAAACTACTAACATCTCTTGACAAGGCATTAAATAGTAGATTCATTTTATTATTCATTTAGAAAGATCGTATACTGTTGTATCTAATAAACCATAAATGAGCAAATGTTTTAATTTTTGTACTTGCACCACTTCTATTCTGAGAGCCTCATATGTCTAATAAGTTTAAATCTGGCCCATTTTACAAATAGTTGGGTCACGTTTTTTAATTCATTGGTCTTTTCACTAATAAATGCTCTTGACATTTTACATATTTACATAAAGATTAATTTTAGGTCCTACAGAATTTATCTATTATGGTAACAATGGTTATTAGAGGAGAGAAATTCGATCCGGCACCGGGGATCGAACCCGGAGGGGGATTCGCTCTGGTGCTGTGAATTGAACTTCAGCGTAGCTCAGTGGTTAAGAGTGCTTGGTATGTAGAACAAAGGGCCCAGATGCAATCCCCAGTGCCGGAGCAAATTTTTCTTCTCTAATAACTATTTTACATATTATTCAGATAAGTTAGCAATGGCCTCTGAATTTATGAATGATTTGATGGAGTAAAGAAGTTGGCAGGAGATTTGTACAGCCTACACACGCCTCTATATTATTCATATGATTTCCTTGTACTTATTTGGTACATTTGTACACAGAGAACATTGTGGCCATTCAAGACTTTAAGTCTGGCTAGCTATTTCAAGTCCATATCACATAGCATGATACAAAAGTTTTATTATTTAATTTTGGTGGTTGTTATGTACATTTCTTCTTTTAAATAAAGTGAGAAAAAAAAGTGACTAGGAAGTTTTAAATACCGTTATCTGCTGACTGCGTGACTACATCTTTATTATTGTTTGGGGATTACAATTTTATTAATTTTATATTATGTTTAATTGTAATAAGTGGATTATCATTATTAAATCATACTAATATAATATCTTGTTCTAGATTATTTATTGATACTGTACCTACTCTGTTGTAATTGTATAGATTATAAAATAATAATATATATACAGGGTGAATACTAAATGCCATCTTCGAAAACCAGGGCGTAATAGACCACATCAAAACATGCATAAATTAAATGGGAACCAATTCTCTATCTTGCGATTTTTTTTCAAATGTCTAATATTATTTCCATGGGAAACGCTCCTGTATGCACAGGTTTAAGCTCAGACTGTTACTCCCACATGTCCTTGTCGAACATCCCGCACTTCCAAATTGCACTTTTGTCACTCCACGCATCACGCACACAGGTTTGCGCAGCATGCTTTGAAATCTGGTGCCTGCTTGCTTACCTTACTTCACAATGCAAAACAGATAAGTATTGTAACATCAGTTTAAACTGACATTGCACAGAGAACTCACAGTACAGTACTTCAAAACAAACAAGCTACCGTTATTTCTGTAGCAGTTCTTGCACTGAAACCAAGAAATCCGACCATTTCAGGGATAAGTACATGTTGCACACATGACATAGTTGTTGTCTTGAGATTTAACTCCAATTACTACGTCCTGTGAAGCAAAGTAACTATAACCCAATTTGACTTCTAGGTATTGCTTCTAATATCTCCATGACTAATCCTCATACCATGATGATTCCTATCGCGAATTTCATTGCCACAAAATCCTCTATCACACACTGGTGTTTGAAGATGGCATTTAGTATTCACCCTGTATACATATTCGGCGCTTATTTCCTGGCAGAATGTGTCCGAATAGCATTCCTGCACCTTTTTTTTATATATACATTTTTCATCACGGAACTGAGAAAATTTCGAATTTCGCACCGCCAATATATATTGTGAGACTTCTCCCAACTCAACTTCATTGTTTCTCCACTGAGATCATCTCTGCTACTTGACATAATGTAGAACCTGCTTCTCATTAGAATTATTGGGTCTCCTTTGATCAACTTCAACCCTCACAAGTATGTTAAATCTTGGTTTGTAAAAGACTGTCATGCTGCAACATTTATCCCAAGGAATCCACACCTGTGGAGTAACGGTTAGCGCGTCTGGCCGCGAAACCAGGTGACCTGGGTTCGATTCCCTGTCGGGGAAAGTTATCTTGTTGAGGTTTTTTCCGGGGTTTTCCCTTAACCCAATATCAACAAATGCTGGGTAACTTTCGGTGCTGGACCCCGGACTCATTTCACTGGCATTATCACCTTCATCTCATTCAGATGCTAAATAACCTAGATGTTTATAAAGCGTCGTAAAATAACCTACTAAAATAAATAAAATTCATCACAAGAAAAGAGCGTAAGAGGAAAGGAAAAAATACTGAAAAAATAACAATGCCATGGAAAATCCTCTTAATGCTTTAGGTACCAGTATGTATAGAGAGGTCACAAAGTGGGTGTATCCTCACATATTACGACACTACGATAGGTATGGTTGATTAATTGATACGGACATGTTCCTGATAGTTCAATGATCCAAGACATCGAAATGAAGACCTTCATTTTCATAGCACAGCTGAATTCTGCGCCATGTCCTGGCAGATGTTTTACGGAGATAATCAAGGGTCACTTCGTTGAAGACATCTTCCACAGGTGCTCGTAATTGTGTCGTGTTATAGCAATGATTTCGCACTTTGTCCTTGATGAACCCCAGAGAGCATTATCGGTTGTGAGGTCGGGACTTCATGGAGGCCAGGTAAAAGGAGCTTGATCATCTGCAAATCCTCTTCCAATCCATCGGATGGGAAAGGTTGTATTCAGGTATCGGTGCACTTGCAATGCAAAGTGTACTGGCACTTTGTCCTGTTGCAGGATCACAGTGTCTTCGATACCAGCTTGTTGCAATTGTGGCACCAACCATTCATTAAGCATGTCCTCATAAGCTAGGCCATTAACAGAACCTTGGAAGAAGGGCCACATCCTGGTGTGGACGTGGGGTGGATTTTTCTCCACTTCTTCATAAAAGAATGGGTTTTCATTACCCCAAAAGACGATGTTTCGTAAATGCATGCTCCGGTAGATAGCACATCTTTCATGAAGCCAAACCAATGTCACTAATCTTTGCTCAATGGTAAACGGATTTTGGTCAGCCATGTTTGTTTAAAACTGCACAGTTACCATGATAGCATGGTACCAACGTAAATTTGGAGGTACCAACATTCACAAAGTAAGTGAATTAAGAATACACGAGGTGTATGCTCACTTTGTGACCTCACTGTAGTTTAGTAAATGCCATTGTTGCAGATCAATTTATTTATAATTTTGTTAACCCAAACTGAGTCAATTTATACTAACATGGATTTAATTTGTATTTCTTCTGAAAAGTGCTTTAAGATGTGAAAATAAATAAGGTTTATTTATATTTTAACATGATTTTTTCTGCTTATCTCTCTATTCACTTCAATAAATTTTACACAGAATTCCACCATATTTCTTTTCTTTAAAAAAAGCACTGTGTACGCACATACATAACTGGTGGGTGTCCGGAATAGAAGTAATATGCAAAAATACACACATATATCTTAACATTTACAAGTTTTATTAATTTTATTTTTCGTTTATTGTACAGAGTAACTCTGAAAGTTTTTATGTACGTTGGTACACTTCAATGTGGGCATAATTTGTGTCTTCACAGATGCCAAAAAAAATACTCAAAGCCTTCCCAAATGTTACCAACATTTGAGGCATTATTAGTCCAGCTGCCTCGCTAATACACTGTTTCAAATCATTAAAATGTCGAAAGTCTCTCTTGTACACATCTTCATTGAAGTCCATTGGTTTTATAACCGGAGATCTAGGCAACCAGGTAGTTGTGCCCCCTCTCCCGATCCAATTTTCCGGATAATTCACATTCAAAAACATGATAACATCTCGATGGAAGTGTGGTGGGTCACCATCTGGTGAAATGTGAAACCTGGAGGGAATCTGTGGAACTGCAAAGTTCTGCACCATGTTAAGAGAATACCTATGTCCTGTCACTGTAGGCTGCATATATAAAAAATGAATCAACGACGCCATTTTTGTGCATTCCTATTAAGACATTCACTTTTAGTTTCATCTTTTATGTTAGATGAAATCTTGGAGATAGAAATTGAACTTCACCTTGAAGAAATATAATTAACAGTTCTTGCATTATGTATTTATGTACACCTCTAGCCCAGGCACAATGTATATTAACTCTAGCAATACCAAGTCATTTTAAATAACGTGCAGTATTTTGTGACCACTACAGAAATGTTTGACTTTGAACAATGTATTAACATTTGTAATCAGCAAATGGTATGTACTAAAAAAAAAAAAAAAAAAAAGGGGGAAATTAAAATGTCATTGTATATTTTCGAACAGTTACTTCAACTTTTTGTCCACCTTGACATATTTTCATATTTCAGTTAAACTATCACTGAAAACGATTAAACAATAATACAATAAGATAGGAGGATTCATAATTGACAATAAATAATATTTTCATATTTTTATTTATATATTTAAAATATACAGTAAATTTTGGAGAAGGTGGGCACAAAGTACCCCCTGTTGGTATTGCTAGGAAAAATGCATTAATTATACTTAATTAATTTATACTTATGTTATTAAGTAACTTGAGCCTTCTCCCCTCGTATGAGATGGACTTGGCCTATACTTTTATTTGTTTAGTAGACCTATAAGTCATTCGTTATCTCGTGAAACCAAATGGATTCGTGTGCTGTAGCTCACAGTAAGAACTAGCATCGTACATTACAGATGCTGTGTTCAGTTCAAGTTTGTCGAGTATGGCAAAGTTCGATATTCTCCACGGTCGCTCTGCAGAAGGAGACCTGTCGTGTTTATCCCACCTTATTATATAAATATCCGCTGTCCTCCACTCTCAGACCTCCATGTTTTAACCACTTAAAGATTTTAGTACAGATCTTGAGATTAGTTTTTTTTTATAGGAAATGAGATGAAGTTTGTAATGTCTTGGTTGCCTCTCTCATGTTCGAACATTGCAGGGCTCTAGTAAGAATCTTATGGTGGAGGTAAGTGAGCATGCTATAGCTGTAAGTCGAAGGGTAACGAGGGAGATAAGTCTCAAGCAAAACTTGTCTTATACTGAATTGAAATAATTTTTTTTTCAAACTTGTGCATATTTCGTCTGTTTTACTCCAATACAAATTTGAAATGTTCACTATAATGAATTTGTAGGACAATGTTTCATTCTGTAGCTTCAGTTATTGTTAAATAATAATAATTATGTTAAGATGTACTATCATATGTCTTATTCATATCGTTAACTAGCATAATTGGTCTTATCCAAAAATAAAATTCAATTTATGCCATATTTTTGGATTTTGATTTTCCACGAAATAAGGGTTTAATACAGTAAAGTCCCTTCTTTGTTCATAAATGGGGGTAAAAACTATTAGCCAATCAAAGGCCATTTAATATATTTGTACGTACTGTGTACTAGTTATTGGGGAGTAAGCAACAGGGTGAGTGCAAACACTATTTACTGTTTTAATACTACATATTACTGAGGATGATGTACTTGTTTTTAAGCATTGGAGGGATCATGCAACAGATTTCCTACACATTTCAACTCAATTTTTTGTTGTTACTGTTAAAAAATTATTTTATTTAGAGAAGTTACCACTGCAATTACTTACTCTTATATTTGTATGTATTATTAAAAAATATTCTCATATTTGTGTAGAGCCTATATATTTAGATGCTAAAATAATTCATATTTAAGTCTGTATCTTCATGTATAAGTAAAAATGTATTTCTTTCTTCTTTTTTACTGTATCTTTTGATGTCAATGTTGAGCATGAGTAAATTGATCGCCGTATCAGTAACATATTAAGTGATGTTCCTGTAGAGGGAGGAGTCAGCTAACTTTCCAAATTAGAAGTTTCCATAACAGAAGGTAGTTGGTAGAGCAGCTGGCTACGGACTGGAAGGTCCGAGGTTCAGTCCCGAGTGGTGGCGGGGTTTTCTCGTCTCAAAACTTCCAGAACGGTCCCAAGGTTCACTCAGCCTCCTATCAAATTGAGTACCGGGTCTTTCCTGGGGGTAAAAAGGCAGTCGGAGCGTGGTGCTGAACACACCACCTCATTCTAGTGCTGAGGTCAACAAAGCATGGGGCTCTACCTCCAGGGACCCCAAGTGCCTTCATGGCATGTAACAGGGCTACCTTTACTTTTTTTATACAATGTAATCTAACATCAAATTTATCTTGTTTATTTTAGGTTTCAGGAGTTTTTTGCGAAATGTGGAAAACAATTTAATGTAGACAAGACAAGTTTGGCATCTAATAGTCTCAAACAACTTAATCAGTGTGCCATGTTTATAAATTAGCAGGTTTGAAATTTGTAAAACAAGAGAACATCATTAATTATAGTTACGAGTACTAAGTCAAAGCCTACATGTTATTTTCTTCTGAATATCCTTCGTTTTTATCACAATAACTCAAAGATATATTGAGTAATAAATAATTACAACTGAATAACGAATCCCACTCATAAACTGCACACTCCCGATTGCTATCATTGCCTTCTCTCGGCTGTACTAAGCAAGGCCATCAGCTGCATTAACCTCTCGAGTTGCTGCTGGCGTTGGACTCTGTCATGCAACGTGAGGATCTGCATGATTTCGTCCAGTGGATTCTGGTTGACCCTGCCCATGGCGTGCATGACTCGCAGCTGGTGCATCTGCTGCATTCTGTGGTGCAGCATCATGAGGTTCATGAAGTGCAGCACCTCGTCTGCCGGCTGCTCCTGAGCTCTGCTCTGCATGTTGATTTGGTGCATCACATGTCTGAACCCTTCAAGCTGCTGCAGCCTCTGCACTCTGAGTCTCAGGGTGAGCATATCAGTCAGTCTTGATGCATCATCCTCATCCGAGTCTTCTGCATCTGAATGACTTTCGCCAGTCGCTTCAACACCAGCAGCTTCTTCCATTGCATGCCCTTCACCAGTTGGTTGTTGTCTAACACCTTCTGTGTGAATCACTTGGGGTGGACCAATCATATTTTGTTCACTGCATTCCTCCTCAGGCCACATGAGACGATGTGCTTTCTGTTTTATAGTCTGATCCTGTAAAAAAAAAAATATAAACAAACTCAACTTAAAGAAGGCAGAGAAAAAGTTGCAGTTGCAGTTTATTATCAACACTTTTCTGCTACCGGTATCAGAATGGAACCAGCATTTCAAACCATGAATAGAAATAGCGAGAAACAGTTTTATGAATTCAATTTTATATGTGAATGACTAAGCATTTATTGCCGAGACAGAAGACTGAAGACTGGAAGCATTACGTGTTACCTGCAGTGAGGGAAGTGGGGAAAAAACCAGAGATGGTATGCTACCCCAAGGTTTTCGCCTAGCATATCTCGATTTACGAAAGGCATACCCTCTCCCTTACAACATAACACATACAAGATGTATACAATAAACTGTTGCGTGCAGTCAGTAACGCGAATCTATGGAGCTTATGGAACACATTAAATTTCTTAATAAAATAATTTCAGTTATTTACTAGATTATTTTGCAATGTCCATTGAGTCTTATCATTTAAAATAATGTTAAAGCTTCAAAGTGCCTTACTTAATCTGTACTAATAATAAATCTGTAGCGAAAATTTTTCTGGTAAATTTCGTTTTTCCAAAAATAATTGGTCTTAACATGTATAATTAATCATCCTGAAACCGAAAATCGCTTTTTTGACATTTTTGTTTGTGTGTCTGTCTGTCTGGATGTTTGTTACCTTTTCACGCGATAATGGCTGAATGGATTTTGATGAAAATTGGAATATAAATTAAGTTCATTGTAACTTAGATTTTAGGCTATATGCCATTCAAAATACTTTATTTAAAAGGGGGGTTATAAGGGGGCCTGAATTAAATAAATCGAAATATCTCGCTTATTATTGATTTTTATGAAAAATGTTACATAACAAAAGTTTCTTTAAAAACTATTTCCGATAACTTTTATTCTATGCAAAATTTTGATAGTACTGATATTACTATGACGTACCCAAGTACATAATATTTCCATGCAGGAATTCTGCATTACCACATGGCGAGATATATCCGTTTTAAAATAACAATGCTTTTTATAATCTACTGTAGATATTTAAACAAATTCTTGAAAATGATGGCCATTCATTTCGATACAGACTTCAGTTCTTTGTTCCATATCATCGCACTATATTACTTATTATGCCTCATTTCGATTATTGTGACGCTTTATTCAGTGATCTCGGGGTGGATTTATCCCAGAAACTGCAACTGTTCATAATGCGTGTGTTCGTTTCATTTATAATGTCCGCTACTACGATCGATAAATTATTGTGGCTCAGGTTAAATGAGAGGAGAAAGTTACATTCCCTTTCTCTCTTATACCGAATTTTGCACATCTCTACTCCCTCTTACTTATCTGTCCGATTCCACAGTCTTTCTCGGAATCATAACTTAAATACTCGGTCACAATATGATAACACGCTAGAAATACCACTGCACACATCATCTCTCTATTCTTCGTCTTTCACTGTTGCTACTTCTCGTCACTGGAATTCTCTGCCGCCTGAAGTCAAGGGCTGCCGAACTTTAATTTCCTTTAAATGTAAATTAGAAAAGTATGTTATGATGAGTTGCCAGACCTGACGTGTTGCAAATGTGTTCCACTGTATTTATTATTATTATTATTATTATTATTATTATTATTATTATTATTATTTTTCTTATTTTTATTATCTAAATCGTGTTTATTTATCACTTAACGCCAATATGTATCCCACTGTGTTGTTGTTTTTTATTATTAATCTATTTTTTGTGTACATTTCATTCATTTGCCGGTTTCTGATTTAATTATGTAAATCGTATTTAATTGTAATCTAATACTAATATGTATACTAATGTGTTTATTTTTATTTTTACTGTGTACATTTTTCTTTTTTTATTGAATTATAGGCTTCTGTTTTTATGTGATTCGTATTTGATTCTAACAAATTAATATGTATTTCACTATGTTTATTTTTATTTTATGAGGTAAATTTTATGTAACTACCTCTTTTGATCTCATTATATAATCAGTATGTAATTACTTAATTCTGATCAAGTTTTATGATCAACTGTGTAAGCAAGTTTTAATCCTGGTTGAGTGTAGGAGAAGGCCTTAAGGCCTTAACTCTGCCAGGTTAAATAAAGCCATTATTATTATTATTATTATTATTATTATTATTATTATTATTATTATTATTATTATATTATAGCTTACCTAATTCCAATTTCCCGTTTCGTCCTTCGTACTAAAAACAGTAGGCCTAATTCATGTTGAAATAATTCTGTACTTACTCTGTAACAGAATACCTTATGTACTGTAAATTCAATCTTCATTTCTGTCCGTTCCACACGATAAATTTACTCAAGACATTCTATCTACTATCCGTTCAAGCAGTTATATAGCAGGGTCGTAGAAAGGGGGAAATCACGTGATGGTTAATTACTTAACGAGGCCTCTTTATTTAAGTTATTTTAAACAGTTGTATAATATTACGTAGACGTCCAATTCCTAGCAGGAAATGTTTTCAGAAAAGAGCTAAGACAGCCCAGCCACTAGCCTTTACAGAGAGGCCTGCAGAAGCAGGTGGGGGAAACCGGAATGTGATGTAACCAAAAGGACGCACAGTAGACCTACCTATGCAAAAATGTGATTCAATATTGAATGTTCTTTCTTAATTGAAAAACGCGACCATATTTCTGGAACGTACTATATTCACTCACTCAGTACTGTTTACTATGGCCATAAGACGAATTTGACTACATATGCGGCCTTGGTTCTGTGTGGAGGACAAGTGGAAGTTCATTAGTAGAAGGAGTGGGAGTGAAATACATTAAAAAACTCAGGTACAATAAAAATTGAAGCAAAAATAAAGTGATGTCCCTGTGTATTACCTTGTGTAATCTATACTTCAATGTATGATTAAATGAACTGTAGTTTTGCATGCTAAACTTACTTATGTAGAATTAAGTTCATATTGTGTTACCGTATTTGTATATTATGTCATTTTTCTTGTATAGGCCTACTTACAGTGCATGAATACTTATAATTCTAATGTTAATAAAGATCTAATCTAATCTAATCTAATCTATACTTACTTACTTATGGCTTTTAGAGAACCCGGAGGTTCACTTTCGCCCTCACATAAGCCTGCCATCAGTCCCTATCCTCAGCAAGATAAATCCAGTCCCTACCATCACATCCCACCTTCCTCAAATCCATTTTAATATTATCTTCCCATCTATGTCTCAGCCTCGCTAAAGGTCTTTTTCCCTCAGATCCCCCAACTAACTCTCTATCTGCTTTTCTGAATTCACCCATATGTGTTACATGCCCTGCCCAACTCAAACGTCTGGATTTAATGTTCCTAATTATGTCAGGTGAAGAATACAATGCGTGCTGCTCTGCATTGTGTAGCTTTCTCCATTTTCCTGTAACTTCATCCCTCTTAGCCCAAAATATTTTCGTAAGAGCCTTATTCTCGAATACCCTTAACCTCTGTTCCTCTCTCATAGTGAGTGTTCAAGTTCCACAACCGTACAGAACAACCGGTAATATAACTGTTTTATAAATTCTTTGAGATTTTTTAAAACAGACTAGATGACAAAAACTTGTCAACCGAATAATAACAGGTATTTCCCCTACTATTTATTCTGTGTTTAATTTTCTCTCGAATGTCATTTATACCAGTATTTGTTACTGTTGCTCCAAGATATTTGAATTTTTCTACCTCTTCAAAGGATATATTTCCAATTTTTATATTTCCATTTCGTAAGTCGGCCTGAGTAGCGCAGTCGGTATAGCGCTGACCTTCTGTGCTCGAGATTGCGAGTTCGATTCTGGCCTAGGTCGATGGCATTTAAGTGTGCTTAAATGCAACAGGCTCATTTCAGTAGATTTACTGGCATGTAAAAGAACTCCTGTGGGATGAAATTATGGCACACCGGCGATGCTGATATAACCTCGGTAGTTGCGAGCGTCGCTAAATAAACCATAAATTTAAAAAAAAAAAATCCATTTTGTACTATGTTCTGATCACGAGACATAATCATATATCGGTACTTTGTCTTTTCAGGATTTACTTCCAAACCTATCCTTTTACTTGCTTCAAGTAAAATTCTCGTGTTTTCCTTAATAGTTTGTAGATTTTCTCCTTACATATTCACGTCATCTGCATAAACAAGAATCTAAACTATACACATAAGTTTCAGTTAGAGTTACGAAATTTTAATAAGCATGTTATAGAAATTATTCAGATATAAAACATGTAGACCTAAGGATGTCACTTTGTAGAACTCAGAAATGGTGTGAGGGCCACCTTAAAACTTTTCCAGGGGTCTACAGACCTGTAGTTTTGCCACTGTCCATACCTCTAGCCATTCGTGGGCCAAAATGGCGCTGGTGCTGATGCGTTTTGTAGGATCTGGTTGCAGCATATTCCTGATGAGAGTAATGGCTGAGCTTGATACTCCAGCCCAGTGTTGTGGAGAGAACGTAACATTTCCGTTTAACACATCTTCATATTTCGTGAAAGGGTTTTGAGAGCTGAGACTGCAATATAAAAGAAACAAAATTCACATTGCTTATGTATTCTTGCATGAAAACTGAGTTTCATTACATTGAGGCTATTTCAAGGAAAGAACCACTGGAGTGGTGTAGGAGATAGCGAGTGGGATTTGAGCTTGAAGCTTCACTTAGGCATGGGTTTCAACATCACATGGGCTAATTCCATGGTTTGGTTTTTCCGAAGTTTTTCTTAACCCTGAGGCGAATATCAGGTAAACTTATGATTCCTCAGACTCATCTCACTTCACAAATTCCATCAATTGCACAGGATGTCCCAAAAGTCACCATACATAGGACATGTCAGTTCAAAATAAAAATGTTACATATTATGCTCATAATATGCTCCCCAGATCTCACAATCCTTGATTTTTACCTCTAGGGTCACCTTAAGTCGCAGGTCTACAAGAAGAAAATCTGGGATTCACAACATCTGCAAGCACGCATTGTCGACTCCTGTCATATGACGATGGACATGTTGCAGCATTTGCATTGGAATTAGTTGAAACGTATTGATTGATCTGTGCCTGACTCTTGAAGATCGCCACTTTGAGCACATTATGTGAGATTTCTAATTTGAATTGGCATTCTCTATGTATGTAGACTTCTGGGACACTCTGTAGATAGCCTCGCTTTCTATAATCAAGGCTCGAATGGATCGGGGTGGACCAGAATGGCATTCCAGTTCGTGAATTTCAAGTAACTTTCCATTCCTTCCCATAAGAAATGTCTATTGTTTGTTTCGGATCATTTTAATTTGGTATTAATTATACCCTACATATTTCAATACATTTTGCAACTAAGTGTGAATTAAATTTTTAAAACTACTGATGACACTGTAGATACTGCTTTATTGTATTATAGCATTCGTATAAGACCTCACTAAATTATAATACTCTTGCGACATGCCTTTGATGTGTTTGATTCTGCATTGAATGTAGCTAAGGTTCTGAATAATAGCGCGGTGTTAATGAAATTAAAAGGACCGGACTCAGCAACACTTTATCACTCCATATCCTGCTAATGATCAGATGTCATAGGCCACTGCTAGGCAGTGAGTTGGATTTCTTATTGTTTAAACTGCGACTCGAGTATCCATTTCAAAGGCTTTATTTCGAAAGATTCTAGTCATAAATGCAGGAGTGAAAATCATTTTCTTTTGCTAGTAATAATACACTATAAGGAATTGGCCATTCTACCCCATTATCTCCTGGTTTAGTTGTTTCATGAGTGATGCCTTATTGGTATAACTTATGAGGTTCATACCTGTCACTGGGCAATTGACTATATAATAACATGTCGAAGTAAATTATTAAAGATGTATGCATTTTATTAAATATACCGGTACCTTGTTTTTGGCTGAATGAGGTGACTACTGGTACCGTTCGTGGTTTCCATCTGTGTAAATATAATGAAAGGATGAAAATTACCGAAGACAATTGTCCGAGATGTTTATATTGATGTGTACATAAATATTTCATGGTAATATTCGACATCATCTTGTTCATTAATTTCATTGATGTCGTTCTCAACACCATTGTGTCCACGTAAATAATAGAATATTCCAGTTCATAAGAACGTCCATTTCGAGCCCTGTCTATAATAGACCTAATAAAAATTTGAGATAACTTACATAGACAGTTAAAAAGCTTTGAAAGGAAAGCATATGTTTTGAAAGCATAAGAAAGAACTTTAAATCTTCTATTTGAACTTAAATTATTACACTTAAAGCGATAATAAAAAATAAAAATAGATAAATCTTAATTCCCCTTGATACAGTGTTGCTAAATAACAAATAAAAATTGCAAGGAAGAGGATGCACTTCGGTTACCAGTGGTTTTCATTACACATTACTCTTAATAAGTTAATGACAAGCCTAATTTTACAACTTTCAAATATTACCACATTACTAGCAGCAAACGTTTCTGTCTGTTGTCTTCTTTCCGTTTCTGACAGCAGCTTAAATATATGACTGGTAATTTGCTTTTAAAAGTTAAAAAAAAATAACCAAAACTGTCACAGTATACTATGATTAAATAAAAATTAATCATACTTTATGTAAATCCTAATAAATTGATTCCAAAAATAGGGTAAACGTGTAGCCATTAAACTGCACGTGTAGCCATTTGCGCCTCTGCCTACTTCTCGACGATTATGATGGACAATCCTGTTCTGAGGTAGGGCACCCATTAGGTCGGATTCTGTTAACCCCATATGGTAACATGATATGAATATGGAAATAGGCTGGATGGATGAAGATGAAGGTGATAATAACGGCGACATGTGAGGATCCTGCACAAAAAGTTACCAATATTTGTACTTAAAGGATTAAGGGTAAACTCTGGAGAAAATCTCAACCAGACAACTTGTCTCAATCAGGATTTGAACCTGGGCCCACTAGTTTCGCAGTCAGGAACTCTAACCACTACTCCAGGGTGGTGGACAATATAAAAATATAGCCTATAACCTGTAAAAATTAAATATACCGTATTCAATCAAAGTTTCTAAGTTTGAGACCTTTTAGTTTCTATTTTGTTCTATATTTTTAGCGTATTATTTGGTAACTGAAAGGAAACTCTCTTAACCATCTGTATGGTATGGTATGGTATTTTCAGAATTTAAATGCCTCCAGTGAAAAACCACATAGCTCACCCCTCTTTTTTGGGAATGATAAACACAATTATAGTCCTGTCGCTCTTATTTCTGGCACGTTGTAGGTCGGCTACATTTAAACGTGTGCGTCTTGTGATTCGCTGATGAAGATAAAGAAGGCTCGATAAATACTTAATATAATCGCCCGCCATTTTGGCTCTTTCGTTGGCGTTCGCAGAAAGCACACGACGTTATTTACCGCTCAATTATTTGCTGAATTACAGTGCGTTTGATTTATTATCATATGAGCTACGACATGATAATGTTTAACGGTGTGGCAAATAGATCCCTCGTCTGGTAGCTCGGCAACGAAAGAACAAAAATGGCGAACGATACTACCTACCTAGACTTTATAGAGCCTTCACTTTCTAAGACGTAAGCAAAGAGGCGGAGTCACACCGGAAATAACAGTGTCGCGACTATAATCATAAACTGTAGTCTGAATGCAGCTGTCTATACATACACCACACACGTGCTGTTCTTTTTTTTCTGGTAAAATACTTCACTCGTCCAAGATATTTTTCTCAAGAAATATCTGTAACTTCTCTTTTACTTGGTTAATTTTAAATTGACTCTTGTCTGCGAGAGGTGTAAACCATTTATCTAAAGAACAAATATTCATAGTCTAGTTTGGAATCGAATCCACGATTTTGGTGGCTTTCTCACAAATGTAGCGTCTTAGTCATTGTGTGTACCATTGCTTCACATATGAACCAACATTAATTTAACATTCCTCATTTTAGTTGTCAAGATGGAAGGAAATTATTACGGTATTATTTATATAAAGTCCATGATAGTGAATAAAGCATAAATCTGGTTACTTTATTGATTAGCCTGAGAGAGAGAGAGAGAGAGAGAGAGAGAGAGAGAGAGAGAGAGAATATGTACCTGAAATAAAGAAGAACACCCATGCCCCAGATATCCACCTCTTTGGTGTACTCCTGTGCATTGTCCAGTATTTCAGGTGCCAAGAACTGTGGTGTTCCTATGCGTGTAGCCATTACAGCTCCTGGTTTCAGGATCTTTGAAATCCCAAAGTCTGCTAACTTTATCAGAGTTTCAGAGTTCTTGGATGATAATAGAATATTATGTGGCTGTAATGAAAAAAGGACATTACACAAAACGTCAACATGGGCAAAATTGTTAAAAATATTTCAAATACTTTACTCAAAAACCAGTACCTGTAATTTACTGAAAGTATGGTAACTATACAGGGTGTAAATGATATGAACTGCCAAAAAAATACTGGTGGCAGAGCACAAATAACTGAAGAAAAAAGTCAAATATTGTTTTTCTGTAACTGTTATGGCTTTCCCAGAAAAAAAAAATGTGTTTTGTGAGCCTAACGTTTTTGGGAAAGAGAATAGTCAGTCATTATTTAGGCTACTTTGCCTGGTGTGTACGTTGAAGCAGTCGTTTATTATTCTGTTGTGTATTGGTATGTGTTCGGTGCAAAGTCATTGGCAATAACATTTAGGTTCAGTCGAAATGTAAATAATGAAAGTACTATCAATCTTAAAAACATAGTATTTTACAGATTAAAAATAAAATTATAAGAAATAATTAAATTTCACTAGATATGTTGTTCAGTAGACCGATATTACTGCCTATAATTTTGACAGTTTATATTGTTTACACCCTGTATATTTAATGATTTATGTGATTTGCCGGAAGAAATCGGATTAGCACCTCAATATTAAATGAGAGAATTGTTTAAAATATGGTAATTAATAAATTTGGTATTTACCATATTCGGTAATAAAGGGAAAACAAAATATCTATTTGCTTGCGTTTTTATTTGGTATTGTCTTGTTATTCCTTAATCATTTTTAAGTGTTTAATGTACACATGTGAGGACTTGATTTTGTTCCTGTTACATTAATTCCGTAACACTCCTTGTAGAAAAGATTTCCACATTCTTATTCATTCATTCATTCATATTTGCTCATTGTGATGTTAGTTTTCCCATTGTAACATTGTAATTTGGAAGATGGCAGAAATAGTTTCAGAATCAACACATTCAACTAAGTAATAATAAATTATTACTATTATTGTTATCGTGAATTAAAGTGGCATGGCATTTGTATACACTCAGAGTTTATAACGTGTTCACTAGCGGATTGAAGTGACATATTTAATTATTGTATCAACTGAAAATTTAGACCATGACTTCGTTAGTGAATTAAAATGAGATTATGTTTAATTGTATGGACTAAAAATTTATAACATGACTTTATTAGTGTATTAAAGAGAGATTATATTTAATTGTATAGACTGAGAATTTAAAATGTGGCTTCATTATTGAATTAAAATTGAGAGCTCTCACCTTGAGATCCCGATGCACAATTTTGTGTTCATGCAGATACTGAATGGCATGTACAAGTTGGTAGAAAATGAGTTTTATGTCAGCTTCTTGAAGCATGCGTACAGGATGCACACGGCTAAAGAGATCACCTCCCTCCATGTACTCTAGTACTATGAACATGTGAGAATCTGTGTTCACCACTCCCTCGTATTGGATGATGCAGGGCTGCAAGAAGAAATCATAAAGTATCACTGTCGCATAACTTAGTCTTAAATTAAAAATCAGGGAGATGTATAAAGCCCTGTAAAAAGATAGAGTCTCTATAGTGCTAATCAGAACAATAACTGGATACAATCAAACAAGCGATTTAGATTCTCGTCAAATTAATAATATAAGCTATCAAAGGTTTTGACAAGATAAAGTGTTAAAATACAATGAAAATTATTAAAATGAACAATACTTGAAAGATAGGAATATAATAACAAATAATTCTCGAATAAGAAATAACATTTTACAAAGAAATCAGGAAAATTGGCCTCCATAATAAAATAAAAGCAATCAGAACAAATGCCATTAACAAAGAGTGGAAATAAATATATTAAAGAATCACAAAGTTACTCATTTAAATCTCAGACACATTAAACATAGAGTTCTCCAGAAGTAAATTTTAGACCCATTATTGTTTCTATTTATTATTTATATTAATGATTTAATCTCAACTATAAATAATGTATCTCAGGTACTGGTAATCTTATTTTTCAAATGATACAAGTATGATTATCTTGAGTAAACTATATGATCACTTCATAAACTCTTCTAAAAAGAGTTAAATCTAATGAATGAATGGTTTAGAGCAAATAAATTAGCACTTAATGTTGACAAAATTAATGTAATTACATTTAGTACATGTAGTATAATGCTCACTTTTTTTTATAATATTAGATTAGATGGTACTGATCACACAGAATTTATAAGCACAAAGTTTATTGGTTTGGAATTGTTTAATCAGTTGAACTGAGAAACACACACAGACTATAATATAGTACTCTCAAATTGAGTTCTGCCTTATCTTTTATTGGTGATATAAATACCCTTAAAATGCCATACCGGTACCTTGCATACTGTGCCGTATATATACCATATATAATGAAATATGGATTAATATTCTGGGCAATTCATCTGAAGCTAAACATGTTTTTGTTTTACAAAACAAAAAATTTCTATCAAGATAATGACAAGTACCGGTATATAAATGAAAGGACATAATGTTAAAAGATTACCGTATCCAAAATTAAAAAATATTGACTTTATTTCGTGAGTACATATTTTTTCTAGTGATGTTTTATATTAAAAGCCAAGATACATTTAGTGTTAATCAAAACATTCGTAATTTTAATACAAGACACAAATCAGATTTCCTCCTATTCTCTGTTAGTCTCTGTTGTTATGAAAAAGGGGTTCATTATTCATGTATTACAATCTTCAATGCACTGCCTAATTATTATCTTACATAATCAGATTGAGTGGTTTCTTGATTTGCTCTGTGTGTCTTCTTAGTGGTGTTCTTTTCTATTCATGAGCTGAGAGTGCTAATCAGATGATGTGCAGGGTTGTTTTACACTTGCATTGCATAATATTTTTTTTATACGTATTGGAAATGTTAATAGGTTAAAGCTGTATCAGGTACTGTTTTGTGACCAGATATCTAGTTTTAGCTCTAAAAGCGAAGACATGTAGATGTCGTGGTTCATTCAGATAAATTTTAATGCCGTTAGACTTTTTAAGGGTATGTTTAAGATTTTCGCAAGTTTAACAAGAGTTTCATTCGTCTGCTTAGATTTTTTTTAAGATTTTTGCGAAACCAAACATGTTCTTTCAATGACGAATAAAGAAATTCCCTGCACATTAGCAGAAGTGTATCAATAAACTGAGGAACTATTTTGGAAAATGAGTGTTTTAACTGTTTATGCATTATGTAATGTTCACAAATAAATGAAGTCAGAATTAAATTTTAACTCCGTAAGTTTTATCATTTTTTATCTCGGAAAATCTTTTTAATATGATAAAGGCTCGAAATTCTAAACTTCAATAAGACAGTACCATACTCACAAAATAGAGTGCTTTGACTTACATGCCTGATTCTGTTAAGTATCTCTGCTTCGGTGTAGGCATACTTGATGAGATATGGATGTTTCTTTACAGTCTTCATTGCAAATCTCTTGCCTGTGTTCTGTGAAAGACAATGTAAAACCTGTTAACATAACCACTCTTAAGACTCAGTAGCATATAGAAATGTTCCGATTTATTTTTGCAAATATCATGTAAGTAAACCACTCAATGGAAAATTAAGTTACTACAATACATGAAAGAACTTTTGTTTCAACATATACCAGTAATTGGTTTAAAAGGGTCCAGAACCATAGTGGGCCAAGCCAATTTACTGAAACCGTAGAAAACAAGGGTTAAAATGAAGTTATTAGCATAATTCAATGGAAACATTATAGCAAGTAATATAAAATAAACACATTAAAACTAAATGATATGTCAATCTTCATTAAACTATGGTACTCACTTAATTTTAACCCTTGCTTTCTCCGTTTTTAATAAATGGTGCTTGGTCCACTATGGCTCTGAAACCTTCAATTGGCTGAAGATTCATATGATCTTTGTAATTGCGTGAAACCTTTATGCTCTCGGTTGCTATTGCGATATTTAGATTTTTACGGAATTGGTTATTATTTCTAGTTTAAGGATTGTGAATATGATTGGGAATTAATTAAATTTAATTTAAATTTAAGATTAACTAGCGGACTTACTCGTATTAATTATGTAAGGAGATCTAGTAGGCTCTGAGGATGGTGATGAAGCACCGAAACAGCTGTAAGCCGCACAAACTTACATAATTAACATGAGTAAGTCCGCTAGTTAATCAATTACTTATATTCGAGTGTTAAAAGTAGTGTACGCAAGATTCAAAATGGACAATTAAATTTATTGTAATTTGTGTGTTCTATTATTAATGATTATTTTTCCTTTATTTCTTTATTGAATAACTTGTATATCATATCAGTGGGCCAGTTCAAAAAGGGAACAACTCAAAATTTAAATTTTAGCAATTCATTTTGAGGGAATTTTCAGATAAGTCATTGAAATTCAATTATGTGGATTTATTTTTTCCGTCATTGACTTAGCATCCCATATACAAGGTACAATTCCTTTACATTACATAATTAAATGTTCGGTTTTCATCGCTCTTGATTGCGACATCATCAGATACGTTTGTTGTTTTACAAAAGAAAAAAGAGGTTAACATACCGGTATTGTAATTTATAAAACAACAAATGTATATGATGCTGTTGCAATCAAGAGCAATGAAAATGTTAATACAAACATTTAATTATGTCATATAAAGGAATTGTACCTTGTATGTGGCATGTTAAGTCAGTGACGGAAAAAATAATAAATCTATTTAATTAATAAAAATTTAAAGTTTTGAGAAAACTGCATTTTAAAGTTTCATGACACTGAAAAATCCAAGTATCATTGAAATTACTCCAAATTCAGTTAATGATGTTGTACATGTACTGTAAGTTTCCAATTAGAGTGATGTTACTGTATGTTTGTAATAAATTTACATCATAATAATAATAATAATAATAATAATAATAATAATAATAATAATAATAATAATAATAATAAAACTGTTATTTCGCTTTTAAAATCATACAAGTGTTTTTTCTTGTCTTCATGGGAAAAAAAAAAGATCAGAAGGATAACTAACAAAATTTGAAATGGGAAACTTCATACAAATATAATTAATACAAAAAATATGTCACGTTACCCAGTCTAATATTATCATTTAATTTCAATAAACTCATTGTGTCTTGCTGGCCTTGCAGCAAGAGAAGAGGGAGAGGAAAAAGAAGCTGAAGACTCCAGTTCAAAGCATAAGATGCATCATCTCTGTCTGATCTCTAAAATTCTTCGAAAAAAAAAAAAAATATATGTATTTATTTACACTGTAAGTGGGCAAGCACCCAGTGGCAGTGGTATATACAATATTAACAATACACAGTTAAAATGATAAGCTATACACAATAAAATTTAAATTACATAATACAATTTACAACACATATACAATATTATACACAATACAATTTAACACAATAATAATAAAACATTTAATTTCGTTTATGACTTCATATTACTAGTAGTGTGTAAGAAGCAAAATCAAAAGAAACTTATTACAGCTGATTTTTATGAATCGCAATTACATACTTTTGATTTCTAATGCAGTCCATTTCGAGCCCTGTCTATAATAGACCTAATAAAAATGTGAGATAACTTACATAGACAGTTGTGCTAACTGATGGAGTTACTTGTCAACAATGTTACACTGAAACTTGTGTTCAGGATACTGTCCAGCGACAATCCTGATATACGGTATTGTATTTTATATTTTTGAAGTTTGGCTAATTGATATTAATCTGCCACACTCACAATGACACTCACACTCATACATATTTCTTCTTCAAGAAAAATTCACTGCGAGCTGAGTCAGGAAATCGAACCCGGGACCTCCAGATCTGGAAGCCAAGCTGCTAATTTAGTTTGTAGTTTATTATTTATTGTTAATGTGCATTTGTGTGGAAGATAAATTACTCACCCAACATATATTTGGCATATTAAATGTAGGAGAATATGCGAGCTTAAAAATTGAAAGATAACGTAGAACGGGGTGACTTGATATGCTGGGGGGACTTGGTACTTTTTGTAGGTTGATGTTTCGGAACGAAACAAAATGTATTAAGTCCCTCCAGTGTATAAAGTCACCCCGTTTTATACGCTAGGGGACTTGATACATTTTGTAGGTTGATGTTTTGTTTCGAAACATCAACCTACAAAATGTATCAAGTTTCTCCCCAGCATATCAAGTTACCCCATTTTACGGTAATGAAATACCAGTACCAGTACCTTATCAAAGATCAGTGACACTTTTCCAAAGCCACCTACTCCCAAAGTGTAGGACTTCAAGTAACGTTCACGTAGAACTTCAGGCAGTGTTTCATTTATGACGTTACTGCGAGCCTTGTCCAGGAAAACAAACACTGTAATGAGAAGAATTAAACATTTTTCAAAATATATTTCATTGCCAGTTGTAAAAGGCTGTTTGTTACACTTAATCCTTTATTATTTTATCTGAAGTTTTTACAATTCTCCCTCCCATAATCTCATTGGGAAGAGTGATAATTTTGCAGACATTCTCTTGGTACTGTACGTAGGCAGGTCTATATGTCTGAACAGACCTTTACTTGGAAAAGGGCTGACTTTAGAGTTCTGGAAACTTTACCACTAGAGTCAAAGTATATAAATAGGTACTATCTATAAGTGGCCTCTGCAGAGACGCTTTCAGATCATTAGCTACATCACTGCTATACACAGAGAGACAAGCTATACTGAAAGACAGATACACACGAAGAAACTTTTAATGAACTCACGTCGAAAGTCTTCTGTGTGCGCACACATTTCTAAAACAGACACACATAAAAAAATTAGCTGCCAATGCTAACTATCATAGTTTTCTTCCCAAGGGTAAGTCTTTCACTGCAAACCCAGCATTCTTCAGTCTTCCCTCTTTTCTGCTTTCCTCTTCGTCACTGCATACGATCCACATATGTTAATGTTACCTATCATCTGATATCTTATGCCCCGAATTATTTTTCCGTCCACCATTTCTTCTAATACATCTTCCAGTAGGTGCAGTTTCTTCTTAGCTAGTGACCCAGCCAAGTTATTTTTCTCTTCCCGATCATTCTTTCTTCACACATTCTTTCTAGCACAGCTTCATTTCTTATTCTGTCTGTCCATTTCACTGTAGCTTCCAGTGGCGGTTTCTCGGGGGAGGGAAGGGAGGAACGTCCTCCTCACATTTTTCTTCTTTTGAAAGTAAATACCAAATGAAATATATGCCTTGAAATTCGAGGAAGATTCGATAATTTTTAAGTTCACAGCTGTAAGAAAACCTCGGTTGATCGAGTTTTAAACGACGCGCAATCATGTGCTGCTAGAAAACTGTGAGAAAGATTCGAGATTGTTTGTGTGGAGGAAAGTCAATCCATTCCTCCTTTACTGCAGTTAACAACATAGACAACAGCGCACTAGCGGCCAGAAAAAGAAGCAGAGTTTTAAAGCAAGTAAATGAACGGAGAGGGAGGAGATCCTCCTCTGAATCAGCACATGGGCGGGAAATAAAACCGGCTGGTCTTGCAACAAACTCGCTACTGCTGCCATCTAACGATGCTGCATTCAATCAGACTATAACACATCTAGGAGGAGGCACAATAACAACAGTTTTAACGCAAAGCTATGAAAGACACTGTATAAGCTTTTTTTATATCATAAATCAAAATATATTATTCATTGCATTTTATATCAGCTACTCGTGGTTTGAAACGTTCGAGGATATCTGAAAGTTGAAGTTGGATGTATATAAAACAAAGAGGAAGTAGTTCTACGTTAGTATCGCAGATCTTTTTGGCCCCTGAAATTCGCTTCCATTCATTGTCTACTAGACAGGACAACAGCCAAGTTGTCAGTTTTGTACAAATATATTTTAAATTGAAAGTACACCAAACTACAATTTTTTTAACACAAAAAAATAATCATGGCCCATGAACAGTAATGGTAGTATGACTTTACAAGAACTGATATTCTTAAAAAGCATGTGATACTGAACTTGTAAAATGTACATGTGGCAACACAGACCATGTGAGTGGGTGCAGTGTTTCCGCTTTCCTAACGGATTATTTCTCATTCTCACTTCCGTAAAACGGTTCTGATTATATGTTAGTAGCTAGTCTCTACCAACACGTGTGATACTGTAGTGTGCGCTAAAAATGCTGCGAGTTTGTGAATTTCCTCGTAATTGTTAATTTGTGCGATTATTCACCAATGAATGGAAGTGAAAACATATTATATTTTGGACAATTTAGGAAACTCAGTTTACAAGAACAGATTATTGCTATACCAAGGAGAAGGCCAACCCTAACACTACCTGGTGTTACATGTATGCATGCAGGCTAATTTGTAGCATGTTTCTCTCAAGAAGGTGCCATTTTGCGAGTTAACAGCGCTGTTAACTTCTTTCCTCCTCTTAAGAAATATGCAGGAGCCGCCACTGGTAGCTTCTTAAAGTCATCATGTTGCAGCGTAAGCACTAGTCCCATACACTGGCTGAAATTTAATGAGAAAATTTCTTCTGTCAGAGGACGCAAACTAGCACTTATTTCGTACTGCTGTTCTAAGACATCATGCTTTAGACAATGCAGCTTGGGTGTGGGACAACAAAAACATTAATGGTAAAATTTATTACCATTTAAAGAACCAATATATATAAAAGCAGGAATTTTGGTATATTTGAAAATAAAACATACATACCTCTCATGTAAGGTTTAATAACAGATATGCCGTCATTATGACATAGAACTACTTTCTTCCCAGGTCCAACTTTCTTCTGGTTGACATAAGTACCACCCACGTCTTGGAGGTAGACTTCATCATCATCTTCATTTCTAAAGATCTTGAATTGTCTCTTGTATAGCAAGACGTAACCCACTTTTCCTAGTTGCTTGTAATTTATCACGTAGTCACAGGTGGGGTCCTTCCCCACGGTGTATTCTTTATTCTTCAGTTCTGCAACAAATTTCAGTATAAGCAACAAAGTAATTAATTTTTTTAGTTGGTTATTTAACGATGCTGCACTGTATCAACTACCGGTACTCGGTTATTTAGCGTCAATGACATTGGTGATAGCAACATGGTATATTGGCGAGATGAGGCTGAGGATTCGCCATAGATTACCTAATATTCTCCTTACGTTTGGGGAAAACCTCGGAAAAAACCTAACCAGGTAACCAGCCCAAGCAGAAATCAAACCCGCACCTGAACGTAACTCTGGAATGACCATTCATTGTCTAAACAATAGAAAATTCAATAATGATATTGACTACATTACCGTTATGGCCTTCCAAAATTACATGGTTCCTGTAACCACGTAATACAGTTTCTAAAAGAATAGGACATCATTAAGCTCAGAAGACATCATACGGCTACCTAGAGGAAAGGCGTACTGTGTCTTCATAGATTACACAAAGGCATTTGACCTTCTGGATAGAAGCATACTTATCAACAAACTGGAGGAAATCACTACTGCCAAAAGCTGCCTAACTGGATTAATACGCAACATAGTAGTAGTAATATTTATTTATTTATTTATTTATTTAACCCAGTAGAGATAAGGCCGTCAGGCTTTCTCTGCCTCTCTACCAGGGGATTACAACTATAATATGAACAATAAAATTACAATTAATATTAAATTTACAATTACAATTACAATAAAAATTAAAGTACGACAAGATTACCTGATTAATGAAAGCTAGACATTTTATCATAGAAGTTAAGAACAAAGAATATTTTTGTATTTACTGAATTATTACAAATTAAACCTAGAATAACAAAATTCTATAGTGATGAAATTACCGCATATTGAAATATTTTGTGATAGATTAAGAGAACTATTTACAAGAAACCATATCTGAACGAGTCTTAATTACTGACCAAGAGCCTAGTAAGTTTGCGTTTGAATTCAATTTTATTTCGACATACTGATGTACAACACTGTAATTATTGATGATACTGTCACCACGACAGGAAAAATCCAACAGACAAATGGTGTCCTTCAAGGTGATCCTCTCAACCCTCTCCTGTTCAACATCATAACATCAGACATCGCCAAAATTATCCAGAGAAATTCGGAGAAACAACACTGCTTATGTACGCAGATGATATGGCTCTTGTATCGCCACATAAACGAGATCTTCAAAGAGCCTTGAATGCTTTGACAGAATGGGCAGACAAAAATCATGTGTGCATAAATGAAAGGAAGACAGTCCAGATGGTCTTTAGAAAGGGGGGCCGACTTGCAAAAGAGGACTCAATAATGCACAAGCATCAACCATTTGAGTCGGCTTTGGTAGCATAGTCGGTATAGCACTGGCTTTCTATGCTCGAGGTTGCTGGTTCGATCCCGGGCCAGGTCGATGGCATTTAAGTGTGTTTAAATGCGACAGGCTCATGTCAGTAGATTTACTGGCATGTAAAAGAACTCTTGAAGGACAAAATTCCGGCACACTGGCGACGTTGATATAACCTCTGCAGTTGCAAGCATCGTTAAATAAACCATAATTTAAATTTTTGAACCACTTGAGATTTTCAACTCCTTCAAGTATTTACGGATCACCCTATAACCAACAACAACGTCATACCACATTCATATACAGGACAGAGCTGCGGTCGCAATAAAAGCTATGTTCGAAATAAAGAACATCACTATGCTGTCATTGAACATTGCCATGGTACTTTTCTACTACAAAATTGTCCCTATAATCACTTAGGGTCTAGAATCAAGGTGGGCCTCAAAGACCTAGCCACTATTGAGAAAGTCAAAGAAAGGTGCCTTTGGTATCTTGAAATTTACACCTTCCTGACTGGCTTACGAACTGCCAAGGAAACTTTTCTACTTCAAGACCCCATTGCCCTCTACCACCAACTCATGAGGCCACCTACTAGAAAAACGCCTGAAAAGAGAAGAGATATGTCCATATGGCCAGACTTTTACTGTACAAACGCTATGATGGATAGGGGATGGATACGATCAAATTAAGACCTAAGATATATGCTTACAAGCTTGGCAGTTCATGGTTACCACTACAACATATACAAGACAACCTGCTACCATACACCTGATGATGACTGTGTGTGTTCTCTATGTGAATCAGGTTGTGACATATATCACATAACAAAATGCAGAAATCGGTTTATTTCTATAAAAAAATATAGCAAAGTGTAAACATTCAACAATATGCATGTTAAGTTCAGTTAACCTCTTTCAACAGATGAATAATACATTTCCACTGGATTCTATCGCGTGTCAGAGTACCTGGCAATAAAACTTCATTCTGAAAGCATGGCTAAAGAAAAGAGTAACGAAATTAACACGAAATCAGAACTAACTTTCACTGAATTCTGCACTAAATACAAAACTGAAAACAACACATAGAAAACACCTTCAGTCCATACCTAGTATAAAAAACAAAATCCTGGAACTACATTAATACTCAATTTGGATGGAACCATTTCCAGACTAAAGAGGGACCACTTTCAGAAGATGAAGGTCTTAGATTCAATAAAAAAATACCAACAGTGTACCAAATGCAGAAACGTAGAAACATCATCGTAACACATCCTCAACTGCATAAAAAGCAATTTCACAGACTCATATAATAATTTCATGAACTTGATCTACAACCGAAGAATAAGAAACAACTCTTTAAGAAACTCAGAGATAACATATCACAATTTTTTTCCTTTCCATTTCCTTTCTTTAACTCTCTAATTTCAATTTGTCTATGTAGGCCTACTTATTATGTTCTCCATAATCCACGATACTCAAACCAAGAAATGGATTCGGAACACCTCAAAATCTGTGCTTCAGTGGCTGGCCATGATAATATCTTTAAAAAATATTGGAGTGCAAGAGGTCAAATGACTTTATTGTCAAATGCCTGGCATTAGAAAACAACATAATCCATGACAGAAAAGGTATAAATTTCATTGTGAAGGCATTTGAAACTCACTACTCATAATGATTTAACACAATCTAGAAGATAAAATATGATTTCTCTTTGACAGTACGAAAACATAACCCTCAAGTTTAAATGGAAAAGCCTTACCAAGCAATGTAAATCCATCTTTCATTGGACAGAGCCAACCCCAGACAGGTTTCCTCTCCATTATCACAAACAATGAGCTCTATCGTGACTGATTCCGTTTGAATGCTGTAATCTTATCAACACCTGAACAGAGTTCGGCAGTGGGTGTGTTAATTAAAACAATGACATGCCATCTGACTACTTATGCTAAATTGTATAGAGAGAAAATGATCCTTGTGAAAGTATTAATAGGATCTTAAAAGCTAAAACAGGGAGGTAATCGATATTTTACAACTTTTAGCAATTTTTGTTTCTTTATACAACAGTGAAACTTGGCTTTCAATCACAAAAATCGAGAAAAAATATTAGGTGTCAAAATGTGATTTTTCAGAAGGACGAAATGATCCTACACTCTATTTGACAAGTTAAGGGGAGAGGGTGGTATTTTTTGGTGAAAAATGAGTAAATTTTCAAAAAAAAAAAAATCTTTAAAATACCCTGTGATATGTGTGGAATGTATAGCATAACATTTTATGGGTATTTGTGCCCTTATCGGATGTTGAGTCGCCATTTTTAACTTCCTGCGTTATGGATTTTTAAATCACTCGCCCACTTTTATTCTTGTTTCCGGTAAATTAAATTTTCAAAAATAAATTTTTTTTCTTTAAAATACCATTTGATATGTGTGGAATGCATTGCATAACATTTTGTGGGTATCTGTGCCCTTATTGGATGTTGCGACATCATTTTTAAACTTCCTGCACTATGAATTTTTAAATCACACACCTGCTTTTATCGGTTTCCAGTAACTTCTTTTTTTTTTTTTTTTGCTACATTGCCAGACAAAAATGGATATAATTTCTGAACTATTAAAGATACATGCATGAAATTTAGAACACACATTCTTTAGACTATTAGGAAACTTTTCTCTGTATCAGAATCTTGTTACTTGATTTAATTTTAAAAATACGTCCGTTTGTTTGCAAGAAAGGAAATCAGAAAATTGTTATTAAATTTTAATTGTTTATTTTACAAACGTAGGGACTAATATCAAAATTCTGTTACAGACAGTTTGTAGAACATGCTTTTGCAAATATATTGCAAAAAATTGTTTGAATCTATTTTTAAAAACGGTTTAGATATATCGGTTTTAGTACAATCCTGCATTGGGTATATTTTTTTCAAATTTGGGCCCCAAATAATTTTTTTTTTTTCAAAATATTTTTATTTGGTTGAGTTGCCCCAGCTATGAGCTCTCTACATACAAAAAATTAATATTTTAATATCAAAGAAATGCTTACGGAAGGTAATATGAATAATGATTGCAGAAAATGGGTAAATAAGTTCAAAATGATACTAGGTGATAACTGAACAAAATTAATTTTTAATTTCATTGTAAGGCTGGAGATACCGGTGTATGAAATTCTGAAAATGATGCCAGGTAATAATTTAACAAAAGTACCGGTAGTCTTCAAATTGTAGAACTAGAAATAAACGAAATCCTATAAGATGTTACAAATAGCATACTGAACCGAAATATTTGTTATCAGTGAATTAAAGGAAAATAAGAAAATAAAAAAAATTGGTACCGGTACCATCTTAAGCTAGTCTTACTCATTAAATGTAATCCAATATCTGTTGCAGACTTCTTTTGCAGCTATAAGAAAAATCAATTCTCGACTATCTGCAATAATGATGGTGACACATTTAAAACAAAATCTCAGTTAATCCAAAATCTTGTTACAATGAATTATTTTAGGTTAAATTTAATTCTAACAAATGTCAATTTTGACATTAATACCAGTATTCATACACAAGTCTACCACACAAATGCACATTAACAATAAATAATAAACTACAAACTAAATTAGCAGCTTGGCTTCCAGATCTGGAGGTCCCGGGTTCGATTTCCTGACTCAGCTCGCAGTGAATTTTTCTTGAAGAAGAAATATGTATGAGTGTGAGTGTCATTGTGAGTGTGGCAGATTAATATCAATTAGCCAAACTTCAAAAATATAAAATACAATACCGTATATCAGGATTGTCGCTGGACAGTATCCTGAACACAAGTTTCAGTGTAACATTGTTGACAAGTAACTCCATCAGTTAGCACAACCATAAAGAACTAATAGACGCTATAGAGTTAACAACAACGAAAAAAAAAAAAAAAAAAATGTATGTATTTATTTACACTGCAAGTGGGCAAGCACCCAGTGGCAGTGGTATATACAATATTAACAATACACAGTTAAAATGATAAGCTATACACAATAAAATTAAAATTACATAATACAATTTACAACACATATACAATATTATACACAATACAATTTAACACAATAATAATAAAACATAAAAAAAATTTTATTGAACTGAAGTTTTGAAAAAATAACTAATTAGTAAATATTTTTTTGTGTTTTTGAAGCAATATTGTTAAATGATTTTTGTAATTTTATGAAAGAATTTTTGTCAGCCAATAGGCTGTCGTTATTCCAGTAGGTCCTTTACATCTTTGACAACTAGGTTTGTCATTTATCAGTTTAGTGGATAAATTCTGAATAGGTTGATTTTTTAACATATTATGTATGAAGAAAAGAATATATAAAAATTAGACAGTATTTTATTTAAATAGAAAACCTCTACAATGTTTTCTTATCATATAGAGAGGTAAAATATTGTATAGGCTGTAACTTAGGCTGAACTTTTTAAGCTGCACTACCTATAGTACTAAGTAATATTTTTGTGATATGCTAATACAGTTTAATCTATTTTCGCATTTTAAAATATAATCATCGAATTCAGTCCCAACTTAAAAAAAAAAAATCTGGATAAGCCCTATTTTCTGGAACATATAGAAAACCTATGGACAACGCTCTTCATTTTTTGTCACCAAGCTTCCAGTTAATCGAGAGTTGATTGTAACTGGCCAAATCTATTAAATTAATAAAGTATTAGTGCCGTGTAAAGTCACTTATGCATTCCTCTTTGTTTCTAAACGCAATTATACAATTTATATAGCCACAATGGCCCTTAGTCAGTATTCATGCTTTATCTGACATTTTCGGCAATGTACTTTAGTTTGTCAGATGCTGATAAAGTGGTTTTCAGCCTATTTATCTGTCTCTTAGTCTGTATGTCAGTCTGTTAATGTGTCTCAAACTTATATTTTTGGTCCTAAAATAATGTGTATTCTTTTCTGTGTGTAATAAATAAAAGAAATACTTGTGTTTTAAATTAGTAACATGAAATAAATAAAATATTTAATGCTACATTTTGTTTTCACAATCTTCCTTTATTCAGTTTTCAAGATAAAGGTTCTTGATATCTTACACTTATCAAAACTGTCGTCATATCATAGTACCAAATATTCATGTTGCACCTGATATTATCAGAAGATAAGAGCTACAATCTCGGAATTAAGAGCAAAATAGATAAAATTTAAGACTTGCTTAAGTACTGTTAATGATTGCTTAAGCTTACTTGTTATGCATTGGTATTGTCCGTGTGTCTATGCTCACGTTTTTAAAAAATAATGAATAATATACGTCAGCCTTAGACACAAAAAATGACCGCTGTCCTGTAGAGTGAATTTTGTCTAAGTCCACTTCGGGTAGTGCCTGGTTCACACGAGTAGAGAAATTATGTTTATTTTCCACCTAATTTATTCCTTGAATATATTTTCGTTATAAATTATAACTTTTGGCTAGTGGCTTTCACTATTCGCACTTGGAACAAACACTTCTGTATAAAACTATCAAATTCTTCAATAATTCGTACTATTTCATTCAATTTACAAAAAAGAATAAAAGAAAAGCTACTGTTGTCGCGCCACGAGACGACAGAGAAATATTCTAGACAGGGCGGGGGGAAGCTGTGGAATACAATGATTAAAGGTGCATCTACGAGTATATTGTTCAATTTTCCATGCGTGCACGCATTCAAGTTGGGAAAATATTACTTAATTAAGATGCATGTAGATTTCGCGTCTACATGGTGCGCTGTGTTGAACGTCATCTTGTAAATTGTAAATTATGTTTTATTTAACGATGATTGCAACTGCCGACGTTACATCAGCGTCGTCAGTGTGCCATAATTTTGTCCTGCAGGAGTTTACATGCCAGTAAATCTACTGACATTACCCCATCACATTTAAGCACACTTAAATGTCCATCGACCTGGGCTGGGATCGAACCCGCAGTCTCGGGCACAGAAGGCCAGCACTCTACCGACTACGCCACCCATGCCGAACGTCATCTTCACTATGTGTGTGTGTGTGTCTATATATAGATATATATATATATATATATATATATATATATATATATATATATATATATATATATATATATAAAATATCAATCCAATAATTGATTCTCAAAATTGTGGTTGAACACTCCAAAGGCACTTATATTTGCTAAAACCTCCAATAAAGCTAATTGTACTTGCCGCCATTTTCAGCATAAAAGGTCCACCATCATCATACAAAAGATTTTCAGTTTATTCGCAGCTTTCTAGAACAATCAGCTGCTCACTACATGTTACTGTTGAATGAAATAACATTCAAGATAGCCACCGGTGATGGATAGCTTTCAATTACTGCATGCTAAGGGTGCCCGCAGAATCCAGTCTCAGTGGTAGCAAGATGGCAAGAAAATTAGACGAAACAGATGGACGAGGAGAGAGAAAATTGAACATGAAAAATAGGCAAATCTGAAATCTAAATTACCTTAAATTTAAAATTTAATTCAAAATTATATAATATATTCTTCTTCTTCTTCTTCTTCCCTTCAAGTATTAGGCCAAATGGCCTGTTACGATCTCACAGTTGAATTTTCAATCCAGCGCTTCTTTGGACGATTGAGAGATCTCTTCCCGTTTGGACGATAGTGGAGCATGACTTTTGGGATTCTATCTCTATGCATGCGATGCAGATGATTTATCCAGTTGTTCTGATAATGTTTTACGTGATTAATTATAGGTTCTAGTTGTAATTCTTCCATTACATCTTCATTGCGTTTATGATCCCATTTCGTATACCCCGCTGTATATCTCATAAATTTAATTTCATTAGCCGTTATTCTGCTTTCGTCTTTCTTCCTCAATGTCCATGCCCCACTGCCGTAACAAAGTACAGGTCTCGCCAAGGTCTTGTAAAGGCGAATTCTAGTATGCCTTTGTACTAGGGAAGGTTTCATAATGGTGTTAATTATTCCCATTGTTTTGGTGTATTTAGAAATTTTCTGTGAAATGTGTACTTCATCGAAAAAAGATAATGTGTATCCGAGATATGTAAAATAATTTATCTTTTCTAATATTTTTTAATCTAAACATATTTTGCTAATATAATAATTTAAAATTGAATTTTCTGATGTATCTATATACAATATTCCAGTTAGTAGTACTTCACTATTCTGACTCTTGAGCTGGAAACAAAATTTGCAGTCATCTAGGTTCTCGTCCATAGATATCAATCAGGGTATCACTGTATGCAAAAAAGATTCTCTGTTCTCTTCTATGTGTTTCCAATGTGTGGACAGCATGCATAGAGAGGAAAGACAGTCATCTCTCATGGTGCTCCTTAGCCATGTTTTCATCCTTCGAAGGGTGCTGAAACATATAAACACAAGGAATGCATATAAGTACTTTCTGATAAATGCTGTAACCATAACAAACGAACATAATAATAATAATAATAATAATAATAATTATTATTATTATTATTATTATTATTATTATTATACATAACTTACCTGAATGACCGTTCCACTGTGCATGTAGTGCAGGGTAAAGTGATGGACAATGTCAAAGCTTGCTCAGTGGATGGGGGGAGGGGGGATAAAAAAAACGCGTAAAAAAATAAAAAATCCCAGTGGTACCACTGGCTACCCCCTGCGGACGCCCTTACTGCGTGCATTCTCATTTTTCGTGGAAAAAGGCATGCACAATTGAATGCACTTTGTTCCATCTTGCGCAAATTGCTTGAATGTGTAAAGTTGAAAGAAAAATTGAACTGTGTAGAATCACCTTAATAATACCACAATCTAGTATATACAGTCACGAAGCTCAATACGGAGTAAATATGCATCCATAGATAGTTGCTAACCACTAGGATCGCTAATATTGCCTCATTACAAACAATGCGAAATAGTACCGGCACAGTCTATTGTTCCTAGCACCCTCACAACTCAAGCTTCGTGACTGTATTATTAGACTGTGATAATACTGTGTGCATGCGCCATAACTTCCCCCCCCCCCTGCCCTGCCTAGAACATTTCTCTACCTTCTTGTGGCACAACAGTAGCTTTTCTTTTATTCGTTTTTGTAAATCTAATGAAATCATACGGGTTATTGAACAATTTGTTAGTTTCATACAGTAGTGTTTGTTCCAACTGTGAACAGTGAAAACCACTAGCCAAAAGCTACAGTCCCTGCCGTATATTGTAAGAATAAGTTATCTAACTTAAATTCTTGCCTTAAAACATATTCCATTCTTTATTAGCAGTTGATACAAACTTCGCGTCCTTTAGTAGGAGCAGTGGACTAACATATAATGTGATTGAGATATTCTTGTTCTTATCGTATCAGTTTCTGAGCAAATGTCATTTCCAGAAACACAAATAGAACCTGAAGAAGAACTAAATTAAAAATAATTACCAGTATATCAACATTACATTTGTAACCATTATGTTCGAATATCACTGTTTCCTGTCTGGCTGAGGCTAAAGCAGCAGTTGCAAGATGACGGCACATCTGCAAGAGTATACCATTTGATTCGAGCATTAATGCAGGCTTTTTCTCGGGCTGCTAATGTTGCACCAAGATTCATCACCTGTATCTAGCCAGGCTAGCATATCATTCCCTTCATTCTGTCCTCTCAGGTCAAGTCGCCAACTTGTTGCACATTTACCTTCGTGACCAATAGATTCGTTATTCAATACTTGTCCATCCAATTGCAGACATTTGACATTACTGACCATACATGGGCAATATATCTTTATGAATTTCATTTGTTCCCAGACCTTTTTCCCAGAAAAAACTTACAATGGTACACTTGTGCAGAAGTGTCGCAATCTTACAACTGCTGCTTCTTTATTTCGCTTGTGTCTCAGTCAAAATATAGGTTGCTTCTTCAATATGTAAATTACTGACTCCCCTGTGTGTATTTGTTTGCAAGCATTTCTATGCAGGTGTGGATTTGGCCTTACCGAACTCGTCTAGCTTGCATTCGAACGGTTGACTGTTACCTTTCACAATATTGTAGTTCACATATCATTGTTGTCACAACCCTGCAGTATATATTGACTACACCCCCAACTCTGACTACTAGCAACAGGCATCTATAATGAAAACCGATCAAAATAATCCTCATTTCTCGTGAAAAACAACTGAATAGACTACAGTGGACAATAGTGGACTTTATGTTGTCAGCAAACAGCTGGATACATTAAGGGGAGGCAGAGGTGAATATTTCAAAATCCACAAAATTTATCCAATTTGTTTGAAATTGATCATGGATACTAAGTATGTTATTAGTAATGGATATACCAAGTTTCAACTTTCTAAGTACAATATCGGTAGTTCTGTAAATATTAATAATTTTATAAAACTTTATATCGTTTGATATAAAATGCTCCACCATATTGTAAGAAATTTTCAATATTTATTTTTATTTATATGTTCAGAGAAGGTAGGTATATAAATAATGGTAAGTATGAGTTTATTATGGGAATAATATAGTAATACAATTATCTTGGTTTTAATTTCATACTTTTAAGGGCACAAAATCAAAAACTAACATCGAAATATCAAAATAAAGATAATAAAAATGGAAAAAAAACCAAATTTTCATTTTTCTTCAGTTTTGTTCGAAAATTTCACCTCTGCCTCCCCTTAAGAAGATTGATTGATATCACTGTTGTAGCACGTTACAAGAAAGTACAGTATTTAGCCCCATTAGGATGGTTGTCAGCTGGAACTGCCTGCTTTATGGTCTTACTTATTGCACTCTTTAAGCTAAGGTTGATGTCTTGTAGTGAGTCCTTGGGAATTGGTCTTCTCGTTGTATTTCTGTAATGAAGGTCACGGAAAGTTCGCACTGACATTAGCTCCAACATTACTCTGCATGAGTGCTGTTGGACTCTGACTTTGTTGGTGGCTTTGGGTGTTGTCCACTCCTGCTCCGTCGACCTTGATGTGCTGAACAGCAGATTTTACTGGTGGAAACGGTTTGGAATGTAGTGAGAGATTGGTTTTGTGCTCGATTATTCGGCTCTTATGAGGGCCATGGTCGGTAATTTGCGGGTTTTTGCAGTTAGTGCACAGGAATCAAAGTCACTATATAATGTTGGTTAGTCCCTTTTTGCCAACAGAGGTGTTAAGGAAAGTTCAATGGTGTTCGGGTAAAGGGAATTAAGTCATTTTTCGTGCTAATGGAGTTCCCCAGGTGAATACACAAGTTAAATTCTACAAGTGGATAGCCTATCCAAAAAAAAAAAATAATAAAAAAAAATAATACTAACATTTGATGTATTTTATTTGTGTAGAAAATTATTTGAAATAATAGTCTGAAGTTTATTTTCATTTGAGTATCTCAAAATTCATTTTTATTACTTATGCATCTCCTTTTACCCAAACACCATCGAGTTTTTACCTGCTATCCACAAAGTGGTAGCCCATGCATTTCCTAAGTAGTCATCATGCTGTTTGGTTGGCACTGCCCCCCCCCCCAAATTTGTCTGAACTCTTTTTTTCTATTAACATTAGAAAATAATGAATTCAAAAAATCTTTTTTGCTTTTGTTTATGATTAAGTTTCTATGCTTAAATTGATGAATTAATGTCTTCAGATCAAAATTTCTGTATGTATAAGAATTCCTATACCCCGTTTGAGGAATAGAAGCACTGTAATGTTTCTTTTGTAACAGCCTGTACTTCTGTGTTAGAAGTCTGCAGGTGTTCAGGCCGCCACTTGGAGATGTATGACTAACATACTGCACGATAATACAGAAAAGAGAAAAGTATCCCGGTATAATGTGTAAACTCAAAGACGAGATTATAATAAAATAATTAGAGTTTACATTTCATATGATATCTTCAGGAAGATAAGCTTCATATAAAAAAGTTTCTGTTAGCACTGTTACGTAGTGTTATTGATGTATGCATGTATTTCTGTATGAGAGAGAAAAATAGGGAGATTGTTTTCAGTTATGCCCTATTATAGCCTTATTTGTAGTAGACCTACAGTTGAAGCCCTATACAACTAGGTCCGAAATATCGCGGATATTGATGTAACACTGTAAGAAACATGTCCCCCAAAAATACCTTTATTAAATGATCATATTCCGATATACTGTACCACAGTCAAGCTATAACGCGGGAGGAGGAGGTAAATGATGTCCCCCATAACCCCGTTATATGGGGATTCTATGGTTTTGCTTTGCCCCCCCCCCCCAAGGAAACGATTCTCTCTCCACCTGTGGTTGGATCTATGGTCGATGTACGATTCTAATTTGTGCGTTGTTGATTTTAGAATAACATCTACCATTTTCTTTATGTGTGTCTGGTCGACATCAGTTGTATTGATGATTGGTGCTGAATTTGCACTTGCACACAACAACCTGGCTGTAAAGGGAAAACAGTTTAGTTTGTGACGGTTTCGGGGTGGTTGGAGGTCTTGTTGGTGGGATGGCTAGGGGAACTTAGGTAATTGTTAGGTGGATGGCCGGTTCTGTGAGTATTTCAGACTTGACTCTCTCATGTGGGGGTTTAACCTTGTAGTACTGTTCTGCTAGTTTAATACCAGCTGGTAGTTAGTTGGCTGTCGTGAGGTATTGCACGAAAATTCGTACCATTTGTGTAGGTTGGTTAGTCGTAGCTGAAGTTATGAGGATGATTCTTCTAATACCCGGATGTGATTCCATGAGTAATGGAGCCAGTTTGTTCTTAGAAATTTGAATTTCAAGATTTTTCATGATGACACTGATCTCTGGCCATTTGTCTATAATCTGTACAACGGACTTAATGCAATTGACATTTAGTTGTCGCAAACACGCATGAAGAAAAAACTTTTTTTTTAATTGCACACACATCTAATGAAAATTAAACATTTTTTTTCTGTGCACTACAAAATAGATTTGTAATTAATTCGTTTTTTGAACCATAGGAATGTGCAACTAAGCACAATTCAACTCCAGATATTTGAAGTTAAAGTGGAAAATACGACTGGTGATATGGCAAGGAAATAGGTTTGAATTTTCAATGAAGAACTAGGAAACAGGCATGATGAGGCATTTGTTTCCTTCATAATAACTCTCGGTCACACTGTATTGCTCAGAATCAAAACCTCATCGCATCATTTCCATTGGAACAATTGGACTATTCTCCATACAGCACTGACTTGGAACAAAGTGACTTTCACTTCTTACCACGCCTGAAAAAGTTTCTGGCCAGCCAGTATTTTGAAGAGAATTATGACCTGAAAGTTGTACTTCTGAACTGAACATAGGAGATGGCAGCATTCTGTGAAGAGGGTATATAGAAACTTACATCCTGCGATAATAAATACCTTTTTAATTCCAACGACTGTGTGAGAAAATAGTTTGAGGTACGTAAAAACTGATAAAAATTAAGTACTCTACCAGTATTTAAAAAAATCAGCATTGTAAATGGCCAAATCGTATGCCTACTTAATTTATGAACAAGCATCTTATATTTAACTTAATGCTTTTCCTCTCTACTCATATTATATAAGATACTAATAAAAATGAGACAAAAAGAGTCTTAAATCAGATTAGTGTATTTTAAATAACAACAAAACATGAGAAATATAAATTAATTACATACTTAATACAAAAAATTGTCATGTTAGTAATGCAGCATTTAATTACTTATCGAAATTCTTTATTACATCTTTTACTGGTTTCTGAAATTCGTGTACAACACCACGATGTTGAAGGGGACGAGCTGTACTTGCTGAAGGCACTCTCACTACATTTCCTACAGGTAGTCTAGCTGCATTTGCTACTGGTAGTTTATTTGCACTTCCTGCAGGCAGTCTAGCTGCATTTCCTACTGACAGTCTGTTTGCATTTCCTGCAGGAAGCTTAGCTGCATTTCCTATTGGCAATCTTTCTGCACTCCCTGCAGGCAGCTTTGCTGCATTTCCTGCAGGAAGCTTAGCTGCATTTCCTATTTGCAGTCTTTCTGCACTCCCTGCAGGCAGCTTGGCAGCATTTCCTGCAGGCTGTCTAGCTATTGGCAACCTGTCTGCACTTCCTAATGGCAATCTGGCTGCATTTCCAGCAGGTAGTCTAGCTGCTCCTATCTTCAGTTTCTCTGCACTTTCTGCAAGCACTTTGTCTGCATTTCCTGCAGGTTGTCTCAAAGGGTATGCTGGCATTCTATTCGGCTCTGCAGCCACTTGCTGGCGTGATGAGCGCATGCTCATAAACTGCATGACCCCACGTGGACGCTGAAGTCTCATGCTCCCTCCTCTCTGAAATCCCACCGGTGCTGGAGCTGGTTTCTCCTCAACATACGGCTTTCCTGGCCACATTAGATTATGTGCCTTCCGCCTTATTATCGGGTCCTGGAATAGAAGGCAACTTACAATATAAATAATACTCATGGATTTTTATTTATTTTATTGGGTTATTTTACGATGATGTATCAACATCTAGGTTATTTAGCATCTGAATGATATGAAGGTGATATGAGTCCGGGGTCCAGCACCGAAAGTTACCCAGCATTTGCTCGTATTGGGTTGAGGGAAAACCCCGGAAAAAACCTCAACCAGGTAACTTGCCCCAACCGGGATTCGAACCCGGGCCACCTGGTTTCGCAGCCAGACGTGCTGACCGTTACTCCACAGGTGTGGACAATACTCATGGAGAATTGGGATTTTCAATCACGTGTTAAGATTCTATATATCCGAAATTTCGATACTATTTAAAAGTTCTATCACAAGGATTGTGTCAATCAAGCATGTGTATGTGTGTCGTGCGTTGCATGTGTTTTTTACCTATTTATTTACGTAATTGATTAACTAGCGGACTTACTCGTGTTAATTATGTAAGTCTGTGCAGCTTACAGCTGTTTCGGTGCTTTATCACACCATCCTCAGAGCCTACTAGACCTCGGCGTATCTCGAACTTCTCTGCCTGTTATGTGGGTGCGTTTGATTGTTGAAAGGTGTTGAAAAGTGGAGTCAAATAGTGTGTGTGTACTGAAATTGATCGGCGTGTTGAGAATTTCATCGGGGTGTGTTTTAGTGTGTTTGTATATTTCGTATTGTGCCCATTGTGCAACTCAAACCAAGAAATGGATTCGGAACACCTCAAAATCTGTGCTTCATGGCTGGTCATGATAATATCTTTGAAAAATATTGGAGTTCAAGAGGTCAAATGACTTTATTGTCAAACGCCTGGCATTAGAAAACAACAACAACATATTTTGTATTGTTCTAGTGTGTTTAGTTTTTGGTTCTTGGGTTGTATGTGTAGGATTTCCATTTCCACATTTATATTATTGTATGTATGATTAGCATTGGTTATGTGATCAGCGTATGTAGATGTATTGTGTCCTCTGGTTATTGCTTTAATGTGTTCTTTGTAGCGTGTTTGGAATGACCTGCCTGTCTGTCCAATGTAGAACTTGTCGCAACTATTACATGTGAGTTTGTGTACACCTGTGCGGTCGTATTTGTTTGTTTGTGTTTTTGTTTGTTGACATGTCTTTGTAGTATGTTTTCTGTTCTGTATGCTATGTTGTATTTCTGCTTTCTGAATGAAGATGCAATCTTATCTAGTTAATCAATTACTTATATTCAAGTATTAAAAGTAGTGTACGCAAGATTCAAAATATTTATTTACAATTTAAGTAATACTACGTGATTGGTTGTTACTACATAAGATTTATGTTTACAATTCTGCAGTGCCTGGGAAAAGTGACATAAGTCAGTTTCCACAAACCTTTTTTGATAATTTATTGACAACTTACACTGGTTTATGTCGATTTGATTTTTTTCTGTATTAATTATTGTAATGGGAGAAATACTTATGTCTCTTTTTCCAAGCGAGCAGATGTTCCGTAAGTTGTCAATAAATTATCAAAAAAGGTTTGTGGAAACTGACTTATGTCACTTTTCCCAGGCACTGCAGAATTATTTTATATAACATTGCTTCCTATCTTTCTTTTTATATACATAAAAGACTCGATACTTTACAAATGTAATCTTCATCTTACGATGTTTGGTGACGTATACACGTCCGTTGATGTGACATATTAATGAATTTAACACTGTATCACTTCGGAATATGTATGATAAGTCTTTCTTGTGTTAAATTTTAATGTGCCTTGTTAACATGTTACAAAACACCTCCACATATGCAGAACACATCACAAATGCCAACCACACATACAGAGACATCAACACAGACATGGAAATACTGCACATCCAACCAAAAAGCCAGAAACTCAACACACTAGAACAATATGAAATATACAGACACACGAAAACACACCCCAACGATATTCTCAATACACAACTCAATTTCAAAACACATACACTCTTTGACTCTACACTACGAACGCACCCACACAGGAAACAAGAGGCGCCAACACCAACAACGACCAGTTCTGAAGATGACCCAAAATAGGTCGAAACATGTTAACAAGGTACGTTAAAATTTAACACAAGAAAGACTTATCATACATATTCCGAAATGAACAATTTTATTATGTCTATGTTATTAATTGGCCATTTCCCTTTCTTTCTTGCAATTTTGTCCTTCAATATCGCTCGTTGTGAGATCAATTTAGGGCACTGTATATGTGTGAATAATTTTAGATGTGTAGGAGACAGATATTGAGGAAAAAACATTTCGGTTTAGTTTTCGAGGGGGAAGGGCAAAACCACTGATGATTTAATTTTTTATTTCACCCCTTTATCCGTATCCACCGCCACTTTTTAATTTCAAATTGCACCCCCTATCTTCAGACATTTCATTTTGAAGAGGATAATAAATCCTATTCGTTAAAAAAAAATAAATAATTCGGTCCATCCATTTCTGAGATATAGCCAGAAACGTATCATTTAATGAATAACATTAATACGATTACAGGGGCCAAACCATTTATAACAAATGGCAATAGAAACAGAATCATAACAATAGTGCACAGTCTTCTGATAAATAAACAAAGATCCTACACACGCGATATGACTTAAGATATTAAAGTATGTATATATAAATGAACTTTACAAAAAAAAAAAAAAGCGCTAGACAATTCCATGATAACAAGAACTCCACTCATATCAGGCAAACAAGTTGTCTAGTACAGTACATATAGTAATAGCACAGTATCTTCATAATATGGTCTAATATCAACTAACTTTAACTCAATAAAATATTATACACTTCTGACTCTATCTCAGAAACAGAAGGGATTGAACAGAAAATTCAATCAGCATTGGTTTTGAACTTCCCCCTCAAAAACTAAATTGACTGTTTTTCTCATAATCTTGTCCTCTGCGCATCTAAAAGTATTCAAACTGTGCGAAGGTTTGAAATGAACGCATAGTATTATGATAACTTCAGAAAAAAAAAATATATATATACACACAGCTATTTATTTTCATAGAATTTCTTTTAACAAATGTTATGAATAATCCTTTGTATAAAAGAGATACACGAGTTAATTTGATTTACATACAGTGATTAATGTGACTGTTACAGCTTCTGCGAAAATTTTCTTCCAAATCACATTTGTGACTTTTATGAAAAATGTTGCAATTTCAGTTTAAATGTGTGTAAATACAAAATTTCATTGTGACTCCTGATTTTTTTAAATACGAATATGTTAGGAAAAGAAAACTGCAATCACATCAGATATTCAAATAAAGAAAATTTCATCCAGAGAAATGGCGTCTGGAAAGGTTCCCAAAATGCTGGCTGCGTTTCCATGTTGAATGGCTATTCCTGTTCGTTGCTGTAGGTAATTGGTGCAGAGGGTCTGCAGTAACAGTCACCAAACTTCTAATAATTTCGGAAACCAAGTCTTTTATAAATATATATATATATATATATATATATATATAATTATGTATAAAACGAAATCCTGGTGTTAAAATTGAAAAAAGAATATGGTGCATGTGGTAAAAATTGCATTACTCTATGTTAGACTGAAGCCGAAAATATGAAGTATAATTTAACATTATAGGAATGTGGCGTTCTGAAACCCCTTGATACAAAAATATGTAAATTTTTGTTTTGTTGTATAGATTTGATGGATATGAACCAGTATACCTTTTTAAACAGCATGCTTGTATCTCAAAAGCAGGATATGCTATATACTATTTATTTGTCTATGCTATATACCACTTCGTAACTTATTGTTCACCTGCAGTGTTGGTCCTCTTCAAGTGCTAGTCATGTATACCAACATTTATTTGAAACTTAATGACATTTTCTCAATTTGCTTCATGTTGTAGTCGTCCACACCTGTGGAGTAACGGTCAGCGCGTCTGGCTGCGAAACCAGGTGGCCCGGGTTCGAATCCCGGTCGGGGCAGGTTACCTGGTTGAGGTTTTTTCCGGGGTTTTCCCTCAACCCAATACGAGCAAATGCTGGGTAACTTTCGGTGCTGGACCCCGGACTCATTTCACCGGCATTATCACCTTCATATCATTCAGACGCTAAATAACCTAGATGTTGATACAGCGTCGTAAAATAACCCAATAAAATAAAAATTCATGTTGTAGTTAATAAAATTATCGTTCACGAACCTTATAACTTGACATTCATCACTCTTTTGTCAGGGAACTTTTGACGAAAAAAACATGATTGAACATCTCCTTACTCGCCAGATCATGCTTTCTACCATTTTTAATACTGCTAGAGAATAAAATATACATATCTAAAAAAGAAAAACTTTAAGATATTCATAAAAGGTGTTGCAGTACTGGTGGCTATGTGAATATTGTGTGAATTTATTTGAAGGCCTATAAATTAATGTGTTTTAAGAAAATATTACTACGCAAAACAACCTCTTACCTTGAGCCATGCATGGTTTAGAATATCTTCAATGCTAATACGTTGTGTGGGCTGCACTTTCAACATTCCTTTAATAAGGGTCACAACTGCGGGTGTCATACCAGACCAGTAATGAGCAGGAAATGTGTCGGTACCAAATCTTATATCTTCTATTCTTCTAAAAGGAATTCTGCAAGTCAGACTGGAAAATATAAAATAAAATATAATAACAGAGATAATTCTAAAGTGATACATTATAAATATTTTTTTATTATAAACTATATGTTGATTCAGCATTTATTTGTCAGCGAATATTGCTCAGTACAGAACATATCGGCCATTTCTGCAATTAAAAGTGCGGGTTAAAGCAAGGAGATACACTATCACTAGTAGCAAGGCATGACAAAAATTTTGGGTAAGCTGGACTGAAGGCATTGTGATCTAAGCCATGCTTTATGTCGCTAAAATATAAACGAAATGCAGAAACGCTCCTGTTTTTAATTAACTAAATTCTAAATTGATCTTGTCCCTTCTTCGAAAATGTTTGGGAAAGCTCAACTTACCTACCCTGAAGCTTCGATCTTTATTTTTTAAATTTTCTCTAGAATACGCCATTAGGAAAGTCCATAACTATCGGGTGGGTATTACATAAGTCAAAATCATGAGTTCATTCTGCCTCATCTTGCATATATTATATTCTAAATTATCAAAGGTTATTTTTGTTTTTAAGGAGTTAAGTATGTTTCATATATTTTTTTGGAAAAAAATACAGGACACTTTCGGTTTGAATAAACCAACCACATTTTGTTGCTTTTCTTATTTACAAACATCAATAAAGGATAAATAACATATTTTCAATATGAAAAACTTATCAGATTACCAGGAAACAATTGGCATTCATGCAGTCCTCTCTGTAGATTGAAAACTCAAAAAAGTTTTATATCCATTGTTCAAGAATTAAAACAGAAAATCAATATCCCGAATTTAAAAGAAAACTTACAAATTAAACCAAACCCTTTAACTCTATTAAATATAGAATATAATCTAAATTTAACAGAAGAAATACTGAAATCAGAAGTAAACACTGAAATACTGAAACAATTGTCTTTAGAGACAATTAATATTAGGTACCCTCCACAAAACTGGCTTCATTTATACACCGACGGATCCTTGATCCCCAGAGAACAAGGTGCCGGTGCAGGTGTTACATGCTGTCTCTTCTCACTTTATAGATCTCTTGGATATGGAACAACAAGTTTTGATGGTAAAATCATTGCAATAAGTGAAAGTCTCAGGAATCTTCTATGCCACATCAATAAATTTAGGAATGCAGTTATATTGTCAGACTCCAAAGCAGCTATTCTATCAATAATTTCGAGACAAACACCTTCGTCTCAAACAGCAGAAATAAATAAAATGCTCTCTTAATTAATATCACTCAATAAAAGAATTGTATTCCAATGGATACCATCCCATTGTGAAATCCTGGGAAACGAGAATGCGGATGCTTTAGCAAGGAAGGGCAGCACTGCTACTTACAGACCTCTTACTAAATCTACATACTTAGACTTCAACAAACAAAATTGATTGTTTGGCCAAACACCTGCATAGAATTGGAATATATCAGTCCGCTAACTGCCCATTGTGCAACTCAAACCAAGAAATGGATTCGGAACACCTCAAAATCTGTGCTTCAGTGGCTGGTCATGATAATGTCTTTGAAAAATATTGGAGTGCAAGAGGTCTAATGACTTTATTGTCAAACGCCTGGCATTAGAAAACAACAACAACATATATTATAATTATAGGGTATAGCAATCTTATAACTGAACTTTAAACAATACTAAATCATATCTTTCCCTGTGATATACTTCTCAGAAGAATGTATTTTCTCAAGTAAAGAATGATTATGTTGTACCAAGTTATGAAATTCCACACAGTCTTTATTGAAAAATACTTTACCAATGAACATACAGTAGCTCTCACTGTTCCTACAGATCTTATATCTTATTCTTTTCATTTGTCAGTAAGGAGTTCATCCGAGAAAACAGTCTTTCAATATTAGCGTAGTTATTACCAGGACACAACCTCACAATAAGCGACAAACAAGTAAAATATGGGACATATACGAAGCCTAAATTTAAAGCCATTGGTCTCAACAGAAACTCTCGGACTGGTATACTTTGATTATTTGAATCTCACAATGGAATTCATATATGGGGAAGTAGGGTTACGACAAGAGTCAATAGCATCTTATTGCTAAAAAAAAAAAAAAAAGGCCCCTGAGAGTAATATTCAACCAGAACACTAAAGGAATCGTGTAGACCACTATTTACGGAGTTAGAGATACTGGTAATGTCAGTTTACACTCTAGGGCCTATTTATGTATAGAACCATGATCTTCCTTAGATCTTATATACAGATCTTTTTCAAACTAGATCAGAAATACTTACTTACTTACTGGCTTTTAAGGAACCCGGAGGTTCATTGCCGCCTTCACATAAGCCCGCCATTGGTCCCTATCCTGAGCAAAATTAATCAATTCTCTATCATCATATCCCACCTCCCTCAAATCTATTTTAATATTATCTTCCCATCTACGTCTCAGCCTCCCTAAAGGTCTTTTTCCCTCTGGCCTCCCAACTAACACTCTATATGGATTTCTGGATTCGCCCTTATGTGCTACATCTCAAACATCTGGATTTAATGTTCCTAATTATGTCAGGTGAAGAATACAATGCGTGTAGTTCTGTGTTGTGTAACTTTCTCTATTCTCCTGTAACTTAATCCCTCTTACTAGATCAGAAATACATTCTTTTAAGACTAGGCGTATAAATAAAGATAAATTAGAGTAAGCTTACACAAGGTGCAGATTAAGTGAGATCTCCAAAACCTGCTTTTTTAATGGCATCAACATATTTAATAAGCTATTATTGGACAACAAAGGTAAAGCATATCATTATAGTGACAGAAGAGCACGTTCAAATAATAATAATAATAATAATAATAATAATAATAATAATAATAATAATAATAATAATAATAATAATAAAAAGGTAAAGGTATCCCCGTAACATGCCATGAAGGCACTTGGGGGGCATGGAGGTAGAGCCCCATGCTTTCCATGACCTCGGCACTAGAATGAGGTGGTGTGGTCGGCACCACGCTCTGACCGCCTTTTACCCCCGGGAAAGACCCGGTACTCAATTTTATAGGAGGCTGAATGAACCTCGGGGCCGTTCTGAAAGTTTGGCAAAATAATAATAATAATAATAATAATAATAATAATAATAATAAACATCCATAAATATTTTATGGATTTTTCAGAAAAAAAATTTAAAAATATAAATTAATGTCTAATTACTTTCGAATCAACCTAATGTGGTATTTGCTCGCACATACCAGTAATAGAGGAGAACTCCCATGCTCCAAATGTCCACTTCCTTAGTATATTGTGAAACATTTTTATGAATCTCTGGTGCCATATAAACGGGCGTCCCCACACGAGTATCCATCACTGTACCAGGTCTAAGGATTTTTGACACTCCAAAATCTGTAACTTTTATTAGGGTTTCTGTATTCTTTGATGCTAGAAGGATGTTCTCTGGCTGAAACATTTAAAAGGTGAGTCAAAGCATTTCAATTCCTTCATCATCAAACTTTTCCTGGAAAAGAAAAGAATCATATATCTTCATTTTTTTCTCCAAATTATTTTATGGAATTTGATAAATTATGATATTTAAATGATGTACAGTTCATAATCCAAACAATGGTAAGACAGTTTTGAACTAACACAGAACCAATTAATGCCTACATAAGTAATATTAAAAGAAATTATTAACAGAATATTTCTCTGCCATCTTTTTGGCGTGACAACAGTATTATCACTACTACTCCTATTACTACCACTACTACTACTGAAGTGTAAAAATTCAAACCTTGATGTCACGGTGCACAATTTTTTGGCCATGTAAATACTGAATAGCATTCACAATCTGGAAGAAGATGAGCTTCATGTCTGCCTCTTGCATCTTGCGGATTGGATGTATACGCTTGGAGAGATCACCACCTTCCATGAACTCCAACACTATGAACAGTACGTTTAGTGAGTCTACCACTTCTTCAGTTTCGATGAGACATGGCTGTAAAGCAAATGAAGGATTGTCAGGAAGATGACACAAACTTTCTCTTAAATTTTATATAACAATTCAGTTTCTTTATAATGCTGCGAACAATGTTGTCATTTACAATCCTTTGCAATAATTATAATTCAGATTGTAGCAAGCTTTCATTTACATTTAGTAAGAGAGTCAACATTTTGAATTTTCGTTGCATTTGGGAACGTGATAAATACCATTTATTGAATGAAATTTTAAGTTGAAGACATTTCCACAAATATGTTCAATTAGGAGTTTCTTTTAGAAGAATGAAACTTTCAGTGTGTTATTCTGTGAAAAGTAATTTATTTTCTTTCAGATGTATGTCATACTGGAAGGATTTTACCAGATTATTTTATTTAGTGATTTTCATTAAAAACTAGAGTTAAGAAAAAAAATAAATATGTAAGTACGATATAAACATATATAATTATGATTTCTATATGGAAAGCAACTTTTTTTTTTCTCTGTGCATAAATAAAGATAAATATTCTCCGTGCAATTTAAGGTTATAATTTATGTTTTTTTGTTTTACTGCCAGGATAGGTTAGTCAGTGTATCAGAAGTCACTCTCGAGGATAACGCCTACTGCAAAGCAATCTGCTAAACATAAAGCTCGAGAGGAGCTGGGCTGCTGAAGAGAGCTCGGCTCGGCTCGAGCTTTTGCTTAGGCAGGAAGGAGAGCTTGTAGCCGAGCCAAGAGCCTTGTTTTCTCATGTATAATTGTTAGTTTTCTCTTCTTGCGTAAAAGTTTTGTTTTATGTTGGCACATTTTTCTTCTAGTTTGCGGGTGTTCCTGTTTTTTTGGTGTGTGTGTTGCGATATATATTTATTTATACAGTATATTAAATGTGTCCCAGTGAAACGTACAGCAAGAGTCCGTATAGGCCATATTCTATCTGATGCTTTTCCAATTCAGTGCGGGCTAGAGGAAGGAGATGTACTATGATCTTTACTTTTTAACTTCGCTCTATAATATGCCATTAAGAAAGTTCAGGATAACAGACAGGGTTTGGAATTGAACGGGTTACATCAGCTTCCTGTCTATGCGGATGACGTGAACATGTTAGGAGAAAATCCACAAACGATTAGGGAAAACGCGGAAATTTTACTTGAAGCAAGTAAAGCAATAGGTTTGGAAATAAATCCCGAAAAGTCAAAGTATATGATTATGTCTCCTGACCAGAATATTGTACGAAATGGAAATATAAAAATTGGAGATTTATCCTTCGAAGAGGTGGAAAAATTCAAATATCTTGGAGCAACAGTAACAAATATAAATGACACTTGGGAGGAAATTAAACGCAGAATAAATATGGGAAATGCCTATTATTATTTGGTTGAGAAGCTTTTGTCATCTAGTCTGCTATCAAAAAATCTGAAAGTTAGAATTTATAAAACAGTTGTATTAGCGGTTGTTCTGTATGGTTATGATACTTGGACTTACTTTGAGGGAGGAACAGAGATTAAGGGTGTTTGAGAATAAAGTTCTTAGGAAAATATTTGGGGCTAAGAAGGATGAAGTTACAGAAGAATGGATAAAATTACACAACGCAGAACTTCATGCATTATATTCTTCACCTGACATAATGAAGAACGTTAAATCCAGACGTTTGAGATGGGCAGGGCATGTAGCACGTATGGATGAATCCAGAAATGCATATAGAGTGTTAGTTGGGAGGCCAGAGGGAAAAAGGCCTTTGGGGAGGCCGATAATATGGGATGATAATATTAAAATGGATTTGAGGGAGATGGGATATGATGATAGAGAGTGGATTAATCTCGCACAGGATAGGGACCAATGGCAGGCTTATGTAAGGGCGGCAATGAAACTTCGGGTTCCTTAAAAGCAATTTGTAAGTAAGTAAGTAAGTATATTAAATATTGACAGTTTAGAAATAAGTGCAGATTTTTCTTTAGTTTCTTCTAGTAGTAAATGTTCAATATGGTGTGACCTAGTTGATTGGTTTGCAAAGGTAGAGAATCGTCATATGTGTTTGCTTCACAATTATGTAGGCTAACAGTAATGAGGTACGTGACAGGCCCTAAATTTTTAATACATAAAATGCAACCTCTCATCAGTCACGCCTTGGTGTCCTCAACTTCCAAACCTACCATCTGCCACAGTCTTCATGAAGTTCTGTATCATAGGTAGTTAGGATAATATTTAAATTATGCGCGTTTCAAGTATTTCTGTAACAAATTTAGAAACATATTTCCCGAAAAAATTGGTACTGTACATACCGGGACCTTGGAGTGCATAATAGTGCACTAGGCTCAGGTATCAGTACTGGTTTGCCTCTCCAATGAAACGTATAATGGAATTGAACCTGTGATGCTTGAGTCCAGAAGAAAGCATGGTGACGCTGATGTAACCGAGGATGACATGATTACACAAGTACCTCCCCTCCTTTTTCAATTATTACGACTCAGTAAAACTAACAGGTATTATCCAATTTAGGTATTATCTAATTTTTGGAACTTACATGTTTGATTTTCTGGAGGATCGTAGTTTCGGTGTGAGCATACTTCATGAGCTTTGGATTCTTCTTCATCATCTTCATGGCAAACCTCTTTCCAGTATCCTATGGGGAAGCAAAAATAATTCATCCTTAATACATAATGTATTTAAAATAGATAGCAGAGGATGGGAAGTACATGAGGAGATTCATTGTGTGTCTGAAGATGATTCTCATAGAAGAGTCGATATAATTGCCATCAATAGAAGAACCCAGAAAGTAATGGTCTTAGACCCTACGATTTGCTTTGAACGAGATACGAATCAAGCACTGCAGATAAATGATGACAAGCGAGCTAAATATGTACCTTGTCTTCCATACCTCAGTGAAAAATATGGCATTTCGCTTTACAACTGGGATGTTACAGGCTTACTATTTGGAGCGAGGGGTTGTTTACCAAAATTTACATGTGATATCCTTAAATCCTTTCAAATTCTCTTTTATGAGGTTCAGAAGATTGTAATGGAAATTCTGAAGCCCTCTCTTCAAAATCTGCACTATCATCTATATGTTAACACGTAAATTTTTGTTTTAATGTACAAATCGAATCATTATTTTGCACGTTTCATTTCCCTTTATCTTTTATGTTTGTTAATTCCGGATCCCAGTGGTCAACCTCAATTGAGGACGGATGATTTGAAATAAATCTTAGTAGTAAAAATTATTCTGTTCAGCAATACCAATACTGTATGTATGAATAACTCAATTAAGTCTTCTTAATGCGTCCATCTGGATACTGATAGCATAAGGTCCATTATCCACTTGTGGCCTTCAGTTAGTATTACTTGTAATAAATGAGGGATACTTTGATAGGTGTTCATTATACTGTAGATCAATAGCTAGCAATTCAGTGTCAAGACTGGAGAAGGACATGATGAAGATCTGGAACACTGGATCTTCTATACTGTCCATCCATAAACCACAAAACAAGTAAATTAAAATCATCAGTACCAGTTGCAGAATACACAGCTCTGCAGTATATATTGACTACACCCCACCTCTGGCTACTAGCAACAGGCATCTATAATGAACACCGATCAAAATACCCCTCATTTCCCGTGAAAAACAACAACTGGATAGACTACAGTGGACTATAGTGGACGTTATGTTGTCAGCGAACAGCTGGATACATTAAGAAGATTATATTGTAGATCAGCGGTTCCCAACCTGATGACCGCGAATAATTTCAAAGGGTTCCTCTAAACCAAGGTGTGTTTTCAAACTGTATCTCAATTTAGTTTAACTTTATCATATTCTCTGATTTTTATCAGCTTGCTGGGTATTGTTCTTTATCTCAGACTTTTGAGACACAGAGTTTAACAGGAAAATGAGTTCGCCTGAGTGATTTCTCTTCTCTTGTAAGTGTTGCGTACCTATCTAATATTTCTTTGTTTTTAAATTCTAATCTTCAGGGTCCAACTTTATCTGTGTTCACCGTTCAGGATAAGACTGAAGAAATGATAAAGAAGTTAAACTTATAAGTCTCTGAGTTATTAATCGAGAATTCGATTCATTTCCCACTCTCAGAGACTTTCTAGCAAAACATGATGATGAACTCTCAACCGATATCTTTGGGTGTATAAAGAAACCAAGGATGTCTGCAGGATCCAATCTCAATGGTACCAGTAGCAAAATGGTTAGAAAATTATAGGAAATGGATGTATGAGAAGAGAGAAAATTGAACTTGAAAAATAACCAGTTATGAAATCTAAATTACCCTGTGCATGCATTCATAGTTTAAAGCACTCGTTTTTGTTTAATTGTTTACCGAGCGTTTGAGAAACATGTATCGTACACATAGAGAAAAGTAAAAGAAAAACGTGTAAAAAATAAAAATCTCTGTGGTAGCACTGGCTACCCACTGTGGGCGCCTTGAAAGAAACACTTTCATTAATTTACATTAGAATTAAAGGCAAAAAAGTGTAAAAAAATCTCTTCTTCCTGACGAATAAGAGTACCTAAATGTAATAATGACACAAGCATGTTTTATTATACAAAATTAAACAAAAGGTAAAATTTGTTAAAAAAATTGGATGGCTGTGAAAAAAAAATTATGTTCCAAAGATTTATAAGGATATTCATGAATATATTCTATTAGATTCAATTACATGAATGGAGTTATGGATCATGGTAACAACACCTCTACACCCTCTATCTTCACGAAACAGATTAAAAATTTTGTAGTCAGCAAATTTGTAAAATTTTAAAATATCATCAATCTGAAAATATTCTTGTATGCATATTATAGAAGGCTTTTTGTCTTGAACTTCTTGCTTTAATAAGTCCATTTTGTTGCTTAAAGACCTAGAGTTCCATTGTAAAATTTTTAGTGTCTATATCTTTTTCGTTAATGTTGCCTTTTCGCTTTAATTCTCGGTCTTTTAATGTACTACCCAATGAGACATGAAATTTATTCTTTTTAGCCTCATTTTTTATATTACAGAGAATGGATTTTGCTTCTGCATTGGACTGACACCATGCTTCAATCCTTTTGGTATTATATTTGCCTCTTTGTCTCATTATATGGTTCTTTTCAATATTAAACTTGGCTCTGATTGACTGGACGGTGTGACTTTTGGTGTTTCAAATAAGTAGGCCTACTTTAGTACGATTGTTGGCATTCTCAGTGCAGTCCCTACCCGGAGATCCGATTGAGGGACTGTTTTACTTCCGGAGAATTTTACACTGAGGGACTCCATGTATCATAAGCAGTGAAAAATATAGTGGGACTGCGTTGGTGTTAATGCAGCTTCTGTGGGTATACTCTATTTTTTTTCATGGAGTGCAGTTTCATAGAAAGGACTTTGCCGACAGACCTTCTACTGCCCCCTACTAATCGGTGTCATAAATAAATGTCTTTCTTACTGTGACGGAAATTTTGTCTTCTCCTGTCAGTAACCAATCACAACCCTTGTTCAGAAGAATTGACAGGTTCCCGTCAAATCCACGTGGAGGCAGAGTTGCTGCATCTTTTCCGAATTCCAAGAATCCCGTCAGTCTCATTTCAAGGGTCACCACGATTGTGGCAACTGTGCAATGTTGGGACGAGGGGACAGGATGGAATTGTCAGAGGTGTTAGTGTAGGAAGTCATAAATACCCGTATGTAAGTGGGTGTTCAAAGGAGCCACCGAACTGCACTCCTTGAAATAAAATAGAGTATACCTCTTTGTTACTTGTTAGCTTAAACAAGTTTAAGCCCCCTCACCACGACAAGATGAGTACCCATATTATTTGCAGGTCATCCCATATTATTTGCAGATGACACAAGTATAGTAATTACAGCCAATAACTCCAACACATCCCAATCTTCAACAGAAGAAATTCTCTTCAAAATATGTGACTGGTTCTCAGTCAATAAATTAGTATTAAATTGTAACAAAACTAACATACTTTCACTCGGTAATGAGTTTTGTAATAATATTCTGGGGAAATTCCACAGATAGTAACAGTATATTTATACTACAGAAAAGAGTAATTAGAATAATAGTAGATGCCAAATCTAGGGAATCTTGTAGGACTATTTTCAAAAAACTACAAATAATGCCCATGGCTTGTCAGTATATCTTTTCATTAATAATCTTCCTCAAATGTAATCGTGAAAACTTTGTAACTAATTCAACAGTTCATAGCATAAATACACGTCAAAAAATGACTTTCATACTCCATTGGCAAGTCTATCGTGCTATCAAAAAGGAGTGCATTATATGGCAGTAAAAATGTTTAATAGCCTCCCTATCGATATAAAAATGAAACTCAAAACATAAGATTATTTAGGGCCAAATTAAAGAAGTACCTAATTTCTCACGCCTTCTATTCTGTAGGTGAATTCATGATATTCAATAATGCTTCATGAAATTGATACTAAAACTTTGTGTTGTACTAGTAGACTATATTGTAAATCTCTTCTGCATATATTTCATCTAGACTGTCACTATAAATTAAGACTTTGTAATAGTATTAAGTTTTTTGACTTGTTCCATATTCTAGCTGTGAAGCAATGTATGAATATCATGGAATGTCAATAAATACAATACAATACAATACCCACGAGGGAGAATATATTCTATTATAACACAGTATAATATTAATAAACATACCGTAACATAATAATAATAATAATAATAATAATAATAATAATAATAATAATAATAATAATAATAATAATAATAATAAGTACCATAACCTGATGTGTCTGGGATTATTGTATCTATAAAAAACGCTGTTTTGTTAACCTTTAATATTTGGGCTTTTATACCGAAATGTTCCATCAGTCAGTACAGGTATGCTTTTATCCCAGTAGGTAGGTCTACACATTCCTCAATCATTATTATTGTTTAACTGTTACATTACTGCAGAAGTTACCTTCTCAAACACAAGTGACACTTCTCCAAAACCGCCTTCACCCAGGTGGGAAGACATCAAGTACTTGTCTCCAAGTTGTTTAGGTAAATCTGAGCCCTTTGCATCACATACTGACTTGTCGAGATAAACAAATACTGAAAACAGAAATAAACACCAATTAATGTATTAATTGAGGTGATGGGTGAAATTGATATTTTCTGCAATTATTAAGCTAGAGGCTTTATATTTTGTATACTTCTTCTCCTTTCTGAAGTATTTTTGTATATACCTAAGTTTCATTTTGATCAGATGATTGGTTTTTGAGTTATTAAAATTTTAAAACAATATTGTATATATGTTTTTAATCTATTACAAAATTTAAGTTTCATGCATGATTCTTTCTTACACGACAACTCTGATATCATTAGAAAAAAACTAAGTATCTAGAATTTTAAATTTGCATCCATGATTGGAAAGATTTTTTAAAAATATATGCAACATCGAAATTTAAATTTGTAATGTCCACTAAATATGTTTTATTTTTTAATTTCGAAAGTATTTTGTATATAAAAAATGCTGTTGTGTTTAGTTAACCACAGTACCATATAATATAGAACATGCAGTAAAAATATAAAAATTATTGTGAGAGCCTTCACACTTTGAACATGATGAAATATGCCGGAAAAAAGTGTGAGAAAATGGCTTGTAAAGTTAGCGACTATTTAAATATGACGAAATGTTTATGTTTCTAAGCGCAACAGAACACGAAAACTTGCTCAACATATGAATAGAGCTTGCTGATTCATTTTTCACAAAAAACAATACGATCTTTGATTGAAAATAACCAACATTTCACCTGTCTCCCCTCTTAATATTAATAACTAGTACAGTTTTTAAGATGTACATGAATTTCTGAAGTAGCTACAAAATGATATACAATGGTAAAAAATAAATAAGTACCAGTAGTAGTATATAAGCGATTGAGTGAGTGACTGAAGAAAGGAAGATACCAGTACGCAAATAATAGACCTACATTTAAATAAATAAATAAATAAAACAAATCTGGATATTTCGCAGAAAGGAACCAGCACAGAAAGTAGCTAAAACTAATGAAATCAACTTTATTCTTCTTCTTCTAATGTCTGGTAATCGACTATTCGTCATTCATCAATATGAAGCCAGTTTTCTTCTACATTCATGTTACATGTCGATGCGTAGGCCTACGTTTTAGATATAAATACCGATATTTATTTATCAACGAATGAAATAGTAACAAACACACGCCCTCCAATATTACCTTTGACAGTCTGCCATCACTCTTGCTTTTGTAGCCTAAATATCTTTAAAAAAAATGTGTATGATGTGGAAACTAATTTAAAATCTTCTAATTGAGATCGAAATTTAATTGCGTTTTTCCCAGTTCCAATATTATATAGACTGGTTCCTACTGCAAAATTATAATTTAAGTAAATTCTGTGTTGTTTGGGTAAAGGGAGATAAGTCATAAAAATGAGTTTGGAGATAAATGAAAATTAAATTTGGAATCCTTATTGCAAATAATTTTCTATACAAATAAAACACATCAACTGCTAGTATTCTTTTGAGATTTGCAAACTCACTTGTATAATTTAACTTGTGTCTTCATCTGGGGAACAAAATTTCATCTGCATAAAAAATGACTTATCCCCCTTTACCCGAACACCACAGAATTGTAGTGCTGTAAGATACCTGTAACGAACCAAGAACTTTATAGGCTTACATTTGAGATGTAATTTAATTATATATAATTGAGATGTAAGTAGTCTGAACAAAAAGTTTATACCTTTAAGATGCATTTTAATGATCGCTATGGTGGCATTGTGATTCAGAAGAATCTTTTGTTTAGATCCAACCTCCTTTGTATTCACATATGTTACAGCCAAATCTTCCAGGTAGACACCATCTTTCTTTTTGACGATCTTAAACTGTTTCTTTGACAGCTTGTCATAATCTGCTTTCCCCAACTCCGAGTCCTTTATCACGTAGCTGCAGCCAGAATCTTTCCCAAAAGTGTATTCTTCCTTCTTCAACTCTACAAAAATATGCCAAATTTGATCAAATGTCGGTATACGTATTTAGACCTACAAGACATAGGTACATTACCGGTACATAAGCAGATAAATTTTTAACCTTCTAATAGATAATAATAATAATAATAATAATAATAATAATAATAATAATAATAATAATAATAATAATAATAATAATAATGATAATAACGATCCACAATTAAAGAAATTAGTCCACTGACAGCAATGGTAAATCATATTCTATGCAATCTAAAGTTATAGGCTAATTATTGTACTGGCAAATCACAAATTTAATTTTGTACTTTGCTTTCTGAAGTGGTATTACATACATTATTTTTCTATAAAATCAACTTGCTTTTCATGTAGCCCACGTACTAAAGGAATGCACGGTATTAAAAACTTACGAATTTCTCCACAGCAACAGAAATAAAACGAAGAAATGTCTATAGCCTAATAATAGTAGTATAGTATTTATTAGCTGTCATAGCAAAAGCTAATGACATTGTCAAATTACACGTGTGAAATTATCGTACAAAAATGAAAAATATTCTATTACAACACTAAAGATAAAACAAAATGACCACAAATACTTCTTAGAGTTTACAATTGAGAGTCAATAATAATAATAATAATAATAATAATAATAATAATAATAATAATAATAATAATAATAATTATTATTATTATTATTATTATTATTATTATTATTATTATTATTATTATACACTAGATGCTGAAATTACTAAAATATAATAATGATAAACTGTACCACTAAAACTCTTCATAACTATACAATGCTTTGTCTATAATGTTTATGGTATTTTTAATTGTTTGGTGAATTTATTACCCTACTATTGCGCCACTTTATTTCCTGAGACAGTTGATTCATAGTACCGTATAAAGAAGATCTTCTTTATACTGTGGTTGATTGAACAATATTATTCCACCCGGTAATAATTATTGTACTTCGTCCACAATTTGTTTATCGTCTCGTAACTAAAATATTTAACGAAATGGAGAAGGGGAATGGATCTTGGTCCCTTAACCCTTCATCTATATCCATGTCTGTACTTAGGGATAAATGTTGAAAATAGAATAGTAATTACAAAATCGGAGATAAGAGTGGCGTTCTCTATGTAAAATACACGTAACTCACCGGTATCTATTGTATAATATTTTCACAGTTGACAAGAATGATATAATTCTGAGCTGCCTCCAATTTTGTTCTTTTTTCATTATTCAGTATGTTATATGGTCATTGTTGTAAACATTATGCGAGTCGTGGCTGTGGAGCATGACGTGGTGTTCTAAAGGTCAGTGACAAATAAATAGGTAGGCTACAGGCCTATCACATGCTATGGCTGTAATACGCGGAGCATACGGTACTCATTATGGCCTATTTTGTGAATAATAATGCATAGTCTGATTGAATTTCTAATTTAGGGTTTTGCCATACCATAGTAAAATTAGGCGTAGGCTTACTACATGTAGTGTGACATTCTTAAGGAAGAACTTTTCGTGAGACTGATAATACAGATGTTACTATAAGAAATTTGCACTAAATAAATCCTTAAAAATGATTCAGGATGATCAGGTTGTACCTAAGGGTAATGACATAACATCATACCATCATACTCTATTTCTCAGTGTTTGTTTTGTTTATTTCTCAGTGTTTGTTTTGTTTATTTCTCAGTGTTTATTTATTTGCCCATATATGTTTATTTGCTTATAATTATTTGTTTACTTGTCTATATTTATTTGTGCCAAGTTTGTTTGTGCATGTGTGAATGTATGTGTGCGTGTGTATATTATCAAACCTGACGATGTCATATCCAGACCTTGTACACTGGTTTCTGGCAAATAAATATTATTATTATTATTATTATTATTATTATTATTATTATTATTATTATTATTATTGTCGTGCATTATAGGCGCTATGTCGAGTATGGCGAAGTTCGATATTCGCCGATGTTCGCTCTGCAGAAGGAGTCTGTCGTGTTTGTTCCACCTTGTTATAAAATATTCGCTGTCCTTCACTCCCACTCCTTCAAGTTTTAACAGCTTAAGGATTTTAGCATACTTAGATATTGTGATTAGTTCTTCATATGAAATACGACGACGTTTGTAAAGTCTTGGTTGCTTCTCTCATGTTCAAACGTTGCAGGACATTAATTTCCATCACTATTTTACCACCAACCAATGCATATAGCGATATTTAAAGATGAGAACTGCATTGACGTAGCGAAACAAAATGTATAAGCTGTATATGATAAACACCAACGAAAAACAAGATCATCTTGCATTTCGCAGGCGCACTGTCTTGTCTGTTCTCGGATTCAGTGCTCGAAATGTAATCCTACAGTCTAGAACAGCCATTATTTTCAACCATGTGCTGTGAGTGATCCGCTAGTGCGCCGAGAAAAAATGAAAATATATGAGTTCACAGGTGTCAACATTTAGCGAACACGGTACAAGTCAACATTCAATAAACACATTCCCTCTTAAAACCCTTAAAATTCCCCTCTAGTTAGGAATCACGGGTTTAGATTATATATGGGATTTTAGTGTGCTACATGTTGAAAAATGCTGGTCTAGAAGTAGACTATCCTCAGTAAGGAAATAAGTTAAAGAAAAACTGCTCTTTTAGCATTAAGTTAAGTTATATATTGTGTACATTAGCAGTAAAAAAATCGGCCGTCTAGCTTCAACAGTTTTCGAGAAAATGTTCCTTATGTAAGACATAATTTACACAATTCCGTAGCCCATTAACAATTATGTTTCATTTCCATAAACGTTTTACAATGTTTTTAAATTTAAATAATTGATTAAATGGCGAAGCCACACATGCTTACATAATTAACACGACTAAGATCGCCATTTAATCAATTATTTATATTCAAGTGTTAAAAGTAGTGTACGAAAGATTCAACATGGGTTTTTAAATTAAAAGGCTATGTTTTTGAGTTCTTTACACCACGATTGAAACTAAGGTACTAACCATATTTGATTTGGATTGTTTGTTGAAATGTAAATACGAATATGGATTTAATTGTAATTTTTTTGGTATTGTAGAAATTATTTTAACTGTTAAAGTTCTATTAGTCTATAATGCTTTATGGTGTTCCTATTCATAATATATTAATCTACGCACCATTTTTTAAATGTACGGTATCAAGAAACATACTTTTCAACAATCAGAAGAGATATTATATTATTTCCATAGTAACCTACAACTATTTTTGGTAGTATGTTGCAAGAATAATCAACGAATGTACGGAATTGTGTCAATATATCAGTATCATTCCTTTGTACTAAAGTAGTAGCCCCTACGTCACAGGTCTGGTTAGTGGTTAGTAATGCGTACTTCTGGCAAATATGAATCACCTTACAGTAGCCTATTAAAGAAAATGTATCTTAAAGTGTAAATGTTTGTGTATATATATCTGCCTTTCACCTAAAAATAATGATAATAATATACCTAGTAATAACTTCGCAACAATTCATGGAAACGTTTCTTACCAAGTGGAGTAAATTCATCTCGCATTGGATAGAGCCATCCCCAGACAGGTTTCACCATTGTCAATAGCTGTGCAACTGCCGTATGTCACAACTGCTTCAGTTTCCCTGACACTTATCTTATCAGCTTCCGAACAAAGTCGGCAGAATGTGGGCTTGCGCAGAAATGCACAGATCCTTTATTTCAGATATCTTAGACTTACCTACCTTCGAAGCTCAAATAATCACGGTGACAACACTCTCGCTCAGTGGCATTTTTCGCGAATGGAATAAATCTCAAATACTTCCTACTGTATTTCTCCCAAGGTTGAAGGCAAAAATGCAACTGGAGTGAGTCAACGAACCGTGAATCACGTCCACCTGCAATCTTATAAACATTCTTCTTGACTAGAGTGACACGTATTCGAATAAAAGTGTAAAAATGTGCAATGGCTGCATTTACATTTTTGTTAAAATTCATTATTTTAAATAATGCAGAATATCTATATTGAAAGTCTTGTTAACGGAATCCGGTAGCTCAATGCTAGAACATGGGCTTGTTATTTCATGGACTGGAATTCGATTCCCGGAGCTGACTGGAGTGTTGCTTGCGGCCAGGGGCGGCTTTAGGGGTAGTGCCCTCGTGCCATGGCACTGCCTAAATAAAATATAATTAAATCTTATTTTTAACTTACATTCAGAGCCCTATAAGATCTCAAATATTATAAAAAAAATATGGATTTATCGTGGAGTGTATACAGCAGAACACTTTCTTCGTCATATGAAGATAAACAGAAAGTAAATTCATATGGAAAAATTAACTAGACTATAGATTTGAACATAAATATATACATAAAAGATGCTAAAATCTTTGTGCAAAAAACAAATAGATTTGTTGATGTGATATTAAAAATTCTTTCTTCTGTTTTCCTCGTGTTCTTTTTAAATACAACTGACATTGGTCTGAGAAAGGTATAGTGGATTTAGTTCACCAATTTTAAGCAGGAAGTCATTGAACTCTTTGCTGAAAATTACAAGAAAATAGAATTCAAATATAGAACAGTTTAGAAAACTTCAAAGTTCCGTGAATTTATTATATTAATTTATTACTAGGTCTATTATTATTATTATTATTATTATTATTATTATTATTATTATTATTACATTAAAATATTCACGATATAAAACGATACATTATCGTTACTTTTCACTTCTGACTTGCATGTTCTAGCACTACTCAAAGCGGCTTCAGCCGTCACTGGTTGCGACAGGGCTACATTAAAAAGTTTTCCCGCCTCTGACCATTAAAATATGCTGTCCCCTCAACATTAATACCGATCCACGAAAATTTAATCCAAACGAAGACAAAAAAATTTGAATAATCAATATTCAAATGAAAGTACAGTAGATAAGAAAAAAAGAGGAAATGATACACCGCAAATAAAATTGAATCCATGTTGAATCTTTCGTACACTACTTTTAACACTTGAATATAAATAGTTGATTAAATGGCGATCTTACTCGTGTTAATTGTGTGACACAATTAACACGAGTAAGATCGTCATTTAATCAACTATTCAAAATTGAATATAATTTTAAATGTCGATAATGATAAATATAAGGCCTGGTCGACAATAAACCGGAAACGGAAACAGCAACGAGAACGAAAAAAAAATTGTTAAAATAAATATATTTAAATGTGAACTTTCACTTGCCGGAGCCCGGGAACGGGAACGTGAAAATTGGCGAAGTTTTAACTTTGCCGTTCTCGTTTCGGATCACAACCTACTAGATTAGTTCTGTTGGCATCATGAAGCTATTTGGTCGTATATTTTGTAGCAAGGAACAGTGACATGATTTCTTTTTCATTCATCGTTTCTAACAAACTCCGAAATTCAGTACAATCTCTTTCGTATACTACGTGTACGTGTATATTATGTGACCAGATTGCTACATGAATTGAACTTCTAAATATTCTATTAGCCGACTGGTCGGTCTGGGCCCTTAAAAGGCTGTAGCGCCACAAAAAAACTCTTCTTCTTCTTCGGCATTTCTCCTCTTAGGAGCTCGTCGTTTTCAGTCTTCACAGATCTCGGTCGTTCCAATCACCAGACATCAGGTCCCTTTAACCCATTTATACTTCCCACTCCAAAGTCCGCGTGCCTCTTTTCCTTTTCCTTGCTGGGGATCATTTTATAATTTTATTTTGTTATCTATATCGGTAGCCGTTGGATATGTCCATACCATTTCATAGCTTTATTTTCTATACTTTTTTTTTTTTGAAAGATGGGACATGACAGTTAAGCTTGGAACTACAGTGCTATGTTGCCAATATGGACTACCATGCTACCAGTTGATGGAAGCTAGCAATTGACGTTAAGATGGCTGACGTTAAAACATTCATTGACAATTGACGCGAAGGTAAGAAAACAATACAAAAATCGACAGAGAATCAAAGACGAAACGTACCAATACAAACATTGTGTGCACAATAAATGTCGCCAAGAGAGCTATTAAGCACTGGCCACGTGGAAACTGTAAGTTTGGCAACTCAGCCGTTGTTACCATAGCAACAGGCCTACCACGCTGTGACATTCAGCTGTTTTTCCGATCGCAACGCTCCTGTCATGTCCCATCTTAAAAAAAAAAGTATAGTATCTTGAACATGCGAAGGCTGGTTCAGAATAAACCGGAAACGACAACGAGAACGGAAATAATGCTAAAATAAATGTATTTAAATGTAAGCATTCACAATAGTTAATTGTTAATGCTAACATTTAAATACATTTATTTCAACAATATTTACGTTCCCGTTCTCGTTGTCGTTCGCGTTCCTGGTTTATTGTGGACCAGCTTTCACCCTCGTTCTTGTCCAAACTTGATCATTTCATATTCTGTCTCTTCGTGTTAGTTGTAAACACCTTCTCATGTAGTTCATTTCAACAACTCAAAGTTTTTCTCTAGTCTTTTCTTTAAGAGGCCACATTTCAGACAAAGAGAGGTGCCCTGGTCCTGTAAGTTGGGGGCTTGAAACTTGTTCTCAGTAAAAACTTCTTAACATAATGTAATACTACATAAAAGTCTCAGAATGAAAATATCACATTTCCCCCCCCCCTCCCCTCTCGCTGTTATTTATACTCGCTTTAACATCTTTGGTCATATCGCGAGTTAATCTTTTGTTTGAAATCCGAAGGCCTGTGTACTATTGTTGAGACTAGTTCTATTGTTGTGAACTAGATGGCGACTGTATATATGAGCCGTTCAGAGCAGAAGTGGTGTAAGTCAAAAATAAGTAATGAGGGTTAAAGTAAACATTCTGTAAAATACAGCGCAAAGTTGCAATTAATATTCAATTTATTTAAACTATTAGTAGTCAGTGGATAGCAAGAAGGACATATTAATTGCTACTTCGCACTGTATTTTACAGAATTTTTACTTTAAACCTCATTACCCAATTTTGACTTACACCACTCTTGCTCTGAACGGCTCATATGTTACTGATTTGTTATGAATATGATTTCGGTGATGAATGAGGTCGGTGATTTTCAGGGATCTCGTGGCCCGAATTTCCTGTCATTTGCCTTACGGTTGAGGAAAAACTCTGAAAAACCTCAACCAGGAAATTCAACCCGACCGGGAATCGAACCCTGGCCAATATCACGTTATATGGAGAAGACATGTGAAAAAAACTCTTAAAATATAAAAACAAATGAGGATGGATCCTTCAAATTAAAAAGCTTAGACTGATCATTGTTGTAGCAGTAGCACAACCTGGGCCATGAATGAACCAAGAAAGATCGTTAGCTAAAAACGCACTGCGGGTTGCATTGAAATAACTCCTATATAGGGAATACTGTAATCCTTGTTAAATCCTTCTCGAGCGGTGCGCAGAAAAACATTCCACTCAAAAAAAAATTCCTAGCGGGATTCAAACCCATTCCCGAGCAGAGGACGAGTTCTATATAATTCCAATTATAGTATAATGTCCGACATTCCCCTTCAGAAATGTGAATAAAATGTGTATTCGCTTATTTAGTAAGTATTTAGGAATAATAGTAATATACGTTACAAGAGCGGTATGTTGACGTTTTCATGTTCGAGCAAAAGATTGAAAAAGCGAAACGTAGTTGAGCTTTTTTAATTTCCGAGAACAAGAAAACAAACATACCGCTCGTGTATCGTACATTATTTTGTGCGAAGATCGTTTATTACATACCTGAAAGACGAATTTTTAATTAGTTGCAATGAAATCTCCATGTTGGATTCTGTTTAATGACGCCAACTTCGGAACACCAAAATATCTTTCTTCAACATTGTTGCTGTAAAATGTTTTCTGTGTTTACTATACTCCAGCAGGCCGTGATATACGTCTGTCTTTCCCCCCCCCCCCCAGTCTATAAATGCGAACTTAAAACAAACGGTAAGGTTATGTAATGATTTATTTTTCATTTTAATATTTTAACAATTATTTATATAACATATTGCAGTAATAACATCGGCATCTGGAATCTCGTTGATTTTTTCACGGCTTCCTTAATGTTACTTGTATCAGGAATGCAATAAGTTTCGTGGAGTAGTAGACTTGACTTAATCTTTGCAAATATTTAAAAACAATAATTAACATTGCAATTTAGGTGAAATTGCAGTGGTAAGTTTCCAATTTATAATTATTACTATGTTAAATGTCTCTAAAAACAATATGCTAAAAGCCTAAAGCAGTAAAATGAATGTCGCGCTTAAGCGGTAAGAAGAGGGAAATTGATATGTGTGTTACGTTGGGAATACTGAATGTGGTATTTCACACTTACCGCATATTGGTTCTGTGCGGAAAACAAGCACGATCTCGCACAAAGATTATTTATTTTCTAAAATTACTGAGCAAGAGTACCGTGAATAGCTTGGTTGGAACATTCGCCAGTGATTCTCTGCCAGTCATCTCAACGCTATCAGAAGTACGCCTCACACAGCATTCGCTATTGATAGTTGCAAAGATTATTAGACAATGCTGAGATAGCGTTGCTGACAATAAATAGCTACATTGTTTTACTTGAAAATATGTCGCTTATCTTTCCTCCTTCCTTAGTTTACAGTTTAGAGAAACAAACACATTCACAGATAAGATACTACAGCGTGTCCGGCAAAATTATTAGGCATAGACTACCGATAAAAATCACATATTTCGCAAAGGATTCTTTGCAAAACAAACGTCTTCATTTCTGAAGTTACTTAAAGTATCTAATTTTGATATTTTGAATTGTTTTCGTACTGTCTATTATTTTCATTATTGGATTTTCTATTACGTATTGTGTGTATTCAGGAAATCCCTGCTCACAGTATAACAGATTGACCATCCCCATGTTAAAAACTGTAACATGTGGAAGAGAATAACCACCAGGATCGCCACTGTTGATTGGTAACGACCGCTAGATGAAGTACAGTTGCTCAAAGCAATTTAAATAGGAGTTATAAGTGGAGACCGGATTTTTAAGGGGAAAATTTTTCATCAAAACAGGACAAAAAAAAAGGGAAAGTCGAAAAACGGAGCTGCTGCGCAACAATCGACACCATAAGGCCAGGACCGGTATTGCTGATGTCCTCAAGCGTCGTGGATGGGAAGTATACGAGGAGATCCACTGCGTTTCATCCTTAGATTCGAATAGCAGAGCAGATATTGTAGCCATCCACAGGACTCAATCTAAGGGAATAATTCTTCATCCTACAATCCGGTTTGAGAGGGATGCCCTGCAGGCACAACACGTTGATGAGGAGAAGAAATCCATCTATGAGTCCTGCATCCCTTACCTAAGTCACCAGTCAGTGGAGTGTTTCTGGTCTTTTGTTTGGTGCACGTGGCACACTTCCTAAATTCACATGTGATATTTTAAAAGCACTCGGACTCCGATTTTTTTAAATTCAAAAAATTTTGTTGGATATTCTTAAGGATTCAATCCAAATATTACATTACCATTTATATTTTGGCCATTGATGATTGTGTTGAGTTTGCATTTCTCTGAATTGTTTACTAAACAATTCCTGTCTTTCTAAATTATTCTGTAGTGCTTTTATTCTGGATCTTTATGGTCACCCTCATTGAGGGCAGATTATTTTCGTTAAAAATATATACCAAAATATACCAAAAAAAAGGGACTTGAAAAATGACTGTATTACTCCCCAAAACACACTTCGGCACACTCATGGATATACATGGCACACACAATCTTACATTTATCTCTTCACAACATAAGGAAAGTGTTGTATTTGATATGGTCAAAAAAGGACTTCAAAAATGACTATATTACTCCCTCAAAATGGTGCTATTTTAATTGAAAACACACTTCAGCACATTCATGGATACACATAGCACACACAATCTTACATTTATCTCTTCACAACATAAGGAAAGTGTTGTATTTGATATGGTCAAAAAAGGACTTCAAAAATGACTATATTACTCCCTCAAAATGGTGCTATTTTAATTGAAAACACACTTCAGCACATTCATGGATACACATAGCACACACAAGCTTATATTCATCGTTTCACAACATAAGAAACGTGTTGTATTTGTTCACATTCAACATTTTAATATGTTTCAATATGATTCTGCCTCTTTGAATCCAAAATGTCTTTATAAACAGAAAATGACCGCTCAACATCAACTGAAACCAGAGGTGAAAATTTTATTTTTATCCTGAACTCTAAATTTTATTAGTTTTTCAATGTCTGGAATCAGAAGAAGAACGATATTTATTTTCGCTTGCTCGGGAAGTTATAGGCCTATCAAAAAAATATATAAGAAAATTATCTAAATGTTTGCGATATTCTGTCAAAAAAGGACCAAAATAAGAGATATTTTTTAAAAAGGAGAAAAAAGAGAATATGGACTGAAAAAGAGGAAAAAAGGGAAGTCAAAATCACATAATTTGGTCGGTGGAAGATAGTTTTGAACATCGTAATTAATTATTTCATTCCCTTTAAAATCCGGTCTGTAGTTATAACCATAGGTAGGAAGTTCGTACCAAAACAGTAGATTCAAGTTGAGTACAGCGAGGAGTATAGATGTCACCAGCTCCTCGCCCTGCTCCCGCTCGCTACAGACGGTACGTAGTTCACATAAACACCGCATAGTATCATTCTGTGGAGCTGTGTACAGTCGTGAATAGTTTGAAGAATATTGTCAATTTATGTTAATATTTTAGGTTCTGAACAAAGTGAGCTATTCTGTTATTATTGTATTATTTACGTAATGTTAATATTATGCATTATTCCAAAAACGTAAACTCGTCTTTTATTAAATAATTATGCAAACAGGAGTGTGTAAGACGTTTATTCTTCCCCGGATTATTCTTCGTTAAATGTTGACGTCTCGTGCTGCTATGCATCCGGTTGCGTTACAGTCCAAGTTCAACATCGGAATTACGATATGAAGTTCCTACAGTTCCTATAACTGTCATTACAATAGAAATGAAAAATTTTCTTGAAAACAATTATGGGTTTAATATTATGTGCCACATACGAGATACACTATTAGATTCACAGAGTAGTTGTTCACCTGATAATAGTAAGATATAGTGTATTATAGGCCTATTTCATATTTGCTCCAGTAACGTCCTGTGACGTAGAACGAATATTTTCAGAGTACAAATATTGTTTTTTTTTTCTGAACATGAAAGGACTATCTATTTTGATAAAATGAAAATGTTCATTGTTATTTACTTATTTGTTATAATGAGGCTAGAATCATAGTTTATTTTATAGTACTTTGTATGTTATTTTTATACGTATGGGTAATTATTTTAGATTGGGAGTTACGAAGTTTATAATTCATATTATTGTTTTTTATATATTATTCGTTTATTATTTTTTATTCTGAGGCCGTGGACGATTGGAACACATGTTTGGTTACCACTCGGCTGTACATGTTTGTCGTTCTGGTTCACTGACATTGAGAGCTGCGCTACTATTTTTCATATAATCCAAGCTCACATAACGTAACAGTTTTGATACCAACTTTCTAGCTCTGGTTATAACGTGACTTTTTCTGCAGTCGCTAGGTGGCAGCATAGTGAAAATGTTAAAAGTTGACGTCTTCAAAGCCCATAAGGCTGATCAATTAGTTATATATGATCTGGGAGGAAACGTTGCAACGGATAGATAATGAGTCATTACGAAGAATTTATGTTATGTTGTGTTCCCTGATTGCTTCCGTTTTTTTTCTTCACATTTTTGGCACTATGAACTATCATAACTCTAGAATTTGGGAAAATTAAAACCAACACTTGGTTATACATAAGCTTAACCGAAGTTTGTAGATTCCGGAATAATAATACTGTATTAGATCAGTCCTCTGATTGAGGTTCTGGCTGATATGTACATCTATTATCAGGCAGTACATCTCACTTGACGATATATGTCAGAGGAAGAACAATTATTATTTGTATCCCTCTGAAGGTCCACGCCTGTGGAGTAACGGTTAGCACGTCTAGCCGCGAAACCAGGTGGTCCGGGTTCGATTCCCGGTCGGGACAAGTTACCTGGTTGAGATTTTTTCCGGGGTTTTCCCTCAACCCAATATGAGCAAATGCTGGGTGTTGGACCCCGGACTCATTTCACCGGCATTATCACCTTCATCTCATTCAGACGCTAAATAACCAAAGCTGTTGATAAAGCGTCGTAAAATAACCTACTAAAATAAAAAAATGCATCTGAAGTCTGATTAGTAGGTTCGTATTCCAGCTACCTAAAGACTGAAGTTAAAGACACATTGGGTATATAGTACGTCGAACACAGGTAATGCAACGGATAAGGATATAAACAAACAAGTCGTCGCTGTCCGTGGAGTACAGTCAACTGCCGACATTCTGAAGCTATGCTAGTAAACACATGCTTGAACCGTGATGTTCATTTTCGACGTGATCTTTGCAGTGAATAATAACGTGCATTCGTAAGTTACGGAATTTGAAATGATTTCATATTACAAGAAATTCTTTCAATAGCACAATAGTACAAGATATTCTTATTGTCTAATATTTTTTCGTTTTTCATTAGGATATTGCATGTCGCTCATCACTGAAAACACACTCATTTTCTGTGTACTTTTCTATAAATTCCTTAAAATGTAGATTATTTAATTTATTAATTGGGATGTTGGCACTGAACATCATGGTAGACTACACAAATCCATGCTAAATGTCGCTCGAGTTAATATCTTCATAATTTTCAGATTTTGGTGGTACCGTACAGTTTTTTGGATTACGTTCAACACATTTTGTATGCCTTTTGGTATTGCAGTGTCTTTCAGTGCACTGTTTTTGTAACTTTTACGTTTATTTCACACAATTTATATGTAATGTTGGCTATATTGACAGTGAAAATATTAGTTCAAACATCCTCAACTATGCCTTGCAATATTACACGCTTGAGCGTCTTACCTAAGACATTTTTACCTCTGCAATGAACTTTCAATCAGCCACAAAGATGTAGTTATTTAAATAATACGACTAGTAAGAGCAGTGATCGATAAGACTGCTCACTATGACTGCGTCCGAGTTTTGACTTTCTAGACGAAGAGAGTAGAGATGCGTAACTATTTCGTATATAAACGTACCTGTATCTGCGCTGTGACGCTACATATACTCAAATCAGGCAACTTCATTCCAGTTTATAGGTAGCTGGATTACGGAGCCTACTGATTAGTGTAACATGTAGCGATATATGCACTGGAGGGGGAAAGGAACTGGCCACTCTACCCCATTATCTCCTGGCCTAGTTGCCTCATAAGTGGTGCTTTTTGTATCACTTGTGAGGTTCAGACCTGTCTTCGGACAGTTAACTAAACAACAACAATATTAGATCGGTAGTTAAATTCTATGTTACTTAAGCTGGAACTTCTTTGACTGTTGAATGAATTATTTTCGATGGTTCCTGTGAAATATCCTCCCTTGCGTTCCTTTTTGCATTCATATTAAGCATCTTTCTGTTTGTTCGTTAACGGAAATTTAATGGCTGTGGTTTCCGTCACTAATCTAAGGTAAACACTTTTCCTTTGCATGTCTCTGAACACACCCAGAAACACTCCCCACTTAATAAAATTATCAAAAATATATAAGACCATCAACGTCAATGACGACATCCTTGCCTCTTTCCGAAACCTTTGCCCTAAGTTCACTGCAAATATAATCAGGAATGTAAAATGTATTAATATTAAAAGCTCAATAAAGCTTCCGGGTGAAACTGTAGAATTATCAACTTACAATAAAAAATACCAACTTCTCTGTTAAAATCGCGGCAGTTGTACTCCCCATTCTGTCCAATGTACTGTATATGGAATGAACCAAGTTAACTCCAATTAGGAATTAACTGTTCAACTTTTATAAACAGTTGATAAGTGGACGTCATTGCGTTCTTCATTTGTTTATCCCAACTCCTTTATCCTCGTACTTCACCAGGTATGTTCATTCCGGAATTTGCGTATACTTTTCGCTGGTCCATGACGATGCCAAAGATAAGAAACGTTTTTTGTCCGGAATTTACATACGCTCAACTTAACAGTCCGAAACTGATGTGTGGTTTGCCTTGACTTCAGAATTCATATCTGTTCTTCTTACTAGATGATTTACCCACATGCATTTAAGGTTTTTAATTTTTATTATATCTCTGATTTTTTTTTTCAATAAATTTCGGCCAGTGAATGGGACCGGTGCTCATCCAACATTGTGATGAATTTGGCGAGCTACGGTAGATAGCGAAATCCGGTTTCGAAAACCAACTAAACGGCTGAGGGATCATCGCGCTGATCACACGTTACCCCCGTACTGGTTGGATGATCGTGCATCTTCCTGAGGCATGTGGACATTAGGAGATCGGTCTTTTTTATTTCTAAGGCTGTACATCATCATCATTATCATCAACTATTGTCAATCCACTTGAGGATGAAGATCTTCCATTGGACTCCTGTAACAATTTTTATTTCATCTATCATTATGATGAGTGGTTGTTTTCTTAATCTTTTGATATCCCATGGAATCCAGTGAAGAATGAATTCTTCAAAATTTCGTGATATTAAAATTTTCAGTTCAAAGCTATTCAAGACTTGACGGAAACATGCTCTCCAGAAATAAAACAATTATCTTTTTTTTTTAAAGACATACAGTACTCCTAACTGATGTACCAGAGCATCTAAATAAGCTACATCGTCTTCTTTCTTTTAGTCCGTTATTTAACAACACTATATCAACTACTATTTATTCATATATGAGGCCTTTCCATCCTATTTATTTAGCGTTTATTGAATTGATGAATGAGATGGTATGTGGCAATTTGAGTTCGAAGAATCCTTTGGATTTCCTGGCATTCGTAAACTCTGGAAAAATCCAACCAGGTAATCAACTCAAACGGGAATTGAACCCACGTCCGATCACAGCCCCAGGCAAAGACGTTAACGTCTGAGCTATGCCAGTGGAATTTTTTTATTGGGTTGTTTAACGACCTTCATCAACTTCTAGGTTATTTATTTTGTATTATTACGATGTACCGAAGTACTTATGATATTTCCATGCAGAAATTCTGCCTCATCATATGATGAAGGATGTGGAGCGGAGAAAAACTCTCCGGGACAGGGATTTGAATCCGTCGGATCCCGGCCACTCAGTCACTCGTAATGAGTGCACCTCTGCACATTAATGTGTTGGACATCGTGCCACTGTCACATCTGTGACGCAGTGCATGAGGTTGGCCACTAGAGAGAACCTAAGAGGTGGTGGAGCTTGAACTGAGAGAATTCAATCCGGCATCGGAATGAGATTCCGGTGTGGCTCTGTGGATAGAGCGTCAGCACGTAGAGCTGAAGACCCGGGTTCAAATCCTGGTGCCGGAGAGAATTTTGCTCCGCTCCACCCATCCGTCATCATATCTATTTTTTATTTTATTTTTTTACTCGGTTATTTAACGACGCTGTATCAACTACGAGGTTATTTAGCGTCGATGGGATTGGTGAGAGCGAGATGATATTTGTTGATGAGGCCGAGGAAACCTCGGAAAAAACCCAGCCAGGTAATCAGCCCAAGCGGGAATCGAACCAGCGCCCGATCGCAACTTCAGATCGACAGGCAAGCGCCTTAGCCGACTGAGCTATGCCGGTGCTTCCTACGTTATTTAACTTCGATGGAATTAGTATTAGCGAGTTAGTGTTTGACGAAATGTCCAGGATTCGCTATGAATTACCTGACATTTGTCTTATAGTTGGGGGGGGGGGAACTTAACCAGGTAATGTAATCAGCCCAAGAGGAAATCGAACGCACTTCCGAGCGCAGCTCCGGATCGGCAGGCAAACGCGCTATCCCCTGAGTTACGTGTGTGGTCTAACTCGTCTTAGGAACATCGTTTAAGTCACCATAATTCATAACATGGTGAATACATACTTATACAGTACGAGTACAACTAAATCTTTTGTGTTAAAATGTTTTAGTGTGGATTCCATTACTTCCCATGTTTGCAGTCGCTTGATGAAATTGGCGAAGACATTTTGAAAAAAAAATGTTTTAATTTACTTTAAAACGCGAATTTAAAGTAAGGTAATAGTTATGATTAGTTTATTTAAAGACTCTTTTTCAATTGCAGAGGTCATTTATCGTTAAAGTTCAACATTTACCTCCTACATCTACATTAGGTATTAAATTACATAACTCTGATTGTTGATTATATAATGTAAATGTCCAATTATTAAGGAGTACTCTGAAGTTAAATGTGCATAATTTTCGACAGTCATTTAAAATGGAATCAACACATTAATTATCTTTGTAATAAATTACGTAAAATAATATATTATTTTGTTTTATTGAGGAATTACTTATCAATAAGTTTATTACGCACAATATACTTAACTTTATTTCAATCGGTAATTATGTATGGAATTATAGGATGGCGTAGCTTATTTAAAACTAATTTTAATTCACTTTATTCATTATAGAAGAAAATAATTAAAACATGCCTTCATAAACCTATTGATTTTCCATCTCAAAAGTCGCCCTCGGTAGCGTAGTTGGTATAACGCTGGCCTTCTATGCTCGACGTTGCTGGTTCGATCCCGGTCGAGGTCGATGGCATTTAAGTGTGTTTAAATGCGACAGGCTTATGTCGGTACTTTTACCGGCTTGTAAAAGAACTCCTGCGGGACAAAATTCTGGCACACCGTCGACGCTGATATGACCTCTGCAGTGGCGAGCTTCGTTAAATAAACCATTAGGCCTATTTAAATTTTCCATCTCAAAAATTATTTTAAGACTTTAATGTTCTTAAAATAAAACAAATTTATTATGTTGTATTAATAAAATTCATACCTAAAAATCGAAATAATTTAGAACTGTATTCTCATAGTTACGAAATAAAACGTATCAATTCTTTAAGATTGCGTGTACCAAAATGCAACACTGCTACAGTATTTAAGCTAATCATAGCAGTAATTTAGGCCCAAGAATATATAACAAATTTATATTTAAATACCCTAATCCTGTCAATTCTGTTAAATTGGAAAAGTTATGTACGGATTTTATAAATAATGAAAAATTGTAATTTAGATTTATATATTCTTATTGTGTAGTAGATATAAGACAGATTGTATTATATACTTCTCAATTTAAATTCAGGAATCCGCCCCTGAACGCGAGTTTTACCCTTTCAGGGGTGAGCTAAAGTTTTATCTGTTTATATTATATTTTATGTTACAATTATTAGTAAAATCAATACAAATAAATAAATAAACATAGGCGAGAAATGGCCGACTAATTTTGTCCAAAGCCTTTTATCAGAAACAGAGCTCTTTTAGACAGAGTTTTCAAAAGCAACTCATAATTTCAATTAAAATTGAATGATGGAATTTCGGACAAAAATCTCAGACACGTGAAACCTTATATTTAGAAAGGGATATTTTTATGGAAATAAAATATATTTGCGACTATTGTTGTGCGAGTTGTGTTATCATCGAGAACATTTTTTAATTGTAGGCCTACCCTACAGTTTTTTTAATATCATCTGAAAGAACGTATTTTTTATGTAATTTTTTTGTACAAAATAAGCCTATGCTCTTTCAGATGATATTTAAAAGTAGAGGATGATATTTAAAATTTTTCTCGATTACGTCATAAATCACACAACAATAGTCGCAAAAATATTTTCTTTCCACAAAAATATTCCTTTCTAAATAAGGTTTGACGTGTCTGACCCCTTTTTGTAAAAAATCTCCTCATTTAGTTTTGATTGAAATTATGCGTTATTTTTTAAACACCATATATTTCGTAATATTCACGAAACGAGCCTTCCAGATTCCCTTTCCTCCGAGAAGACGCAATGGTACGGATTTTAAGTCTGTCACTCTAGACAGGACGTGAACCCGCGATTCTCGGATCCAACGGCCGTGAGACTACAAAGTCTACTAGAATTTAAAAATTAAGAATTAAACAAATTATAGAAAACGAATATTTACTATTCTAAAATTAGTTTATCTATGGACATTCGAAACACAAAAACCGGAACTTTTTCTGGTATATAGGTCTCATGGAATGAGGAAACAATTATTATGAAGTAATTAACAAGAAGGCTCACAGTCTTGTTAAATTTAAATACGGAGACTATAAACATAGAGTCCCATGGCGTCGTGGTCTCTCCAAGACATCATGCTTAGGACTTGCGTTAAGGAATGTGTGCTGGTTCGAGTCCTCACAGCGGGAGAAATTTGCTCATGAAATTTCAGCCAGTGTATGGGACCAGTACCAATCATCGTGATGCACTTGGGGAGCTACGATAGGTAGCGAAATCCGGTTACGAAAACCAGATCGTAGTGTTAACCACACGGTATCTCCGTTCTGGTTGGATGATCATTCACCTCTGTGGAAGCACGTCAATGTGAGGCCAGCAGCCGGTCGGTCAGCCATGGCTGTTAAGGCCTAATAGACTTGCGCTGCGGACTTATTTATTTATTTATTTATTTATTTATTTAACAACATAGCTCATATGAAACCTTTTGTTTATGTTATTTTATCCTACACCATCTAATGAAAGAAAGTTGATGTATTTTTGTCCCTTTTTCATTTCGTACATTTTAAAGATGAAAGTGAATTCACTTTTTAACCTTAGCTCCTTTGAATAGGTCTACAGTATTTCTGTCATTTTAAAATACGATACCAGTTATAGTATTTCATTTCATTTATTATATTCCATAGATCTTGCATTAGCAATGAAGCTTTAAGATGTGGAACAAGTAAAAAATTTACAAGATTATAATTATAATTTTACAAATTTTTTTACAATTTTAAAATTTTGCAATTTTCTACAATTTTTTACAATATACAAAATGAATAAACTACCTAGTAATATACGTAGATAGCGTAAGCGATTATGATAGCGAACAGCTGCTTCTTGTAAATGTAAATAAATAATTTTTTTTCCTAAATAGGAATAGCTTAGAACTTAGAAGACAAAGTAGGTAGACTTATTTACAAAAGAAATTTTGAGCACTAGTATTTATTATATGGGTAGTTCTGTTATGAAAGCGTAAATTTAAGATTGGTTTATGAATATTTAATAAGGATACAGTGCAACATACGCTTCGTAATTTGAAAAAAATTCACTAAAATCCTATCAGTACAATAAGTTTCAGAAATCGAACCTCGGACGTCCTGAATACACATCCGTTATTATTATTATTATTATTATTATTATTATTATTATTATTATTATTATTATTATTATTATTATTATTATTATTATTTGCGGTTTTAAGTTATATTTAATGTTGCAATCATGTTTCATTTAAGTCTATTGCATTCATATTAGAGAAATGTTATTAAAATGCACTGAAAATAATATTATGTAAGCGTCAATAATCAATTGTAATGCGCACTCGTAACAACTAACAAAATGGAGTTCCTATGTCGGGGACGAATTGAATCAGTCTGTTTCAACGACCATCATTTGATTGCGTCTTCCATAAATAGTTCTCCGGAATAGTTTAAATGCAGAGACTTCTTGACTAATGTACCGTGTACTTTTCTTATATTTTCTTTGTGCAATCACTAGTTGACCAAGTTTTTTACAATTAAAATATTAACAAGTGCATTTATATAATCTGTATTACATTAAATGGATCACCGCCATCCAGATCAGATTGAAAAGTCATGGGTACTTGAATTGTAATAAACCTGTGTGCAACTGTGCAAGCAAAGCAGCGCAGTAGTTGGTAAACCTAGCTCAAAGCTGTAACTTCATTAGAATATTCGAAGCAGCTGTTGTTATAATGAAGAAAAAAAGTAGTATTTAATGGGTCACAGCTTTATTTGCTTTCATAATTGGTATTTACATTTTAAAATCAGTTTCGTATTTTAGATTGATGATAACATTGTTTTTTATTTGTGAGATGTGTCCAAGCTGAAATATTAAAGACTTGCCTCTGATCTGTCATTTTGTGCATATTGAACAACAGACGTATTGTCATATATGTTAGGCAAGCTATAGAGTTTAATATGCGTGCGAGCATTAATGGTTTGATTTATAATTACAACTTTGTACAAATTTAAACAATTTACCGGTGGAGTATTATTGTACTGAAGTTGTGAAAGTGGGTGTGTCCAAATATTCATTTTACTAATATGGTTACAGGTAACTATGTCCAGTCCCGAGAGCAATCACCCTACTCGACCAGAAGCACTGAGAACATTAGCACAGCTACAAATTGAACGTTTGAAAAAGGAGGTATGTATGTGTGAATGTAACAAAGCGCAAACAAATGTAGGAAATGAGCATAATGACGGTACGTCACTTTTATAGGCAAGTTAGTTATATACGATTTATGATATTGGAATTTATTTTTAATTTATTCTGTATAACATAGACATGAACTTTCTCATTAGTGAAGAGGTTAGGAACACTAAATAAAAATGAACAATTATGAAAGTAATATTTTGAGTAAGTTCTATGCATAGTTAGGTTTTAGTAAAATCCTATAATAAAAGAATCTCAGATGTTTTAATAATAATGTTGGTAGGAATATGTCAAGCTGAAAAGATATATTATTCTCCAGATTAACTGTACCACAGGAGATACAACTTTTTGTGTTTTTTTTTTTTCCCCTTGAACTTCCATTATTCGCGCGGGAGTATGTGTGTGTGTGTTTTTTTTTTTTTTTTTTTTCCAGGAAATGCAAATTGTGCGTTATTTGTGTAGTAGCATAGGAAGCAACTGCATCCCTCTTTTATTGAACATCCCTTTATATGCTTTGCCTATTGTTTATAGTAACACTACCAGTGATGATTATGGTGGTGGGAGTGTGGAATCATAGTGGTGACAGTAGAATGATGAATAGAGGTGGTGGTAATGGCAATCACGTGGTTGTGCTGCTAGTGGTAGTGCTAGTGATGGCGGTTTGGGTGATTGTGCTGGTGATAATGGTGATCGGATAGTAATAGGAGTGGTAGTGGTACAGTGTTATTATCTATCATTGTGTTCACTCTAGTCGCTGATCACAATTACACTCATTTGTCACTGGAGCCTCTTATAAAAGCGACTTCTCCTTGCATAGACTCTCAAAAGTTTCTGTTTAAGAAATCTTACCTTAAGTTATTTACAGCAGATGTTGAAAATCATCTCCTTCGGCACTCACACTCTCATTGTCTTCAACTGATAACAAAATTGTAGTCTAAACTGTCTTTATCTCTAGGAATAAACAGGTGTACTGAGATTATTTTGTATGATTTTAATTTATTCACTTTTACGGAATTTCATGCTCTATGATTTATGTACTCAATCATTTGGACGAGATGTTTGAGTGTGTTGGTGTGAGTTCTAATCGTTCACCTATCTCAGTACTAGTTTCTGTTCTGTCAAAACCTGGTGTTTCACATTTTGCTTCTTTTCAAATAATGTTCTGGAATCTCAAATTTTTTACAAGCCTTTGAACAATTTCTCTACTCAGAACATTAGTGTCAGGAAATTCACCCCTAAAGAGTCTTATTGTCTCACTTTGAACAATTGTATCATACAGAAACACTCGTTGTTGTGAAGAATATTTCATACACGTCATTTCAATGCCTTCATCAAAGACTGTAGGCCTATGCACTACTGATTTTTCACGCTGTAAAGAAACATTACTTATTATCTCATAAAGATAGAAAAATAAAAATCATGCAATTTAAGCTTCCTCACCCAGTGTGGAACTGGTGACAACAGTGACCGTAATGGTGCTGGAGGCTGGCATTGGTGGTAATGGTGGTATTAATGATGGTGGCTGTAGGATGGTAGTCGTATTACTAATGGGTGTGGTGGTAATAATAATAATAATAGTTCTTTAATATAGCGTTACTACGTTAAGGTACAAATGTATTTACATCCTTGGGTTGTAGTCGAGTCATATGTATCCTGTAAGTATGAAAAAAAAAATTGAGTGTCCACGTCAATTTCACACCGAAAATAAGGGTCGAAAGTTGCTATGAAAATGCTGGCTGGTGGAGAGGTGCAGGCAGTCAGGATCGCTTGAGCAGAGTGGAAGGGGTAGGTGGCAGCAAGGGAAAGCACATGCATCTCATTTCCGTGCGTTTCCTGACTGATTGACAGAGAAAAGACGAGTTTTCATGGGGTGGAATCTGTGACAGTTACGTAGGTTAGTTTAGGCTTTTAGTAAGCCTTGGCAGAAAGGTTACATTCTTAGACAATTTTGAGTAGGCCTATATGCAAGGCAAAGCAAAAGCTTAAGCTAACCTAACCTAATAGTCATTCGATCAAAGCGAGTTTTCATAAGGTTGAATCAGCATCAGGTTAGATTATGTTTAGAAAAAGCCTAAACAAACCTAACCTAATGTCACTGATTCGACCTCATGAAAACTCGCTTTTTCTCTGTAATTAATAAGGAAACACATGAAAATGAGATGTGTTGTCCCTCACTGTCACCTACTACTTCCACCTCGACAGAGTGATGCATCCTGCCCACATATCTCCACCAATCCTCACTTTCGACCCTTATTTTGGGTGTGAAATTTGTGTCGGCACTCAATTTTTTTTTATTTACGACATCTATGACTCATTTAAGACCCAAAAATGTAAATACATTTGTACCTTAATGTGGTAATGCTATAGTAAAGAAAAACCGTTATAATATAACAATGATAATATTGATGATGATAGTGATAATCGTAGACATGTAGCCAGGCAGGAAGATATCTGGCCGTGCAACCTCAGCCAAGTTTATATTGGTGCGAGACACGTCTAAGATCAGTATTTGTTTCAAATTTTATTAGATTACCCAACACGTGAATGAAAGGAAGTGTGGAAAGCTGTGGGCTCCTCTTGTGACTTTCGGATAATGTTAACTGTAGGTGTATTTTTTTTTTTTCTTTCTTATTTATTTCTAGCATTCAAGGCCCAAAGAGCACTTATTACTCATCCTAAGGGACAGTACACAATAGAGTTAACCCTTACTGCATAGAACAGTTTTGCGTGCACTGGTTTAATATTCAGATAACTTTAGTAGTTCTCTCTTTCTCAACTGATGTTACATATGGTCAAATCCAGCTATTGACAGTGTGCCATATCTGTCCCAGTATGCAATTTAAAATATTATATGCTTATATTATAAGTTATGTGAATATAAAGCCAGTATGTGCCATATCTGTCCCAGTATGCTGAAAGGGGTTAACTTGGAAATCATTACAATCATGTATTTAATAGTACATTATGCAACGAGCCTATAATGGTAGTAATTAAGACGCGAGTATGTTTGTTTATGAAACGAGTGCGAGTTTCATAATTTTCATACGAGCATCTTAATTACCATTATAGGCAAGTTTCATACGACTTTTTATGCTGGACCATATTTCTAACTTGAAATTATTCATAAATATTCATGTTATGGTTATGTAAGTGAGGAGTGGAACTGACCTGAATTGTGAGATGTGCGCAGACGCGAAAGTATTGATTTTTTGCGAGGCACGAATGTCATTGACCTTGATATAATCTAGAGAATAACATGAAGATTAGTCTTGATATAACCTGGAAATTGATTTAGAATTGAAAAACGAGATGACAGATTGAATTTATTTGAATATTATTTACAATTAACGCTAATTATTATAGTAACAGAACGTAACCTTCTGTGACAGTATTGGATTTCCAGCCTCCGTGACTTTTCACTAATTGTCTTTCGATTGCATATCCGAGAATAATCGATACTTGCGGTTTTATAATGGTATAATGGTGATTTCTCATTGGCTGAACAACTGAATTATAATAAATAGGTGTACTTTAATGAGGTGCAATAAAGGTCTATTACCAGGTGTATAATTACTACATTTCGGCATGGTCGAGCATAAAATAAGTAAACTTACAATTTAAAGTTGTAAGCTAGCCTTATAAATTTTGTAAAATATAAATAACTTTCTGTTAGTGTAATTTTTAAATTATGTTGCTTGCTATGAGGTTATTTGAAGGTTTTATAATTAAAGTTTTTAAATAGGCTCTATGTTATATCCTGTCCCATTGTGATGTTAATTTTTCCATATGATTATTGATTCTCCAGAAAGTATCTAGCCATCGAACATCACACGAGCGAGTTTTCTCAACTCCACCTGCACTGCAAAAGGACAAAGTTCTTTTCAATGTGCAGAATTACACCTTCTGCTGTTTTCTTTGTCCATCCTGCAGTCAGTTTTTCGATTGCATTCCTCCCCCCCCCCCCGTATGTGATACCTAAGACATTAATCAATTTTCGGCTTTCCCCTTTAAAATTTTCTAGAGTTCTTTGAGTGGAGCAGCGTAACCCAGAGTGAGACAAGTGGCCAACAGGCTTGGAGTTCACACACTCATTTTTATTCAATTTACAAGGATACGTTTTGTGTACCTTTTAAATTTCTCTTCCCATTTTCCCTCTCTTTCAATTCAATTCTTCTGAAAGTATCTCCACCACCATTTCCTGTATTTACTCATATTATTTGCAGTCACCTCTTCTAAAGTCACAGGTTGATTTAGAATCACCGGGAATGCTCACTGGGAGTCACTGTAGAATTAATTACTTGACACTATTTTTTTTTTTATATCTTTGTTACAGTTTGCACAGACAGCTGCATTTTTGTAGGTCACTCTTATTATTAATTGTACAAACTTACAAGCAGAGGCGTCTCATCCTTTGGGGCTTTCGGGTCTCAGCCCCTCATGAAAATTTGCGTAGTATATTATTTAATTTATTTACGAACAACTCACAAATATAGAGGAAGTCTCGTTCTCTTTATAGTCAAAGTTTGGACTTCATCTGCGCGGAGGAGATGCTATAGTCTTCTGTTGTGGAAGTGACAGATAAATTCTAGGCCGGAGATACTAGATCCCCAATACAGACTTTACGAGGAGAGTATGACGTAGTTCCTGGTTCTGTGTAGCGCTCAGTGCACGAAGATGCTAGATTCTATAACACAGATGTTGCGAGAGAGGGACGACTGTTGGGGCTCATTCAGTTCTGTTGCGGTCACGTTCGTATCGCGGTAAAATAGTGTAATACAAGTAAAGATAATGTAATTTTATGAGCAATAATGACACAACTTTTTAGTTTTAGTACCACCCATGACAAACTATGATCAAATAGCCCCTGACAAATTCTAGGCCACAAGACGCCACTGCTTACAAGAGGGATTTGATTTGATATGAAAAATTCTTTTGTAAGATGAAAAGTGTTTGATATTTGCAGGAAGATGAGGATCAGTGGATCTCAGGAGAAGAGTTGTACACAGAAGGAAGCAGTGATGAGGATGACACTGCCGTCAGAAACAAGAGACGCAAGCACCGACGAGGGACTCCAAGTAAAGAAGGAAGACACAAGCAACCGCAACACAAGAAACCATCTCAGCCGTCAACATCATCAGATAGTGGTGGAAAGGCGTCTGGTATAAGTCCACCAGAGCTGAAATTTGAATCTCTCTCATTAGCAGGAGAGGAATCTCATAAGGAAGCCAGCATGCACGTGTCAGACAAGGAGGAACAGATCGAGATATCGTGGAGACCCAAACGAGGCAGTATCAAGCTGCCAAACTTGAATGCAGAAGGTAGGGTGGAGATGTTGGCCAGCACTGATGTGGCATCTCACTGAGCAGTGCTTGGTTGCTTCACAGCTTCAAGGCATATGCTGTGAATGCAGCGTGGATAGATGTAGCTAATAGGATGGTTAGTCATCTGCTGTATAAGGGTTGTCCAAATGAAACGTCAGTGTTGTTGTATTAGGCCACAATTTGCTGTACACACATAAATATAAAGGCTCTGATTTCAAACAAGGGGGGTGATATCAGTGACTCCTTAGCTGTCATGTAGGAAACTAATGTTTGGTTCAAGGAAACCAACTAGTAAATAAATTATTCTATCATTAGCTGACATATCTTTAAAGTTAGTTGACCTTTAAATTATGTGTGTGTTGTTGAAGTGAGATTTAACAGATAGTTTATCTCTACATTAACCATTTTACTCTGCATTCCGAATAAGGCACCATTGTCGGCTCTAGTCACTTAACACCACCTGCACGACAATTGGCACCACTGTAAATATTCAGTTAAACACAAAATGCTCATTCTTCTTTGTTGGCCTAAATAACAGCTCGTTACTAACATAAGTTTCTCTGATTAGATCTGTAACAGAATTTATATGGCCTTCGAAGGTTTTCTAGAAAATTTATACTATAACCTCTTCATGTGATGAAGGGTACAATAAATAAAATGCAATAGTTGACTATCTCTTTTTTTTTTTATATATAATTTCCTTATACATTTATCTGATGACATGCTGTTATTTATTATTATTGTATCACGTATCTCAGATGCTAATTTGTAACATTGAAGCCAAGCTGGTAGTGTATTTGATGCTTACTAATGAAACATAACTTCTTAGAGAACCAAAATCAGATCTATAACTTAAAGGACTCTTTAGTGAACCATTTGATGGACTTTCTTACAATGCAGTATAAGTAACTTAAAAAAAAAGATAGCAGGGGATTCGTAAATTCCCTGTAATTGATTGTAACATTTAAGTGGTTATTGGTTATGTGATTTCAAATAATCCTAGATCTCTACTTGATGAGAATCATCTTAGTATTATCATAAAACAAAGAACAAGACTGAATGTAATACATATATGATGTTCAAAACTTCATTTATTTTTCCAATAATGATATGTTGCAGGTTGCTAAAGAGCAAAATGTGCATACAGTATTACAGTGCCTACTTAAACAGTCTATTTTAAGGCAAAACACTACTGAATTTTTGTAATTCCTACAATTTTCATTACATCTTGTATCTTCTTGAAAATTTTACACCCGTTAGATATTGTTAAAATACATTTGGAAATGTTTCTCAAATTCTTATCTTAAAAAATGTGCCCAGAAAAAAAAAATTATATTTTTTACTTAAAAATAATTTATATTTTTAGTAGGCATATCTCTGAGCTAGACATAAAGATAGTCCATTTCCTAGAAATTTAAAATGAAGCTAAGACTTTCTATAATGAAAGGACGCATCATTGGTTTTTTTTTTTCCTTGTGAATATGCTTCATTAGTAAAGAACAATTTATTCTAAAGACTTTTTTTTAACTTCACCATACGACATAAAAAATCACAACTTTCTTAATAATATTCATATGTGTACACGTACATGAATGCTGCATTTCATGCACTAACCTGTGTGAATATGTGTGCAAAGTTTCATTACTTTAGGTGTATCCATTCTGGAGATACTTTATTTCTAGAAACTTAAAATGTATAAACTCTGTTTTGCAGTAAAATCACTTTAAAGATTATAATATGTGTTCCGAATATAGTAACCACATATATGGGAAATACTGAATTTGTATCTTAGACTGAAGGTATCACTATGAAATCTTCACTACACTATTTCTCAAGAAACTGTAGATTTTTTGGGACCATATTTAAAAAAAAATGAAGAAAATAATCGAAGTTAAATGACCAAACCTCAGTAGCGTGTCCCCTTGGAAATGTATAATACAAGGGCTGTTTATGAAGCACAAAAGTAAAATGATTTATTATATCTAAGCATTAATTACAACCATAAATTATTTATTTATATAATCATAGTGATAATTGAGATTTGTCATAGCATAATATGAGCTTTTGAATTCCTTCATAAAAGAAACTTGAACCAATAAAGATAGCTGCTTTCAAGTCCTCATTATTCCTTGGACAATGTGGGCTCCTAGAAAATTGTTCAGTATGCAAAGAGAAGTACTAATAGCTGGAATCAGAAATGTATGGTTTTGGGTGGGTAATTTAAGTAGCCCAGTCATATGGTATGACAGCTTGCGTTAACCATGTAAGAGATAGACAACAGACTATATCTCTTGTTTTTGCTTATTCTCAAATTACTTGGCGCAGTTCTCAATTGTGTTGCTAATTTTAAATCAGTATTTGACAATTGCAAGTAATAACATATAGTAAGCTCACAAACAACACGTGGCTTCCTAGTGGTTCATCTTAGCAGACTGCACATGTCTGTTCAGAATTCTTGATTAAAAGCAGCACATGAAAAGCAAATGCCAACTACCTCAACAGAGATGTTGATTCAATCAGTTTGGAGGTAATGTGGGATCCTTCGAACCATACAACTGGTGTATGAAACCGGACCTTCACTACTCACTGTAGCTCAGGGTTGCCAGACGTCCTGGATTTCCCGGGATTGTTTCAGATTTTAATGGTGTGCCGTGGATTGAGTTATATTTATTCCGGAATGTCAAAAAGACTGGAAAAATACAATTTTTTGTCTATTTTTATTAAATTATTTTTAAAGTTACTTATACATTTTTTTCGAGACCTTGCCCAACCTATGTTTAATGCCTACTGGCGCCTCCTATTGGTTGTATTGAAATAAAAACGATAATACTATAGTATGTATTAGGTATTATATAGAATCTCTCTTCTTTACTGTCTTTGGAAGTTGATGTATTATTGATAGGATTTAAACACTGTATCATGCATTTTTTCTGTATAGATCAGGCTATAATATGACATTTTTCCAAACTTTATCAATAATTCAAACGAAATTTTATAATCTAGCAAAACTGTGCTTCAGTGGCTGGTCATGATAATATCTTTGAAAAATATTGGAGTGCAAGAGGTCAAATGACTTTATTGTCAAACGCCTGGCATTAGAAAACAACAACATAATCTAGCAAAAATGTAACAAAATTAAAAGTTTAGGTACTATATAATTAGATGAAATACATAAAACTAATCAAATCAGTTGTATTACAAATTGAATTAATTCAAATGTGTACTCATGCTAAGGTCATCTGTCCTGGATTCCTCACGAGAGAATCTGGCAATCTTGCTGTAGCTTCCCAAATTCCTCATTATACTATAGTAGCTGGGCACCAGTCTCATACAGTGGCAAACATTTCATGAGAAAATTTCTTCCCCCATGAGGACTTGAACCAACACTCATTCCATATCAGTAGTCCAAGGAGCCATTCTGTTACGTTTCAGGACCCAGAACTCTTAGTATTGGATTAGCCCTTATTTTTTCAAATGCCTCTCATAATATAGCCATATTTTCATGCTCTAAAAACCTGCTAAATAAATCATCAATTCAGAGGAAAAAGACACTGTTAAAATATTGGACAATTTCGTTTTCTGTACCAAAACAGACTACTTGGTCCAGAATTGTGAACAATGATAATGATGATGATGCGAAAATATTCAGTTATAATTCTGTAGTGCTCGGGAAAAGTGGCACAAGTCAAAAATGTTAATTTTACAGGAGAAGGAAAAAAAACTTTTCACACTGGTTTATGTCGATTTGATTTTCTTCTGTATGAATTATTGTAATTGGAGAAATACTTATGTCTCTTTTCCCAAGCGAGCAGATGTTCTGTAAGTTGTCAATAAATTATCAAAAAAGATTTGTGGAAACTGACTTATGTCGCTTTTCCCAAGCATTGCAGAATTGATAATATAGATCATTTGTCAGCATATAGATGTGGTCCCTGGAAAAACGTGTTATGCAAGTACAGGAACTTTTATAACAAGTCTCTCTATATGTATTACAAGTCTTACAGTGCTCTGTAAATGTAAAAATACAACAGTTCAATTATATTACCAAATTAAGTCCAGATTTATGTACTACACATAGGTCAGTACGTCAGTGACAAAATATACTAGACATGTTGTGTGATGCAGTGGGCCAACATATTGCACTATAATTGCTTTGGCAATGAAAGTGAGACACTGGCCTAAATTATATTTATCTAAAAAGGTAAAAAGGTAAAGGTATCCCCGTAACATGCCATGAAGGCTCTTGGGGGGCATGGAGGTAGAGCCCCATGCTTTCCGTGACCTCGGCACTAGAATGAGGTGGTGTGGTCAGCACCACGCTCTGACCGCCTTTTACCCCCGGGAAAGACCCGGTATTCAATTTTATAGGAGGCTGAGTGAACCTCGGGGCCGTTCTGAAAGTTTGGCAACGAGAAAAAATCCTGTCACCACCTAAACCAGATTTAATTGTAATCTGCAAGTGGACACTCTGTATTAATGAGACCATTGGTACAAAGTGTTAAGCAATTAAAAGACCTTGTAGGGCAAAATCTTAGCTCTTTCTAAACATCATACTATTGCACACGAACTGAGGAAACTTCCTTTGATCTCTCTTCCAACAATGTTGTTGGAATGTGCGGTTTTGTTTCTTTATGGAGTGAAAGATAACATTATATTCTGGACACAAGATCTACATCCTCAGCAGTGTTACTGTGTTGGGATGTCATGAACTGCACCTGCAGCATACCATTGAAATGTATGTACTCTTAAGATATTGTGAATGAAGTTTAGCATTTCCTTGGACTTATAATAAAAAAACTCGCACCCCTTCCTTCAACAATTTTTCCGAATATTATATGGCATGTTTCTCCAGCATTTAGGCTTGCTTCCTAATGCTCCACGTGATAGTGTATGCCCTCCACTCAGTAGGAAGCTGACTGTAAAAAAATCCTTCTTAAACAGTATCAGTGTAGTCATCAAAGCAGAAAGGTACTTTAACACATTTGAAAATACAGTGTGTCTCTAAACAATGTTAGCACTTAAATGGGTAGTGATTCACACTTATGTATGCTAACTTCACAATTCCTCCACTTGTTCACCATCATGTTCAACATATGAAAGGAGCCTTTCCCATGCGGTATGCAAAACTTGGATGCACATTTCTTGTGAAGTTGCTGCAATTACATCATCTGTTATTCGTCATTACATGACTTGCTTGCATATATAGTACACAATCTTTTAGTACCCCACAGCCAAAAATCGCAGGTAGTAAGGCCCGGCGAACGTGTTGGCCATTGCATTGGTCCTCCTCTACCATTCCATCTTTGTTGAAATGTTTCGTTAAGATAAGTTCGGACATCCTGAGCAAAGTGCGGTGGAGCACTATTCAAGATTTTCCATGCAGTTGACTTGGAGAGTCCAGATCTGCACTGTAACATTTTCTTGATTTGTTTGGACTACATAAGAACGCCTTTCGTACAGCAAGTATGTTTTCAAGGGATAGGCCTGTATGTAGTTGACCGCTGTTCACTTTGTAATTGTCAGCAACTGAGCCAGTTTCTACTTGTCATAAATGCAGTAAATGGTTAATCTGGAAGGTGGATCATTGTTGAAGTAGGTTTAATTAATATTTTTTAGAACCGTTTTGGGAGACAGAAAAACCTTCATCCATGCCGTAATCTTTGTACCAAGCTGAATCTTGTAGCTATTTTTGCAACATTTTAATAAAAAAGCCACTCTAAATAAGGGTTCGAATAGATCAGCCTACTAATCAATTCATAAAGAATAATTATGAAAACCAATTGTGTCAAAATTTGAAACAAAAAAGAAAACATTAAGATAAATGATATGAAAACATAGGAAATCATTTACAATAAAAGTTTGTTGGGTACAAATGATTACTAATTATAGCTAAGGATTATTTTAAACACATGAGATCTTATGGCATCAATCGTTGCATCAGAAATTTTAAATTGTTTAAGTTGATTTAAAGTTTCTCGTGGGATCGTGCCACTGGCACCGAACATGAGCCCAGAAACTGTCCAATGTGTGATGTGGTATTGTGCTCCAAGATGCTGACAATAAGATATAAACAAACTTATTGTAACCATGGAAATACCATGACCTACCTTATTTTGAAGAAATGAAAACATGTTGCCCCCGAGGTTCTGTGTATGATCACATGAACTGAATCGCTAAATATGTAAGTATTAATATTACTTAGAGACAAAGTGTATTACCTTTTACTGGATATTTACTCTACATGACGTCACTCAAATTACGTGTGACAAACCAGTGACAATAAGTTCAAGTCAGAGTCCTTGGCAAACAAAGGCCGATATTTTATTTCTGATGCTGAACTCTTGAAAGCTTTTGCAGAATTTCATTTTCAGTCACCTTCTTGTATGTGGAAAACATAATGTATATTTATAAATGATTTGGATAATTGTCTATATCATGTAGAGCTCGAACATCAACTGTGTGATATATAAAATAACATTATTAAAGAGTGCTAGTCCAGGTTTCATTTGGATTGTCCTTATACGTTATTTCTGAAAGAGCAGTTGGTTTTGAAGTTGTGAAGCAGAGGCTGTGTACTTAATCACATTCCTTTCTCTGTTGTGATTAGCTTCTTGCATGAGCCAACATTGAGAAGGTATCCCAATACACTGCCTACATGGCAGCTCATGACAGACTAAACAGTTGTTCATTTTGAAAACAAGTTATTTTATTTTGTACAAATGTAAATGAGGTGGTTTGTTAAAAGGGACGGTTGGCTAAGATCTGTATTTCTGTACAACACCTTCTGCACAATTTCTCGTAGATGTAATATTTCCCAAGCACATTGTAATTGCACCATCTTTAGTGATTTATATTACCAAAGTCTGTTCAGAAAGAAGAATGCTGGACATGAAGAAGAGGTTTTTGAATGAACTGTGAGTTTGAGGTCTGTAAGGACTACTTTATCACACTGCCACTGTTTGTAATCAGGGCATTTACATTTTTCTGACTTAAAAAAAAGCTTGAAACAGTTTGGCAGGATTAGGTCCCATGGGTTTTCTGACGTAATATTTTAATCACCCCTCATATCAACGCATGTAACACACTGAGTGCTACTCGGAGCAACAGCTAACCTTTGTGCCTAAGCCGACACGTTGCTCAAAGCTGGCCTCAAGATGATTCTAACTTAAATGGTGCCTTTATGAGAATGAAAGATCTGGACATAGGCAAAGGAAAATGTGACACCCAAATGTAAAATATTTTTGTAGATGTGTTACCTTGTAGATTTGTAGTACTGGTCTTAATATGCTTAATTGTTGTTTTGGGTATAAAAGTAGTGGTGACAGCAGTTAACGTGTATCAGGTACTGATCAGAAAGGACATTCATTATTGATATTATGTATCCATACAATAATTGAAACCATTACATCTTTGTTATATGTGTATGGAGAGAAAGTTGAAGAAGTGTACATATGAAGAAAACTGATTATTGTCATACATATGGAAGGCAATCATTGTAAATATAAGAGAAGTACACTGGTGTTAAAGAATTAAGGATCATTTCAAGATACTTTGCTTCTCTTCTACCCATCTGCCTGCAATCAAAATGTTCCATATCAGTAATATATAGGGAGCGGATTTTTATGTGCTAAAAAATTTAAATATATTTATTTTTTATGTGCTAGAAAGTACGAAAATATTTGCTAAAAATAACAAAAATATTTATTTTAAATATGACAAAAATACCTTACTTAGCTTGAAAAAAAAATGTTACTAGGTACTCACCAACCACACTTGAGTGCTAGTAATTGTGCTTCTGAACCTGGTAGAGAGTCTAGTTTAATTTCCACGGAACGCACCTCCCTGTTTCAGACAACAGGTTTTTGGATGTTTCGAGTTTTTTTTATGGTGTCACACAAAAAAGCTTAAATTTGCTAATAGGAAAGCCAAATCGTTTTTTAAATAACCATCTTTCAGTATATCTTGAAGGATATCGATTGATGAATCCCGATAACAGGGAATCACAAGAAGATATATTGCCTTACTTGATAAACATGAACGAGAGGCGAGAGATTTGTTTAAATTAAATAATGTTCATACCCGAGCTCTTATCTGTTGTGTTTCACAAACAAAGCGTGGAATGAAATCATTTTCAGCAACAATAAACATTTCTAATTATGTATTTGTGTTTTATCACACGCAAAAAGAATATTTAATTACATAGGAATCCGCTCCTTAGTAATATACCCCGACAAGCATGTTAAAATGAACTTTACTTTTAATTTGTACCTCTATCGGGCTAATTAATTAGCAAGATACATCCTTCCCATACTGTTAGTTTCCTAGGAGGCGAAAAGATTTAATACCCTATGTAATGATACGAAAGTGATTCATGCTTTGCAGCAAGCTGACATACTTAGCACAAGTGTGTCTAGTAGTCGTTTAGCAGTTTAAATCCCACATTGGACAAATATTATCCCAATTTTCTGATAAGTCGCAGGAGGTGGCAGACGTCAAAATTTAATTTGTATACAGCACTGAACTTACAAGCCAGGAGCCTGGGTTCAAAACCCACTCTACCCTGAATTTGTAACTTGTGTTTGGCATGCCCATGGTCCAGGCAACACAGGGGTTTTCTCCGGGCACTCCAGTTCCCCTGTGACATACCAAAAACTCTCCATTATCATTTATTACGAGTGTAATAGAGATTCACCTCCTGCGATGCACTTTGGATAGACTCTGACGAACTAAGTGGTCTACACTTGTTGGCACTAGTGACATCTGTGATCAGTACAAATAGCAGCAAATTGCAGGCCTTGCCGTTGAACAAAAAGAAAGTTTAATTTCCGAAGTGATTTCTCACTGAAAGTAGGTACAACCTCTCCATCATCCTTGAACAGTGTGTCTCAATGTGGAGTGGTATGTTTTGCTCCCATACACTCCTCCATATGTTCAAATGGGGACCAGTAACAGCCCAGATATACCACATCTGTTGAGTAATGGTTAGTGCATCTGGCCGCGAAACCAGGTGGCCCAGGTTCGATTCCCAGTTGGGGCAAGTTACCTGGTTGAGGTTTTTTCCGTGCTTTTCCCTCAACCCAGTGTGAGCAAATACTGGGTAACTTTCGGTGTTTGACCCCGGACTCATTTCACCGGCATTATTACCTTCATCTCATTCAGACGCTAAATAACGTAAGATGATAAAGCATTGTAAAATAACCTACTATACCTAAATGTCATCCTTCAACATGTAGACTGTTTAGGGATGCCAGGAGACCTCAATTCTTGTGGACGACACTACACATCCACATCTAGTGGATGGACACCTGAAAAAACAAAGGATATCCAGCACTTGGTGTGGCCGGTCTGTTCCCCAGACTTCAACTTAATAGAATAATGACTCAGTCAATTTATTGGGGGACACGAGCCACCTATGATGCTTGAGGAACTTAGGATAACTTTAGTACAGGAGTAGCATTTCATTTTACAATTGCTACTCTGAGTGTGTCAGCCAGGTGTAATGTATACATCGCTTAAATCTTGTGTGTATGCCAAGAAACTGGCGGTATGAGAAGGTATATATTTTATCTTGTTAATTGCCGTCAAAAAGGTTTCTACTTTTGTTGATTTTAAGTGCAAAGTAAATTACATGTTTTTTTTACCATGTTTGTTGAGGATGGTGTTCTGGAGACAGATGAGTATAAAAGGCACAAATAATTAATCAAACTTTTGATTAGCAGTGTAGTCGAACATATCTGTACATGTAAGAAAACAACTGAAACGTGTGTGTGTGTAGAGAGATAAAACTTTAACATATCTATAAAAAAATACTTAAAAGAGCAATTAATGTTACTGCACGAATAATAAGTCAGCTGGAAGTTTCTGTAAGTGCATACAAGTAATATGTTTTAAAACTGTGGAAAAGACTGAACAATTCAAAATAGAGCAGCAAGAAATGATCTACTCGAAGTAGCAAGGCAGTATTTTGAGGTGAAGATTTGACTGGTTTCCAGTGCCTCCAATATTGTCAGCTAAGATTTCCTGAACTCTGCATGTCTGAAAGTGTTGAATGCATACTTTTTGTGAGGCAGGGATTTCCATAAGGTGTAATTCTTTACCTCCTGTTTATGTATAATATGCGAGAATGGTATTTAAAAGATTTGCATTCTTAATTGAGCGAGATATGACTGATTCAGGAACAGTGGTATTTTATATGCTGTTAATCGAAGATACGAAACCCCCAGCCAAGGAATCAAAATCCATTTCCATCAGCTGGATTTAACCCATTACTCTAGGATCTTAACGTGGTAATCACATGATCATTGAAGGTGATATGAAGCTGAAGAATTGTTCGAGTTTCATAAGATGACTGAAAACTACTGTGAATATTAATGGGGCAGCTGAAAACTTATTGTTTATATAATAATTTTGTTTCAATAGACGTGAATTATAACATCAGTTATTAGCACTGTTTTTTTTTTCTTTGTGAAGTGCTTGGAAAATCCCTTCACTGGTTATTAAACGTCTTCCGAAGTGTAATGACTTGAATAATCATAAATTTGGACATTGTTTTGTGACCTTGTCCAATGGAATGCATGTTGCTTCTTTGTGATCGCTGACAAATCTGTCATTGTGATGATCAGAATCATGCATTTAACTTTGACCGTTATGTGTAGAGCTGCCATTTACCCAAAACAAATATGGCGGTTTTTAAGTGTATGTATTTACTGATCTGTTATATTGAAATTAATGCATTTGATGTTGTAGTACATGTAACAGTTGGGAAAATTTTTAATGAAAGGAAGGAAGATAGTTACTTAGTATTCTTAACATTCGCCCATTACTGGAGTGCATTTATACTAGAGATGGGAAATGTTCTTTTTCTTTTTTTTTTTTTTTTTTTGGAACTGTTCCATATGTTCAAGTTCACCTGAAATACCAGGTTCCGAGTAACAGTTCCGAAATAACAGTTTGACTATGAACTGCTTGTTTATTTCGACACTTACACTTCATCCCAGATAATAAACTCTCACAGAGAAGTGGGAGTGGTTTCCTTTTCTGCATGAATACACATTCTACATTGCTATTGGGTGATTGTGACGAAGCTGTTAGAGATTATTCTAGATAATTTGTAGGTTATGATAATGATAATAATAACAATAACAACTGATCTCATACACTAAAACGGTATTTAAAATAGTAGTACTAATATGATTGAATTCATGAATTGTACATCCTTTGGACGGAAAATGCTCGCCCTTTTATAGTGTAAATTTGTCTGTCATTTGGATTAACACACGATTCACTATCAAAACGACAAAAATTAAGTATAGAGGATGAAATCAAGTCACAGCAGTGACATATTTGTGTGACACGAAATGATATATTCCCTACGAAGCCTTTATGGCTTAGTGATAGAACTTTTTCTGCTCATTACAAGGATGGGCTTCGAATCTCTGTATGTAAAACGCATGCATGTAAACACAGCACACACGATGATTCCCGAGCTATTCTGAGGTGGGACTTAGCCTCTGAGCAGTGACCAGTTTTCTTGTCAAAAGCTGTACCATTTCATTTAAGGTGAAATCAGAGGTCCTACATTAACAAAGTTAAACTAACCATTTTGAGTAATTTTATCTCAGAAAGTATTATAGATATTGCTATGAAAATTTTATTCCTGATTCTTTATTTTCTTACCAGTGCTGAACACTTGTGTAAGAAGTGAACTTTTTTTAAAATGGTAAGTTAGGATTTTCTTTGTGGCCGACTACTTTTTAAGAAAAATGAAGTTACATTAATATTAATGCACAACAAAGTTTTATTTCTGAATGATGTGAAACTAGAACTCAGCAATTAATACAACACTAAATTAAACTGTAAAAATGTCAAACTTTTAGCTGTCTTAGTTTCTGAGAAGAAGATACAAATGAGCGACAAAATAAACATTAGAAAAGTTTACATTTCAAAAACACATACTGAAAATTCACAACAAAGTCAGCCACTACAGTCTCTAACAATGCTGCCAATTTATGAAACAATCAGCTACAAAACACGCCAAATTTCAACCTTTTACGAAGTAGTTTCAGAGATATTTACATTTTTATGCACTAGTGCAGAATGAAAAAAAATAGTGGTTTGACACTAAACAAACTTATTACATAATTAGGCGCACTTACGATTAGAATTTTTCGATAAATTATGTACCAAATTACGCAGAAAATTCGAAATAATTATTTGGATAAAAAAATATGAATTTCCCCTCCCCCCCCTCAAATTTTATACTTGATCTCACTTTGATTCAAGTAAAAGCAAAGGCCTTGATTTCAACTGTACTCTCGCACTGAATACAAATGTACAGAACCACTTACCTAACTCTTGGATATAGTGGTATACTGTACAAAAATATCAATATATGCTCAAATTTGTAAATTTATCCCGTGCCAGAAATGCTTCTGCCCCTATGGTGAGGCCCTTCGCAACATCCGTCACCATGCTGTCCGTTCTATGCTGGCCGAGGCATTGAAGGAAGTAGTGTTTACAGTCCATCAAGAGGTGCAGGGTCTAGCCACACAAGGAAGTGTTCGGCGAATTGATATCATTGCCATTAAGAACAACTCGGCATACATTCTCGATCCCACCATCAGATTTGAGACACATGCAGATCAACCGCATGAGGTGGAGAGTGAAAAGAAACGGATCTATGAACCAACAATCTCGTTCTATAAAGATAAATATAGCCTGTCACACATTGATGTAATAGGTCTGATGGTGGGAGCACGTGGTACCATACCCTCCTTCTTTGCCAACAAATGTAAAAACCTGGGGCTAACACGCAGCATTGTGATGGAAATAGCCATTGGTGCCCTCAAAGGATCGGTTCAGATATTGAGATATCATTTGTATGGGAGTGATAATGGAAATTTCAAGTTATCTTAACCGATTGCTATTAATTGGTGTAAATTTTTCTGACATTCTGTATAGTCGATTCCCTAACCATTCAAATGTATATCATTTTACCTTTTAGGTGTGTTTCCAAATTATATGTAATATGCTTTGTCAAATCTGGCAACTTTTTCGTAAGGGAAGCTAAATTTATTTATTTATTAAGCTCCTGTTGTGTGTAGTTGTCAAGATGTCAGCAGTCAAAATTGGAATTACTTGTCAGCAATTTGTATTGTTTGTGCCACTGGAAATGGATAATTTATTTAGATCTGTCAGTGTTGTAAAGCACGAAACTGGAAGATTTTTTAAAAAGTGGTGAACATAGTTCGGTACAGAATGCCTTTAATAAAGTGACTAAAAAATCGAACTTGTGAGTTAAACGAAATAAACGTATGAATTATGAATGATTGAAAGAGTAATGAATAGTGGAATAGGTTGTAATCACTGACTACAGCATATCAGATAAATAGTAATGAAGGAATTTGGTATCTACAAGATTTAGTTTAAGCATGAGAAATTAAGAAAGTAAACGAAACATGCAGTCTTTCATAATAACATTAATTGATACTAATATTAACAAACTGTAATACATGTACTTGGCAAGTTCGTGGATTGCAAAACAACAACAAATAATTTTACATATTTCGAATCTGTAATAAATGATGTGTAAAGTATTTGCTACAGATTTTTATCTAGGATAAGGTAAAGTTGTCTGAGAAGAAGTTCTAGGAAATTATATAGCGTAACATATTGTTGTGAGTGAACTGTATATATGATTCGAGTGCAAAAATATTGGTCTCGTAGTATTACAGGTTCATTTTGGTGTAAGAAATATTTTACTAACCATAAAATATAATACTTTTAAAAGTTTTAAATTTTTTTTTTATGAAGTTTTGTATTTTCACAACAAGTGTTAAAGAGAACCTCAAGAAGAATTAATATTTTACTGTATATTATTTATATTATTTTAAAGAAAATATTGGTCTCAAGATTTAGAAAATTTAATTTGATTCTTGATAGATTAATTCTAAAAGAAAAATTTTGAAATAAAGTGGACGAATTTATACACTAGTATTAAGTACCAAATATATAACCAATAATGTGATATAACCTTTTCTAACCATCCTTTACACTTTAAAAAGGTAATAAAATCCTAATTTTGCGTAGTTTATAGTGTTGAATTTAATAGGATTTGATGTAAGATTTCACAAAATTTTGCAGTAGCAGAGGACCTAGAAGTGGAGACGAACTCCATAAACAAAGAATGAATGATGGTATCTGATTCATGTGCTATCAGTATGATATATACACTGCTGGGAATAAAAAATTGCAACACCCTCAAGGACCGGTTCAATTTATTGAAGATTAACATGACTAGTAGTATATCATTGTAGCATTATATGATAACAAACCCAGAACGATTGAAACACACATGTCAGAGTATGAGGTGTTCCAACTGTCACATCAATATACAGTGTATCTCTCTGGTGGCAGTGCAGGCTTGTATTCTCACATGCAAACGATCATACAGATGCCGAATGGCATCCTGCGATAGAGTGTCCCAAGCATCTTGCATGTCTTGTTGCAATTCGGCAATAGTTTTAGCTGGCCATGGAGACCGAGTAAGTCAGTGATGTCAAATGATGCCCATAGGAGGAAGCGCGCGCTTTAGAGCCAAGGAGAGCCTGAGCGCTTTACAGCAGAAAAGAAAGAGACAGACGAGTGAGGCAGTCTATGCCGCTTGGTCAAGCTATATACAGGGATGACCAGCACTGATTCAGTGGATAAAGGGAAGAGAACTTATTAAAACTGTATCCATGTTAATTTTTAGATTTGTCTGAGAAGTGCATTATAAGAATGTAAGTTTTAATTTTAATGTTCATTTTTCACAAGTTTGCTTTTTTATTCAAAAGGAATATTTTCTCAACTCTTTTACAGAAAAGTGAAATTTTCAGAAAAATTTGTTTAGTAGCCTTACAGGTACTAACACAATGTTTTCGTTAATCTAATATATCGTAAATACGTATTACTGAAGATAGTGTATTAAAATGTTTGAAAATATTCGCATGGAAAATGTCTGTAAGGAAATGAATTAACAAAGCAAATACTGTTACATCACAAACAAAAGATATGTGCCTATGTGTTGGTAAAACGTCAGCTCTATAGCTTCAGCAGATTTCGAGATAATTTAATATTCTGATAACAGAAAGTTGCGCACCAATATCACCTAAAGCATAATGCGATAAGAGTTTTATTATGTAATATTAGTTACAGTTAAAACATATACCTAGACAACTTTGCTTTGTACTATAATATTGTTTTGATTACTTTTATAAGGCTAAAGATACCATCAATATCAATTTCAACTTATGTCATATTCAGTGTCTTTCTTTGGGATAACATTTTCTTTATGAATGATGTGTTTAATTCACCTAGTACAGTATAGTTGTAGTTATTATGGAATCTGTGAGAATATTCCTTCTTTACTCTTTATTATGTTATTAACGTTTAAAACACAACTGCAATATTAGGCTAAGAAATACGTGTTAGTACTTTTGTTTTACGGACAATATAGAAAATAACAAACAGAAAGAAGCCATATAAAAATAACGACATAAAATTTCACGTTCCGTTTGAAGTTTGTGCACCACTGTTTTCTTAATCCAACAGGCTGCTTATTCCTTCTAGCATATCTAGCGCTTAATGTCCGCGCACGACGTCAAGGTCAGAAAAATGCGCTTGCTTTGACATCACTGGAGTAAGATGTTTTCATCATGTCCCATACGTGTTCAATTGGCGAGAGATTTTGCAGGCCAGGGCAGTTGTACACCACGAAGAGCATATTGCGTTGCAGCAGCCGTTTGTGGACGTGTATTTTCCTGCTGAAAAAGTAATGGCAGCATCACTGCATCAACAACCTCCTCAATATAGTGGACACTGTTTTCTCTTTCCTGCACAAATATCAAAAGCGACCGCAAATTGTAACTGATGACCCTCCACACCATGAAGCCAGGAGTGGGGCCAGTGTGTCGTGGGTAAATGCACTCTGGATGACGATGTTCACCAGGTCTACGCCGTACACGTACATGCCATCACTCACCTACTGACAGAACCTACTTTCATCGCTGAAGACAACAGAGCGCCATTCCACTCTCCAGTCGACCCTCTCACACCAGAGAAGCCGTGCTTGACAATGTCATGGTGTAAGCCAGGGCTGGGCAACAAGAGCGGATTCTACTCTCTCACGGGGAGTCATATGATTTTTCTTCATCCCCTTTCTTCCCCACCGAACACCGCGCAGCGTTGATTCAGTGACGAATAAATATTAAGCGTCCCCGTTTAGAGACTGGTTCCGCTCCCGACGCCCAGCCCTGGTGTTAAGCAGTAGCCTGGCCAGAGACACACGTGATGGTAGTCCTGCTGCAAGCAGGCGGTTCCCAATGATCCGTGGTGACACTCCAAGTGCTACATGTGCCCGGATCTCTTCCCTGGATGCTACTCATACAATGTTTTGATCTTGATGTGCGTCTGTACTACACTGCCATCCAGAAGCGGGTTTACAGCTGTGGGAATGTTCCACAGACCACTGCTGAAAGCAACGACACACCACCGATACATTGTGCCCAACATATGCAGCAATCCGTCGATAGGTCCATCCAGCTTCTCACAGACCTACAATGCAACTCCATTCAAATAGCTGTAGTTGTTCAACAGGAGCGCGTAGACATCGGCGGGGAATGCTATACCCTAGAGCATACATGGGCACAATTTTTGGTTATGTGAGGCACTCGATTTGAAATAGTTTGTTTACTAGGAGAGGAGACTGCAGAGTAGGATGGGAAATATAAACTGCTGTGACCTGCGTCATCTTATCGTAATTGCTAAGGCGGTCAATGGCGAATTATTAGGAAAGCGCTTGGTTAACGTGAGAGACTCGAAAACTTTATTCAATTTGGCAAATTAATTCGGCAGCATTAATCATAAACCTCTTTACTATTTCTCCTTTATTGAATTGATTTAAATCACAGGCGAGAAATTGCGTAACTAGCCAATAATATTCTATCACGTTGTCTACATTTATTTTCTTGAATATTCTGGCATTTATCAAGATTACTTAATAGATTTGCACGTTCTCGACGTAAAATAATTTCAGAAAATCATATTTCGTTTTCTACGCACATTTGATATATTTTTTTATAAATTTCTTTTGGAAATAATATGTACAAACAACATTTAATTCCTCGTACCTTTTAATGCAGCGTGTTTAAGGTATAATGTCGTATTTAGTATACTATGCAAGTGTTAAGATCATAAATTTTCTTCGGAATAGTACGAAAAAATAACATTTAATTTGTCTTACCTTCTAATTCAGCATGTTTTTTTATGACATAAGGAGTAATGTCGTTGTATATTAAATGTATTAATGCCTAATAGGATTTTCGAGCATAACATACATCGTATGTTCTCCCCTTCTAAACAGCAAAAAAGCTCTTCCTCCCATTTCTCATGAAAATCGTTTTCTAACGCGTACACACTGCTTTGATAATGCCATTATGCCACCACTGGTATTGCTTATGAAACTGATATAGAACCTGCCCATGCCTAGGAGCTACGTGAGGAAGGAACAGAGACTGTGAAGATGATGTCACTCAGAGCGATAAGTTCTGTGAAGGTCAGTGAGGCACTAATTCTCAAGTGAGGCACGATGCCCATGTGTGCCCTAGAGTGAATGTTGCAACAACCATTCACCTCTCATTGCACCACAGTGACTGTCAGCAGTCCCCCAACAGAGGGCTTACAGACAGGCCTTCTGAGCATCTCTTTTCTCCGATGACTGCTGTATATGAATCACTAACACTAAAACGCCTCAGTCTGTACATATTACATCTATTCTGTGCAAGAATATTTTGAATTAGAAAATCAAGCTGTAGACATTTTTTAGGTTTCTTTCTTTGAATTTTATTATTATTTTGTAATATATTAGGAAATTCTCATAAATTGTTAAGTTAATTCTTGTTTTATTGTATATAAACGAAACAAATCAAATAATATTTGTGATCAGTGTGTTACAATTTTGATCTAGATATTAGCATATATTTTTGATAATCTTGACTCTCAATTGTAAACTCTAAGGAGTATTTGTGATCTTTTGTTTTATGTTTAGTGTTGTAATAGAATAATTTTAATTTTTGCACGATAATTTCACACGTATAATTTGACAATGTCATTAGCTTTTGCTATAACGACAGCTAATAAATACTATACTACTATACTATTAAGCCCCGGTGCTGAATAATACAGTCCTTGAGGATGTTGCAATTTTTTTTTCCAGCAATGTACGTAATTTAGTGGAATTTTGTTGCTACTTACGTGGATTTAGAATTGTAAGTTTGACAACACTGCCAAGGAGAAAACACTGGCAGGAACAACCATGTTTGTTCAAGAAGTAAGAACACATTTGAGGTGGAATCTGGCTTTCCATATCATTTTTCTACCAGTTCATAACTGCTATTTCGGAACAGAGTGTTGGAGTCAACTGTTTTTTTCTGGAACTGTTCCGAGGAAATTGTTCAGTTATTTTTTTCCCACCTCTAATTTATATCTTCGTGAATGTATAGTAATACAATTTATGGACATTCTCTGCTAAATTCAATCCACATTTTATGTATGGTAATATCCATGAATCTACCATTTATATCTGTTTGGTGCATTACTTCACTCAGTGAGTTTACACATATCTTTCTCGAGCATAATGAATGCACACTGTTTGACATACTTCGAATTCTGTTTTATTTCAGTTCTGCTTCTCCTTATAAGGTGAGTGCAAGCTCACATACAGTGGTTTGTTACCCTCAAGTAGTATAATTTAGCCTTCACTATTATTAGATTGCGAAAGTTTATGCATTAAATACATTTATTATGTGTTAGGCCTAATGGCCTGTTATGGTCTCACTCCATCATTTTAGCAAGCAGCCCAAAGATCTTTTTCCTAAAAGATGGTAGTTTATTATTTGAGAAGATATTCTTGCATTCTGAGTACATCAGATCTCTATTTCTGTCTATAATTTTGAAATTTCTCTAAAGTTGGAACAACTTTTAATTGTGTTAAATTTTAACGTACCTTATTAATATGTTTCGACCTATTTTGGGTCATCTTCAGAACTGGTCGTTGTTGGTCTTGGCGCCTCTTGTTTCCTGTGAGGGTGTGTTCGTAGTGTAGAGTCAAAGAGTGTATGTGTTTTGAAATTGAGTTGTGTGTTGAGAATATCATTGAGGTGTGTTTTCGTGTGTCTGTATATTTCATATTGTTCTAGTGTGTTGAGTTTCTGGCTTTTTGGTTGGAAGTGCAGTATTTCCATGTCTGTGTTGTCTCTGTAGGTGTGGTTGGCATTTGTGATGTGTTCTGCATATGTGGAGGTGTTTTGTAATTTTGTTAAGGCTGTGATGTGTTCTTTGTAACGTGTTTGAAATGATCTGCCTGGCTGTTCTATGTAGAAGTTGTTGCAGGTGTTACATTTGAGTTTGTATACGCCTGTGTGGTTGTATTTGTTTGTTTTTGTAACACCTGCAACAACTTCTACAGAAGACAGACAGGCAGATCATTTCAAACACGTTACAAAGAACACATCACAGCCATAACAAAATTACAAAACACCTCTACATATGCAGAACACATCACAAATGCTAACCACACATACAGAGACATCAACACAGACATAGAAATACTGCACATCCAACCAAAAAGCCAGAAACTCAACACACTAGAACAATATGAAATATACAGACACACGAAAACACACCTCAACGATATTCTCAACACACAACTCAATTTCAAAACACATACACTACGAACTTGACTCTACACTACGAACGCACCCTCACAGGAAACAAGAGGCGCCAAGACCAACAACGACCAGTTCTGAAGATGACCCAAAATAGATCGAAACATGTTAACAAGGTACGTTAAAATTTAACACAAGAAAGTTCTTATCATACATATTCCGAAGTGATACAGTGTTAAAAGTTGTGTAATGAAGATGTATAATTTTTAATTCTTTCAAAATATCTTTGTTTTTCTTCTTGTCTAAATTAGCATAACCCGTAGTGCTTTTAAAAAATTTCATTTCACTCACAGTGACTCAGTGCCCGTCACAGTTACGTATGGTCCAAGCTTCACTTTCATATATGAGAAGGTATTTTGTTGATGTTTTATAAGCTTTGATTCTCGTATGTTTTTGGACAATGGAAGGTTTGAAACTGTTATTAATAGCATTCATTGTAAAAATATTTTTCACTTGTTCATAGCTTAAATGATAATCTAAGTATTTAAAACATGAGACATGCTCTACAGGTCTGTTATAAAGGCAAATTTTGCTGCAGACATAATTTTTTTCTGATGAAACCCATTACTTTAGTCTTATCAACTGAAATTTCCATTCCATATTCCTCAGAAATGAATTGTGACTTAAAAACAGGACATTGGAGGCCACCTTCAGAATGCAAACAGTATCTTAATTTCAAATTTATGTTGTTCTCAAATGATCTATTCTATTCATGAATTTAAATACTATTATAGTCACAATCATACCATGGTATGAAAGAAAAATTTCACAACCTCGGTCGCAGGTTCGATTCCCGCTCGAGGTTGTGAAATTTTTCTTTCATACCATGGCATGATTGTGACTATAATAGTATTTAAATTCATTAATATGTCACATCAACGGACGTGTATACGTCACCAAATATCGTAAGATGAAGATTAGATCTATTCTATTCTTTTTCATTTATCATATGATCCATATATGTAAACTACAAAAACTTACTGCAGTATACTATACATAATTCTTAAACAAATAGAAAAAATACAATAACTTGCATTACATTATGTACAAATGAGTAGTTCACAATAGACTGAGCTGAACTTCATGTATGCAACTTACAACAAACACCCTTCAACTTTAGACTGTATCACAGGTGCATTGTGGGAGACAGCATTTCTGTTACAATGACTTGTCCCGGGTGTAAATCCTGATTATGGAAGAGTCTTATTTGTGGTGATATGGAACCCAAACTTAACATTAAGCAACATGATTGTCTGCATTCGATACAGATAAATTAACTTTTCATAGACATGCCAGTACACATTTAACAGAAATATTTAATGCATGAACTTCCGCACTCTTAATCTTATTCAGAATAATGTTGCTCATAATATATTTATTGATTACTTGCAAGGTTAATAATTACATTTAATGAATGGAGCTTTTAAAAAGTCAATAATTTATTAATTATTTTCTGCATATTTATGGTCGCCATCTTGAAGGCACGATATTGTTATAGATCTGAAAACAAAAGACGTTTGTTATGTGAAGATCTAATCAAATACTGGTTATACAGTTTTGTAAAACTTTTTATAGGAAAATACTGCTACAAGTAAACATTAGTAGATCCCTTATTTATTAACAGTAGAACTCCTGCAGTAATAAAATAATGGTACTAATGGATTTATAAGGTACAATGAAATATAGATGCATAAAACATTTATAGTTTTGCAACATAAATTTTATAATGCATTGTTGGAAAACTAGTAGAATATCTACATTTTTATAAGCTTTACTTTTAGAAACACATTCTGTCTTCATTTCATTTGAAAATGTCGCTAAACCCTGTAACTTCGTTTGCAGAAGGTTTAATGATAGTTAATTGTTTTACTTAATAGTTGATTATTTGTTATGACTAGAGCCCAGATTTCTGTGATCTAAGAAATAATAATAAAAATGTATGAGTATGATTTAATTATGAATATGGTCATGAAATTAAGAATATACGACCTATTAATTTTTAATTCGGCTTTATTAATTACCTACCATTGTTGTGTTTTACATCTTTATTCTAAAACCTATAGTGAAAATGTCACAAAGGATACTTTCATATCTCCCTTTCTTTTGCACATTCATGAGCAAATTCACGAAAAATCTTCACAAACATGGGAAAACCGTCAGTTGTTAGCCATTTTGTTATGTAAGAGTTTCATTTATAGAATGGCTTACAAAACTGTCTGAATAACTAAAATTCCAAACAGTTGGTTTTCAGTATTACTTAACACTTAGCTATGCGGAAAAAGAAATCCCTAAATTATTACGAAAGTACATATTTCAAACTGTTCAGAATTGGTAAGTTTTAATATTACAGATACCAAAATATGCATTTATGTAACAATGAAAAATTGTTCAAAATACGTTAATTTAAACATGGAATGATATTTCATAGAAATCTGAAGCCTAATTATGACAATAGCAGAAGTAAAACAAGTAATTTATCACTAAAACTTAATCCTCCATTTATGGAAGAAGACACATGAAGTTTGTGAGTCTGTGTTTTTAGATGCAGGTTGTCTCTAATTATTATAAACATCATCACTTGCCAACAACATACTTAATATTTTTTAAGAACCTGCTCTTAAAAATTAGCATTATTTGTTAACTAATTTAATATTTCCGACCTGTATTAAATAACTATATATTTGTTCTCTAACATCATTATCCTAATGAGGTCCCGTATTCTGCATTCATAAAAATGAACAGACTGTACTTCCAAATTTACATTTTATGCAACTTAGATATGGTAACAATTGTTTGCATTTCCATAGCAATTATGCCATGCACTGCGCCTTTCTTCCGTTGCATTGACAGCTGCCATATGTCTTCTTTTATAATACAAAGGATAGTGTCAATTGCCGTTGTAGCGAACAGTAGCAACTTTTGTAGCAATTAATTGAAGCATGCAGTAGAAATGCCCATTATAAATTGCATGTTGTAGTGTAGTGGTAAGGTTATGTAGCATTTTAAAATATGTTAAATATTAGTGCATTTTAGATGCAAATTGTCTATTATTTAACTCTGTTAAGAGAAACTAAGGCTGTGGAGTTGGTACACAAAAACTCAAACTCTGTTTCAAATCTGACTCCAAATCTTTCATAAAAATTAAAGTTAATGTATGAATATGGTAAAATGTATAATCCTCGATAAAAAAATTTGGTGCTATTCTAAGCATGCATTTTTGTCATTTTTGTTGGAGGTAAATTTTGTATTAGAACTTACACTTTTCCGTCTCAAGATTAGCCCCACTGACTATTCTTGAAGTGTAATCATAGAAGGATTCGATTACATAAAAATAAAAATGTCAGATAGAGAAGCTGGAATTTTAGAGTTGTAATTATTTTTCTCGAACATGTGTTTACTTGGTTCTTTGAATTGAAATACACAGACGAAAACAAATTAATTTAATTAAGTTCCCATGGAAAGTGGACTTCAAATTCCTCTTGCAGCACAAATTATTAAAATTCAGGAACAAAAAAAAAAATTAAATTAAAAAAACGGCTTTACAGGTATATTATTCTTCTCAGAAGAAATATCAGAAATTAACTCAAGTCACTGGAACAAGGCATAGGAAACAAATAAAAACATACTGTTACTTAAATTTAATTTTTATACCGGTATAGAATTTACAGCTTTTCTTTCTAGTACCGGTACAGCACCAACGAACTATCTGCTTTTCTAATTCTGCCTATATTATTATTATTATTATTATTATTATTATTATTATTATTATTATTATTATTATTATTATTATTATTGCTTGATTTCTACCAGTGTCTCAGAATTCTTTCAATTAAAGTAATTTTATTAATTCTCAATATAAAATTGCTGCACACTGTTAACTGAATGGCTAGAGCGTTGGTTTTCCACACCAGTAACACAGTTTCAAATTTTGGTGCGTCAAAGTGGAATATTTGGGAACAAATACTGTGTTAGGTGGTAGGTTTTCTCGGGGTACTCCCGTATCCCATACAAGCATTCCACTATTGCTTAATGAATCATAAACATTTTGGTGCATAGTAGACTATCTTCCAAGTTGCACCAAGGGTGACATTGCGGCAAAAATACAGCATGTTTCTCCTAGAGGCAACATTCAGATAAATTATGGAAAAGTCAAGTACCAGCCATTGGTAAAATAAATATAGATATATAAAATTGCATAAATATCTTATAAAATATTGTTTTGGATTTTAAACTGTGTCTAAACAATTTATATTTACAATAAATGATAAAGACGTGTCTTTGGTGCGCCATATTTTTTCTAGGTATGTACTGTAAGATATTTTATTACCACACTTCGATCATCTGGCTACTTTACAGACCTACAACTTATATTCATTTATAGACTTGTTGTAAACTGTGGCAGAAATTTGTTCTTAAGTTCTGAAAAAGTTAAAAAGCATTATTTTCCCTTACTAGTCTGTCATAGAATGTCCCTATGTGTGATGTCACTGATTGTTTACATGGTAACAATAGTGATAAAACTATATGTTTTTTAAATTTTATAATTATCTAGTCAGAGTGGATATGTTTTTACTGACTCCACCCAAATTGCTTCAAACTTCGACCTCACAACACCTACTCCACAGCTTTATTATAAATTACACGTTACATTAATATTAGTTTTGTATTGTCTAAGAGTTAATTTTGTGCAGCTTAAAGCTCCATATTATACAGAAAACCAAATATGTATTAAGATAAAAGCTGTGTATCTGATTTTTGCCCCCTTATATTGTTGAAATAAGAATGCCACTAAATTCTTTCATCTCGAAGTTACATACATGTAAGCAATCCTAAAGTGAGATAAGCTACTGCAGGAATTCGTGACGTAGTGAATTATTTAATATTTAAATAGAATTGTGGCAAGTATTTAGTTCTAGTGTCATACAATTATTGGTATCAGTTTGTTATATAGGTGAAGATTAGAAATTTCCACTAAATTGAAGAAAAAATAAATTATCCAGTGCCTAGATCAAAACATCTACTTTCTAGGATGAAATTTTATATTTTCATGTAAAACATTAAATCAATAATGAATTTTTACAAATTGTTAAAAGAGCCAGCCACGGGGATTTACACAAGGACCATGAGGTCCAACTCTGAATGTTGGAACAGAACCAGTGATGTATGTGCAATATATCAATAAATAAGCATTTGAAACTATTATCTCTCTTTTGCACAAGATTATATTATGAAGGCTATCCAGAAAGTTACTTCCTTTAGATCATACCTGCACAAACTGCGCTCAACGAGCACGCGTGCTCCTTCGGAGCGGGAGAGCGGTGTATACTGCTCGCCGAAACGGAGAGGAAGATACGTCAGAATGACATAGACTTGCTATAGGTAGAGGAGAGGGAAATGACCACTCAATTATCTAGTGGATTGCAGTGTGTAGGCCTATTCTCAGTAAATGTTTCACGTTGCTTACCTACTGCTACAGTACAGTATGGAGGAATCTAAAAGACAGAACATAACATTTAACGATTTACAGCTCGAACTTATTGATCTTCAATGTGACCTAAGGGCTAAAGTTCGTTTGAATAATATTACTAGCCTGGTTGAGTTTTACAAGACTAAACATTAGCAATAATATCCACGACTACACAGACTGGCTGTGAAAATGATTGCTATGTTTGGCTCAACATTTATATTTGTGAGCAACTGCTTTCTATAATCAACTTTAATAAAGGCAGATATCGAACATATGTAACTGATGTTTCATTACGATCAGTAGGCTACTGTTCCTTTCAGCTGCCAACAGCATAAGACCTCTTTTTCATGTACTGATAAATAAAAATATAACAAAATGATATTGTACATTTAAGTAGCTATAGAATTTCTATTATTTCTTTAAAATAAATATTTATTTATTAATTAATAATAGTCCAAGATAGTTTTGCAAACAATGAACGGGAATTCATTTCATAAACACTCGTAATAGTACTTCCTTTTGTGTACATTTTGTACGAGATCTCCCCTTCTTCCAGTCCACCCTTATACAGAGCGCAGCTAATATCTGCATTCCGCTCATGAGCTGTGAGTCAGCTCGGAGAGCGCAAACCTTGTGCAGGCCTGGTTTAGATCATTATTTCATTAAAAAAAAAAATTCATGCAGTTGCAGAATTTGTATTATACACAACTTGAACCTACTGTGTTTACCTATTTTTCAACATAGTCTCCAGCCAAAATAAAACATTGTCATAGCATTTCACAAGTTTTAGGATATCCTTGTCATAGAAATGTGGCACCTGTGGTTTGAACCATACCAGGTCAGTTGTCCTCCTTAACTTCTTTTATGTCTGGCAATACACTTCTGCATTGATTGTATTACCTCATTCCATGAAATCCTCCAGCCGTACTCCTTTTCTGTCCAAAAAGTCAGTGGAGTCTCACTGAGTTGATAATGGATTTCCACTGCTTTAAAGTTTTTTTTCTAGGAGAAATCTCATTATTGACTGTGCCTCACAGTTGGCACACATTTTGAATGGTCACTGTAACTGAAGATGACACGATCTTCATTTGACAACAGCTGTTGCATACTAAGTCGCACGAAAAAATTACAACGTTACTGACTAAACTTTGTGCTGCACATGAGAACGGAAGTTAGTTTCTGGGTAGCCTTTGTATGTAGTCAAACACTGTTTCCATAAACCTTGAATCATTCCTTATTCCATTTGATGACTTCATTGTTCATGCATCCTTCAGTATTCTTCAGTTTTGTTCTAAACTTTAATTTGGACTTTGTATGTGTAAAGAATTTGTAAATTTAAACAGTGTGGTATATTTTGTCTTTGTCCAGTTTGTAACCCCGAAGTTACAGTAAGTTTTGGCGAGGAAGAAAATCATTTGACTGACAGCGAAGATAAAACTGAGACCAAAAGATCCGAGAAGAAGAAAAAGAAGGCTCACTTCTTAGATAAGAATATCAAGGTAGACTATATACATCTTTTTATTAAGTACTATTTCTCTTAAAATATGAAAACTAATTATTATTATTATTATTATTATTATTATTATTATTATTATTATTATTATGCTGCTTGTCTATGCGGATGACGTGAATATGTTAGATGAAAATCCACAAACGATTAGGGAAAACACGGAAATTTTACTGGAAGCAAGTAAAGAGATAGGTTTGGAAGTAAATCCCGAAAAGAAAAGTATATGATTATGTCTCGTGACGAGAATATTGTACGAAATGGAAATATCAAAATTGGAAATTTATCTTTTGAAGAGGTGGAGAAGTTCAAATATCTGGGAGCAACAGTAACAAATATAAATGATACTGGGGAGGAAATTAAACACAGAATAAATATGGGAAATGCTTATTATTATTTGGTTGAGAAACTTTTATCATCCAGTCTGCTGTCGAAAAATCTGAAAGTTAGAATTTATAAAACAGTTATATTACCGGTTCTTTATGGTTGTGAAACTTGGACTCTCACTTTGAGAGAGGAACAGAGATTAAGGGTGTTTGAGAATAAGGTGCTTAGGAAAATATTTGGGGCTAAGAGGGATGAAGTTACAGGAGAATGGAGAAAGTTACACAACACAGAACTGCACGCATTGTATTCTTCACCTAACATAATTAGGAACATTAAATCCAGACGTTTGAGATGGGCAGGGCATGTAGCACGTATGGGTGAATCCAGAAATGCAAATAGAGTGTTAGTTGGGAGGCCGGAGGGAAAAAAGACCTTTAGGGAGGCCGAGACGTAGATGGGAAGACAATATTAAAATGGATTTGAGGGAGGTGGGATATGATGATAGAGAATGGATTAATCTTGCTCAGGATAGGGACCAATGGCGGGCTTATGTGAGGGCGGCAATGAACCTCCGGGTTCCTTAAAAGCCAGTAAGTATTATTATTATTATTATTATTATTATTATTATTATTATCATCGTCGTCATCATCATCATCACCACCATCATTATCATCATCTATTTAGCTATCTATCTGCAGGCTTCACAAGACATCTTGATTCTTTCCCACATTCGACCATTATTTATTTCTATCGAATGTCTCTTCTTCAGTCAGTTCTGCATATTTTGCATTATGTCCTCCATCCAAATTTTTCGTGGCCTTCCTCTTTCTCAATTGCCTCAATTTAAACTTTCTTTTCGATACCTATCTTCATGTGTATTTAATGTCCATACCACATTAATTTCAGTTTCCTAACATGGGCCACCACTGTCTCCTTGGTGTGCATTCATCTTCTATTTAATTTTAAATTTAGTCCTCTGTGGATACTCGTGGGCTCTTCTTGAAGTAAGAACAACAATAATAATACCTGGCATGTAACATCCTTAAACACCACTCACTACCTGTAAAAGATTAACAACTCAAACCTATAATGTAAACTGAAGAGTAGATAAAGAGCTGTGTATGTAATTTATTTTATTCATGACTGGTATCTAAACTGGTCTTTGTTTTATCGTTCTTAGCAACCTAAAAAATGATTTTATTCACAGCAATGAATTTATTTAAATCACTCTCTGCATGACAACCAACAAATTAATAACAATAGGTTTGTTCGTACAGCAGTTTCCGATTGTCGTTACATTTGGCTAATGTTGTTTTTCCCAATTGTTGCAAATATTTCGTGAACTTCTTCTTCTTCTTCTGCCAATACACAGTTTTGGGTTGTTTCCCGTCTGTGAACTACAAATGGAATTGGTCCGTCCAACGTCAGTGAGGTCTGCCTAATTCTCTTCATGCTCGTGGATGATAATACAAAAGTCTCTTTGGTAAACGATGTTCAGGCATCCTAAGAAGGTGGTTTCTCCATTTACGTTGATAATGTTGGACGTGTGCGGTCATCTCCTCAACTTCCCACTGATTTCTTATGTCTTCGCTCCTAATGCGGTCCCGGAAGGTAACTCCTGTCAGTGATCGTAGAAATCTCATTTGTGATGCATAGCCTTATTTATATTTATTTCCTTTTGCCGTGTCCAACATTCACTGCCATATAACAGAGCTGGTTTTGATATTATGTTGTGAAATCGGATTTGGACCTCTTTTCGCATTTGTTTTCCAAAGTTCCTTTTCAAGATACCATTTAATTGATTATATTTGAATATATATTTTATTTATGTCTTTTTGATAGTTATACAAAGAAATATAACCTCCTAAATATACAAAATGTCACTTGTTCTATTATTTTGTTATCAACAACTAATTTTTGCTCGTGAACAAATTGCCATAAAACTCAAATTGATTTCTCTTGTAGTTGGCAGCTGATGGAATGGGGATTCTTTCAGTAACAGACGACGAAAAGGAGCAGCTCAGAGATCTGTTAGCCAACCTGGATGAAGAAAAGGATCCTGTAAATCCATATAGGATTGATCCAACATGTCTAGCAGATATTGATTCTAGACTCGAGGTAAACCCCCAGATACTACAAAAAGTAGTAATATGATCTTATTAATTATTACATTAAAGTTTAGATAGAGTTGGTTGGGACCGATGCTACCTTGGATTGTATCATAGTGTAAGTATTCAAACAAGAAACTTTGTGTTAATAAGGTTATGACATCATGTTAGCTGAGCATCTCCAGCGTGACTGGTGGGTAATGACTGTAACTATATGCTCACCATATCTATTAACTTGGAAAAATAAACACATCACAAAATATGCAATATTACATAAAACGCACATTATTGCATGTCTGACATCTTAAATTCAAATAAAACAACAATATGAAAAGCATAGAATTTTATTTTAGAACTTGCACTAATTTTAAATATCGCTTAACCTATAATTAAATGTACTGCAGGCCCTATTATTACAAGTTTAATGACTCAAAATGATTCGTTGGAAGGTTAATATCGCTAATGTTATTAAAATGAAACATTATACATCAGTAGAATAGAAATATTATTATTATTATTATTATTATTATTATTATTATTATTATTATTATTATTATTATTATTATTATAAAGTAAATTCAATTTCAACAATCATCAAAAAACAGGTAAATACCCATACTGTGATATTATTGATAATTGACAAAATCTGTAATTCACACTTTTTAACACCATCTGAGAGCTTCGAAACTTTAGACAAAAAAAGTTTAGGATTCTTAAGAACTCATAAAAGCCTTGTGAATATACGAGACTTCCAAGAATACTATCGGTACAGCAGTTTAGTTCTTTTTATAAACATTGATTTATACAAGCTTTAACATCAATGTCATATCGTGTGTGTAGAATCTTTGGGTATAACAGTAGCCCGTTGAGCATTGTTGACATTCTGTTTCTATTGTCGTGTGTTACAAATCGCTTATGTTCATGTACCTATAGTCGCGACGCTGTTATTCCTGGCGTGACTCCTCCTCTTTGCTTATGTCTTAGGAAGTGGAGGCTCTATAAACTCTAGATAGGTAGTATCGTTCGCCATTTTTGTTCTTTCGTTGCCGAGCTACCATACGAGGAATCTATTTGCCACACCGTTAAACGTTAACATGTCGTAGCTCCTATGATAATAAATCAAGCACACTGTAATTCAGCAAATAACGTCTTCGTGTGCTTTCTGCGAACGCCAACGAAAGAGCCAAAATGGCGGGCGATTATATTAAGTATTTATCGAGCCTTAAGAAATTAATAACGTCTTCATCAGTGAATCACAAGATGCACACGTTTAAATGTAGCCGACCTGCAACTCGATTGGCTGCCGGAAATTAGAGCGACGGCACTATAACTACGAGTAATTTGGATTTTGTTTTAATATGTATGATATTGATGATAAGTCATGGCATGTAAATTTCAAATCCAATATTTGGCTTAGTGGCTGAGGAATCCATAAAAATACTTAATCATGGGTTCGACTAGGAGTTCGAACCTGGGACCTCCTGAATCCTAATCTCAAACGTTACCATTTGAACCTTCTTGCTTGGTTATAGCAGTTTTAATTAATAATTTCTTACTGAAATTCATAAATTGGTTGTTTTGGAAGTGTTCCATGCATGGATGGCAATTTGCATTCAAATATTTTATATTTTGTATTAGCAACTTTTCTCGCCATGTTCACTTTTTACATCTGAAATCATTACAGCAGAATTTAACTTAACAACTAAACGAAATAAAAATAAAAAACTTAACCACGTTAAAAATACATGCCAAGCATAAGTCAGTAGGCCTACACATAAAATATGCATGGATCTTATCTTTTTTGGATCTTTGGAGAGAGCGAAAAAATGCATTTCTGGGTTTTGTCCTTTGTTGTTGCTGCAATTTAAAGCTTGAATAATACAGTCCCTTCGAAACACTCATTCTTCTAATAAATCTTTCATTTCTGTATCATTATCATAACATATAAACAGCTGATTTTCTCAGTAGTGTTAGTTATTTTCCACTTGGATTGCTAGCTTATGCTTAAGCATGTCTGTCTGACAGAAAAAGTGGCGAAATTTCCACACTGTATGAATACCTATACAGTGATTGTATGCTATAGGAGGAGGGTCGAAATGTTAAAATTATTCAAAAGATTTTTGTCGTTATGAATAACATTTATTTTTTTCTACCTACTTACAATTACAATGAATTTAATTTACGTTATATACGCTTTTAGGCTTTTACAGTGAATGTGATTTGCAGTAAGACTGTGGGGCATTCCACAGCATTTTAGAACTAAATGCAATCTTGATTACACACTTTTAACATTTAGGAATATAGTTATATATTGTAATTGATTAACTAGTGGACTTACTCTTGTTAATTATGTAAGTCTGTGCGGCTTACAGCTGTTTCGGTCAAAAACTCAAGTCCACTAGTTAATCTATTACTTATATTCAAGTGTTAAAAGTAGTGTATGCAAGATTCAAAATGGATTATATATTGTCTTTCAGAGCAGTGTTACAATTATAATAATATTTACTTACTTACAAATGGATTTTATGGAACCCGGAGGTTCATTGCCGCCTTCACATAAGCCCGTCATTGGTCCCTATCCTGAGCAAGATTAATCCAGTCTCTACCATCATATTCCACCTCCCTCAAATCCAATTTACGATTATAATTAAATTATTAAAATAATTTCGAGATTTTATCGTTTTCAATTTATGCAGGTTTTTAATTCGAAAAGAAAAACAGTTGAGGACTTGGATCTGTGTGATGAAAAAAAGACAATTTCAAGACATGAAGAGAGGAAATTACAGCAACGTTTACAAGATATTGACAACATACTAACAAGCATGACAACAGCTAATAATAAGGTAAGTTGGCTGTTACTTTGAAGTATTCTCTCTCCAGACACATCCAGGAAGTTTTTTTAGAGGATGTCCAAAATAAAATACGTGGGTCTTCCAAAAAGTGAAAGACAACCAGTACTATTTTAAATTTCATAATATGAAATGTTATTTACCTTACAAGCCACTCAACAGTTTTCAATGGTCTTGTGAGTGTGTGGTCACCCTGAAAGCCTCCCTTGAATACGTGCCTGACATTTTCAACTCTGCTTGCTGTTAAAATCGTCGTCATCATCATCATCATCATCATCATCATCATTCACTAGTATTACCGTATAACATAGTTTGTATTAGCTTTCTCAGATAAAGCATTCCAGGCTTTTCTATTATAAGATCGTTAGAGACATCATCCAAACATTTAAACTTTTATTTCTTAGTTGAACGTTTTCTATTGGAATCCCGCTTACTTACTTACTTACTTACTTACTGGCTTTTAAGGAACCCGGAGATTCATTGCCGCCCTCACATAAGCCCGCCATTGGTCCCTATCCTGAGCAAGATTAATCCAGTCTCTATCATCATATCACACCTCCCTCAAATCCATTTTAATATTATCTTCCCATCTACGTCTCGGCCTCCCTAAAGGTCTTTTTCCCTCCGACCTCCCAACTAACACTCTATATGCATTTCTGGATTCGCCCATACGTGCTACATGCCCTGCCCATCTCAAACGTCTGGATTTAATGTTCCTAATTATGTCAGGTGCGTGCAGTTCTGTGTTGTGTAACTTTCTCCATTCTCCTGTAACTCCATCTCTCTTACCCCCAAATATTTTCCTAAGAACCTTATTCTCAAACACCCTTAACCTATGTTCCTCTCTCAAAGTGAAAGTCCAAGTTTCACAACTATAAAGAACAACCAGTAATATAACTGTTTTATAAATTCTAACTTTCAGATTTTTTGACAGCAGACTGGATGATAAAGCTTCTCAACCGAATAATAACAGGCATTTCCCATATTTATTCTGTGTTTAATTTCCTCCCGAGTATCATTTATATTTGTTACTGTTGCTCCAAGATATTTGAACTTCTCCACCTCTTCAAAAGATAAATTTCCAATTTTTATATCTCCATTTCGTACAATACTTTCGTCACGAGACATAATCATATACTTTGTCTTTTCGGGATTTACTTCCAAACCTATCTCTTTACTTGCTTCCAGTAAAATTCCCGTGTTTTCCCTAATCGTTTGTGGATTTTCTCCTAACATATTCATGTCATCCGCATAGACAAGCAGCTGATGTAACCCGTTCAATTCTAAACCGTCTCTGTTATCCTGAACTTCCTAATGGCATACTCTAGAGCAAAGTTAAAAAGTAAAGGTGATAGTGCATCTCCTTGCTTTAGCCCGCAGTGAATTGGAAACGCATCTGACAGAAACTGACCTGTACGAACTCTGCTGTACGCTTCACTGAGACACATGTTAATTAATCGAACTAATTTCTTGGGAATACCAAATTCAATAAGAATATCATATAAAACTTCTCTCTTAACCGAGTCATATGCCTTTTTGAAATCTATGAATAACTGATGCACTGTATATGCTTTTTATTCTAAAAATGTCCATTATTTGTACCTTCTTTCATCATTTTATTCTCTGTGCTTTTGTCTTACAATGTTTACTCCTTATGTTAAATGTTACTAATCCTGCATTGTTTCGTATTCTCCATATTTCTACTTTTTAAGAAATCATCATTTCACAGCTTTCCATTTGCAAGACTCTTGCAGGTTGATTTGAAGTCTCACTAATGTTATTTCTGTATTACAGTGTTAAGATGTTAGTAAGTGCTTTTTTGACGTAAATACGCCTCTGTTCGAGTTACAGTTGATGAGAAAATCGAATACATTTAGCATAACACTAACTTCTAAAAGTCTTCACTAGATACTGTACATACCAAAGTGTATGTATGCTGCCATCTGTTGAGTGTTGTGTAATTTACTTGCAAGTGAATATGTGACGAACATGTTTGGGTATTTTAAAACAAATTAATATATATGTTCATCATTTATGTTTTATTTACAGAATAAAACATCTGTTATATACTTAATAAACAAATATCAAATAACAAAAAAATTATTAAGCAAAGGAAAAAACATTACCAATGACAAAACCTCCGAGGTTCTGGCTGATATGTAGCCTACATCTATTATCAGGCAGTACATCTCACTTGACGATATGTGTCAGAGGACGAACAATTGTTTGCATACATCTGAAGTCTGATTAGTGTAATGTGTAGTCAGCGATGTATGCAACAGAGGGAGAAATCAATCTTCTTAATGTATCCAGCTGTTTGCTGACAACATGAAGTCTACTACAGTCTTTTCAGTTGTTGTTTTGCACGAGAAATGAGGGGTATTTTGATCGGTGTTCATTATAGATGCCTGTTGCTAGTAGCCAGAGTTGGGGTGTAGTCAATATATACTGCAGGGCTGTGTCTTCTGCAACTGGTACTGATGATTTTAATTTACTTCTTTTGTGGCTTATGGATGGTCAGTATAGAAGAATGTGTTCCACATTTTCATCATTATTATTACACCACAGACAAATAGGAATATCAGAAACGTGAAATCAGTGTAGGTACAATTGAGTGACAATGTGACCTGTTCTAGCTCTTGTTAAAAATGTTGGAATATGTCTGGGCAAGTTTTTGTACATTTCCAGGTCATTTGGTTTCTTTTGTACAGACTGTAAAATTTATCCTGTGTCAGAAGAGAGCCAATTGTTGATCCATAAGTTTATGAAATGAGGCCTTACTAAAGCAAAGGCACTGGATAGAGATATCACTTGAAGAGGTCTTGGTTGCAAATATGTTGCCTGTTTTGCAATATTATCGACTTTCTCGTTTCCAGGTATGCCACAATGACTAGGTATCCATTGAAATGTCATTTATTTTTCGAGTTTTTTTAGTTTACCGGTACTTAGTTGTTTCTGAATTGGAATAATTGGGAGGAGAAAGAAACTAGCCATCTACCCCATTATCTCCTGACTTGGTTGCTTCATGAGTGATTCAAGCAATAAAACAAGGACAATTATCAGGATTCAGTGAATTCCCTATCACTTTTTTATTCTATTCACAGTGGCGTCATCATCAGCATACATATTTGCGATAATATGTGTTAGTTTTGAATATACCATCACCTATTATGTCTTTTAATTTTTTATTGCCGAATCGTGAATTAAACTGAAAAGCGCAGCAGACAATAGATCCTTCATGTAGTTCAGTTATAATACCCAAAAATTTGACTTTAGGTCTTCAGTAAAATTATTAATAATTAGTGATTGTGTTCTTGTTTGTTATCTTAATAAATCTTATGAGTTTGTTTTGAATCCCAAGTTCCTGAATTCTTGCTGTTGAAGTATAAATTAATACATTTATTGTTTAGAAGGTGCAACCAATTGCAGAAGATCAGATCCACAGGATGATCAAAGACTTTGGTGATGCAACAGCAACGCTAAATAAAGATACACTGGATCAACTTCTTGAGGAGGCCAACAGGCTTATGCCACATTTCCAGTACCGATACAACACAGATAAATCGTCCAGTTTGTAGTGTCATTTGAAGTTGTAAAAAAATCTTTTAGTAGGACAATGAACAACTCAAAATGCTTAAATTTTATTTCATTGTCTATAATATATACCCATATTTCACAAACTTACGTAAATAACACAAATGACGCATGTAATAATTGGATTTTAATTTCCCTCTCATAGAATTTTATAACTGAATGTTCTTGTATCGTCACATAGTTAATTTGTTATAATTGAATGATTTTGTAACAATTATTTGGCAAATAAAATGTTTTAAACCAATGTTTTCAGCAAACTTTATGTCAAGTTGACTAAAACGATGTATGATTAGAGGCAAGTATTTTTGGTGGTAATTTTTATGTTCTCATTAACTCACTAAATTGATGATATTTTGATGTTGAAAATTACACAAAAAAATCGCTATAATTTCTTGATTAATATGCGAGATAAACTTTTAGCTATGACTGTCAGAAAATATCGATTTCAATTATAATTCTATATCTAAATGTATCATGTTTCCAGAAAGTTCAAGACAATCTAGAAGACAAAATACATAATATTGCCGTTAAGTTTCCATATTTGCAGATATGTCCACTAAATGTCGGGTCCTACGAAACTTTATCTGCGTCTTTGTTTTGGAGTAGAAATGGCAAGCAATCCAGCATTTAGTACTTTTAATCTGTACATTTCCACTTAATAATCGAGGTATTCACGAAAAAAATCGTATAGCCGACACGAGATTTGAACTCGACATCTCCTAATTGCGAGTTCTGTGCTTATGTACTTAATCATCTCGTACAGTGTTAATCTTTGTATTTTGTGCATATTAAGTAATTTTGTTTAAGTATGCCTTGTGACAATATGGTAGCAGCTTGTTCTTCAAGTGAGTATTATTATTATTATTATTATTATTATTATTATTATTATTATTATTATTATTATTATTATCACTGGACCAAATCGACCAGAAGGCTAATGACAATTGCATCAAAGTCTTGAGCATTAGGTTAAATAATAATAATAATAATAATAATAATAATAATAATAATAATAATAATAATAATAATAATAATAATAATATTATTATTATTATTATTATTGTTATTGCAACTATTACTATAAGTAGGTATCGTTATTTATTGCTATTACTATTACTATTATTATTATTATTATTATTATTATTATTATTATTATTATTATTATTATTATTATTAAGTCATTATTGTTCTACTTATTGGGTCTGTATGCTACTCGCTGTAGGTTAGCAAATTAACATTAATAATAAACGAACAAAAAATTACTATTATTATTATTATTATCATTATTATCACTGGACCAAATCGACCAGAAGGCTAATGACAATTGCATCAAAGTCTTAAGCATTAGGTTAAATAATAATAATAATAATAATAATAATAATAATAATAATATTATTATTATTATTATTATTATTATTATTATTATTATTGCAACTATTACTATAAGTAGGTATCGTTATTTATTACTATTACTATTATTATTATTATTAATGTTGTTGTTGTTGTTGTTGTTGTTGTTGGTAGTAGTAGTAGGCCTAGTAGTAGTAGTAATAGTATTATTATTATTATTATTATTATTATTATTATTATTATTATTATTATTATTATTATTATTATTGCAACTATTACTATAAGTAGGTATCGTTATTTATTACTATTACTACTATTATTATTAGTGTTGTTGTTGTTGTTGTTAGTAGTAGTAGGCCTAGTATTATTATTATTATTATTATTATTATTATTATTATTAGTGCAACTATTACTATAAGTAGGTATCGTTATTTATTACTATTATTATTATTATTATTATTGTTGTTGTTGTTGTTGTTGTTGTTGTTGTTGTTGTTGTTGTTGTTGTTGTTGTTGTTGTTGTTGTTGTTGTTGTTGTTGTTGTTGTTGTTGTTGTTGTTGTTGTTGTTGTTGTTGTTGTTGTTGTTGTTGTTGTTGTTGTTGTTGTTGTTGTTGTTGTTGTTGTTGTTGTTGTTGTTGTTGTTGTTAGTAGTAGTAGTAGTAGTAGTAGGCCTAGTAGTAGTAGTAATATTATTATTATTATTATTATTGTTATTGCAACTATTACTATAAGTAGGTATCGTTATTTACTACTATTATTATTATTATTATTATTATTATTATTATTGTTATTGTTGTTGTTGTTGTTGTTGCTAGTAGTAGTAGTAGTAGTAGTATTATTATTATTATTATTATTATTATTATTATTATTATTATTATTGCAACTATTACTATAAGTAGGTATCGTTATTTATTACTATTACTATTATTATTATTATTATTATTATTATTATTATTATTTTGTGTAGCTCCGCTGTTTTCACAGTGTTTAGTTGTTACTACATTCGTCTGTGTCCTCATTTAAGGCGCTTAGTTAACTGCGTACAATGCCGCCTAGTAAAGATACATGTTCTAAATGTAGCGCTGCTTTCTTCGGCAGACAAAAGTTCCTAAAGTGTGTTGGGCCTTGTGGCCTAAGATTTCATCTTGATTGTTTAAATATGAGTGAAGTGGAATACGATTTTTTCATGAAGGGAGGTATTTCCTCCTTCAAGTGTGATGAGTGTACCAGTGCTGCGAAGGCGGTTCATGGTGATAACACTCCTGTGAAACCGACCAAGAAGACCGATAAGAAGATCATCTCGCCTACTAGAGAACTTGAACTACCTAATTTACAAAGTAAGGAATCTCTCTCTGTTCAAATAGAGACGGTACGATTGAATGGTGAATCCATTCTAGATACTTTAACAGTTATTCTGGAGCATGTTAAAAATCTTGAAAAAGAAATGGGCGAATTAAAGAGCGAGAATACTGCCCTCAAATTACAAATGGCCGAGATTTTGGTAAAAAATTCCTGTCCTTGTAAGCCTGATCAGATTGTCCCAAAATTGGGTCAACAGTCCACTGTTCACCCGGTTACTAAATCCTACAGTAGTGTTTTGTCTGACACTGTTAATTCTCGCAATCATGCGAAGTCAGCACCGAGTACTTCATTTGCTCTTACTCATCATAACAGTAATGAGGTAATCTCTGCTGTCGTACGCACAGACGATAGCACTGTAGCGTTATCAAATAACGTAGACTCCGATGGTTTTCAAACTGTCACTCGCAAAAAATTTAAGAAACGAGATCCTAAAGTTGGCACTCTAACTAATAGCAACTTAGAAATGGCTCCAGAGAGAATCAGAACCAAATCTCTTTTTGTTTCTAGATTTAGTCCTAATGTAAACGAGAATAATATTAAGGATTCACTCTTTCATCAACGTAAATTAAGGTCTCTCGAAATAACTAAATTGAAAACAAAATACCAGTCGTATTCCTCTTTTCATATCTCAGTTGATGAGAGGGATTTCGAGTTAATTAATAATTCTGATGTTTGGCCTGCGGGATGCCTCATTGCACCCTTTTTTGGTAAACTTAAACCTGAGCAGCATTTTTCTCCACCAGGTACTTCAGTTGATTCTAGGGTTAATGCCTCTTAATATTATTCTCTAACTCTCAATGCACAGTTCTAATAATCATCTTGAGATATTTTACCAAAATGTTCGTGGTCTTAATACAAAAATTGATGAAATTTTTCAAAATGTAGTAAGTAATAATGATATCATTATCTGTCTTACTGAAACATGGTTATCTGAATCAGTATTAAATACAAACTTATTCCCCAACAATTATACTGTGTTTCGAGCAGACAGAACGTATGAGGACACCAATAAAAAAAGAGGTGGGGGTGTCCTAACAGCGATTAACAACCAGTTACCTTTTACCTGTCGGCGATATGATTTAGAAATTATTAATGAATGTGTTTGGATTGAAATTAAAATGGCTGATGGTATTAATTTATTAATTGGAAATCATTACTTCCCACCTGATTTCGGTCATAATCACTTAAAATCTTACCTCAATTTTCTTGAAAAAAACCTTGATACTCATAATTTTAGAATAGTAATTATTGGTGATTTCAATTGTCCTGGTATGGATTGGTCAACTGGTTTTAATCTTAATGATATTCATTACTACTCTAAAATCAAGTCCAGTGATTTATATTCCTCGGCTTGCCTTCTGGGATTAAATCAAATTAATTTTACTGTCTCAAATAAAAATCTACTTGATCTTGTCTTTACTAATATTATTAATAGTACAGTAAAACTAGCCAATCATTCTCTAGTTTTGGAGGATTCTTATCATCCATCTATCTCCATTAATCTTGAAGTGTATTTGTCGCTACCTGATCACTGCCAATCTAGTACCTTCATAAATTATTCTCAAGGTGATTACTTGAAACTCTATTCCACTCTATACAATCATGATTGGAATTCCATATATCAAACTACTGATGTTAACGTTGCTGCTAACGCGTTATCCCAGATTATGAACAAAGCTATTTCTCTTGCTGTTCCTGTCACTTTCGTAAAAAAATCGCACTATCCTAAATGGTTTTCAAATACCTTGCGTATACTTATTAGGAAAAAGAACAAAGCACATAGAAATTTTAAGAAATTCAAAACTGATCACCATTATCAAATTTTTTCCAATTACAGAAAACAAGTTAAAGCTATGATTAAATCTGACAAATTTAAATGGTTACAATCCATTGATGAAAATTTGAAGAATGAACCTAAGAAATTTTGGAAATACGTAGAATCTTTTCGTAAATCCAATAATTATCCCACCGAATTATTAATAAATGGGATTCACATTACTGATCAGCAAGAAATTGCTAATGCATTTGCTAATCAATTCAAATCGATTCAAAAACAGCCTAATTCTAATCTCTGTTTGTTGGAGTATAATTCTACTGACTTCTTATCCTTACCTAAAATTACAGTTGAAGACGTTTCATTAGCCATAAAAAAGCTTAAACCTAATAAATCAAAGGGCACTGATGGCATTCCTAATTTTATTATTAAGGGATGTTCTAATATTCTAATACCCATTTTAACCTTTTTATTTAATTTAAGTTTATTAACCGGTACATACCCTATGCTTTGGAAAGAAGCATCCGTTATTCCTATCTTTAAGAATGGTAAAAAAAATGTTGTTTCCAATTATAGACCTATTTCAATATTAAACAATTTCTCAAAAATTTTTGAAAAAATAATCCACAAACATGTTTCATTTTATGTTAAGAATAAAATTAATTCAGCACAACACGGTTTTACTAAAGGTAAATCAACAACTACAAACTTAGTATCCTACCTTAATCTTGTTATGCCTGTTGTTGAAACCCAAGGTCAAATTGACTCAATTTATATCGACTTTAGCAAAGCGTTTGATGTTGTACCTCACAATATTCTGATAAATAAATTAAAAAACTTTGGTCTCTCTTCTAACTACGTGAGCTGGTTTGAAAACTATTTAACTAATAGACAATGTTGTGTTCGTCTTGGTGATTCTCTCTCGGACCCATTTAATTGTTTATGTGGAGTTCCCCAAGGATCTACATTGGGCCCTCTATTATTTTTATTATTTATTGATGACATATGTAAAAGAATAAGTTCAAACTACCTGTTATTTGCTGATGATCTCAAAATCTTTCGCTCAATAAATAGTTCTGCCGATTGCCAAACTCTTCAAAATGATATTAACTCCATTGAACTTTGGTCTGACATTAATGGAATGAAAATTAATGAAACAAAAACTTTTGTCATTTCGTACTCTCGAAAAACTACTTCCATAAAATTTAATTATTCTCTTAATAACGCCTGTATTATTAGGAAAAATTCTATAAAAGATCTTGGTGTACTACTCGATTCTAAATTATACTTTCACGATCATGTTCAATATATTTATAATCATTCAATAAGAATGCTTGGTTTAATAAGGTCTATAACTTATTCTTTTTCTACTCCTGAGTCACTATTAATTCTATACTTTACTTTGGTTCGCTCTAAACTTGAATATGCATCTGTAGCCTGGAATTCCATTACTTCAACCGATTCGGTTAAATTGGAAAATATTCAAAGAAAATTTATTTCCTTATGTGCTTTTCGATATATACCCAATTCCACTGACTTTAACTATGATATTACCTGTAAATATTTTAACTGTTGTAGCCTTTATGCTAGACGTCTAAATCTTGATTATCAATTTTTTTGCAAAGTTATCAAGGGTGATATTGATTGTGAGTCTATCATAAACAATATCAGCCTTCGTATTCCTACAAAAGGTTTAAGATTTCAAAAAATTTTTTATAACCGAAATTCAAAATCACTTTCTCCAGTCTGTAGATGCATAAAATATGCCAATTTGCATGGGCACAATTTAGATCCTTTTAAGGTTTAGTTTCGTTTTGATTATTAGTTTTTACTGTTTGTACTCAATTGTATTCATGTATGTTTTTGTTATTTATGATATTATTTATTTTTGTTTTGCACCTTTGTATCTTCTGTTTGTGTATTGTGCTGAACTATAATTGGCCTCTGGCTGTTGTTCAGCACACAAATATTAATAATAAATAAATAAATAAATAAATAAATAAATAAATAAATTATTGTTGTTGTTGTTGTTGGTAGTGGTAGTAGTAGTAGTAGTAGTAGTAGTAGTAGTAGTAGTAGTAGTAGGCCTAGTAGTAGTAGGCCTAGTAGTAGTAGTAATAGTATTATTATTATTATTTATTTATTTTTTATTTTATTTTTAGTAGGTTATTATACGACGCTATATGAACAGCTTAGGTTATTTAGCGTCTGAATGAGATGAAGGTGATAATGCCGGTGAAATGAATCCGGGGTCCAGCACCGAAATTTACCCAGCATTTGCTCTTATTGGGTTGAGGTAAAACCCCGGAAAAAGCCTCAACCAGGTAACTTGCCCCGATCGGGAATCGAACCCGGACCACCTGGTTTCGCGGCTAGACTCGCTATTTAGTCATTATTGTTCTAACTTATTGGGCCTGTATACTACTCGCTGTTGGTTAGCAAATTGGTATTAATAATAAACGAACAAAAATTATTATTATTATTATTATTATTATTATTATTATTATTATTATTATTATTATTATTATTATTATTATTATTGTAATGTTAACTTATTATTGGTTAGCAAATTGATAATTAAAGAACAAGAAAAAATTATCATTAGGCCTATCATCATTACTGTTAATAGAGTCTGGTCTCGCGTTATAAAAGCAGTTGTAGAAAATGGTAAGTTACTTTAAACTCGTGACAGTTTTAAGTGGAAATCGGAGCATTATGCGGGTACTTCACACTGCGTGAAAGTATAGGAAGAGTGAAAGTACATTCCATTTATGGCACCCGCATATGTGTGGTCATTAAATTTAATAACAGTTTCAACGTTTTCCGCTATGTATTTCGGTACAATGGACAACATATTTGTTTACATAGTTTTCCCCAGTAGCCCACGTTTCGAAATGCCTATAGTCTTGCACGCAACAGCTTTGTTGTCAACGGGATGTCCCCCACATCACGGATGTTCCAGTCGATGACACAAAGTCCAAGGCTCTTTTAGGACTGTGACATGACTGTATTATCTGTATCTCACGAGAAAATCCTTGCAGGACTGCGATTCTGTAGCAACTACTAGGCTCTTCAACGTCGATGGAATTGGTGATAGATGATGTATTGGCGAGATGAGTCCGAGGATTCGTCATGTGATTATATGACATTTCTCTCACAGTTGGGGAAAACCTCGCAAAAAAAACAATCAGGTAATCAAACCAAGCGGGAATCGAACCCATGCCCGAGCGCAACTCCTGGTCAGCAGACATCCGCGCCTACCGTCTTAACTTCCAGTTCTTGTTACATATCTCTTCATCAGGGTTGACTGCTTAAATTACATGACAAATATTTTACGAAAATCTACGTAATTTACATCGCGAAGAAAACTAAGATTTTACACAATTTTCTACGCGATGTAATAAATTATTTTATGCTCGACCATGCCGAAATGGTGTAATTATACACCTGGTAGCAGACCTTTAATGCATGTCATTAAAGTACACCTACTCATTAAAGGGCAGATCTTTCAGCCAATGACGACTCAGGTTACAACTGTTCAGCCAATGACAGGTCAGCTTTCTACCGTTATAAAACCGCAAGTACCGATTATTCTCGGATATGCAATCGAAAGAGAATTAGCGAAAAGTCACGGAGGCTGGAAATCCAATACTGTCGCAGAAGGTTATGTTCTGTTACTATAATAATTAGCGTTAATTGTAAATAATATTCAAATAAATTCAATTTGTCATCTCGTTTTTCAATGCCGAATTTAATTTCAATGTTATCTCTGTAGGTTCTTATGGCCTAGCAAGGTCAATGTGGACATCTGTTCCTCGGAAAAAATCAATACTTTCGCACATCTCACAACATACGGGACATTGCTCAAAAATTAATAATATCGAGTTAGAAATCGAGCATAAAAAGTCGTATGAAAATTATGAAACTCGCTTGCGCTCGTTTCATAAATATCCATACTCGCTTCTTAATTACCTTCATTATAGGCTCGTTGCATAATGTACTATTATGCTCGACCATGCCGAAATGTAGTAATTATATACCTGGTAGCAGCCCTTTAATGCATGTCATTAAAGTACACCTATTCATTAAAGTTCAGGTTTTCGATTATTTTCGGATATGCAATCGAAAGACAACGAGGGAAACGTCACGGAGGCTGGAAATCCAATACTGTCGCAGAAGGTTATGTTCTGTTACTATAATACTTAGCGTTAATTGTAAATAATATTCAAATAAATTTAATTTGCCATCTTGTTTTTCAATTCTAAATCAATTTCCAGGTTATATCAAAATTAGTTCATGTTATTCTTTACATTACATCAAGGTCAATGACATTATTGTTCCTCGGAAAAAATCAATACTTTCGCGTCTGCGCACATCTCACAATATACGAGCTATGCACAAGGTCACTTCCGATCATCAGTCAGATACAAATAAAATTAATACTTCTGAATAATTTCAAGTTAGAAATATGGTCGAGCATAAAAAGTCGTATGAAACTTGCCTATAATGGTAATTAAGACGCTCGTATGAAAATTATGAAACTCGCTTGCGCTCGTTTCATAAACAAACATACTCGCGTCTTAATTACTATCATTATAGGCTCGTTGCATAATCTACTATTCATGGAAGTAAATTAATACGTTACACACTCTTCTGTGTGTTTGAAGATACTACATGTTGCGCAGTTTTTATTTTAAAGTTTTGTTTTAATAAAACCAAGTTCGTCATACTTGCTTTGCCAAGGTCTTTCTGCGTGTGACATTTCGTTTTCAACTTTTATTTTTAATACAAGGTCTTATCAACTTCAAAATCATTGATTATAAACGCTTATTGAACGCTTCAGAAGTATGCTGTGAACTGAAGTTGATTAGGCTACATCATTCCTTTCTTTTAAAATTTCTAGGCTATCAGACTATAATATTATTACGAAGAGTGTAGTACGATAAGTCAAATGTATCGCCTCTGGGAAAGCATTCACAGAGAGTTTTCAAGTTCACCGCTGTGGAGTAAAGGTTACCATGCCTGACCGTGGAACGAAAGGGCCCTGATTGAAATCCTCGACCACACCTGTGGACTATCGGTTAGCGCGTCTAGCCGCGAAAACCAGGTGGCCTGGGTTCGACTCACCCAATATGAGCAAATGCTGGGTAACCTTCGGTGTTGGACCCCGGATGCATTTCACCGCCATTATCACCATCTCATTCAGACGCTAAATAACCTAAGCTGTTGATAAAACGTCGTAAAATAACCTACTAAAATATATAAAATAAAAATTGAAATTCTCGTTGGGCATGTTACCTGATTGAAGTTTTTTCCGTGGTTTTCCCTCAGCTCATTAAGTTCAAATGCTGGGTAACTTTCGGCGCTGGACCCTGGACTCATTTTGCTGACATTATCACCTTCATTTCGCTCAGACGCTAGATAACCATAGTATTTGATAAAGCATCTTAAGGTAACCAATAAAAAATTAGTTCTTAAAAGAACAGACTTTTCTTTTTAATGACCTATTAGATTCTGGTCACTTCGTTCAGCAGATAAAGGAAAATGAACGAAATCAGCATTAGAAACAAATGAAGGGTTCAGAGCCATAGTGGGCCAAGCGCCATTTATTAAAAATGGAGAAAGCAAGGGTTAAAGTTAAGTGAATAACATAATTTAATGAAGATTGACATATAATTTAGTTTTAATGTGCACACTTTATATTATTTGCTATATGTTTCATTGAATTATGGTAAGCACTTAATTTTAACCCTTGTTTTCTCCGCTTTTAATGTATGGCGCTTGGCCCACTATGGCTCTGATCCCTTCAAATACACTAGCCATTACCACAATAATAATACAAGGTGATTCAATGACTAGGTATGTTACAAACCTTTAGGGATGATGGAGTAGACAATTATGAACAACTTTCATATAGCAATCTATGTCCGGAAACGTTTCGTTTGGTAGTAAAAAGCCAAGATACGTTATTAAATGTAACCAGCTAGATTCGAACTGAAGGCCATCCTTTAGAAGTTTGGTTGTAGAAGACTTGTTCCTGTAAACGTTGGTTATTTCTCGTGTACATGGTATAAGCTAGTTGGCATCGAAAACGATATTTTCACCGTTTAAACCTTGCAAATAGCTGATATGCATTTCATTTATGGAAGAGCAAAAGAAATTGGAAGGAAATTTGCAAGTTTAATCGATAAAAATATAATTTACTATGCCGACTAAGAACGGCTCGTTTGCGGACCCATGTGTGCTGGGACTTTTTTGCTTCTATTATCGTATGCTTCAACCGTGTAAGTTTGTGCCATCCTTTTTTTATACATTCTGTATATTATAGGCCTATCAAAGATATCAGATTCCTTCATTACTTTATTATATGTATGTATGTATGTATGTATGTATGTATGTATGTATGTATGTATGTATGTATGTATGTATGTATGTATATGAGTATTGTTATATAATTATACAGGGTGTTTCACAAATATATACCGAATTATTTTAGGGATGATAGGTTGGGTCTAGTTATTCATTTTAAGGATAGGAACCTGGTGTCCCTGATGAGTCGCTTTTATTTTACGTGATGCCGAAGTTGGCATAGCGTACCCAGGAGGGATGTGCAGCCGGAGATGCTTTGGCACGAAAGAGGGAACAATACGTACAGAGTAGGCTACTTTTTAACATCCCACAATAGTATGGAGTTCGAAGCACAAGATGTCTATTTTGGTGTTAAGAAGAGAAGACACGAGAGGTGAAGATCAGTTTTATTCAGTTTCCATCTACATTTACTTGAACTTAACTTGCAGAAGGTGTTCAACATGTCCGCCGTTGCCCTGACGACACAATTCCATTCGCTGGCCAAGGACTGTTGGACATCATGTGCGTTATCGCAAACTTCGCCTGCAGTAGCGGCAATTACTGTCACTAGATCTTCCTCAGTGTCTACCGGATTCTGATATATTCAAAGCCTTCATGTGTATCTACAAATAAAACTTAAGAGGCGTGAGATCAGGTGACCATGCTGGCCAATGAACCGGCCCACTACCGGTCGGGATGAGAAACACAACAGTAACTGGAGAGCAGTCAGCAGATACACTACATAGCAGAAAGGTGGCGTAGCAGTGTAAAAAATGAAATGTGCACTTTTCAATGCCGGCTACCCAACTTCCAGGGGGATAGACAGCATGTTTACATTGGATAGCGAGAGAATCGGTCATCGCGGACACTATGTTCCTATGCGAAACATAATCACCTAGGCACAACCTATCATCTCTAAAAGAATTCGGTACTTATTTCTGAAACATTCTGTATATAATAAAATTGTATTTAAAAATTGTTGTAACAATTTAATTTAACCATCAAATGGTTTCGTTATACTTTCGAACATAATTGATCATGTCAGTGGGTCTACTAAGTTATTAAATTTTATTTTCTATTTTAAAACTCTTCCCTCTTAAACTATCATTAATTAATAGTGAAGCGTTTTGAAAGTGGTTATACTAAACGAGAAGAAAATAGTCTATTAAAAAAATCCTGAAGCTAATTAACTATTTCAGTTCCACTGGCAACAAAAAAAGATGATATTGGAAATGATTATGTAATATAAATCACATTCCTGGGCCCTTATCTTCGAGTTGGAAATTGTTATTAGAATTTTTATGACATTGTTTGTGACCAATGCATCTGCAGAATGTTAATATTCCAAGGTAAAATTAATAAAAGAGTAATTTTATTAAGATATCGCATGGCACAACCGTGCTTAATTAAATAATTTAATTCTGATAATTAGGGTTGGCGATTTTCAACCAGAATCGCTGCTTTTAGTTTAGACATCGCCGGTACGCTGTATGCCGAACTGTACTGTTCGTTCACTGAGACACATTTTAATTAATCGAACTAGTTTCTTGGAAATACCAAATTCAATAAGAATATTATATAAAACTTCTCTGTTAAACGAGTCATTTTTCCTTCTTGAAATTTATGAATAACTGATGTACTGTACCCTTATATCTCATTTTTTCTCCAGTATCTGTCGAATTAAAAAAATCTTATCAATAGTCGATCTATTACGCCTAAAACTGTACTGATGATCCCCAATAATTTCATCTACTTATAGAGTAAATCTTCACAAAAGAATATTGGACAAAATTTGTACGACGTCAACAAAAGTGATATTACTCGAAAGTTACTACAGTTAGTCTTTTCCCGTTTCTTAAAAATGGGTAGGCCTACAATAATTTATGGACTCCTTCCATTGTTCTGGTACAATTTCCTTTTCTCAAATAGCAAGTACAAGTTTATAAATTTCGCTAGATAATGCGCTTCCACTCTCTTGTATTAATTCTGCTGGAATTTGATCGGTACCTGAAATATTGTATTTTTTCAGCTTTTCTATCGCAATTTCGACTTCAGAAAGTGTGAACATAGGCAAAATAAAAATTGGCCTTATCATTCCTAAATAGTTAGTATCTAGAAATGCATTTAATTCTATGTAATTTGACACAAATCAACCCAGTAATAAAAGGCATTTTATTAAACTTCCGGGCTCTAGCATTAACAATGATGATGATGATAATAATAATAATAATAATAATAATAATAAAACATTGAAAATTTATCCTTCGAAGAGGTGGAAAAATTAAAATATCTTTGAGCAACAGTAACAAATATAAATGACACTCGGGAGGAAATTAAACGCAGAATAAGTATGGGAAATGCCTGTTATTATTCGGTTGAGAAGCTTTTATTCATCCAGTCTGCTCTCAAAAAACCTGAAAGTTAGAATTTATAAAACAGTTATATTACCGGTTGTTCTGTACGGTTGTGAAATTTGGACTCTCACTTTCAGAGCCAAACAGAGGCTAAGGATGTTTGAGAATAAGGTGCTTAGGAAAATATTTGAGGCCCAGTGGATGAAATTACAGGAGAATGGAGAAAGTTACACAATGCAGAACTGCATGCATTGTATTTTTCACCTGACATAATTAGGAACATTAAATCCAGACGTTTGAGATGAGCAGGGCATGTAGCACGTATGGGCAAATTCAAAACTGCATATAGGGTGTTAGTTGGGAGGCCGGAGGAAAAAATACCGAGACGTAGATGGGAGGATAATATTAAAATAGATTTGAGGGAGGTGGGATATGATGGTAGGGACTGGATTAATTTTGCTCAGGATAGGGACCGATGGCGAGCTTATGTGAGGGCGGCAATGAACCTCTGAGTTTATTAAAAGCCAGTAAGTAAGGTCTTGCTGCTTATTTGTCTTTTAAAAAGAAGTTGAAAAAAATATTTGTCTGCTATTTTAAGTTATCTTAACAACCCACGTTTTACTACCTTCAATTTATCTTTCTTGTGCAAGTTTAATGTTGACTGTTCCACAGGTGTAACTCCATATTCAAATTAATTTCATAATAAATTATTCCAGTTGCAAGTAGACGAAACATTTCATTTCGGATGCGGATAATGGATTTGTCTGAAAGCTATCGGTATACAGGGTGAACCGTAAATAATGTCATTAATTCCAGGATTTTATTCTTCGATATATTAAAAAAAAACAGATTAATTTTTTCTCGTTTTTTTCCTCCTGTTCCAGAAAAAAATTATTTTATATGAAACATTTCACGGCGTGTTTTGGGAAAGTTACTGAATTAATTCCCAATATACTCAGTCGATTTAAAAGAGAGTGTATTATGATAATAACTTATTGAAAGAGTTTTAGTTTTGTTCTTCAAATGCGCAGAAATTTGATCTGAACAAGTGTAACGTTTCGTTCCGCAAAGGAATTTTACGATGTTTCATTTATTCGGATCAAATTTCTGCACATTTAAAAGACAAAAGTAAAGATTTTTCAATTATTCATTATCATAATACTCTGCCCTCTTAAATTGCCTGAGCATATTGGGAATTCAACCAATGACTTTCCCAAAACATGCTATAAAATGTTTCATATAAAACAATTTTTATCTGGAATAGGAAGTAAAAACGAGTAAAATTGTATTAAAACTTTTTGTTTGAAATATCTCAAGGAAATAACCCCCTGAATTTAATGACATTACTTACGGTTCCCTCTGTATATTTTTCCTGTTTTTCATAAATAATTTAGTCCAAGATATGATTTATTGCTAGCCTTGAAGTATGAATATTTCAACATCGTCACTTAATATTTCTTCAAATACGTCCATTATAATCCGTGTTCATAAATTATTATTTCTTTCGAGTCGCAATAAAAACTGTTTTATGAGAAGTTAACCGATAGACGTATGTCCTTATAGTAAATCTTTTTTTTTAGTTGGTTATTTAACGACGCTGTATCAGCTAGACCAGCGCTTTGCAAACTATGGTCCGCGGACCACCTGTGATCCTCGAGGTCTGCCCTTGTGGTCCTTCAAAAAAGGCAAAAGAAAAAATAAAATTCATACGAATTGTGTACCACTCTATAGCTGAAAATCTCAGAGTTTGGAAATGGCACATGCCAATCGCTTTTCACTTTTTCTCCCAGTACTGACATTTTATGAAATTTATTACCCTATCCGTCTACTGACTTCCCCGTACTCTCAACAACAAAAGAGAGATTTAAAGCACTATGAACGTGGCTTTTCTTTTCACATCTGGCGCCGCCCCTGTAACCCAGCCAGGGATCACCCGAATTCATGACAGAGGACCGACCTTTTCATGTATTTATGACTTTCTTAATAGTTTTCCCGACACCCAGTCTGCATATTGAAATGGTCACATACTGTACGTCGTACACCAATAATACAACTCTGAGGTCACAATTTGAAACTTATTTTCCAAGTAAATATGACGAATTTTCATGGCTTAGTGATCACTTTCATTGCGATATTGAAACTAACAAACTTTTATTGATTGGGTGAAAGAAACTCTCGAATGAGACCGGACTTAAAATGAAATTCCAAGCGGAAGGTATGGTTAAGTTCTGGACCTCATCACAAGTGAAAAGAGAATATAGTAAACTGTACAATGGCGCTTTACAGATTATAATTCAGTTTGCTTCTACGTATCTGTGTGAGAAAGGGTTTTCATCACAAAAACTCTAATAAAAACAAAGTATGCTACCGAAACCGACTCGATGTAGGCCTATGTGACGATCTCCGACTTAAGCTTACGAGCATACGTCCAAATATAGAACGGCAGGCTCACCCATCTCGTTAATGTGAGTACCAATATTTATTTTATTTTTTATTTTTTAATGAATAAGTTAAAGATTATCCTAATTCTAATACCCTTGAATTATTAAAGAAACAAAAATGAATTTTCTTCTATTAACATTAGCTTAATTAGTTAATACTAATAAAAATTAATTTAATTTAATTAATTTTAATTAAGTAATTATATTTTAAAATATAAGTATACTGGTATTAAAATATGCTACAAAAATGATAAATTTGCTTTCGAAGGGAACAAGAGTAAGGTGGTTCGCGGAACTGTCCTGACTTAAAAAAGTGGTCCCCACTTCAAAAAAAGTTTGAGAAACGCTGAGCTAGACCTACTAGGTTATTTAGCGCCGATTGGATTGGTGTTAGCGAGGTGGTATTTGGCGAGATGAGGCCGAGGATTCGACATAGATTATCTGACATTTAACTTACGTTTGGGAAAACCTCGGAAAAAACTCAACCAGATAATTAGCCCAAGCGAGAATCGAACCCACGCCGGAGCGCAACTCCGGATCGGCAGGCAAACACCTCAGCTGCTGAACTACGCCGGTGGCTATAGGCCTGTAATTAATCTTCACTTTAACCTCTCGTAAACTTTTATATTACACAAAAACATTGAAAATTAGGAGTTAACTACTCGTATTACCGTCATTTCCCATAACTATGGTCCTGGAAAACAACTATGGTCCACGATACAACTATTCAAAGAACATTGTAGAAGTAACATAGACCGTTCGTAGATAGCTGCAGTGACTTGAATTCAAACTACAGTACAGCAGAAATATAGATAAACGAGGTACTACGTTATGGAGTACAAAATTTGAATGGACCGTAGTTGTGTTCCAGGACCATAGTTATGGGAAATGACGGTACCTAAAATTTAACATGGGCTGAGCATGTGGGGTCTCTTGAGGCCTCATGACCCATTTGCTAATCCACGTAACATGTTTAACGAGCCCAGCGGCAGTATGGCATAGTTGCGCCCCGAAGAAATCAGGTAGCAGAATGGACATGGCATAGTTGCGCCCCGAAGAAATCAGGTAGCAGAATGGACATGGCATAGTTGCGCCCCGAAGAAATTAGGTAGCAGAATGGACATGGTATAGTTGCGCCCCGAAGAAATCAGATAGCAGAATGGACATGGAATAGTTGCGCCCGAAGAAATTAGGTAGCAGAATGGACATGGTATAGTTGCGCCCCGAAGAAATCAGGTAGCAGAATGGACATGGCATAGTTGCGCCCCGAAGAAATCAGGTAGCAGAATGGACATGGAATAGTTGCGCCCGAAGAAATTAGGTAGCAGAATGGACATGGCATAGTTGCGCCCCGAAGAAATCAGATAGCAGAATGGACATGGCATAGTTGCGCTCCGAAGAAATCAGGTAGCAGAATAGACATGGCATAGTTGCGCCCCGAAGAAATCAGGTAGCAGAATGAACATGGCATAGTTGCGCCCCGAAGAAATCAAATAGCAGAATGAATATGGCATAGTTGCGCCCCGAAGAAATCAGGTAGCAGAATGAACATGGCATAGTTGCGCCCCGAAGAAATCAGGTAGCAGAATGGACATGGCATAGTTGCGCCCGAAGAAATTAGGTAACAGAATGGACATGGCATAGTTGCGCCCTGATGGGCATAGTGCACACGAAAGTGATTGTCATGAAATAAATAAATTACTTAAAATATTTTAGTGGTAGCTGAATTGAAATCAGGTACCATAATGTATAGTACACACAGAAGTGATTGTCATAAAATAAATAAATTACTTAAAATATTTTAGTGGTAGCTGAATTGAAATCAGGTACCATAATGGAGAGGGCATAGTACACACGGAAGTGACTGTCATAAAATAAATAAATTACTTAAAATATTTTATCCTCGACCATGCCGAAATATAGTCTAGTAATTATACACCTGGTAGCAATCCTTTAATGCATGTCATTAAAGTACACCTACTCATTAAAGTACAGGTGTTCAGCCAATGACAACTCAGCTTACAGGTGTTCAGCCAATGACAAGTCAGCTTTGTACCGTTATAAAACCGCAAGTATCGATTATTCTCGGATATGCAATCGAAAGAGAATATTAGCGAAAAGTCACGGAGCTGGAAATCCAATACTGTCGCAGAAGGTTATGTTCTGTTACTATAATAATTAGCGTTAATTCTAAATAATATTCAAATAAATTCAATTTATCATCTCGTTTTTCAATGTCGAATTCAATAATCAAGGTTATATCAAGTTTAACGGGATTACATCAAGGTCAATGACATTATTGTTCCTCGGAAAAAATCAATACTTTCGCGTCTGCGCACATCTCACAATTCACGACCTAGAACAAGGTCATTTCCGATCTTGTCAGATACAAATAAAATGTATACATCTGAATAATTTCAAGTTAGAAATATGGTCGAGCATAAAAAATCGTATGAAACTCGCCTATAATGGTAATTAAGAAGCTCGTATGAAAATTATGAAACTCGCTTGCGCTCGTTTCATAAATATCCTATACTCGCTTCTTAATTACTATCATTATAGGTTCGTTGCATAATGTACTATTAGTGGTAGCTGAATTGAAATCAGGTACCATAATGGAGAGAGCATAGTACACATAGACGTGATTATCATGAAATAAATAAATTACTTAAAATATTATAGTGGTAGCTGCATTTTTTTAAGAACATGTACTTGTCTATTTTACCGCTTCTGAATTCCTCGAGCACATGGTTTAAAAAACGGAGTCTTTCACGGTATATCTTATTATTTCGTCGGGGCGCAACTACGCCATGTTCCTTTTCTCTATCTGATGGGAACGGGGCGCACAAAACAGGGACCCTTTTTTATCTGCTGCATCTTACCTGACCGTAGGGCGCAACCATGCCCTGTCCGCCAGCGGAGGATTAAACTGCTTTTATAATACCGGCCCTTTAAGTCAGTTGTTTAAGAACTCTGTATCAACTTCTAGGTTATTTAGCGTAGATGGAATTGGTGATAGCGAATTGGTGTTTGGCGAGATGAGGCTGAGGTTTCGTTATGTGATTGCCTAACATTCGCCTTATATTTGGAAAAAAAAACTTCATAAAAATCCCAAGCGGTATCGCTACCACGTCCTAGAGCAACTCCGGATCAGTTCGAGGTTCGTTTTCTGCCGTAAAGCTACGGGATGGGATTGCCAGTTTCACTTCTCTTTCGAAAGAAGCTAAGTGTCGTTCATAAAATTCCATCGTCCTTGGCTAGGTCCGAAATCATGAGATAAAGTTTGCGAAATATGAATGAAACATTCATTTTGTGAGCGTCGCCGTTATTAAAGGATGTTGAAGAGGAAAGTCGGCGAACCGCATGTCTATGGGTAATTAGACCAATCACGTGCGACCATCGCATTGACGACGATGTTACGTTGTGAAGTTTCCTGCAAGGTGAGACTTTGAGCACTGTGCCGTTGTATGGAGTGAGATCAAGTTCGCGTTTACTCTGCGGGGGTTATGAAGTTGTTTTTTCCAGGTAAACAATAGTAAACTTTATAATTCAAGATAATGTTATTTGGAGAGAACGTAAATCATCCTATACTTTCTTTATATTTACTTTATTTTTGTCTATGTTATTTATTAACATAAATACATTTGCCCCACACTGCTTTGTGGTCTTGTGATCAGCATACTGGCTTCTAGATCTGATGATCTCGGGTTCGTTCACGGGTTCCGAACTCGGCAAATTTTCCTTGAAAAAGAGAAATTCCCTAGGTGTCTAGAGTCTGGAGATTTGTATGAATGCGAGTATGCCGGACTATTAGTTAATCAATCTTCAAATGAAATGAAATGCAATATTAAATTATTAAAGGGGAACAACTTAAGGGTATATATACGTGAACGACCACAAATATTATCAGAAAATGTAGGCTTTAAATTTCTAAAATTTAATAAGAAAACAAACTCACAATTGGATAAAATTTACAAGGTACCACAACAAGACTTATTAAAACTTAAAGTATTAAAAAAGTTACTAATAATATTTTTCAAGCAAGTTTTATCAAAGACGAAAAAAAAAACAATTATGCAGTTACATCATTTGGTAACCATAACATTGTTATGATCTCTCTGACATCTTTAATATTTTTCCTGCATGTAATAAACACTTATTTCTGAAAAGTAGACTACTCTCAGATATGTAGAGTTGTTTATTTTAACACAATTAATTTTTTATTTGCCCTATATAAAATATATTAAAATTTCCATAATGTTTTGTGGCCTAATTTTTCTATTTTTAAATAAATTGGCATTATTGTAGTCTACCTTTTGCATAAATGCATGTTAAATCAGTGTACAAAATTTCAGAATTCTATCTCTAATAGTTGTGGAGTTATGAAATAATATATCTGAAAGTCTTCAAATTTTGGAAAATTTAATTTAAAGTAAAAAGTGAATTCTAAAAAAATATTATTAGTAACCTTTTTTATACTTTTATCAGACACTGAAGTTTAATAAGTCTTGTTGTCGTACCTTGTAATTTTTGTCTAATTGTGAGTTCATTTCCTTATAAAATTTAGAAATTTAGAGCTTGCATTTTCTGATAATATTTGTGATCGTTCATGTACATATACCCTTAATAAACTCCGTTGGTCTACGCATGCGTCACTCTTAAAGAGTGACACAGTATACTAATCATTAGGGTACGGATTTTTAGGTCGTTAAAATGTAACTTTTGCTGCCTAAAATAGGCTTAAAAGTGTAGAAAATAGTGTCTTAAGAATTAAAGATAGGCTCTAACAAAAAATAATTTTTTGAATTTAAATACTATTATAGTCACAATCATGCCATTATATGAAAGAAAAATTTCACAACCTCGAGCGGGAATCGAACCTGCGAACATGTCGAACATGTGATTCCTGCTCGAGGTTGTGAAATTTTTCTTTCATACAATGGCATGATTGTGACTATAATAGTATTTAAATTCATTAATATGTCACATCAACGGACGTGTATACGTCACCAAACATCGTCAGATGAAGATTATAATAATTTTTTGTTTAAAAACATGTTCCAAATCATCAGGAATTCACTTCTAGAATTTAATAATTTTAAATGTTTATACACCGTTACCACCACTACTACTAAAAGTACAAGAACAACAAATATCTAACTGGTTATACATAAACTAAACAATTAAATGTGAAAAACAAGTTTTAGACATAAATTCAGTACACAAACAAGTCAAGTACAATCAATTTTTACCAAGCCTTGTCCGTTAATGTCCATAATTAGCTTCACAATAAATTACTAATACTTTTTCTAAATTTTCAACTAAAAATCAATGTCGTCTGTCACTCAACACAAATTTGTATACTGAAAATGAACGTTCCACATCCACTGAAGCAACAGGAGCGTATTTCAATTTTGACATTACTTGGACAGGAATGTTACATTGTAAATCCGTGTTCTTCCCTGCTAGGACATCTGAAGCAGTACGCAGGTCCTTCAGTCCCACATTTCTCTGCAGAACTTGCTCCAGTTTATCCCGTGCTTTATTTCCAACAGAACCAGGAACACATTTGGAAGTTAAAATACAAATTTTCGAAATAAGAATGGGTATTTTGACCTATTAGAGGTAAAACATGTACTTAATAGGTCAAGATAGTCTTTGTCGTCAAAATAGGCATTTTTAGGTGCTATTAAAATACAAATTTTAGGCATAGTTTTATATGAAACGTGTACTTGCAAGTTTTTATGAACTTATCTTTTAAGGATTAAAATAGGTTTTTACTTCGGATTTCACGTCCTTCTGCGTAATTGTCAGCTAATAACGGAAGAAGGCGTTGCTTACGTAAACTTTCAAGGAAGCAGAATATTTTCACATTTTATATCCTTAATAATAACTAAAAAAATAGTAGTCAGATTCTAATAAAGGAAAAAAAAAGAAACTTGCTGAATAGTATTGTTTGCAGATTTTTAAGATGCTTGAATTACCGCAATATCACAAATGTAAGACTTCTTAATTTAAGTTTGTTTCATACTATTGTCACAGTCTACTATATACAGTCACGAAGCTTGAGTTTTGAGGGTGCTAGAAACAATAGACTGTGACGGTTCTATTTTGCATTACCTGTAATGAGGCGATATTAGAGATCCTAGTGGTGAGCAACTATCTCATGTTTGCATATTTACTACGTATTGAGCTTCGCGACTGTATATACTAGACTGTGCTATTGTAGTGTGGAAAAGTATGTTTTTGAAGTAGAAAAATCTATCAGAGATAAACTTTTTTTTCTCGAAGAGATAAGTGAGTAGTTGCAGTGTATGAAATCGTGTAAATAGATTATGCTTTATGTTGAAAAAAAAACCTATGTTAATAGAATGAGTCAACAAGATACCACTTGTTAAACGTTTATGTCTGACTACTCGCGGTGCGTCAAGTAGCGCGTAGATAAACATTTATCTTCAAAATTAACCATGCTTTGAAATTAAGTATTTACTGTTAGATTGGGTTCATTTAAAGGTCAGACTAAAATGTTTAGTCAGTTGTCTCCAGTATTTTCAATTGGATTTTTGTAACAGAAATTGGGTCCCCACTTGACGTAAAGGAACGATTGTGTCGCCGCCTTTTCGCAGAATATGGAAAAGACAAGTGGAAGAAATGTGTTGAGCACGTTAAAAATAACTAAGAACAATATTTTTCTAGTGCTAATGTAACAGACAGTGAAACCGACATATTTCGTTAAGAAAATGTTTAACTGATAGCAGTGATGCATCAGATGACTTGTCAATCAGTAGCAACAATGGCTCAGATTAATGGAGAACTCCGACTCCGCCTCCAGCACAGCCGTGAGGTTTAGTAACCTCCCTTAGCGGAGTTTTGCCAGTTGTAAACCTATAGGACTGTCGCTGGACAGAAACCTGGAAGTTCCAACATCACATTGTTTATAGTGACTCTATAACATTGTTGACAGAGTAACTCTATCTATGAGCACAACGAGAAAGCATTAAGACACGCTAGGCGTTTTTTTGTAAACTTAGTAGCCTACCTCCCCAGACTAAACTTCCAGTATTTTTAAGCACGCCCCATAGTAGACATCATAATAATAAGAAGCCAGTTTTCTTTATTTTTGTAGTAATTCAGGGTTCAACGCAATGATTACCAACATAATATGAACTGTAAAACTGGCAAAGCATTTTACTTGATTAAAAATGCCCCAGTAATAATAATAATAATAATAATAATAATAATAATAATAATAATAATAATAATAATAATAATAATAAGGTAAAGGTATCCCCGTAACATGCCATGAAGGCATTTGGGGGGCATGGAGGTAGAGCCCCATGCTTTCCATGACCTCGGCACTAGAATGAGGTGGTGTGGTCGGCACCACGCTCTGACCGCCTTTTACCCCCGGGAAAGACACGGTACTCAATTTTATAGGAGGCTGAGTGAACCTCGGGGCCGTTCTGAAAGTTTGGCAACGAGAAAAAATCCTGTCACCACCTGGGATCGAACCCCGGACCTTCAATAATAATAATAATAATAATAATAATAATAATAATAATAATAATAATAATAATAATAATAATAATAAATGTAATTATTTCTAGCTTTTACGGAGGAGAGACCCGAAAGCTTACACTGCAGTCTGTGTTTACCACTTCTATTCTATGGATGATTGAGTAGCCGAACGGCCGCGTTCTTGTACAAGTACAGCACGCCTCAGGGTTATCCAGTGGGCTGCACCCGAGACGGGTTGTACACTTAGGTATGGTTTGGCTCATTTTGCGCCCTTATATGCAATGATTGACCAAATCCAACAGGTGGTATTCGTGAATCCGACGCTGACAGGTGGACCATCTAGCCTCTAGACGAGTAGGTACCTGAGAAGCCACAGAACCGAAAACTCGTACAATCCCCAAGACTTCTCCTAAGCCTAATTTAATTATTGCAGATGATTGATAAAATGACAAGGAGGTTTAGAGTTTGTTAGTAGAATGAAAGAGAGAAACGAGAGCAGATTTGTTCGACGTAGAACATGTCTCTTATCTCACCGAGTATGGGCACTCGGTACGGGATCCGTGGTCAAAACAAAACGGTAGAATTTCAAACGCTTAGGTACTATAATAACACTATGAGCTACAGCTGAATTCTAAGTTATTAGTATTAATAGTTAGGCCACGAACCAATGTAACTTGTGACCACGCCCATGACACCATCTCCCCTTGCTATGGGCATGAAGGCTCCGAAATGTTATATAAAATTAGCCATTCCGCGCGGACTCTCAGTAATATCTCTACATCGAGAGCAGCTATAGACCTCTACGACCACTCTTTGATTTGGAATCGCGAGTTATGCAACATTCATTTTATTCTGTGACATATCTGTATCATGAAGTTTAGCTGCTGCCTTAAGATTATTTTTATCTATCTATCTATCTATCTATCTATCTATCTATCTATCTATCTATCTATCTATCTATCTATCTATCTATCTATCTATCTATCTATCTATCTATCTATCTATCTATCTATCTATCTATCTATCTATCTATCTGTCTGTCTGTCTGTCTGTCTGTCTGTCTGTCTGTCTGTCTGTCTGTCTGTCTGTCTGTCTGTCTGTCTGTCTGTCTATCTACCTATGTATTTCACTATTTTTTTTTATTTTATGAGGTAAATGTTATGTAACTACCTCTTTTGATCTCAGTATGTACCTAAATTGTATCAGTTTGTAATTACTTAATTCCGATCCAGTTTTATGTTCAACTGTGTAGGCCTAAGCAAGTTTTAATCCTGGTTGAGTGTAAGAGAAGGCCTTATGGCCTTAACTCTGCCAGGTTAAATAAAGCCATTATTATTATTATTATTATTATTATTATTATTATTATTATTATTACTTACTTACCTACCTACCTACCTAACTACCTACCCACCCACCCACCCACCCACCCATCCATCCATCCATCCATCTATCTGTCTGTCCGTCCGTCCGTCCGTCCGTCCGTCCGTCCGCCCGCCCGCCCGCCCGCCCGCCCGCCCGCCCGCCCTCCCTCCCGTCCGTCCGTCCGTCCGTCCGTCCGTCCGTCCGTCCATCCATCCATCCATCCATCCATCCATCCATCCATCCATCCATCCATCCATCCATCTATCTATCTATCTATCTATCTATCTATCTATCTATCTATCTATCTATCTATCTATCTATCTATTTTTATTATTTTATCTATTTGTCTATTTATTTGTTTGTTTATTTGTTTGTTTATTTATTTATTTATTTATTTATTTAATTTTCTGTACTTCCTTTATCTATTCAATGTGCCTATCCGTGTATGCAATTAGTTTGTTATTTATATCTATTTAAAAATAATTAGTCTAGTTATCTTTCACCTTTAGCATTGCGTCTTGAGCTGTCATATCTTTCTCTTGAAGTAGTCGTCCAACTTCTCCAGCCCACGAAACATGAGATAAGGTTGCATACGAACTCAGTGAACTCGACATCGTGGAGAAGCAAGCAGCGTGCTCTATAAGCTCTCGTCTTGGCAGAACAGCGTAAAACAGCACTTAGGTATGTTTGAAGCTTCTTGGGCATTTTGCAAGCATGAGCGTTTTGTTTTATATCTCAGAATACTTTTCTTTTTTTGTTATACGAAGTAATGTGACAGAAAAGGCTGAGTGTGACGTAACTGACACATACTTTCACATTAATGTTTAGGGCCTTTCGCAATAATTCAGGTCCTCTATCGTGTTGCTAATGATATTATTGTTAATTGTTTATTGTCTTGAACTATTATTCAAAATAGTTACATAAATAAGTGTAATTATTTAATACGCACCCAAATGCGAAGATGATCTTTCGTTTTCTATATTATACACAAATGAAATTTTATTTAATCCAATAATTATTAAAGACATTTGGTTCCGCACACAAAAAAACCTTATGGTGTGCGATGTACCGGTAGTGTGTCAACGTGCAATAGGCCTAACCACATCGCTGTTCTGCATTTGGTTCCCAAACAAAATATCAACAACGTGAGTTGGTTCCCCACGTTCAAATATCCAAGGCTGTGATTTTGTAGCAGGCTGTGTGGGACATGGATGTTAATCGATCATGTAGCAGAGTAGTTGTTATTGCCTATAACCACAGTCTACTATATACAGTCGCGAAGCTAAATATGTAGTAAAAATGCAAACATGGGTAGTTGCCCACCACTAGGATCGCTACTATCGCCTCATCATCGCAGATCTCTCTCCTAGTAGACGACAAAATATGTTACACTTTCGTTGTGTTCTTTAGGAAAAATTAACACCTTCCTTCCATTATTGAAATATTAAATGCATAAAGTTAATTTATTATTTTAATGAAGTATATTAAATTTCACCATAAACTCGAAGATACCTGCAAGAAATAGGTTAATATTATCTTTGTTTGTGCAAAACGAACTGAAATGTACTATAATCGCTTCACTCATTCAAGATTATAGCGATAATTAACTATGAAACCAATAAATATTAATTTTCATTTCCATTTACAACAATAATAATGGAAATATGAATTAATGGAGTAACTTACGTGTACCGGTACTTGTAGTGTAGGCTTACGTAGTTAACAAAGTGGGATGAGGTTAAGCAATAATAATCACACCAGAATTGGAAATAAAACTTGATCAATAAATTTTATTGTAACAGACTTTTTCTACGTCTCTAGTAAAGTAACAAATAAAAATAACAACAAAATTAACAGCTATAATTAAAAACATATCTTTTGAAAAAAAAAAGTAGGCCTAAGCAATAATAATCCCACCAGAATTGAAAATAAAACGTGATCAATAAATTTCATTAAAACAAACTTAATGTTTCTACGTCTCTAGTAAAATATTATTATTATTCCAATTATTGTATTTTAGCCATTAACATTTTCATTACAACCAATAACGAACATTTCACAAGCATCAATGTGAAATACGCAACGAGCTAGCACTCGATGGAAATACGACAGTCCAAAGTCGACCGTGGACACTCTATTGTTTCTAGTTGCTAACCGCTTGGAACGCTTTATCACGAGATTTGCAAAAAATCACCTCAAGCTTCGCGACTGTATATAGTAGACTGTGCTATAACCCCACCTATAATCGATCATGACCCGTGACTCCATCTACGCTGTGTGGGACATGGATGTTAATCGATCATAAGTTACAGTGGCAGTGGAAGTACTTGAGTAATTTTTACTCTCAGATCATCAATGTTCTTGGGTTTCTGTGAATATACAATGTCTTTAACAAAACCCTACATGAAGAAGTTAGAAGGGATTAGATCTGGGGAGTTTGGGGACTAAGCCAAGAGATAGCTGCTTCTCGTACTGCAGGGTTTCGCCTGCGACCTCCTGCATAGGTTATATATTTTTTAACACAGAACCTGTTTCTACAAATGTTGATACCACAACATTATGGAATCGTATTTAGGTACATTACGCACACCATACTCACGTCGAAATTCCCTTTGAACTCTTTGAACACTCTCAAATTTAGCATACCAAAGAACACATTGTGCCCGCTGTTGATTTGTAGTAGCCATTTTAATCATCTACGATTTTCATTTTTCCTTTCAGATTATGCATTGTTGATTGTCATATATGGAAACTCCTATCTTTTAATCATAATATAACCAGCAAGAAAATTTTCCTACTTTCATAATAGCTTTACAATAATAAATTAATATTATCCATATCCAAACGGATCAGATTGTATACTCATTCTCACATGAAGTGAACTGAACTCTATCTCTCTAGGTCTAGATTTCTAGAAAATGTTCCAGGAAAGGCTCGAAATGGACCGGAACGGCGTTTCGACTCGCGAATTTCAGAAACCTTTCCGTTCCGTCTCGTAAGAAATGGTTATGGTCAGTTTCAGTTTGTTATTAATTACATGATATTTCAATATATTTTTTCAATTGCTTCGATCCTTGCAGTCATGACGCTAAAGTTTTGGTATCTCAAATCGGCCAAATTTTGATCTCCATTACTGGTGATCGTCGTTGCACTACTTATTTGCGTCAACGTTTAAGTATTGCAATTCAACGCGGAAATGCAATGAGCGTTTTGGGTACTCTTCCCGAGTCTAGCCCTTTGGACGAACGCTTTCTCCTGTAAAATTTTATTAAGTAAGCTTATTCCGTATGTAAACATTTGTAGTTAGTTCTATAAACCATATTGTTCAAATTGTTTCAAATTTTCAGGAAATCTGTAGCCATTGAAACTGTAGAGAATCTTTACTATACAAATGTTAATATATTGCATTCCAGTATAAAATTTAAAAAAAATTAGTAGGCCTACATTCATAGGTGTATGTAAATGAAATCATATTCAATCAAAATTTTTTTTCAAGAAACATTACAGTATAATACACAATTGTCAATTCCTTAATTAAATTGTTTAATTGTTAAAAATTCTGACAAGCACTATTGGCACTGTTTTATTATTTTATAGCATACGCATAAGCTTCTCGCTAATTTATAGGCCTATTTCTCTTGGGGCATGTCTTTCAGATGTTTTATTGTGCATTCAGTATTGTTGAGGTTCTGATTAATGGCGCTGCGTTAATGAAATTAAAAGGCCCGGAACTCAGCAACACTTTATCACTCCATATCGAGCTAATGATCAGATGTCATTATAGGCCACTGCTAGGCAGCGAGTCGAATCTCTTATTGTTTAAACTGTAACCTGAGTGTCCATTTCAAAGACTTTGCGAAGCAAAGATTCCAGTCTTTAGTGTAGAGCTGCAAATCATTCTCGTTCGCTAGTAATAATATACGCGTTGAAGCACATTATTAAGGATGTGTGTATTTTATTCAACACATTTTTTTTTTCGCCTTAATGAAATTACCACCTTTCGTGGTTTTCATCTGTGTAAATATATGATAAAGTGATTAATATTTTCGACTACATGTGTCGGAATTTTTATATTAATTGATGTGAATATAAGTATTTCAGATGTTAATTATACAAGGTGAACCGTAAGTAATGCCATTAATTTCATTGTTTTACAGAGGTGTGAAAATTATTAGAATAATCTTAATTTTAAAGGTTTTTTAATAGTTACTTCACAAATATTAATTGAATTGATGAATATTGGTATATATTACTATACTGATGTAGGATATATTTACTACTAACAATGCCGGAAAGCATTGTTGTACATTGATATTTTTCTTATTTTACAATAATTGTTATGGGAATTCAGAAATTATTATATTATGTTGGCGGAATTGGAAACATAAAAAATTATATGCACAAAACATATGTATACGTTCATTTGAACCTTCACAACAATGTAAAAGCAAAGAACAATTTGTTTAAAGCATTTCTTAATTAATTTTTTATGTTTCCAATTCCGCCAACATAATATAATAATTTCTGAATTCCCATAACAATTGTAAAATAAGAAAAATACCAATGTACAACAATGCTTTCCGGCATTGTTAGTAGTAAATATATCCTACATCAGTATAGTAATATTATATATCAATATTCATCAATTCAATGAATATTTGTGAAGGAACTATTAAAAAAACCTTTAAAATTAAGATTATTCTAATAATTTTCACACCTCTCTTTATGAAACATTTCATAGAGTATATTATTACGATGTACCGAAGTACATATTATGATATTTCCGTGCAGAAATTCTGCGTCATCATACGATGAAGGATGAGTGGAACGGAGAAAAATTCTCTCCGGCACCGGGATTTGAACCCGGGTTTTCAGCTCAAGTGCTGACGCTCTATCCACTAAGCCACACCGGATTCCCATCCCGATGCCGGATTGAATCCTCTCAGTTTAAGTTCCACCACTTGGATTCCCTTTAGTGGCCAACCCTTATGCACTGCGTCATAGATGTATGACAGTGGCACAATGTCCACACATGTGCAGAGGTGCACTCATTATGAGTGACTAAGTGGCCAGGATCCGACGGAATAAGCGCCGTCTTAAATCACTAAGTGATTAATTTGTCGCATATCATACATTATTACGATGTACCGAAGTACATATGATATTTCCGTGCAGAAATTCTGCGTCGTCATATGATGAAGGATGAGTAGAACATATTTTGTTCGGATAAAATTTCTGCACAACTAAAGGAGAAAAATAAAATTCTTTCAATCATTTATTATCATCAGGGAACGGATTTATATGGACTAAAAATATATGAAATATGTAAATATATATGTAGTTATTTTTACCAAAATATGGAATTAAATATGGATTTTTACCAAAATATGGAATTAAATATGGACTTAAAATTATAAAAAAATGACTATGTACGTTAAATATTGGTACATTTTAATCAAACTAAACAAAAAATATAATGGACGTACCTTATCTTCCAATGTAGTTTCAACAAAACACAATTTTTATTGTCTGTTACCATAACAATAGGTTACAAACATTTCTTTCAAGTGCTGAAAAGTGAATCTTCTTCTATTGTCTCTGAGGATAGATTTATACTGACTAAAAGAGCGTTCGACGTCACAAGAAGTAACTGGTACATAATTCAATTTCACAATGTCTGCTGGGGATAAGTCCAAGTTAATCTTCACTGTTGATTCACCACTCATCACAGCAACAACCTTTTGTAGTTCTTCATATCCAGGGTTTTTTGAAAGTACAGTGTCCACCTTAGCTCTTACTGCATCTGCAACTTTACCTCTACCACGATTCAGTTGTTCCACAGTACTATTTATAATTTCAAAACTTTCAGATAGTGAAAGGTGCCTATTTTGGAGACTTTTGAGCGTTTTTATGATGCATGAAAATGTATGCTGAATGTGAGCTAAGTCATTCTTCACACTTATGTCACAGGTAACTGTTTTCGCAGTATCAATTGAGACTGCATCTTCAGAGTCCAATGCAAGGAGAACATTGTTAATAGAGTCTATATGTTCGGCATAATATTCAACTGCTTCTAGCCATGTACCCCATCTAGTTAAAATTGGCTTTGGTGGCAATGGAATTTCAGGGTACATTTCTTTCAACACGTTAACTCTACTGGGAGCTTTGAGAAATACTTTTTTCACTGATGAAATCAACAAATCTACTTTAGGGAAATTGTCTCTGACCACTTCTGCCACACGATGAAATGCATGCGCCACACAAGTAAAATGAGTCAATTTAGGATATACAACAGATAATGCTTGTCCAGCTTTGACCATATAAGGGGCAGCATCGCTAATAAAGAATAACACATTATCGTACATAATACCCTTTGGCCACAGGATACCCATAGCTTCGTTGAACAGTTTAACTATAGTTTTGTTATTGCACTTTTCTAGAACATCACAATGTAAAAGAATTCGTTCAGAATATTGTTCACTTAACAAACCGATAACTACATTACCAACAAGTCTACCTTCTTTGTCGGGAGTCTCATCAATGGAAACCCAAATTGAACTATCTTTAATTTCATCTCTTATCTTCTGTATTGTCTCATCGTAGATGGATGGAGCATACGTCTTCCTAAGTGTTGACTCATCCGGGATTGTATGTTGAGTATATTTTTCAAGGAATTCCCTGAAGACCTTATTCTTTAGTTTGTAGAGAGGAATATCAGCAGAGATGAGAGAACGGCACAGGTCGATGTTAAACTCAGATCTTACATTCGATGTTGTTGGTTGTGTTAAAAACAATTGTCTCTGCTTGGAATTTAGTTGTTTGTTGGCCTGATGTTTACTAGTTGTAATGTGTTGTTGCACCAGGAACTTTTGTGTAGATGATACTGCACACTGACACAAATTACAAAATAATATTTTATTGTCAGTTGATAAACCATCTTCTTTAAATTCTGAAATGTAACTTGTTAGTTTTGATTTTAAATTGACTGAATGACGTACTTTTGGCATATTTACCGTCTTTATAGTATGATTTACAAAACTGAACCTATGTGTACTCTGACTGGCATTTAACTGTTGAGCTGCACAACTGAAGTCTGTTAAAAATTTTAAATTAAATTAATACAGTTTTGTAACTTACTTTCCCATTGTTGATAGGACTGCTAATTTTCAAATAACTCTGATGTTAAAGGGATTACTGAACATGTGTTTAAATCTCTATTGTTGAAATGTATTTTTAAAAGTTAATGGAATTTTGTTTTGTTTTATTGTTAAACCTAATATAATATGGACTGTTTTATATGAAATATGGAAAATATATGGAAATTAACGAAAATATGTACTAAACTCTAAAATATGGAAAAATATGGAAAATAAAAGTAGGATTTTTCAACCCTACACATTGTGAAACATAAAGATAATGCAAAATATAAATTATATTAGCTTTATAAGTAAATATGTATTTACATATAAATCCTTTCCCTGATTATCATAATACAGTGCTCTCTTAAATTGACTGAGCATATTGGGAATTAAATCAATGTCTTTCTCAAAACACGCTATGAAATGTTTCATATAAAACAATTTTTATCTCGAAAAGGAAGCAATAACGAGCAAAATTATATTACATCTTTTTGTTTGAAACATCTCAACGAATAACCCACTGAAATTAGTGGAATTACTTACGGTTCAGGCCATATAGCGTTCCAGTTCGTGAAAACGCCAATTTCGAGCCCTGTTTCCAGGCTTGTCGTAATTGTTTTTTACCCATACTGTACAAAGACAAATTACATTATGAATGGCTGTATTTATAAATATAACGTTTACTAAAGGATGATTTGAAGGGTTCAGAATCATAGTGGGCCAAGCGCCATTTACTAAAACCGTAGAAAACAAGGGTTAAAATGAAGTTATTACCATAATTCAATGGAAACATATAGCAAGTAATATAAAGTATACAAATTAAAACTAAATGATATGTCAATCTTCATTGAACTATGGTATTCACTTAAATTTAACCCTTGCTTTCTCCGTTTTTAATAAATGGCGTTTGGCCCACTATGGCTCTGAAGCCTTCATTTCTAAAATAATTTGCAAATGAACGTATTGTAACTACTCATAAGACTACCTCTGTGGTGTAGGGGTCAGCATGCTGGTCTCTTACGCAGAGGGCTCGGGTTCGATTCCCGGTCGGGTTGAATTTTCTGGTTGAGGTTTTTCAGGGTTTTTCCTCAACCGCAAGGCAAACACCAGGAAATTCCGGCCACAACATCCCTGAAAATCACCGGCCTCATTCATCACCGAAATCATATTCACAACAAATCAGTCATACATATACAGTCGCCATCTAGTTCACAACAATCAGCGTATTCCGAATCTCACCGGTCCGGTGGCATCAATGACGTCACGTTGCAGAGAAATAAGGAATAAAACTGCTGGAAGGATCGATGGCTGTCATGGCGACTGTACAAGTTGTTGTCTGTGCTACGCTAGCAAAATTTTGCGAAATATTCGTACTCCCATCTCGTTCAAAGAAAAGATAGCATAAACAATTTATTTCTTGAACCGTTAGTAATAACTGGTCCGTTGACATGTTCGCTCATAAGCCATTAACACATTGTTTTTACGTTGTGCTCATTACAAACAATACAGCAGAACACACCGCCATGACACAACAGTGCACGATGTCATTCGTCTGCTAATTCCCGCCCTATAGGAGAACCAATCAGATTCACTGATGGCGGCTGATGGAGACTGCCACCACCTCTGCAAGTTGATGGCACCGGTGCGACACCGGTGGAGCATCAATGACGTCATCGGTGGAATTCGGAACACCGTGATGCCATCAGATTGCTCAGCGCTGAGATTCGGAATACGCTCAATAGAACCAGTCTCAACAATAGTACACAGGCCTTCGGATTTCAACCAAAGATTAACTCGCGCTATGACCGAAGATGTTAAAGCGAGTATAAATAACAGCAAGGAAAAAAAAAAACTACTCATAATTGTGCTTTCTTCATACAATGTTAGAGAGAAATATTATCCTGTAACATTTTGACCTAGTGAGGCATTTAACCCTGCATTACTCAGGTGGGGTGTGGTAAACCCCGGTGCGTATATTTCAACGAAAATCTAAGAGATGGAGCTAGTGTGTACTCTGTGCATCTGTATTCTTTTCAATCACATCCAGAAGAGTTCACTTAAGAAATTGTTTAAGTGAACTAAGAATAGTATATTTAATTGCGTTTATCTGATTTCTGAAACTTGCGGAAAAATATATTAGTTATTTAAAATGGGGTTTGTGAAACCCCACCTGAGCAATGGTGAGAATATTTATAACGTGAGTAACGCAGGGTTAACCTTCCCCACCCTTGTATTCCTCCGTAATATACTGGCTATAGGTATAATGTTACTGTCGATATAGTAAAAAGTCCAACTGAAGGTAACTGGAAAACCCATTACTTGAATAGATAACTGGGATTATTTATGACCTCAATGTGTTTGAACGCTACCTGCTACCATAAACAATCTATATCCGGCGTTCCTTTTTCGTAACACATAGGATTTATCGCCACGGTTGCCATATCTATTTCATTTCCATTACCTTCGCCCAGCATTTACTACCAAGACTCGGAGTCTGATGACCCAAAGTGCTTTAAAATTATCCTAAACTGACACCAAATGTTAAAGAAAATGAATGCAGGATTTATTACATTACGATTGGACGGACAACCGTGGTGTTCACACCTATGGAGTGTCGCACAGCCCCATGGAGTGTGTCCCGAAATTTTGGAACTCAAAAACAGATTTTTGTATCATCCAGAAAATTTCTTGACAACGCATTTTTTATTTACAACGAAGTCTTTGATATAGTACAGGGACATCATTTTATTTTTACTTCAATTTTTATTGTACCTGCGTTTCTAAATGTACTTGACTCCCACCCCTTTCACTAATGTCCTTGCTAACGTCAGTCACACAAACTTACGGCCGCTATTGCTAGCAGTGAAATAAACAGTACAGAGTACAGTGTGTTTCCGAAATATGTTGCATTTTCTATAGAAGAAAAAGCTTATATTATTGAAGTTTATTTTCACACAAGTGTGGTGTGTAGCATAACTGAATTTGCAAATCAAGATTTCAGGTATAACTCCCTGTAAAGTTGATTTGAATAATAGAGGGAAGAATTGGATCGGTGTCGGTTAGAGTTCCCGGGTAGCTCAGTGGTAGAGCGTTGGTACGTTAAACCAAAGGTCCCGGGTTCGATACCCGGCTCCGGAACAATTTTTCCCTCGAAATTATTCAAATCAACTTTACAGGGAGTTATACCTGAAATCTTGATTTGCATAATACACGTCACTGTTCGTTAACAGAAAACCACATTTTAAGTCACACAGAGTTAGTGTGCACTCGAAGTTGGTTGCTTGACTGTTGTCAGCCCACTTTGAGGTCTGTGGATATAGAGGGAAGAATTGGATCGGTGTCGGTTAGAGTTCCCGGGTAGCTCAGTGGTAGAGCGTTGGTACGTTAAACCAAAGGTCCCGGGTTCGATACCCGGCTCCGGAACAATTTTTCCCTCGAAATTATTCAAATCAACTTTACAGGGAGTTATACCTGAAATCTTGATTTGCATAATACACGTCACTGTTCGTTAACAGAAAACCACATTTTAAGTCACACAGAGTTAGTGTGCACTCGAAGTTGGTTGCTTGACTGTTGTCAGCCCACTTTGAGGTCTGTGGATATAGAGGGAAGAATTGGATCGGTGTCGGTTAGAGTTCCCGGGTAGCTCAGTGGTAGAGCGTTGGTACGTTAAACCAAAGGTCCCGGGTTCGATACCCGGCTCCGGAACAATTTTTCCCTCGAAATTATTCAAATCAACTTTACAGGGAGTTATACCTGAAATCTTGATTTGCATAATACACGTCACTGTTCGTTAACAGAAAACCACATTTTAAGTCACACAGAGTTAGTGTGCACTCGAAGTTGGTTGCTTGACGGTTGTCAGCCCACTTTGAGGTCTGTGGATATAGAGGGAAGAATTGGATCGGTGTCGGTTAGAGTTCCCGGGTAGCTCAGTGGTAGAGCGTTGGTACGTTAAACCAAAGGTCCCGGGTTCGATACCCGGCTCCGGAACAATTTTTCCCTCGAAATTATTCATAACTGAATTTATCTGTGTGGACTGAGCACAAGTGAATATTAGAGTTACGGAAAGTACGGTGGTACCCTATAATATGGTACGGTACTTAACAGCATTATTTAAACAAGAGTTTTGTTTTACTATTTGTAGGTATGAAGGACGATGATGGAAACTGGAATTACAATGTAACCGAATGTGAACAACAGTTTTTTTTTTCTTCACAGTTTCCTGATTATATCATTATGGACTATTTTCGTAGAAATGTCATTAATCTGGTAGATAAATTTAGAGCAACAGAGCGTACAGAAAGGAAGAAAAGTGTAAGATGGCCAACAAAGGTGACAGAAGATGCTGTAGAAGATGCTAGAGAAAGGATGCAGCGAGGTCGTAATAAGTCGGTCAAGAAGTTAGCTGTAGAAATTGGGGTTTCTTACGGAAGTGCTCACAAAATTCTCAGGAATAAATTAGGTTAGTAATATGCTGAATAAAGTAGACATTACATAATGTATATAACCGCCTGAAGACTTGAGTTTGTGAAAAAAAAATTGTTACTATTCTACTGTTTTTTGATAAAATACTGTAAAGTAATGACCAAACTGAAAATCTTAATACTATATTTCCCTGTAACATAAATGATACACTACTTTTCTCTCCTCCTATAGCTAGTAAAATGATTTGTTTACATATTGCACTAGCAACTCCAAACTCCTGTAATGGAAGGGGGTAACAGTGTTTCCGAGTATAGCCAGGTTAATGTTAAAAATGTTAGTAAAAATAAAGTGATGTCCCTGTACATTTTATTTTAAGACAGACTTTAACAATGAAACATGAACACTTACAACAATGCTCAGTTTAATTTTTCTGCCTGGCGATAATTCGAATGAAAGTGAACACCTACAACAATGCTTAGTAATTCGTTTACTCCATCCACTTAGTTATAAACAAGAGTTTAGAATTGTCAGAATATATTGGTCAGTTTCAGTATATATGTGTGAACGGGTGATAGTGCGTCTATTTAATCAAAAGTGCTTTATTTAGATTTTATCATGGACAAATATTTAATTCTGAAAAGACAATCTGAAAAAAGTTCTGGGTTAGATGGCAGGAGTGCTAATTCAAATAATGTGAGCGAAAATTCCCTTCAGGGTTCATTAAAAACATACTGCAAGTTACATGGTTGAGGTTTTTTCCGGAGTTTTCCCTCAACCCAATATGAGCAAATGCTGTGTAACTATCAGTGTAACTCATTTCACCTTCATTTCATTCAGATGTTAAATAACCTGAGATGTTGATACAGCGTCGTTGCCTGCTCGAAACCTGGGTACGCAGCGAACCTTAGTGTAGTCAGCCGTTGTGGGTTTGAGAATGCACTTAGTTCGAAGATTAGCGCAATAGACCTTGAAAGGTCGTAGTGCTGGGTCGTTGTGGCTCCTCCAAAAATTCCATTCCATTCCACATTCCAAAAACGATTATTGTATATGCTACGAAGTTCAAACATTCTGATTATTGCCTCTGTATGAAGCTTATATGTTTGAATCAATTGACCTATTCTACTGTTGCTATGTTTCTCTCTGATTTTATCTTCATCTCAAGCAAATTAAATGAACTAAACGAATGTGATTTTTGAACTTATCTCACAATCGAACTAGAGAGCAGCGAATGTAATTCTGTCAATTGAATTAATGTAGATATTTGTACTGATTTATAAAACATGTGTTCTCTTGTATTAATATTAGCATCTTCTACAACCGTTACGGTGAACTTGAACAGGATTCTTTTATGTGCCGTAAACATACGATACGCGACTCATAACTTTACTTCCCTCCCAAAGAAGGTTATGCTAAAGATTTTATCGCTCTTCAAAATCCATCACCCTTGGTTAGGTTTGAATCTACGAGTCTCGAATTCAACATACAGTCACAGTCTACTATATACAGTCACGAAGCTTGAGTTTTGAGGGTGCTAGAAACTATAGACTGTGACGGTACTATTTTGCATTGCCTGTAATGAGGCGATATTAGCGATCCTAGTGGTGAGCAACTATCTAATGTTTGCATATTTACTACGTATTGAGCTTCGCGACTGTATATACTAGACTGTGATACAGTCGACCTGGTTGGCGAGTTGGTATAGCGCTGACCTTCTATGCCCAAGGTTGCGGGTTCGATCCCGGGCCAGGTCGATGGCATTTAAGTGTGCTTAAATGCGACAGGCTCATATCAGTAGATTTACTGGGGACAAAATTCCGGCACATCCGGCTCATATCAGTAGATTTACTGGGGACAAAATTCCGGCACATCCGGCGACGCTGATATAACCTCTGCAGTTGCGAGCGTCGTTAAATAAAACATAAAATTTTACGTTTAACATTTCAACATACACCATACTAACTGCTTTAAACGACTGCATTGACGGGTAAAATTAATTAATGTAATAATAGACTACCCGTAGACTGTGATAAGTAGAGGGCGGAACCGGGATACTTTAGCAATCAATGTACGCAAGCATTGACTATAGCTTTCACACACTCGGTACTGGGCACACACTGCGGACATAAACAAAGGTAGTACAGTCTGGTTATGATTGAAAATAAAGTACATGAATACATACCTTATACAGGGACATCATTTTATTTTTACTTCAATTTTTATTGTACCTGAGTTTTTGAATGTACTTCACTCCCACCCCTTCTACTAAGGAAGTTCCAACTCCACAAAGAACCAAGACCGCAGATAGTAAGCAGTACTGAGTTACTGAGTATAGTACGTTCCAGAAATATGTTCGCGTTTTCCAGTGACGAAAGAGCTTTCAATATTGAATCATATTTTCGAACAGGTACTGTCCGTTTGCCTACGTCGCATCCCGATTTCCCCCCACCTGCTTCTGCTCGCCCCTCTGTAAAAGCTGGGCTGTCTTAGCTCTTTTCTGAAAACATTAATTTCTCTTAGGAATTGGACGTTTACGTAATATTATACAGCTGTTTACTTTAACTTAAATAAAAGGGCCTCGTTAAGTAATTAACTGTCACGTGATTTCCTCCCTTTCTACAATCCTGCGGCATAACCACTTGGACGGACAGTAGATAGCATATCTGAGCAATTTTATCTTTTCGGGTCGGGCAGAAGTGAAGATTGAATTCACAGTACGTAGAGTAGGTACAGAATTATTTCAACATGAGTTACTAGCACGAAGGACGAAACTGGCAATTGGAATTAAATGCAATAGTCTATAGTGCGATAATATGCACAAAAGAACTGAAGCCTGTATCGAAATGAACGGCCACCATTTTCAAAATTGTGTTTAAATATTCATATTATGATTATTTTTCAATTTAACTTCTTTCTTTATATTGTACGCTAATGTGCTGTAGACAGTATACAGTGCATAATGAATACGTTCGCATGGATAACACTTCGTGAGTAAAAACACTTATTCTTAATACAGTACTGTACTTTGATTAAAGAAAAACCTAATGAAAATTATCAAACTCAAAATCGCGATATTTCCTAGTTTACGTAAATGGATGAACTACTTTTCTTCCATCCTACACCTAGTAGAGTGATTTGTGTTTTACGCCAATATCATCGAACTCCAGTCTTGGAGGGGGGAGCAAGCGGTGTTTCCGGTTCTCTAAAGGTATAGACAGGTTAATATTAAAAATGTTAGTAAAAATAAAATGATGTCCCTGTACATGCAAGGTTCCGTCTTCTTCGGTTTCGTTGCCGGCATTACAATGAACAACAAAATACATCCGAAGATTTGCGAACTGAAACGTCCTGCAGCGATCACTCAAACAGTTTTTATATTTTGAGAACGACCGTTCAACATCACAGGATGTCAATGGTGAAAGCAAATAATACGATTGGTGTTTCGACATTGCACTTGTACACGTTACCAAATACAGTAGAGCGTCTCGTTTAGGCACAGTGAAAACGTAAACAAAGTGCAGGTAACGTGTGGGAGAGGACAAGCCGTACGATAAACACGAGGGATGCACAAGGTTTTAGTTACAACATTCATGGCGGAGCATTAATTGAAATTATATTTTCCAAAAACACACAAAACAAAAGAACACAAATTGCATAACATTATCATACACACATTTTAGCAAACAAGCAATTGTAATGTTGAAATAATTCAATATAACAAATCAAATTTTGCTACTTATATGATGTTGCTTTCAAGCAGCATTTTTTGCAGTCATAAATTTCATTCTCTGTATGACTAACATAATATCACCGTTTTCTGTGGCCGAATTAACAAAACTACAGTGCATTGGTCTGAGGTGACAACACTATTTCCTAAACATAATAATTATTCCTTCTCAAAGTTCAATTTATTCAGGTACAGTACAGAAGACGGTGATATTATGTTAGTCATACAGAGAATGATATTCATGACCGTAAAAATGCTGCTTGAAAACATCATATAGACTAAGTAGCAAAATTTGATTTGTTATATTGAATTATTTCAACATTACAATTCCTTGTTTGTTAAAATGTGTATATGATAATGTTATGCAATTTTGTTCTTTTATTTTGTGTGTTTTTGGAAAATATAATGTTGATTAATATAATTAATTGTAACTGAAACCTTGCGCATTCCCCGTGTTTATCGTACGGCTCGACCTCCCCCACACATTACCTGCACTTTGTTTACGTTTTCACTGTGCCTAAACGAGACGCTCTACTGTACACGTAAACACTGTGACAAACAACCTCGACACTAACGTCAGACAACTGTTCACTATGACTGCGCACAGTACTCTGCTGGCTTAGGTTCGGTTCCTACAGCGCGCAACGGGATGGCTGACAGGTCATTTTGCGTTCTTAACAGAATGTACCTACGAGAGTGACGTCACATTTCTAAGCTCCGTTATGTATCAACCTATTGCCGCCGTAAAGATATCTCAAGCCCGCCGTCTAGTGATAAGGAAATAGTGACAACCTACGAGATATAGTCACAGTCTACTATATACAGTCGCGAAGCTCAATATGTAGTAAAAATGCAAACATGGGTAGTTGCCCACCACTAGGATCGCTACTATCGCCTCATCATCGCAGATCTCTCTCCTAGCAGCCGACAAAATATGTTACACTTTTGTTGTCGTGTTCTTTTGGAAAAATTAACACCTTCTTTCCATTATTGAAATATTAAATGCATAAAGTTAATTTATTATTTTAATGAAGTATATTAAATTCCACCATAAACTCGAAGATACCTGCAAGAAATAAGTTAATATAATTTTTGTTTGTGCAAAATGAACTGAAATTTACTATAATAGCTTCACTCATTCAAGATTATAGCGAAAATTAACTATGAAACCAATAAATATTAATTTGCATTTCTCTTTACAACAATAATAATGGAAATATGAATTAATGGAGTAACTTACGTGTACCGGTACTTGTAGTGTAGGCTTACGTAGTTAACAAAGTGGGATGAGGTTAAGCAATAATAATCACACCAGAATTGGAAATAAAACGTGATCAATAAATTTTATTGTAACAGACTTTTTCTACGTCTCTAGTGAAGCAACAAATAAAAATAACAACAAAATTAACAGCTATAATTAAAAACATATCCTTTGAAGAAAAAAGTAGGCCTAAGCAATAATAATCCCACCAGAATTGAAAATAAAACGTGATCAATAAATTTCATTAAAACAAACGTAATTTTTCTACGTCTTTAGTGAAATAACACATAAAAATAATAACAAAACTAATAGCTACAATTAAAAATATATCCTCTGAAAAAAAAGTAGACCTAACCTTTATTTCTCTGGAAATTTAGCAGCCTAAGTGACAGAACTTTAACCGGTATCTAATGTCCTTTCGGTTAGACTGAAACATTTCATTGTGAAATTTAAGGATATAATGTATTCTAACAGTCACAAAGAACTTCAAATTAACAGTTTTGTTTCTCCACAGCATTCTTGTGGAAACCCAGGAACCTTTCTGAATCTTCCGGAAATCGGAAAAAGGATAACTCTGGCCTCATTCTCTTACTGTTCCTACAGTTTATAGCACTACAAACGTCTCCTTCTTGTCCCATATTATTATTCCAATTATTATATTTTAGCCATTAACATTTTCATTATAACCAATAACGAACATTTCACAAGCATCAATGTGAAATACACAACGAGCTAGCACTCGACAGAAATACGACACAGTCCAAAGTCGACCATGGACAGTCTATTGTTTCTAGTTGCTAACCGCTTGGAGCGCTTTATCACGAGATTTGCAAAAAAACACCTCAAGCTTCGCGACTGTATATAGTAGACTGTGATATAGTGTAGCCTACTCCCTATTATCTCTGTGCATGTTATCCATTTTGTGGATTAACCATGCATAATTTTGAATCAATAACGAAATTTTAAACGGTAGTAAATAAAAATCTTATAGTCGTACTTTTTGATCTCCTCCTGGAAGGAAGATAAACTGAAATAGAATTGTTATCATTCACAATGAATTACAGGAGCGACGTCCAGACTTGTGCTCCTTGCACCTCTTTCATCGCTTGGAAAGGAGGTCTCTTCCAATTGTGTTTTGTTTTAGATGTACCGGTAGTGCATCATGTGTTCATGGATGGATGTGGCGATGTATTCTACCGGTTTGCATTAGAAGGTCTTCGTAGCAAGGCTCTGTCGATGAAGGCAAGATAAAGCAGGATACATCTAGTCCTTGAATGCAACTGATGGCAATGATAAAACAGGCGTTTCTGTAAAGTGTGTCTCTATAAGTAATTCTTATCGTGAGCGTTATCATCTTCATTCACAGATTGTCCCTCACTTTTACTTCTCTTTTTAATAATACATACAGTAAGTAGTTATGGTGAAAAATTCTGTTTATAATTTTTACGTGCATATGTCAATACCGGGCTTTCATTTCCAAAACTTCTCAGTCTAAATAACTATTTAATTCAATTAAATTTCAATTTAAACAAAAAAAAAACACGTCAATTTAGATATTGAGGAGATGTTAATACCTAGTGCATTCACTTTCTCATCGTTTGAAACTTAAAATGATTCCTCTATATTGTGATAATATAGTTAGTTAATTTTGAAAGAGAATTCAATTGTTTATACATCTCATTCATTTTTTCTCACGTATTTTATTTTCTATCGTTGCCTGGCAACCTGGATTTTTGTTATTGATCAGAGCTGAATATAATAAAACTAAAAGACTATTGTTGATTACAGGTTATTTCAGGTAGCAACACAACCTAATATTAAGGACTATTATGGATGTGTATTGTAAACCTATTCTTTATAAAAGAAATAAAACAGGATAGACGGATAGAGGATAACAAATGCCGAAGTTTGGATTTAAGTTATTTATGTTTGGTTTTAGGAGTTCTGAAATAGGCTGTATCACTGTCTGGCCAACAATGGAGCACATTTTGAACATTTAATTTAGTAAATTTAATCAAAGAAAAATTACTCAAAATGAACTGTTTTTCATCCTACATACTAGGTTCAAAAAGTTCCCGGAATTTGCTAGCATCATAGAAACAACGTACCTTAAACACTATTCTACAGCATTCCCTTCAAAATAGTTGCCTTCCGCAACAACACACTTTTGCCAACGCGTGTAGAGTTCCTGGAAGCAGGCCTGGAAGCCATTTTGTGAAACCCGTCTTAGTGCTCTCGTCGCGTTTGCGATAACCTCTTCAGCATTGAATCTCCGTCCTTTCAGATGACTTTTCAGACGGGGAAACAGAAAGTAATCAGGTGGTGAGAGATCAGGAGAGTATGGTGGGTGATCCAAAGCAGTTATGTTGTGCCTGGCAAGAAAATTCTTTACAATAATTGCGCGATGAGCAGGTGCATTGTCATGCATAAGGAACCAGTTGTTTTCTACCCACTTTTCTGGACGTTTCCTTCTCACTGCGTCCCAGAGGCGACGGAGGGTTTCTACGTACAATTCTTTCGTTACAGTACGACCTTCTGGAATGAACTCATGGTGCATGAGACCCTGAGAGTCGAAGAAAACTTCCAACATAACTTTGCTTTAAGTGTGCTTAAATGCGACAGGCTCATGTCAGTAGATTTACTGGCATGTGAAAGAACTCCTGCGGGACAAAATTCCGGCACATCCGGCGATGCTGATATAACCTCTGCAGTTGCGAGCGTCGTTAAATAAAACATAACATTTAAAATAACTTTGCCTTTGGAAGTGTCCCTAGGAAATTTTTGCTTCCGAGGAGATGTTTTCGATTTCCACTCAGATGACTGTCGTTTAGGGACTGGGTCGTACAAGTAGCACCAGTTTCATTTTGTTTAAGAAATCACCATCTTCATCAGCCATACTGATCATGTCCCCAGCAAAACACAGAACTTGATGTTTGTACTTTGCTCTGTGGACATAATTACAAAATGCGACGAACAAACAAAACACTATGATAAACAATTGCCTACAACTCAAAACCAATAATTGCCATTATCAGCAAACTTTAAGGAAATGACATCATGAATGTTACCAACAAAACAAATGTATAATATCCCTTGTTATATATTAATACGAAAAATGGTAGTAAAATTCCGGGAACTTTTTGAACCTAGTAGTATAATCAATTGTCAATAGCAACAGTTAAGGTTGTCAGGCGACGATAGAAAACAAAATATGTGAGAACAAATGAATGAGATCATAAACAATTGAATACTCTTTCAAATTTAAATATCAAAATATAGGGGTGCCATTTGAAATTTCAAAGTCGCGGGTTAGACTTGAGGGGGTGAAATCTAAAATGCAATCAACACTGGTTTTAAACTTACTCATCAATATCTATGATTGACGTATTTTTATTTAATTGAAATAAATAGCTATTCAGACTGTGACATTTTGAAATGAAAGCCCGATACAGTAAGCTACGGGCTGGGATGTAAACTTTCGAGCCCCTCCTCCATTAAAGAAAAAAAAAGAGAAAGCGTAGTTGAGATGCACCTAAAATTCCCTCGAAGTAGAAGGATTTTCATTTCCGGGTATAGGGAATCCCCAAGCCGAACCACTTTTTCAATTTATCACTGGATTCCTGTAATGATATATTATGTGATGTTGATAGGTAATTCCTGCAGAGTTTGACACAAAAAAAAAATAAAAAATAATAATAATAATAATAATAATAATAATAATAATAATAATAATAATAATAATAATAATAATAATAATAATAATTCGTGGCGCTACAGCCCGTGAAGGGCCTAGACCGACCAGCCGGCTGCTGGCCTCACGCCCACATGCGAAGCAGAGGTGGACGATCATCCAACCAGAATGGAGGTATCGTGTGGTTAGCACGATGATCCCCCCAGCCGTTATAGCTGGCTTTCGCTACCTATCGTAGCTCCCCAACTGTATCACGATGCTGGGTAGGCACCGGTCCCATACACTGGCTGAAATTTCATGATAAAATTTCTTCCCCCATGAGGACTCGAACCAGCGCGCATTCCGTCACGCGAGTCCTAGGCAGGATGCGTTAGATCACTATGCCACGGCGTGGGACAGGCGATGCATCTGGATTAAAAAAAAATACTAAAATTGATCTCGCAATAATTATTGTAGTGATATTTGATATTTTACTTAATTCCATTAAAATTTGAGGTTATTCACAAAGCTATTTTAATGCACAGAATAAAGATCTCCTGTAACCCTTCTAATATGCTATAATCCTTAAACAAATGTGTATCATTGCCGTGAGTGGAGGTGTAAAGTATTACAAATGTTGTATATCGCAAAGTTGAATTTCAGCGCTATCTGCTGTTACGTAAAGTTTACTAGCAATGCTGCCAACCGCCGCAAACAAATCCAACATATGGGAGTGGAGCGAAAAGAGATAGGGTGTCAGAAGTTATTGCCTGCCAGGCATTGGTTGTGAAGTAATGATTCAGTTAACGATGTTGAATGTTAAACGCTAAGGTGTCATTTCTTCCCATATTTTTTGGGGAGGCTGATGGTTTGTTGTGAGACCTTGACTCGGATTTGGAAGGTAAGACCTTCAGTCTACATTTCTTATCTGTAGGAATGTCTTCACGTTATCTTTCTCTGAATGATTTTCTTATTTAGGTTACATTTCGTATGAGTGATTAAAGATTTTACAATGCTTGTAAAAATTAGGTTCAAATGTGTGTCAAATATTGCTAATTTTCGCTTCAGAAAATTACATTTTTAATGTATAGGTGCAGTAATAAGAAATCTGTTTCGTAACCATACAAGGAAGTGGGTGTGTAATTGTCTCGTGCTTAATTTTCTTGGAGGATGCTGGAATTATGGTTTTCTACAATGTAGTTAATAACAACGGTAAATATTTTGTATTTCTATACGTATGATTTCATGTGAAAATATTTGGTAAGCATAAGTACAGTGACATGAAGATGGTGAAGGTTGGTTTGTACTTAAATGTCAATTAAGAAACTGACACTTTTTCGTTCAGTGCCTAGATTTGTATAAACATTAAGTGTTATATTAGACGTGCTAGTGCAGGAAGAAGTCTTTTTACTAAACATTCTGACTGGGTTATAATGTCATGCTTTCTTTCTTATTATAAGACCTAGCTTTATAGGCCTAACTTATCCTATTTAATGTGGAAAAATGTTGTCAGATCTTTGGATTAGCCAACAATATTTAGACCGTGTAACGAGGATAAAATGTTTCCGTCGTAATAAAATAATTGATACTTTTAATCCTTTTAACTCGATACTCGTAACTTGTCTTATACAAATGCTACTTGTCAAACTTAACAAATTTAAATGAAAATCGTGTATTTGAAAGAAATTTCCCCCCCCCCCCGTGAAGTTCGCTCCCGAAATTCCGATCATTCATAATTTCATAACTACGTATTACAATTTTAATGATTAGGCTATGCTTTATGAAAATGTATATTTCTTGAACTGCTATAGAGTGGCTTAAGAAATTTTTATTTTTTTTTTTTTAGATTAGGATTCTTTGCTATAATAAGTAGGTACTAATGGGAATATGTGATGCAGCTCATAAATAAAAACCTAATTTTAGTAGCCTATTGTGAGTTAGAGCAGACTGGAAGGTCCGGAGTTCGATCCCAGGTGGCGACAGGATTTTTTCTCGTTGCCAAACTTTCAGAACGGCCCCGAGGTTCACTCAGCCTCCTATAAAAATGAGTACCGGGTCTTTCCCGTGGGTAAAAGGCGGTCAGAGCGTGGTGCCGACCACACCACCTCATTCTAGTGCCGAGGTCATGGAAAGCATGGGGCTCTACCTCCGTGCCCCCCAAGTGCCTTCATGGCATGTTAAGGGGATACCTTTACCTTTTACCTTTTACTGTGAGTTAAGTTCGCTATTAACATCGATATGGGAATCTTTATTAACTTACAATGAGATCTCTGATTGTATGTATTGTATTCTTAGAATGTAGGGTTTCACGGCCGGCGTTGATAGGATGGGTACCGGTATTGTATTAGCAAGAAATGAGATCTGTGATGGGGTTGTATTAAAAAAGAATCAGATCTGTGATGAGGGTTGTATTAGCAAAGATTCCTTATAATTTGTAAGCAAAGGTGAAACAATGTTTGTAGTATGTGGATAGCAATTTTGAAGGCTATGTTAATATCTGTAGTGCAAAAGTTGCCAAATTAGCAAGTTCTTGTTTATCAGCTTCAGATGCGTTGTTGAAAGGATATTTTCTCAAATGACTTTGAAGTGGACAGAAACAAGTGTTACTTTGACATACTTAAGGCAGAGTTGCTGATAGCAATCAAATTTTCGGCAATTCTCCAGAAAAACTACACTGAAGGAACAATTATTTTTGCTGCACTGACTTCTATGAAATGTATATAGTGATAGACACGTGGTTTAGTTTGCAGCCACAAATACTTACTTACTTACTTACTTACAATTGGCTTTTAAGGAACCTGTAGGTTCATTGCCGCCCTCACAAAAGCCCGCCATCAGTCCCTATCCTGTGCAAGATTAATCCAGCCACAAATACTTACAAGAAAAATCATTTCATACTTAATCTGTGTATACTAATGCATTGTTGTAACCTCCTCACCATTTGTTACCAGTATATCATTCGAGAGGTCCAGGACGCAATACTAGGGAAACTGACAATTTCCCTAGTAATTCTTCTGGAACTCTCGCATGTTACGTTGGTAATAGAGGGGTAAGGGAGATTCTACAGAAGAACTACACTAAAGGAGGCACATCTCCCTTTCCCCCTCTACTAATTACCAACATAACATGCTAAATGTCCAGGATGATTATTAAACAAAGGTCTTTTTTCCTAGTATTGCTTCCTGGACCTCTCGTGTGTTATGTTGGTAACAAATAGATGTTTGGGGGTTTACAACAGTGCATTACAGAGTGAACTGTAAATAATGTCATTAATTTCAGAGAGTTATTCTTCGAGATATTTCAAACAAAAAATCGAATGTAATTTTACTCGTTTTTTGCTTCGTTTTCGAGATAAAAAATGTTTTATATGAAATATTTTATAGCATATTTTGGGAAAGCCATTGATTTAATTCCCAATATGGTCAGTCAATTTAAGAGAGCAGTGTATTATGATAGTAAATGATTGAACAAATTTTAGTTTTGTCCTTTAAATATGCAGAAATTTGATCCGAAGAAATGTAACATTGTAAAATTCCTTTGCAGAATGAAAAGTTACATTTGTTCAGATCAAATTTCTCCACACTTAAAGGACAAAACTAAAATTCTTTCAATAATGTATTACGTATTATAATACACTGTCTCTTAGATTGATTGAACATGTCGGGAATTAAATCAATGGCTTTTGTAAACATGCTATGAGGTGTTTAATATAATTTTTTTTTCTCGAAAAGGAAGCAAAACGAACAAAATTGTATTAAACTTTTTTGTTTGAAATATCTCAAAGAATAACCCCCTGAAATTAATGACATTATTTGTTGTTCACTTTGTATATAGGTAAGACTCAAACGATTTTTACGTCGAAAGTATTTGTGATTGCTAATTAAAACCAGTGAAGTCTAATTAGTGAAATATGTTGCTAGTCAGTGGCTAATAGTCAGTGATGTATGCAATGGAGAAGGAAAGGAACTGGCCACCCTACCCCATTGTCTCCTGGTTTAGTTGCCTCAAGAGTAATTCCTTATTGATGTCACTTATGAGGTTCTAGACTGTCTTCAGGCAGTTGACTAAACAACAACTAAAATCATAACATTTCACAGAAGTAAAAAAAAAAAAAAATAAGAAAAACATAGGCTATTCTGCCTCCTTCAAGTTTAGTTTTTATGGAGAATTACTAATTTTTATACTATGTCTCGCATTAATTTTAATTGATTAAGAAATTGAAAGTAGTCTAGAACCGACAAATAAAAATAGATCAGATAGAGAGGGGCTAACCCACACAAAAACAGAAATTGCAGTTTTCAGGCATAAGCATTTTATTTTCTCATTTCCCAAAGTTAGCTGAACGATCTCTATCAAGGCTTAAGTGTCTTTGTTTTCAATGTTATTAAACATGTTACCATTATACCATTCATCTTTATCATCCCAACACAAGGCTGGTAAGTTTAATTTACTAACTTTGCAAAATAATCCTTCATAATATGTATTTTTCCTTGATATTTTATATAGGCTTGCTAATGCTTTTGTAAAAAGCAGAAAAAGAAAAGTAGGGGGCTTAATAGAATCCACATAATTTCACTTTAGGGTAATTCCATAATTATGTCAACCAAATTGCCATTTTCTCAAAGTGGCTCTAGACAATTCTTGAATGCTATACCAGAGACTTTAATGTCTATATTTTATGAAATCAAAGATAATTGGCCGTATTTTTGCATAAATCATATGCTGGCAGCACTGTGAACTGAAGATGTTTGGAAGTGAAGACATATGACAAGGACGATACACTTCATGTAAAATTCCTTCGGCATGAGAGGAAGTCCAAGAAATTCTTTTCGCCTGCTATTGGTGATGAGGCTGATATTGACAAAGACCAGGTTATAAAAATTCTACCAGAGCCACAATTTGATAATAGGCTTAAACTAAATTTTCAACATATGTAGTTTGATAATGATGTTCTTTAATTTGCAAATGCATGTAATTTTGTAAATCATATTTGGAATATGTAGTGTCTGTCACGAGAATAGGGCTTAATATATACTTCATAAATGTTTCAAATGAAAAGCTATCTGTAGCATATTAAGGAAGGATATTCTACCTACCTATGATTATAGTACTAACAAAAGAAGTTGCTAATATTGGAAGATATAGTACATTGTTGGACTTCCCTTTAATTTGTGTTCCTTTTTCTGTCGTGTCTGTCACAACATTACTTGTACTTAGATATCTGTAATAAATAGAGATTGATACTTGCTCCTTACATGAAAGTGTAGATGTGTACATGCACCTTGTATCTGATATAGTTTAAAAGTCTGCTAATGTTATGTTGAAGTAGAAATAAATCTTTATATTTTTGTAGAGAGTCATTTGTCGTGTCTGTCACAAATGGAATTACCCTTTAGGCAATCTGTATACTTTTACACAAGAGACTGGCATTGTTTTACATTATAGGCCTATTTACATCCACATCTCCGCAATTTAACTTGCACTATAGGCCAGTAGTGTCAGAGTTGTAAGCTCCGAAACCGGTTGTGGTGCTAGAGACGTCCAGTCAGAGCATGAACGTGCTTATGTCTGTGGAAGCACCGGAGCACGCAACGAGTTATAGTGGAGCGCTCCGCTCTGTTGAGGCTGTGTCTGACAACGCTGCTATAGGCTAAAGAAGACATATTAATAGCAGTTTTAATTTGTTGACATTAAGTAAACATGTCCATTAGGCTACTTGTAATCAGAAAGTTGTACATTTTAGTATAGTTAATTTACAAATCGGTTAAGTATTATTCTAATCTGCCAGTTTATTACATTTTTTATCATCTCACTTGATAGGCTGCCAAACTGATGAATCATGACCTTTGTGGTTATAAATGACATTGAACTTCTGTAATAGAGATACATGGTCTGAGTAAAGAGTATTGAATATTGTTCATAATCGGACTGTGGAAGTTTATGCAAGTGCATGTTTTTATTGTATGTGCTCATATATTTAAAAACTTTGTAAAGTAATATCTTTGCTGATCATGTCTTGTAAGGTTCAAATAAAGCTAGGTTTAGTTTGCACAATTAGCATATTTTTTAGGTATTTTTGCCATAAATGCATATTTCATTTCATTTTGCGTATTTAAGGCCCCATATTGAACATTTTTGTTGTTTTCTGAGTTTTTACTTTCTGGAAATTCTTGGAGGAACCGTTATCTCATTATTTATTGTTAATCCTTTTTTAACAACAAAGTACTATGTGGAAACATAGTTGGCCAGTTTCATGAACATCTGTTGAAGCTTAACAGTCTGTTAGGGCCATTTTAACAGGAGATTTAATGGAATGTCCGTTTCTTCAACATACATTAGGACTATAAGAATAAGTTCATCCCTAAGATTGATTGGCAGAAGAGAAAAAATTGAATCACCTCCCAAGATTTCCTGATGTTAGATTTTTTCTAATGGGGTTATTTGAAGACTAGTGTCTATCGAAACAGTAAGATGACCTACAAGAGTTGAAGGAAAGGATCAACTATGAGATGCAACAGATGAGCAGAACAACGTTGCTGAAAGTGTTAGTTTCCAAGATAGACTAATATAATGCATAAAATTTACTCTGTCACACGTTAAAAGTGTTAAAATTTTTAAAAAGGTACGTCATAGCATACAGACAGCCAACCCCCACCATAGGAGCAACACACCCCCACCCCTACCATCGACAACTGCACATCACAGAGCCAAAATCAGCAGTGGTTCAAGAGACACTGAAGACGACGACAAATAGCGTCGAAACGGGCCGTCTGTCGAAGGTAAATACCTTTTTAACAATTTTAACACTTTTAACGTGTGACAGAGTAAATTTTATGTTTTTAACAAAGTGTTAACGAGAACTTTAATCAATAATATAATGCATTGCTTGGCTGAGAGTGAAGGTAAATTTTAACAATGTTTATGATTTCATACATTTTAAGACCTGGAGAATGTAAAATAAAAAAAAAATGTGCATTCAGTCCTAGAAAACTTTCCCAGTGTTTTTGTCGCCCAACAAGTGGCAGATCTCCCTTGCTACCACCACTGCCTACATTTGCGAATTCACGGTGCTTTGCTGCATTGGGTCTAAATATAAAAATGAAAAAAAAAAAAAATAGTAAGTGCAGTGAGACGTAGTAAACTTTTCCAGTGTTTTTCTTGCCCAATGTATTAATAATATTCGGTGCTTACCCTCCTCACAATAACTGCTGGAAGTGTTGCCCTTCACATCGTCTTAAGAAACTGTCTACAGATCAGTTCTTCTGCACTAATAGAACTAATTTCTGTTCGAATGGTTTCAAGTTCCTTCAGCATATGAAGATTAGTTGCATACACTTCATTTTCAGTGTTCCTCACAAATAAAAATCGCATGGGGAACAAGTAGGTCATAACTCATAACACTTTGCTATAATAATAATAATTCTATCAGTGGCGTATACTGGTTAAAGGGTTTGGGCTACCGCTGACCCTATTATTACCCAAAATATATCTAACAATTACTTTAATTTTAATTACTATGGTAAAACTAATAATACAAAATTATTACATTATGTTATATTATAAACTTTTTCTTTTGTAATTTCCTTTGGCTACCGCCGGTAGCCCGCAAAATACGCCCCTGAATTCTATAGCCAAATTTATGAATGTTATTAATGTAACATAGTACATACGTGTCCGCTGAGTTAGCTCTGTGGTAGCACAGATTAGCTGGCCCGGGTTCAATTCCCAGCAGGATTGGAAATTTTCGTGTAAAATTTCTACCTCGGTACTAGGAGGGGTAACAGTGCACAACATCTAATCACTAGATTGTGCACCAATACGCCTGGGTTAAATCCCAAATCTCTTCGCAGTGCATATGAAGAGAAGACATATCACTGTTGATAGTGATTCATCCGTTGGACAGGGACCTTAAGCCTAGTGGGCCCCCTTGGTGATATTCGACAGGAGTAGGCTATGTGTCAGCACCGGGTTTCCCCTTCTTCCTTCCTCATCATCATCCTCACCCATTTTCTACACACTGCACTTACACGAACACCTACACATGACATAACTTTCCACACAAATACACATCATGCATAGGTAGCCTGCCAAAATGGTGTGCAACTTGAAAATGGATTACAATCCTGCCATCAAGGAAGTGAAGTGGATAGGCATTGAATACACAGACACGTAGTACATAAGTTGAAGTGCCATGAGCTCACAGAAACAAGCTGCGGTTGTAGTGGAGTGGGGGAGGGGATTTGCCACTAGTCAGCTGACCCCTAGGAAGGTCGTAATGGATTTCGTGGTGGACAAGGCAGACTTTGCAGAGGGTTTTCTTGGGGTACTCCTGTTTTCCTTTGTCATTCCACTAACACTTACCTCCTTCCCCTCCTTTAATCTAATTATCATTATATAGTGTAACACTATAATAGTTTTTTATTTTCCCTGGCAGAGTTAAGGTCATCAAGCCCTCTCTTCCACTCAACCAGGATCAAATCACATACAAAAAAAAAATACATACCAGTATACAAATATTAACTTAAAAATAATAATAAACATAATTAAGTAAAAAAGAGAGATTCAATACATATACGCAATCAATATTAACTTTAAAATAATAATAATAAAAAAATATATAATAAAAAAAAGAGACTGAATACATAATCACAAACAGGTAAATACATCTAGTATACAGTATTAACTTAAAAAAAAAAAGAATTGATACATATGAATATAATCTCACAACTAAAGGAATAGTAGAATTAGTATGATCAGCACAGCACGTGTTACATTGAGACAATGACAATTACCTGGATATAGGTGTTAATGGAAAAATAAAGTAATGACTGTGTAAAATAATAATAATAATAATAATAATAATAATAAATAAAAATGATACCTAAGAAACTATTTCTTTGCATTTAAAATATATCCAAACAACCTAATTTTAAACAACTGAGGACTAAGACTACCCCTGATTTCGAGCGGCAGCGAATTCCATGAGCGGGCCATGGCTATTGAGAAAGAACAGAGATGTCTGATGACGTGATATTGATAGCAACAGATTGTGCTGTGAACGTGTATTTCGATTATGAAATACATGTTTTGGTTTACCGTACATATTATACATTAATACTTTAGCAACTCTCATCAGTTTTCTCTGTGATACTCATACCAGTAAATGTAATGTGTGAATTTAGAAATGATATTGAATATTTACTATATTCTCGTTGTTCTTAATTGAAGACCTCCCTGAATTAAGACTATGGGTCTGTGAAATTTATAACTTCTACATTTTTACACCAATTAATCTTAAACTTTTACCACATATTTCTTACAATGTGGACATGCAATACACAAATTTTTCACTTCGATATTCCAATTAGTTTACTTAAAATTAATTTTTGTTTTCTTTTTTTAATACTGAATTATAATTGTTTCAAATTTCAAACTTTACACAATTTTTCTTTAAATTTATATTTAATTTATTCTTGATATATGTATGTAAAATGTGACACATGCTTTTCATATTTTTCCAATTCTTGAGAAAAAATATTTACCCTTTTAGCTGATAATTTTTAAATTTTTTAAAACTTATCACATCCTCAACACGTGGTGATTTGAATACTTTCAATAGCAGAGAAAAACTCATGTGTCAGTTTACGTCACATGCTTTTGTGGACTTCTGTGCAAAATTTCACTGAGATTGGAGAAAAATTGTATTCATTACAGTATTTTGAATGTTACAAAATGTTGAAAATTGGGAAATCGAGAAAACAAATATCGAAGTGCAGCATGTAGGCTATTTGATGTAATATACTATCGATATCCTTCCTTCCTATACAGGGCTACCACACACATTTTCCTCCTACATAACAGCACGAAATATGAACTGAATGAAAAGTAAAATTAGTTAGAATGACAGTTGAATGTCAGTTTAAAGGGCTGCAGCTTCAAGCACGCTGTGGTCCTTTAAATTCGTCCCGAGGAATTTTAAGTTGTCATAGGGCCAAAGTAAGCACAGATTTAGAAAACTGAAACATTATTTTATTTTTTTAGAGTTAAATTTACATTTTAATTTTTTTTTCGTTATTTTCACCGATCCATAGGCCTTAATCAACATAGGGGAAGATATAGCACGTTATATGACAGTAAATATTTTAATAGCTCCTGTGGGCATAAAAAATCAAACTCAAAGCATAAGATTGTTAGGGTCAAATTAAAGAGGTACCTAATTTCTCAAGCCTTCTATTCTGTAGATGAATTTGACATTCAACAACGCAGCGTGAATATTTCTGTCTTGTATTAAGTATCAATACCAAACCCTCGTATTGTACATATTAGTATATTCGAAAATCTTTAACCCTTTTGTATAATTATATTTAAACCAGACTGTCACTATGAATTAAGACTTCGTAGTACCATTAACATTTATTTTTACATGTTCCATATTTTAGCTGTGAAGTGATATATGAATACCATGGAATGTAAATAAATACAATACAGTAGCAGCCATTTTTACGTGGAAACGCATATATGCACGTAAACAACTTTTGATTAATGACAATGATAAAACATGTGGAAAGCACATGCATAATAGTTCGTTCCACATTCATCATAAAAAGTGACATGATAACATTTTAACCTTACGTAGTGACCCTTACTGGTCGCCTGTTGTAAACAAGAAAACTGAAAAACAGAGAGTACTGGTTCCAACTCTTTTCTTACAACTGAATCATTGATTTTTCCTAGGGATTTTGTCTTTAATTTAACTCCTCTCACACGGAATCCCCTGAGATAAATCGTTCTTTTCTTTAATTTCGAAAAAAATATGAAGAGTTCGCGGGAAAAAGATGAATGTCGCAGTTTTCTTAAGGTTGATGTCATTATCTAATTCAGTGGAGCACTGCGAAATTCAATGTTGTTCTTATGAAAAATGGTAAAAAGTAGAATTATCACCACGAATACAGTAATCCTTTCCTTTATTTTCTATAGAAACAGCACCACATCCCGCAGTTATAGACTCAATTAGATCATTATCTAATCCTTAACAGAAATGTGACATTCATCGTTTTTCCCCGCGAACTCTTCATATATTAGAAATGGCGGTATTTGTCTTGAAGAATAGGAAGGTTCTTTCTTCTCTACAGAGCTTAAAACATTGGATACTTTTAAGTTTATGACATGGTGAAATATTCCAAAAAGTTTGCATGCACTGAACACTATGAAAATCTTCGTATTTAAAATGCCAAGGACTGCATATAGGGTTTCAAATAGATTGACAAAATAAATTTTAAACAAAATTATCTTATCTTCATTTTACATCTTGATTACACTACTTTTAATACTATATCACTTCGGAAAACGTATTATTAGACTTTCTTGTGTTAAATGTTACATTACCTTGTTAACATGTTTCAGCCTGTTACTGGTCATCTTCAGATCTGGTTGTTGTTGGTCTTGGCGCCTTTTGTTTGTCTTTCCTGTGAGGGTGTGTTTGTGTAGTGTAATGTAGTGTAGTATCTTCACTTGTAGAAAAAATCTTTTCATGATCAGAAAACCCCAGTGATTCCTGAACTAGATGTTCCTCGATTGCCCCCACTGCTAGTGCATTGAGGCGATCTTGTCCCATGGAATTTTAAAATATCTTGATGTGCTTCAGTGTTGAAAAAATTCCCCAGCTTTCGCCATTGACATCTCTGTTGTTGCTGCACTCTTTAAGAGCTTTATTACTTAGAAAAAGTATCTTCCAAATTATTCCTAATAAACAATATTGTGACAGCGCTTTGTGCTTGGCGAAACTCTTTCCTCATGCATAGAAGTCCAAATTCGGTATGAAGGCGATTTGCATTCATCATTGGGTACGCTATTTCCTTGGAGCTAGCTTAAACTTCATTCTTGGGGACTGTGTATAGAAAACCGTGAATAATAATTCTCCTCAGAATAATATCAACATCTACCATCGCACTGATAATCTTATGGTGCGAGTCTAAAATCTGCTTTCATTTTTTCACAGCAAAGACTTGATATTACGTAAAAAACTTTGTATTTTCATATTATTATTATGATGTACAGAAGTATTATACATATGATATTTACGTGCAGGAATTCTGCGTTACCATTTGAAATCGAGGGGTAGAACTTAAACTGAGAAGGATTCAATCCAGCATCGGAACTGGAATCCGGTGTGGCTTAGTGAATAAAGCGTCAGCACGTAGAGCTGAAAATCCGGGTTCGAGTCCCGGTGCCGAAGAGAATTTTTCTCTGTTCTACCCATCCTTCATTCCAATCTTCAACAGAAGAAATTCTCTTCAAAATATGTGACTGGTTCTCAGTCAATAAATTAGTATTAAATTGTAACAAAACTAACATAATTCAATTTAAATCCTGTCCAAATTCAACGTAGCAAATTTCTAGCGCAATAATTAACAATAGATCCCTATTAGAAACAACAACAACCAAATTTCTTGGCTTAAAAATCGATAATGTGTTAAATTGGAAAAATCGTATTAAAGAAATTACCCCCAAACTAAATTCAGCTTGTTTTGCTATTAGATCTATGCAAAAGATAGTAAATATCAATACCTTAAAAACAATATACTTTGCATACTTCCACTCGGTAATGAGTTTTGGAATAATATTCTGGGGAAATTCCACAGATAGTAACAATATATTTCTATTACAAAAAAGAGTAATTAGAATAATAGTAGGTGCCAAATCTAGGGAATCGTGTAGGACTATTTTCAAAAAACTACAAATAATGCCCATGGCTTGTCAGTATATCTTTTCATTAATAGTCTTCCTCGTATGTAATCGTGAAAACTTTGTAACTAATTCAGCAGTTCATAGCATAAATACACGTCAAAAATGACTTTCATACTCCATTGGCAAGTCTATCGTGCTATCAAAAAGGAGTGCGTTATATGGCAGTAAAAATTTTTAATAGCCTCCCTATCGATATAAAAAATGAAACTCAAAACATAAAATTATTTAGGGCCAAATTAAAGAAGTACCTAATTTCTCACGCCTTCTATTCTGTAGGTGAATTCATGACATTCAATAACACTTCATGAAATTGATACTAAAACTATGTGTTGTACTAGTAGACTATATTGTAAATCTCGTCTGTATATATTTCATCTAGACTGTGACTATAAATTAAGATTTTATAATAGTATTAAGTGTTTTGACTTGTTCCATATTCTAGCTGTAAGCATGTATGAATACCATGGAATGTTAATAAATACAATACAATCCTTCATCAATTTGAATTTTCAGATTATGTATATTCAAAAGCTAAAGATTAAATTTAATATCGCTGTCAATTCGTTCATTCGTTTGTTCATTCATTCATTCATTCATTCATTCATTCATTCATTCATTCATTCATTCATTCATTCATTCATTCAGTGTTCTGCCCAAGAGCAGGTCTTTCACTACAAACTCAGCTTTCTCCAATCTTTCCTATTTTCTGCCTTCCTCCTATGTCTCCTCATATGATCCATATATCTTAAATGTCTATCATCTGATATCTTCTTCTACCCCGAACTCTTCTCCCGTTCACCATTCCTTCCAGTGCATCCTTCAATAGGCAGTTTCTTCTCAGCCAGTGACCCAACCAATTCCTTTTCCTCTTCCTGATCAGTTTCAGCATCATTCTTTCTTCACCCACTCTTCCGAACACAACTTCATTTCTTATTCTGTCTGTCCAATTCACACGTTCCATTCTCTATATCCACATTTCAAATGTTTCTATTCGCTTCTCTCCACTTCGTCGTAATGTGCATGTTTCTGCCCCATATAATGCAACACTCCATACAAAGCACTTCGCTAGTCTCTTCCTTATTTCTTTATCCAGAGGTCCACAGAAACAGCTCCTTTTTCTATTAAAAGCTTTCTTGGCCATTGCTATCCTCCTTTTGACTTCTTGGCAGCAGCTCATGTTACTGCTTGTAGTACACTCCAAGTATTTGAAGCTGTCCACTTCCTCTACTGCCTCAGTTAGAATTCGCAAGTGTATATTCTGTATTTTTCTTCCTTTGACCATGCTTTTCGTCTTATTTGCATTTATCTTCGTCCCATACTGCTCACAGTTGTCATTTAGTTCCATTAGCGTATTCTTTAATATCATCTCCTCTTCTGCTAACAACGCATACCATCAGCAAATCTTATGCACTTTATTCTTCTTCCTCCTCCTACTATCACTCCTCCCATGTTTTGAAAACAGTTCTTTACTAAATCCTCCAAGTAGATGTTGAACATGTCACCTGTTACGAAGTAGTTATTTTCTGTTACGCATTCGCGGAATCTGGCGTTAAATATTTCACTCATTGTCAGTAGACTGTAATAAAACATGTAGACCATAACAAAACGTGCCAAATGTAGGCCTGCTGTACTGACATAACTTACAGGAAACTTATTTAAATAAATTATTTACTCAAAACACTCGAATGCATTCTAATCTAATGTCGACGAATGAGTATTCGGTGTTTATTTATTAATTAGATTTGTATGATACAGAGTTGGGCAGATAAAACCGGCCCGTGTTATGACATTGATAGGTACTAATGATTTGAAACAAACTTCAAATGGAATGAAAATAAAATGCATTTACCTTCATAATAAATGTTGGAAGTGCCCACCATCTGCATCTAGACACTTCTGTGCACGTTTTAACAGGTTCATGAAAACACGTGTCAATTCCTCATGGGTGATAAATTCATTAATTCGCGCCGTAAGTTGAGGAGTCCGGACAGAAGGAGTTCTGTTCCTTGTTACATTTTTTATGGATCCAGTTGAGGAGTCCGGACAGAAGGAGTTCTGTTCCTTGTTACATTTTTGATGGATCCAGTTGAGGAGTCCGGACAGAAGGAGTTCTGTTCCTTGTTACATTTTTGATGGATCCAGTTGAGTCCGGACAGAAGGAGTTCTGTTCCTTGTTACATTTTTTATGGATCCAGTTGAGGAGTCCGGACAGAAGGAGTTCTGTTCCTTGTTACATGTTTTATGGATCCAGTTGAGTCCGGACAGAAGGAGTTCTGTTCCTTGTTACATTTTTGATGGATCCAGTTGAGTCCGGACAGAAGGAGTTCTGCTCCTTGTTACATTTTTGATGGATCCAGTTGAGGAGTCCGGACAGAAGGAGTTCTGTTCCTTGTTACATGTTTTATGGATCCAGTTGAGTCCGGACAGAAGGAGTTCTGTTCCTTGTTACATTTTTTATGGATCCAGTCGTACGCCATTTTCGCACCAAATCTTGAATGCTGCTTTTCGCTGGTACTGAGCGGAGCGGATATTTGTCTCTGAATAATTGTTGTGTTTCCGTAATAGAGCTGGTCTGTACGTACGCCTCCACAATGAATATTCGCTCTGGTATTGAATAAATCATGCTTATTAAAAAAAAAAACAACTCTTTACTTGTTTTTAGAACGTCTGACTTTAAAAACAACTCTTTACTTGTGTTTAGAACGTCTGACTTTAAAAACAACTCTTTACTTGTGTTTAGAACGTCTGACTTTAAAAACAACTCTTTACATGTGTTTAGAACGTCTGACTTTAAAAACAACTCTTTACTTGTGTTTAGAACGTCTGACTTTTAAACAGCAACCAGAAGAGGTTATAAGCAACAATGGCGCAACAACAATGACAAAAAACACGCGGAAGATACAGTATAGCTAACATAATTACATTTTCAGGAAAAAAGAAAGAAAAGAAAACAATACCCTACATAATTTATTTTCCAAATCATATGACATGAGAGTCGACCTGGTTGGCAAGTTGGTATAGCGCTGGCCTTCTATGCCCAAGGATGCGGGTTCGATCCCGGGCCAGGTCGATGGCATTTAAGTGTGCTTAAATGCGACAGGCTCATGTCAGTAGATTTACTGGCATGTAAAAGAACTCCTGCGGGACAAAATTCCGGCACATCCGGCGACGCTGATATAACCTCTGCAGTTGCGAGCGTCGTTAAATAAAATATAACATTTTTTTTAACATATGAATGAGATGGGGCCGGTTTTATCTGCCCAATCCTGTACTTATGATTTATACTACAAACAGGCTTATAATAGCAGATCAGAATTCCATTGATCAAATTTACAATAATAGAAGCGAAAATTAGTGCTAAAATTATACACGTATAATTTGTTTTAATGAAAATAAATCTGCGGTGTTCGGGTAAAGGGGGTTGTCATTTTTTTATATACAAATGGAGTTTTGTTCCCCAGGTGAATACACAACTTAAATTCTACACGTGAATATGCCAAAAATAAATTAATACTAATATTTAATGTGTTTTATTTGTGTAGAAAATAATTTACAATAAAGGTCCTAAGTTTAATTTTAATTTATCTCAAAACTAATTTTTATGACTTACCTCCCTGTACCCAAACACCATCGAAATTTTATTCGTTATTGGTAATGGCATATTGAGTGTTTGTAGTTAATCCAGACTTTCAAGTGTCACCGCATAAAAAAAGTTGACAACTGTACTTCATTCCCTATTTTCCGTGATAGGCCTATTAATGTTTCTTAAACCCACACTGTGTAGGTTTATGCATTATTTGTACAGTACGATAATATGGTAAACACAAATCGATTTTTCACGCTGTTTGCTATAGGTAATGTACAATGGAACAATCGTGAAAAGGGAGATTATGTGGTAATGTCTTATTTATTGATGTTTGAGACGCACTTCTTTGTCCTCGAAATAGGCCTTAGAATTATTATAGAGTGCCTTTTATACAAAGAAGGTATGACCACATTCATCCTCTTTGTTCCTTCAAGTCTTTGTGAGTGAATTTTCAGGATTATTTGAAAGGTCAGTGAAATAATAATAATAATAATAATAATAATAATAATAATAATAATAATAATAATAAATCATATTTCTTTCTGCTTTTTTTGCAGGAAAAGTGCTTTAAATTTTATGGTGATTCTTATGCAGTATACTTACACTACAAAATAATATATACTATACCTTATACATTTATTATTATTATTATTATTATTATTATTATTATTATTATTATTATTATTATTATTATTATTATTTAACGATGCTGTATCAACTACTAGATTATTTAGCGTCGATGGTATTGATGATAGCGAGATGATATTCGGCGAGATGCCGAGGATTGGCCATAGAATACCTGACATTTGCCTTGGGCTGGGGGAAACCTCGGAAAAAACCAACCAAGTAATCAACACAAGCGGGAATCTAACTCGCGCCCGAGCGCAACTCTGAATCAGCAGGCAAGCACCTCAACCGACTGAGCTACGACGGTGGCTTACTACTACTACTACTACTACTACTACTGCTACTGCTACTACTACTACTACTACTACTACTACTGCTACTGCTGCTAAATTATTGTATGCAGCCACCGGCGTGGCTCAATCGGTTAAGGCGCTTGCCTACCGATCTGAAGTTTCGTTCGGGCGCGGGTTCGATCCCCGTTTGGGCTGGTTATCTAAGTTGGGTTTTTTCCGAGGTTTTCCCCAACCGTAAGGTGAATGCTAAGTAATCTATGGCGAATTCTCGGCCTCATCCCGCCAAATACCATCTCACTATCACCAGTCTCATCGACGCTAAATAACCTAGTAGTTGATACAGCGTCGTTAAATAACCAACTTAAAAATTATCGTATGCATGCACGCCTTATGATGTACTAAGAATAGATCATTTCATTACTAGTGTTGACAGAACTAAGTTAAATAAGTTAGTCTGTGCAGTTCGTTATGTCTAATTAATACGTTTCTAAAATACAGAGGTTCCTACCTATAAAGAGAACCAATATCGTCGAAACTGACTGCAAATATATGACTCAAGATTCGTTAATTTTGATTCATTTTTAAATTAAAGTTGTCATAAAAATTAAAAATTAAACTAATATAACTCACAGACAATTGAAAACCCCCTGGGGTGGTTAATTTCCCTCCCTGCTTACTAGGGAATTACAGATAATAAATAGTAAGTAGGTTATTTCCTTGCATTACCATATTATATCCGTATACAGTATATGATCGAGCTACATTGCTGGCCGCTACAACCTTTCTATTAACGCTGGAGAGTGTTTAGTATTTGTTTGCAACTCCTCTTGAGAAGTCACTGAATTACGCTTTCATTGAAGTGTTTTTGTAATGTGTTGAAAGATAACTGTACTACACTTCTGTTCAAGTGTGTGTACAATTCATATATAAAGACTATTATACTGTATTGTGCATGTTAATTTGTTGGAGTGCTTATTCCTTTTTTTTTTTTTTTTAATAAGTATAAGCCAAAAGAGCTATAAAAAGTGTTTGGAAATAGAATTACAGTAGAAATTCATTAATTCGGACTAACAGGGAAAAAATCTCGTCTGAATTAGTGAAAATCCGAATTATAGAGAATTTACTAGAACAGGATTATTTTGACAATTGAATATATGTAGGGAATATATGAAGAATGAAGTCCGAATTATCGCGAATTCCAAATTAATGAAGTCCGAATTATCGCGAATTCCGAATTAATGAAGACCGAATTATCGCGAATTCCAAATTAATGAAGTCCGAATTATCGCGAATTCCAAATTAATGAAGACCGAATTATCGCGAATTTCAAACTGATGAAGACCGAATTATCTCGAATTCCAAATTAATGAAGTCCGAAATATCGCGAATTCCAAATTAATGAAGTCCGAATTATCGCGAATTCCGAATTAGTGAAGTCCGAATTATCTCGAATTCCAAATTAATGAAGTCCGAATTATCGCGAATTCCGAATTAATGAATTCCAAATTATCGCGAATTCGAAATTAATGAAGACAAAATTATCGCGAATTCCAAATTAATGAAGACCGAATTATCGCGAATTCCAAATTGATGAAGACCGAATTATCTCGAATTCCAAATTAATGAAGACCGAATTATCGCGAATTCCAAATTCATAAAGACCGAATTATCTCGAATTCCAAATTAATGAAGTCCGAAATATCGCGAATTCCAAATTAATGAAGACCGAATTATCGCGAATTCCAAATTAATGAAGACCGAATTATCGCCAATTCGAAATTAATAAAGACCGAATTATCTCGAATTCCAAATTAATGAAGACCGAATTATCGCCAATTCCAAATTAATGAAGACCGAATTATCTCGAATTCCAAATTAATGAAGACCGAATTATCGCGAATTCCAAATTAATGAAGACCGAATTATCTCGAATTCTGAATTACTGAAGTCCGAATTAGCGGAGTTTCAATACATAAGTTTTAAATCTTCCCACGCTGACATCCTTCAGTTTTTATTTACAGTATCGAGAATCTGGAAAACAGGATTTAAAATAACCGTACTGTATTCCTCACATTAATCTTGAGAAGGATTTTGTGGTAGGAACATTTCCTCCAATATTTCAATTTTTTTTCCAATTAACTCATTGCATTTCTGTTGCATAATTTTATTTCTGCTGATCTTTTACAATTTATGTGATATATGCAATTACTTATATGGTTATATGGACCAGTATTTTAAGATACTGTTCTAAATTACATTTGAACTTTTAGTAAACCTGCAAAATGATATTTGGCTGGTAGATTTTAACACTGTGTGGGCTGTCGAGTATAGGATATACATACATACATACATACACACACATACATACATACATACATACATACATACATACATACATACATACATACAGTCCATACCTGTGGAGTAACGGTTAGCGCGTCTAGCCGCGAAACCAGGTGGCCTGGGTTCGATTCCCGGTCGGGGTTGAGGTTTTTTTCCGGGGTTTTCCCTCAACCCAATATGTGCAAAAATGCTGGGTAACTTTCGGTGTTGGACCCGGGACTCATTTCACCGGCATTATCACCTTCATCTCATTCAGACGCTAAATAACCAAGCTGTTGATAAAGAGACGTAAAATAACGTATACTAAAATAAAGAAAATACATACATACATAACGCATACACGCAGTTGCGCGCAGAAATGTTAATACGAATAATTTATTAAATAGCACAAAACTGGAATAAATATAAAACTGTGTTTTAAATTTATTTAACAACGCTGTACCAAATGCGTGGTTATCTAGAGTAGGTGGATTTATTGATAGCGAAGATGAGTCCCAGAAAATGCCATGGAATTACCTGAATTTCGCCTTATAATTGAAAAAATCTCAGCCATGTAATCGGTCCTAGCGGGATTCGAACCCATGCGCTCTGGATCTAAATATTCAGTGAGATCTTTTCAGTAAATTGAGGAATTATAAGAGCTTTGGTAGGAGACACTATTGCTGAAACATGGCATCTTCGTTTCGACTTTTCACATTGAAATACTGTACGTTTTGCGTATGTGACGTATGATATTTATTAAGTAAGATCCATATTTATAATGAGCTTTCCTCGAAAGGTGCCTAGGGCAGTTGCTTGTTCTTTTTTTTACGTCTTGCGTTCGAGTTCGCAGAGCACATGGGGGCTCACTTCTAAATCCAGCTCTGAATCCAGAGGAAATGAGTCATTACTTATTAACATTGTAAACAATGGAAATACCGTCGAAGTTCATAGCGTATTCAGGTCAGACCAGATTTTACTTCTTAGAATATTTTTTACTTATAATTTCCGAACGTCAACCATTCGAGCACTAATCGACGGATATTCATAAAAAGTATTACCGGTACGTCCGTTTCCTGATAGACAGACATTTTATTTCATGACGAATGAGCTGGCCGTGAGACAGGTTTTTCCCAGTAGTTTTGTTTCCCATTTCATCATTCTTATTTATCTATTATCATTTTATCGTCCTTGAATAGGTGTTTAGTTTGAAAAAAACGCTGTGGACGTGGTCAAATTATTATTATTATTATATGTTACATTTTTTACGTACATTCAACTAACGTAAACTTAACACACTATTTTATCAGTGATGGTGCTCTGAAACGTTGCTAATTTTCAATTTCGAGAGCATCAAACTGGGCAGCACTCTGAAGTGAGATGAGATTCATAAAACATTTTAAAATTAGATGACTTAATTTTTCGAACTGTCTTGCTTTCAAAAAACTTATTAGTCATCACGGATTTCTAGTTCCTTATTGTTTGCTATGTGCTATATATATGTTGTTCAAATATCTCTACGTTTCGTGTACAGTCTTAAGAAGAAGTTTTGTCGCACTTTGTTACGTCTCAGAAAGGAGGCATTGCTCAGACTAGGGTTCCCAGACATATTGGAAAAAAATACGGGACACTTATCAGTTATCACTGCGTATGTTTTTTTTAGTTTGTTATTTAACGACGCTGTATCAACTACTAGGTTATTTAGCGTCGATGAGATTGGTGATAGCGAGATGAGGCCGAGGATTCACCACAGATTACCTGACATTCACCTTACGGTTGGGAAAAATCTCTGAAAAAATCCAACCAGGTAATCAGTCCAAGCGGGGATCGAACCCGCACCCGAGTGCAACTTCAGACCAGCAGGCAAGCGCCTTAACTGGCTGAGCCACGCCGGTGGCTTTTGAGTATGTTTAATATGTGCACTCATCAAATATGTCAATCTTTGAAAGTGTGTGTGTAGTAAAGTTTACTACACAAACACTTAACTAAGGGTAAATATGATATGATATGATATATTCTTCACAGCACTTCTTTACATGTAATGGTGTACCTCACATTTCTGTATCCGGTGCCACCATTAACATATTATTACAATAACACATTATTTGCAGTACACGTCTACACACATACTCCCAGTTCCGCTATGTACGTTTTTTTATTACTTGGTCAATCTCCCTTTCAGTATTTCCCTACATTTCACTTGCTATTCTCTATTTGTTCATTAATCCTAATATATCTAATATTATATACTCCTGTCACACCCCCCTTTTCCTCTAACTACTATTCACTAAAATCTCAATTTCAATTTTTCTCTATAAATTATCATATTGAATTATTTGCCTATTTGTTTTTTGACCTTTTATTCAATTACTGTCCCCACATTCAAATGTTAGTACTAATTTTATGCTGACACTTGTTCATTTCTCTAAACCCTTTCTCACTATTTTCACTCATTTCTATTTGCGCTCACTTTCACTTTCACACTATTCTACTTACGCCTAATCCATTGTCACTATTCTCACTTCCTATAAATACTTATATTTTATTTTACACATCTGCTTATACACTTTCTCTCTCCCCTATACTTCTCGATCTTTTCCAGTTTCACTATACTTGCACTTTTTGATCACAACCCCACTTTTTTTTTTACACATATCAAATACCTCTGCTATATCCTCAAGTGTCGCAAGTTCTGACCTTTCTTTACTGTTCGTCTCTGCCTTATTTCTGTCTTTGTCTTTCTTTCTATTTATTTCTTCTTCTATTCTCTTTTATTTCCCCCCCCTCCACGCTTTCACTTTCACATACTAGATTTCCACTTACACTTGCACCCTTATTCTTCACACCACTTTCTTCCCTATCACTTCCTGACTCTTGGTTTTTCTTTTTATCACCCCTCGCCTTTTTTCTAGCACCCGTGTTGTTTGTTCCGTTATTGTCAGCATTCCTTCTGGAGTGCGCTAACCTTACCTCCATTGTATGGAGACTAGGAATCCGCTTACGTTGCACGATCACGTTACTGTTTTCTTCTCCTTGCTGCGCCAACATCTTTACAACTAAGGGTAAATAAACAAATAGTAAACAAAATTGTTAGGGAGCATATTTGCATTAAGTTTAAGCTTACTTTATGTAAGTTGCTTCAAATTATTTTTACTAAGTTATTACAGAAATAGCTACAAAATATACTACTCACGTGACAATATTCTTATAAATCAATCTACCTTGGCCTTGCAATATTTCTCTGAAGAATTAATTTCACTTAAAAACTGTTTATTTTTAGGAATCATGTATGAAAAGCAACACAGTCCTCACTGAAGAATGATTTTACAACAAGCATTGATTTTACTGTTTTTCCAGACAATTTATTTTTATCATCAGTCCATAGAGCATTCATGCGAAAGCATTTCGACACACGCATTTGTTCCAGGGATACACATAATGAACTCCGCCACCCTCTTCAAATTTCAGAGTTCTCCTTCAGTACTTTTAAAAGATTCACCCAGGCTTCATATAAATTTTAGGTGTTGCCATCACTCGCCTTGAGAAATTTATAACCCACAATAATATTGTTTCATAATAGCCCATCTACAATGCAATGATGAAGTGCAATGTTTGTAATTTGTAATGTAGAATAGACATTGTAACTTTTACATTTTTTCTCAGTTTAGAACTCTAAAATATGCGACGGAAAGCTGTTCCGAAGACTTTTCTCTTGACAACAGGACACATTAGCGAAAAACGGGAAACCCTACTTATAAAGTATCTATGCGACAAAACCTTTATCTAAGACTGTACATAGGATCGCCTTATTGAAATTCTTTAGGACTAAAACGCCTAAATGATCAATAAACATCTATAAATGCCTAAAAACTATGTTTGTGCTGAAAAGTGCCTTTTTTAGTATTTTGCCTATATTTATAATAACAATACTTGCACTAAAAATGCCCAAAAAACTACAAAAAAAGCTTTTAAAAAAATTCTTACGAACACTGGTCTGGAAAGTTCGTTCCATACTGGTCTTAGAAAGGTAAGAAGACGATTTTACCTAATTTCTTGGAACCGAAGTTCTTTCGGAAAGATCCATCTAACGTAAAAGTGATTGTAGGTTGTTCAGGTTAGGCAATAGATTACAAATTAGTTTTCGCGTCAGTGCATCCCCGTTATATGAAATGAAACTGGCCAATCAGCAATAAGTCTCTTTCACTGATAGAATTTGAGTCTTCAGTTGAGTAGAACTCAATATCAGCACCAGTTCTTTCTACTTACACAAATTCCACCCAAAATGGAATATTTGCTAAAATTAAAATTATTAATTGTTAATGTTATATAAACTCCTAAAAGTCCTGAATTGGTTCTTATAAAGTTCTAAATCTATCCTTTTTTTTTTAGCTCATAGAAATCCGTTCCCAGTCACTATAATCTGTAAAAAATTGCGATTTCTGTCTGTGTACTTGTTTATGAGTCAAGGGACCCCCCCCCCAAAAAAAAAGTTACGTGAGGACAGAATTTCCTGATACGTCACTAGAAACCCCCAGATCACTGAAGTTGTTTTCTGAGTAATATTACTAATCGAGGTAAATAGACGTTTCTGATATACTTTGTATTTGTAGATCTACCAGCTATGTAAAATTAACTTCCACTTACTCATTTCCTAGATGCGAAAGAGAACTAAACAAGTTTAAGATAAAATTGGACTATTTAACAAATTTGAACATGAACATGTTCACGTATAGCAAAAATAGAAGATGTGAAGTAATTGCTGAGGAAAAATTACTGTAACCTAAGTATAAACATAGAGTGATACATAAATTTGATTGGAATTGTTCTGACACAGGTTAAGCTGTATTTGTGTGCGTGCGTGCATGCATGTGTGTGTGTAGTTTTTTTTTAAGGAAAATGTGTTTCATTGCTATACTAATATTGATCATGCATTTTATGTCAAACATTGATTAACAAAGCAAGTAAATACATGGAGTTGTCTTCTTTTTTTTTTTCTCAGTTTATATTTATCTCACTGTTTTCCCGACCATCCCAACGCAATGTTTGATATCTCCTTTCTACTGTTTAAACAACTGTATTTATACGAATATGACGTCATATTCTTCTGAGTAAACGAAAACAATGCTGTTACTGTGAATATTCATGACTGCCTAGTAGTTCATAGGAGTTAATGAGTTGTCCAGTGTTACCGAATTAGTCCTCATATGTTTGCAATAACTATCTAATTGTATTAGTCACCAGAAGTTATAAACAACGAACTGAATTAGTCTTCAGGTATTTTGAACTGTAATTTTTGGGAAAGGGAATCCTTTAAATTAATAAACAGTTACTGAACAGACTGTATGAACAAAGATAAGTATTATAATACATCGAGCTTCTATAGGCCTAATTACTTATTTCTTGTCTTTCATTATTTATTTTATTTCATTTGCATAAAATGAAGAGAGAGAAAGTTCAGTGTTTATTTCAAATAATGCTTCGGAAGCGGAGGAAGAGAGTGACTGCATAGTTGTTGCTGTGTTGTGTACAGTAGGTTGGAGTTCAAATCAGAGTAAGAGACTGCGAGTTGTAGCTTAAGTCAGGGCTGGAGCAAGAGCTGAATTTAAACTGCAGCTAGAGACAGAGTTGGAGCTGGAGCTTCGGTTGAGCTGAATCCCGAGTTTGAGTCGAAGTTGGAGCTGCATTTTATGTCCAAATTTGAACTAGAGTTTGAGTCAGAGCTTTATTTTGAGCTAGAGTTTGAGTCTGACCTTGATTTGGAGTTTGAGCTTGAAGGGCAGCTTGAGTCTGAGCTGAGTTTGAGTCGGAACTAGAGCTTAAATTTGGGTCGCAGCTGGAGTTTGAGTCGGAATTGAAACTGAAGTTTAGGTCAAAGCTGAGCTGAATTTGAGTCTGAGTTAGAGCTGAGTTGAGCTGAGCTGAGCTGAGCTGAGCTGAGTCTGAACTAGAGCTTGAGTTTGAATCCGAGCTAGGGCTTGATCTGAGTCTGAGCTAGTGCTTGAGTTTGAATCTGAGCTAAAGCTTGAGTCTGAGCTAGTGCTTGAGTTTGAATTTGAGCTAGTGTTTGGGTTTGAGTCTGAGCTAGTGGTTGAGTCTGAGTCTAAGCTAGAGCTTGAGTCTGAGGCTGAGTCTGAGTTAGACCTAAAGCTTGAGTCTGAGTCTGAGCTAGAGCTTCAGTTTGAGTCTGAGCTAGAGCTTGAGCTTGAGTCTGAGTTAGAGCTTCAGCTTGAATCTGAGGTAGAGCTTGACTTGAGTCAGAGCTAGAGTTTCAGCTTGAGACTGAGCTAGAGCTTGAGTCTGAGGTAGAGCTTGAGCTTGAGTCTGAGCTACAACTTGAGTCTGAGCTAGAGCTAGAACTTGAGTCTGAGTCTGAGCTAGAGCTTGAGTTTGAGTCTGAGCTAAAGCTTAAGTCTGAATCTAAGCTAGAGTTGAGGCTGAGTCTGAGAGAGTTAGTGCTTCACTTTGAGTCTGAGCTAGGGCTTGAGTTTGAGTCAGAGCTAGAGCTTGAGTCGGAGCTAGGGCTTGAGTTTGAGTCTGAGCTAGAGCTTGAGTCTGAGCTAGGGCTTGAGTTTGAATCTGAGCTAGAGCTTAAATCTGAGTCTAAGCTAGTGCTTCAGTTTGAGTCTGAGCTAGAGCTTAAGTTTGAGTCTGAGCTAGAGTTGAGACTGAATCTGAGTGAGCTAGTGCTTCACTTTGAGTCTGAGCTAGGGTTTGAGTTTGAGTCGAGCTAGAGCTTGAGTCTGAGCTAGGGCTTGAGTTTGAGTCTGAGCTAGAGCTTAAGAGCTAGTGCTTCAGTTTGAATCTGAGCTAGAGCTTCAGTTTGAGTCTGAATCTGAATTAGTGCTTGAGCTTGAGTCAGCGTCTGAGCTAGAGCTAGAGCTTGAGTCTGAGTCTGAGCTAGAGCTTGAGTCTGAATCTGAGCTAGAGTTTGAGCTTTATTTTTGTGTTGAGACTGGACCTAGAGTTTGAGCCGAAGTTATGTCTTGAGTCAGAATTGGAACTGGAGTTCGAGTTTGAGCTGGAGCCAGAGTTTTGGGTCTCTACAATTTGTATCCAAATTATAATCGGAGTTTGAGTTATAACGGGTCCGATGTCAGAGCCTGAAATTTTTTTTTGTACCTAGACTGAGAACTAGAGTTGTAGTCGAATTCTCAATTTTTTCGTCATTTATTGTGAACCATTTCATGTGTAAATTGTTGAGTTATTATCAAGACACAAAATTGAGCACCATTTGCTTTGCGCTGTGTTCCCAGGAGCGGGAGGAGAGGCCATGCTGCTGAGCCTCCCCCTCGCACCCCTTCGCCGCCGCAATGGACTGCTGTTGCTCGTGATCGCCGTGTTCGTGCCTTGCAGCATACTGGTACTCATATCTGGACCAGATCTGAGCCAAGAGCAGGCATTAGTTCAGAGGTTGGCAGAACTGCAGGCCAAGCTGCAGCACCTTGATTCGATGCATCGTGCTCGCCAGGAAGAAGTTCACGTTCTGTCTCAGCATCTGGGAACGCTGCTGGCGGCTGACGGTGGCAACAGCAGCGCTCTCTACCTACCTCTCAGCCCCGAGGTGAGGGTACTGCTGCGGAACCTGACCGGGCTGCGCTCTGGAGACTCCACGCACCTGCTGCGTCTCCCTTCCGTTTACCACTTCCTTCCTCATCTACTGGAGAATCCATCCAGCCTCCGCCCAGCCTACTGTCTGTCCAGGGGCCGCACTGGAGGTATGCTTCATATGAATTCTTTTAGTAGAGTGCAGTTTAATTTCAACTTCTGTAAGCTGTTGGGTTGATGCAAAAGTTTGTAGCGTTCTTTCGCGCTGTGACAGAAGTTTTTATTTGAGATGAATAGAAGACAGAAGTCAATCAGTAACATATCTCCTACATTATATATTACTTTCTGTCAATGCTGGGATAGTTTTTCGATTTTGCGTCTGAAGAAATCTGCTGGCTTGAAGTCGTCAAACCAAGTTTGTAAAGCATCTTCACTATCAAAGAAGTTCTCTTGAATATTATTGGATGGAAAACTGAAAATTTGGAAATCTGATGGCGCAAGATCTGGAAAATATGGAAAATGTAGAATCAGCTCCCAACCAGGCTCTTGGATACCTGCTTTCGTCATGTTAGCATAGTGTAGATATGCATTATCGTATTGCAGTAGCACTTGTTGCAATCTTCCCTGCCATTTTTCTTCAGTTGCGGCCATATGGTGTCTGAGTTGTTGACAATAATTGTCAGCAGTTATGATTATAATCCTGGGAAGCAATTAGTAGTTCACGATGTCTCCTGTCCACACCTGTGGAGTAACGGTTAACATGTCTAGTCGCGAAACCAGGTGGCCCGGGTTCGATTCCCGGTCGGAGCATGTTACCTGGTTGAGGTTTTTTCCGGGGTTTTCCCTCAACCCAGTATGAGCAAATGCTGGGTAACTTTCGGTGTTGGACCCCGGACTCATTTCACCAACATTATCACCTTCAGCTCATTCAGATGCTAAATAACCTAAGATGTTGAGAAAGCGTCGTAAAATAACCTACTAAAATGATAAAAAAAAAGATGCCTTCTTTATCCCACCAGATGCCAATGGCATGGGGTGCAATTTTATGTGAGGAAAGCAATATTACAATTTTTTTTTATGTATAGTACAAAACTGATAGCAGCCAACTCACCTAGATATATTTGAAGACCAAAGCAATAATTCTGCTCTCTTTAGCAGCAAAATCATTGATGATCTGGGCATAGAAATCCTCATTACTATGAATTTATTTTTTTATTTTAGTAGGTTATTTTACGATGCTTTATCAACATCTTAGATTATTTAGCGTCTGAATGAGATGAAGGTGATAATGCCGGTGAAATGAATTCGGGGTCCAACATCGAAAGTTACCCAGCATTTGCTCATATTGGATTGAGGGAAAACCCCGGAAAAAACCTCAACCAGGTAACTTGCCCCGACTGGGAATCGAACCCGGACCACCTGGTTTCGCGGCTAGACGCGCTAACCGTTACTCCACAGGTGTGGACTCATTACTATGAGTGATTTCCAGTATTTTTTTCTGTATAGAATATGAATAACGAATGCATCTCGTCCAGGACAGGAGCTCAGAGAAAGACTTCTGTGACATTTTATGATTAGAGAATTCATAGTTCTCACGATTAAAGTATAATTTCTACAATAAATTTCTTTTTTTCACTTTATGAACAAGAGAAGCAGTGCTTCCCTTGACTTCCATGCCACTGCCAGATGCATAACATTGTATTCTGTGGATGGACACTAAGGATCGATTTCTAAAACGAGGTCTAGACCACGGCCATGGCTTTAAACCGCGCTTGGATTTATAAAACGAAGTCTTTTTCATTTTTCTGAGCCATGGCTCGAAACCATGGTCTGAAGCAGAGATCACGGCTGGGGCAGGTTTAAAACCAGGCTTCATGTATACAAGATGGAGGAAGTAGATCAGCTGGATGACTATCAAAGGAAAATTTGTTATTACAAATATTAGATCTCGGATTAGAATGATGAGAGACAGGAATAATCCTTTGTAACTATATAACGACGGCAATTTCTGGCGAATATTTCGATTTTCGAAGGAATCAACGCAAAATTTAGCAAGAATGCTAAATAATAATCTGCAACGAAATGCAAGAGGCGCCAGGTTGACAAGTTTTTCACACCTTCTTGTTGCTTTGAGGGAAGTAAGATAGATATAGGCCTAGGCCTGATATTTTATACTAATTACACCTTTATGACTATAAGACGATGCAACTTAATTCTTAGCCTTTACAGTAGTTCTGGACATTTTATTTAATACTCGAATATAATGTGGGCCTAAAAGAATATGTATGAAGCAAACGTGATTTTGTATTCTTATTTTAAGTTTTATGCTACTGGGGCTTTCCACGTAGTAGGCCTATTATATGTGAAAATATAACCATATAATATTTTAGTTCCAGTTAATATTTAGGTTATTGATTCGTTAGACCCGGCTTTTCAGGTCGTTAATGTTGGCAGTAGCTATGAACAAATGATAAACTACAACATAAACGTTCGAATTGTGCTAATTATTTAGGGAATATAATTCTGGTACCTAAAAATCAGTTCCCTATAATTAGTGCTAGTATTTTAAACGCACATATATTCTGTAAATTAGCAAATATAACAATACCTTAGCTGAGAACAAAAGAATTTGATTCACTGGAATTCAATAAAAATATTAATCCCGATCTACATTTCTTTCTAATATCGATTGTTTACAAGAATAAAAGTCGATTCTTAGCTGGGTTGCCATATATAAAACACATGAACCTCGGTTTCTTCTCAAGCCGTGTCTCGACTTCGTTTTAGAAATAGCATAAGGATTCAGACCTCGATCGCGGTTTAAAAGCCGAGGTTTGGAACCACAATTTCGTCCGTGTTTTAGAAATCGACCCTAACTCTTGTACGGGTTGTTGAACAATTTTCTTGCGGTGTTTTCTTCAATGTCATTCACCCTGTGTATGCCACAAATGTTTCGAGCCACCTCTGCTCCTCTATTAAATTCAAACAGAAGAATATGTCGGAAGTATTCTTTTTTCCACTTGACACTTCATCTTTTTTAGCCAACAAATAGCACAAACTTTCTTAAAATCCCTAAAATTCAAGTCGTATTTACAAGCACAACACTCAAAATAAATGACAAACGATAAACATTCCTCTAACAACACAGTATTGTGATGATGAACAAAAATGCTATAAACTTATGCATCAACCTAATAAATAGGAATGTGCATGTTGCTAGGTGAGGTAAAGGGTTAGAATATAATAGACTCGAACCTAAGAATCAGGAGCTTACTACATTGAACCCCAGTGAGCATTACTGGTGTTTCTTTCAGTTGACCAGCAGCAGGACTTCCACATTAGCACCATCATCTGCAAACTCACAATGCTTCGCTGACTTAAAATTTACGTACTATGTTATATTAATAACATTCGGTACTCATTCTCCTCACAGTAGCTGCTGGAAGTGTTGCCTCTATTGTGTAATACATTATCCATATAATTGTAAGAAAGTATCTTTTGCACACATCAATTCCTGTGCAATAGAATGGTTTTCTACTGTATTTGAAATTTATTTTTTTTAGTAGGTTATTTTACGACGCTTTATCAACAGCTTAGGTTATTTAGCGTCTGAATGAGATGAAGGTGATAATGCCGGTGAAATGAGTCCGGGGTCCAGCACCGAAAGTTACCCAGCATTTGCTCATCTTGGGTTGAGGGAAAACCCTGGAAAAAACCTCAACCAGGTAACTTTCCCCGACCGGGAATTGAACCCGGGCCACCTGGTTTCGCGGCCAGACGCGCTGACCGTTCTCCACAGGTGTGGGCTTTCTATTTGAAAGTTTTCTTCAAGTTCCTCCAGCATATGACTAAATTTAATATAGTTTCTCTACATGGAACAATTTTTCCTTTGAAATTATTAATGTTTATTGTATTATTTTAACATTTTATATCAATTCTGACAGGAATCGTTTAAAAATTAAATCCTCTGTAAGTCATGCAACACTCGTACTATTTAATGATTTTTTATTATAATTGCAAACAATTGTTATGACGTAAAATCATCTTTTCATAATGCATGCATCGTGTCCGACTTCACCACCCCTATTTGACTCCAGGCTCTTATATTATGAAACTATAGGGAAAGCACTTCAGCATTTAAGTTGACCTCTTACAAGCAATCAATAGTTTGTTGCTAGGTAATGTACAGTGAATATTAAATCAACTGTCATATTGTATATAGCAAAATTGTACTAATATCGAACTTCATGTAGGTAGAAAAAATAATATACTGTTGTCTAAGGCAACCGTTATGTATCTTACTTTTTTTTTTTTTTTTTTTTTTTCAATAATCCAGTTCATCAGCATACAGTTGGATCAAATTATTCTTGTTATAGTACAGTGAAATCTCAGTATAACGTACATCAGAATATCAAATCTTTTATACTTTATAATGAAAAGTACTTTATTCTGAAAACCATACCTTTTGACCTACCATTACCAGTTGTGATTACAGTTCTTGTGTCACAGAACAGATTCAAGGTCACAAGTGCACTTTAAGGAATTATTAAACTTTACAGTAAAACACTTAACACTAACAGTTTTAAAAAATAAAAATAAAAATTTTCTTAAAATAAGAACTAGGATGACTAGAAGAAATCACTTATTTTTGTTTGAAGTGTTTATTTTAGTTCATTTTCCACAAATTGTTCTACTTTTGTCAAAAACTTTAGAATTCTTTCTGGAGTATTTTCAGTCTTCCCCAGATAAACTTTAAGTTTGTCTACATACTTCATTGCATCCACAGAAGAGATCATTGAGCCATGTCAAAGATCATCAACAAGTAAGATATCACCACAGTCTACTATATACAGTCGCGAAGCTCAATATGTAGTAAAAATGCAAACATGGGTAGTTGCCCACCACTAGGATCGCTACTATCGCCTCATCATCGCAGACGACAAAATATGTTACACTTTCGTTGTGTTCTTTTGGAAAAATTAACACCTTCCTTCCATTATTGAAATATTAAATGCATAAAGTTAATTTATTATTTTAATGAAGTATATTAAATTCCACCATAAACTCGAAGATGCCTGCAAGAAATAAGTTAATATAATTTTTGTTTGTGCAAAACGAACTGAAATTTACTACAATGGCTTCACTCATTCAAGATTATAGCGATAATCAACTATGAAACCAATAAATATTAATTTCCATTTTCCTTTACAACAATAATAATAATGGAAATATGAATTAATGGAGTAACTTACGTGTACCGGTACTTGTAGTGTAGGCTTACGTAGTTAACAAAGTGGGATGAGGTTAAGCAATAATAATCACACCAGAATTGGAAATAAAACGTGATCAATAAATTTTATTGTAACAGACTTTTTCTACGTCTCTAGTAAAGCAACAAATAAAAATTACAACAAAATTAACAGCTATAATTAAAAACATATCTTTTGAAAAAAAAAAAAGTAGGCCTAAGCAATAATAATCCCACCAGAATTGAAAATAAAACGTGATCATTAAATTTCATTAAAACAAACTTAATTTTTCTACGTAAGTGACAGAACTTTAACCGGTATCTAATGTCCTTTCGGTTAGACTGAAACATTTCATTGTGAAATTTAAAGATATAATGTATTCTAACAGTCACAAAGAACTTCAAAATTAAGAGTTTTGTTTCTGCACAGCATTCTTGTGGAAACCCAGGAACCTTTCTGAATCTTTCGGAAATCGGAAAAAGGATAACTCTGGCCTCTTTCTCTTACTATTGCTACAATTTATAGCACTACAAACGTCTCCTCCTTGTCCCATATTATTATTCCAATTATTATATTTTAGCCATTAACATTTTCATTACAACCAATAACGAACATTTCACAAGCATCAATGTGAAATATGCAACGAGCTAGCACTTGATAGAAATACGACACAGTCCAAAGTCCACCATGGACAGTCTATTGTTTCTAGTTGCTAACAGCTTGGAGCGCTTTATCACGATATTTGCAAAAAAAACACCTCAAGCTTCGCGACTGTATATAGTAGACTGTGATATCACATTTCATGTTAAGGCGAATAAAACTTCAAAATCGAAAAGTTGTTTAAGAAAAAACATTGTTACACATAAAACATATGTCAAAATGTAGTCGTAAAAGTTAAAAAAAAAGTGTTATTAACACTTATTAGCTTCAAAATTCTGTACGTAATAATGAAACCTTCCTAAGTCCAAAGAACGATAAAAATGAAATATCTGTACCTAGTAACATATGTGAGTTGAGCGGGGATTTTGAAAATATGGGTTAAACTGAAAAATGCGTTCTAGTGAAGTACGTTATTTTGAGATTTCACTGTATTCTTTTTTTCTCCTTATTGTATTATTATTTTATTCTTATTATTATTCTCATTCTTCCCCACCTAACAATGGGTACTTGACTGTTTATCATTTATCCGTACAAAGTCAGTTTTGTAGACCAATTTACCAACGATCATTGCCGAGGGTGCGCCATAGAAGGCTGGTCTGCACTGCACTTGAGATGAGATGATGTTTAAGATTTGTTGGGATGCCACAGGGGGAATCGGATATCCCAGAGAAAATCCCTGCGTTACCTGGACCATTGGCTTGCCCAATATAAGTTATAAATTGGAGGTACACCGGAGAACGAACAAGGGTTCACAGGATCATGAGTCCAACACTGTAAAATTTATGTAATTTTATGTCATTTGTATTAGATTGTGTGACACTACCACCTGACATGTGCCGATTTGCAGGTAATAAATATAATACAATACAAATTGTTATATTATTTGTATCTATCTTATTTATGTTACAGTTTCAGTGGTGCTTGGCATTCCCACCGTGAAGCGTGAAGTGCAAAGCTATCTTTTGGCTACCCTTCAAAATCTAGTTGATAGCATGACGGAAGAAGAAGCAGCAGATTCCCTCATAGTAATCTTCATAGCTGAGGTTAGTAACATAAATAATGAACTTCATAACATTATCTCTCTCTTGTTACAAGTAGTGGGATTGGTTGTGTTGGGTTGAGATTTCCAAATATGGTCACCTAACCTCGCTGGATTGCTAGTCTGTAAGTGTTGAATTCCATTTCAGAGGTACAAAGTGGATCTCACTATACCTGATAAATTTCTGCAGAAATAGTTTATAAATTTTATTTGGAAACCTTTTGTTTAAGACAGGATTCTTTTATGTGCAATACTATAATCCTGTAATGTGGAACCCCAGGCTTTACTTCCCTCTCAAATAAAGAAGTGTTAAGGATTTTCATCATCCTTGTTATGGATTATGTGTGAAGGGTACAAGAAGTTCATACACATTTATTCGTCTATTGTGTTACCTTCACACTTTGACGTTGGCAAGAAATGGTTCACAAATTCTACGTAGAACCGTTTTTAAGGGCAAGATTCTTTTACATACCCTAAATCTACGATATTGGACTCCCAACTTTAAGGTAGTCATCCATAGTGCAGCAACACATGAGTCAGTAATAGCACAAAACTTAAAATATTCTTAGCTGTGCAACTTGAAAATGGCTCTACAAAGAATTTGCATTTACTGTTTACACACAACATACAATTTCTGTGGCGCAACTTCGTACAAACAACTCCATCTTTCCTGATCAGCATGCTATCGAGTGCCTGCTACAGAGGCACCATAAGTTGTGTTGGAAAATTGTATAACAATTTTATAGGAATATCATGTAACGATTTTGGTTATCTGTTTGGAAAACTAACGTCGTTAATACAAAAGAAAGACCCTTTAATGAGAAAGTCCATATCACAAACAGATTACATAGCTAGGATTTTTTCCCTCCCTTTCATTTTCCCATATGCTGCACAGTTGCCATAACTACCTCTTCTTATCTTCTTGACAAAGTGCAGTACATTCGGCCATTTTAGTGCGCTGCTTATCAGACAGATGGCTGCTGTCATGAAAGATAATTGACGATATGTAAAGCCTGATGATATAAGGATTATTATAGGATTAGATAGGAAAAGAGTCGCTGGGTTGCTGCTCTTTGTAACTGTTGCAGTAATATTATTAAAATATATCTTTCGTATCTTTCCTCCAAACTTCTATAGTTCTCCATCAATGCTTTCCTGCTACTTTTGTTTCAGCCTCTCTAAAAATTCTCTGTGGGATTTTTATTTATTATATAAACTAACTTCTACTTATGCAAATCTAATCTTTCAGGTAAAGCAGATTTGAATAATTTCAAGGGAAAAATTGTTCTGGGGCCGGGTATCGATCTCGGGACCTCTAGTTGAATGTACCAGCGCTCTTACCAACTGAGCTACCCGGGAACTCCACCTGACACTATCTCAACTTTTCCCTTTATATCCACACAACTCGCGTGGGCTGATGAACCGCCAGAGACCAACATCGAGTGCACACAATCTCTGTGTGACTTGGAATTGTGATTTTCTGTTAACGTACACGGTGACGTATATATTATGCAGAAAACCACAATTCCAAGTCACACAGAGATTGTGTGCACTCGATGTGGGTCTCCGGCGGTTCGTCAGCTCACGCGAGTTGTGTGGATATGAAGGGAAAAGTGGAGTATCGGGTGGAGTTCCCGGGTAGCTCAGTTGGTAAGAGCGCTGGTACTTTCAACCAGAGGTCCCGGGATCGATACCCGGCCCCGGAACAATTTTTCCCTTGAAATTATTCTAACTTCTACTTAGTGAAAATTAAAGTTATTTTCACCATACCATATGCATATTTATTGCTATATTTTATTTTTGCTCTCTCTTAGCTATAGGTCTCTTAATCATGGAGATATGGTGTTAATTTTATTAATGAAGTCACTTTTGCAATGGTGCGAAATTACTAGTCAATTTTAGCTTGCAACTATTTTCTTAATTCATCATAATCTAAGTTTTTGGTACTGTACGCCAAAAAATTAAAGATAATATTGCTTTCGACCATAAGTTGTGAAGTGTTGTGCTGTTTAAACTACCTAATAAAACTCGTGTCCTTCACAAACTGTTAAAACCACTGCTTCAGTTTTTTTTTTGTATTATTAATAATGTATTCTATCAGGAAATCATCCTTTTATTGGTGATTTTTTTGTGGCGTTCTGTTTTTGTGTGTGTGTGTGTGTGTGTGTGTGTGTGTGTGTGTGTGTGTGTGTGTGTGTGTGTGTGCGCGCGCGTGCGTGCGTGCGTGCGCTTTTATGTATTTCTTTGTAGTTTGTATTTTTATGTCTTTTATGTAGGCCTATATGTGACTTTTTTACTCTGTTTATAAATTTAACTTTTTCAGCAGCCAGTGTATACTCACCTAACAGTGATTTTGAAAATTTAGATAAATCCTTTCCTTTTTTTCTCCTGAGAAACTTAATTTGTTTAATCCTTTCAAAATTTAAATTTTTTAGGGACAAAGACAATTTTTTTCTCAATATCCTCGTTTCTATAATAATAATAATAATAATAATAATAATAATAATAATAATAATAATAATAATAATAATAACAACAAGTGATGTTGTAATGTGAAAATAGTTATGTTTTATATTATTTCATTTGTTACTTTTTTTTTTTTTCCACGGAATTACCGTCTTACACCATCTCATTAATTATACAAACTACAAATAAAAATGAAAGTAGTTTTCTCAGAATCTACATGTTTTCAGCAGCCGTAAACCAAATAATAAAATTGATTTTGGCCATGTTGTGTCTGTCTGTATGCACTTACTTATCTGTTTGTGATTTCTCTAAAACCATTGGTCGGATTTTGTTTATATTCAGTATCTTTGAATCAATTTATCCAAAAAATACAATAATTTTATCAAAAAAGTATTTTTTTAATTAAAAAGCACACTGGCATTCAAATTCGAGATTAAACCAAGCGTCATCATTTGCCTGACATTCATTTGTGCCATTCCTGGACTCATGCTAATTTGTTAGATTTGGTTGAAACAGGCATGTAGAAACGTTTTCTAAGAGAAATTGATTATTTTATATTATAGAATTTTATCTACTTTAATTACAAATTTATTGATGTGCGTACAATGGTGTCTTGTCCATATTTTTAAGAGAAAAACATTGTGAGTAGTGAAAACAGATTTGTTACTCTTGAGTGAATCTCTAAACTGAAGTATTAAGAAAGTATGATTCTCTCTAGTAAACTTCATTATAAAGTAATAATATATTTTATCATTAATATCAATTAAAAGTAGATTTTCATAAATAGAGAAAAATAGTACTGAAAAAAATTTCAATATATATTATTTTTATGTAAATTTGTGCAGAATTAATGACATACATCTGTTTATGCCAGACAGTTAATGAAATAAATCAGTATAATCTTCATCTTATGATGTTTGGTGATGTATATACGTCCGTTGATGTGACATATTAATGAATTTAAATACTATTATAGTCACAATCATGCCATGGTATGAAAGAAAAATTCCACAACCTCGAGCAGGATACAAGAAGTCGCAGGTTCGAATCCCGCTCGAGGTTGTGGAATTTTTCTTTCATACCATGGCATGATTGTGACTATAATAGTATTTAAATTCATAAATCAGTATATTCTTTTTTAAATTGTTTGTTTGGTCTTTTAGCTGACATTTCAAGAAAATAAACAATAATACCGATAATATAATAATAATAATAATAAACCAACTAATCAAAATTGGAGATTTATCCTTCGAAGAGGTGGAAAAATTCAAATATCTTGGAGCAACAGTAACAAATATAAATGACACTCGGGAGGAAATTAAATGCAGAATAAATATGGGAAATGCGTGTTATTATTCGGTTGAGAAGCTCTTATCATCCAGTCTGCTGTCCAAAAATCTGAAAGTTAGAATTTATAAAACAGTTATATTACCGGTTCTTCTGTATGGTTGTGAAACTTGGACTCTCACTCTGAGAGAGGAACATAGGTTAAGGGTGTTTGAGAATAATGTGCTTAGGAAAATATTTGGGGCTAAGAGGGATGAAGTTACAAGAGAATGGAGAAAGTTACACAATACAGAACTGCACGCATTGTATTCTTCACCTAACATAATTAGGAACTTAAAATCCAGACGTTTGAGATGGGCAGGGCATGTAGCACGTATGGGCGAATCCAGAAATGCATATAGAGTGTTAGTTGGGAGACCAGAGGGAAAAAGACCTTTAGGGAGGCCGAGACGTAGATGGGAGGATAATATTAAAATGGATTTGAAGGAGGTCGGGTGTGATGATAGAGACTGGATTAATCTTGCACAGGATAGGGACTGATGGCGGGCTTATGTAAGGGCTTCAATGAACCTTCGGATTCCTTAAAAGCCATTTGTAAGTAAGTAATCCCTTGAGGACAAGGTGTCCTACTGGTATGTACGGTTAGGTCAGGTTGATTAACACAGTGAGTCAGTCCATTTGAATAGTATAATCTAACATCTGCCTTCAATTAACCTTTCCACTTTTTTTTTTTACAAATTGATATGTTCATAACGCACTGTATACCAATATGAGCGAATTAGAGCCTCCACTATGGCTCTCCACTTGTCTTGTGCCTACACTGATTGTTCAGACGAAGTCTTCAGACCGCTTGCATCTTGAACATCCTCTGTTCCTCTTCCCAATTCGAGGGTCCCACATTGTCGTTCCTAAGCTCATCTCTCTTGTCTGGTTGTATGTCCTCCCCATTTCCAGTTCATTTCCCATGCATGGCATGCCACGTCCTTCATGCTGATCATCCTCCTAAGTTAGACATTTTGGCTTCTTGTCACTCAGTTTGTTCTTGAGAATCCTCCTATGCATCTTCCTTGGCCTCTTCGTAGTAGTTCTACCTCTTCGTGTGCATGCCCATGCCTGGAAGCCTTAGGGCCATTTTCGTATAAGCAATTAATCTCAGATTAAGGCATCTAATTAATCTTCAGTTGTATTTAACTGTGAATTTTTGGTTGTATAAATACTGACTTTAGGTTTTTTCGACTTAACATTAAGTTAAATATAACTGGCAGATCTGATCAAGTTAATCATATTAACTGAAGTTTACAGAAAATATTTCTGAAAGAAAAGAAATAAAATGGTCAGTAATACATCACATATTCATTTTGTATGAGGTCTCGCCCACCTCATTGAATACTGCATGGCTATTATGAATAAGGAGCGGATTTCTATGTAATTAAATATTATTTTTGCGTGTGATAAAACACAATTAACAAAGTTAAAAATTCCGAACATAATGTTTCAAGTTTAAAACCCGAATTTTATTTCACATAAAAACACATATTTTCACAAAAAAATTATGTAAATACATATTTTCAGGAAATCTATTATAAACACATAAATCTTGGAGTTTTTTTACTTAAATAATTTTTTTACAAGAACTTTTAAACATCTTAAAACTAAATTTATTATGTCACTCAGAAGTACGTTATCTTTTTAAGAATTCTTGGTTGCTTCGAGTTTCTAAGCGCTGTGTGGTGTATCCGTGATCCATTTTTGTAATAGTATCACCGCAAGTTCTGAGAACTGCTAGGCAGCATATCGGTGTTATTATTAGAGAATAAATTAACGTGGACAAGGAGGAGAGATCTTGCAATACATAATTAGGAATGTTTATTGTTGCTGAAGATGATTTCATTCCACGCTTTGTTTGTGAAACACAACAGATAAGAGCTCGGGTATGAATTTTAATTTAAACAAATCTCTTGCCTCTCGCTCATGTCCATGAAGTTAGTATGTCTTGTTATGATTCCCTGTTATCAGGCTTGGTCAATCGATATCCTTCAAGATATACTGAAAGATGGTTATTTAAAAAACGATATGGCTTTCCTGTTAGCAAATTTAAGCTTTTTGTGTGACACCATAAAAAAAATTCGAAACATCCAAAAACCTGTTGTCTGAAACAGGGAGGTGCGTGCCGTGGAAATTAAACTAGACTCGCTACCAGGTTCAGAAGCACAATTACTAAGGGACAAATTCCAGAATGTGTTTGGGAAAAACAGTGGATATAAAAAAATGTGTAAAGTTGCTCAAGTATTGAAGGATGTACCTGTAGGTGAAATTGACGGTGTATGTGTTTGCGACATTCCTCTCTTTAAATATGCACGTCTGACGTCCTGTGATGCGGAAAGTTCGTTCTCACAATATAACTCGTTGTTCAGAGATAATCGGCATGCATTTGTGATGGAGAATTTGGAGATGACCTTTGTTGTTCACTGCAATTCTCGGCCAACTACTAGCACTCAAGTGTGGTTGGTGAGTACCTAGTAACATTTTTTTTTTTTTTCCAAGCTAAGTAAGGTATTTTTGTCATATTTAAAACAAATATTTTTTTGTTTTTAGCAAATATTTTCGTACTTTTTAGCACATAAAAAATAAATATATTTAAATTTTTTAGCACATAAAAATCCGCTCCCTAATTATGAAATAGCCAATATGTATTATTACTATTTAATACGAGCAAAATTCGTACTGGCACCGGGAATCGAACCCAGGACCTCTCAGCTCTGCGCGCTGAGCACTCTTTCCAACTGAGCTATGCCGGGACACAATCCACATATTAAATAGTAATAATACATATTGGCTATTTCATAATAGCCGTGTAGTATTCAATGAGGTGGGCGAGACCTCATACAAAATGAATATGTGATGTATTAACTGTTAGCAGTTGTCACGAACTGATGTTGAATATGGCCATAAAGTCATTTAATATGCGCTCCTGCATATATGACTTGTATCGTCTCAAATGCAGATAGTAAGGCCGTAAAAGCATTACGAGAGGGGTTCGGCCAGCGCCGTGAATCGTGTCCCGGCATAGCTCAGTTGGAAAGAGCGCGCAGAGCTGAGAGGTCCTGGGTTCGATTCCCGGTGCCGGTACGAATTTTTCTCGTATTAAATAGTAATGGTCAGTAATGTTTATTACAGACTTCTGTTAATTTTTAAGCTTCAATTGTTGGTGGAACGGTGTCATACATGCATTTAATTTTTTTTTAGATTAAGTTAAATTACAAATTAATATATTTATTTTCAGGTTTCTGATTATTCTGATATAATTTGATGATATTGAATTTCGCCATACTTCTTGTGCTTTCCATTAGCGAGGAAATCCATTCATTGAAATCAATGACAATTTGAAATTAGATTTCGGTTACTAAAATCTGTAGTGGAAAAACTTGAACAAAAGTTACATCCTCAGCTATAACCAGAAAAGAAATTATGCTCTGAATCCAATGTTCATGATCTTCCTCATACGTATTGAGACGCATGTTGAGGAGGTAGTGATGATTATGTTTTCTCTTTCATTGGCGAAGCAGTTGAAAATTATCTGGTTGTACACACGAATTTCATTTATGTTTCCCGATGTTGCCACATATTACTGCAAATAGTACTATACCTTGTTTACATGTTCTTAAATTAATTTTATACATCATATGTAGAAACTAACCTCAAGTTATTTGCTAATATTCGGTTAAAAATAAGCTATAGTTAGTGACTTCAATACAACTGGGGCTTAGAGTAATACTGATATGCCACAACTTTCCAATATATCGATTTCTCTTTTGTGACTGAAAGATCTGGCTGGCCTGGAATATAAACTCCAGAACTTAACCCATGTCATCGCTATTCCCTTATTTCTTTCTCTCCTCTCCTTGTCATTGATGTTAGCTGATTCAGATATAATGTATACATCAGTGTAGGTGTTCCGTCAACTTATATTAGTGTCTTGTCAGCATTTGGCTTCAGTTTGGTTTTGCCTGGGTTCATTTTTAGGTAACCTTCTTTGTTCTTCCTGCATAGATAGTTAAGCACATAATCCAGCTCTTTCTTAGTTTTAGCAAACAGCACTATGTCTCTGCGAAGTGCAGTTTGACAGTCTTGTCCCATTTATGTTTAGGCCGAATTTTTTCTTTTCCTTATCCATTAAAAAAAAAAAAACATTTTCCAGAAGGCATATAAACAATTTAGGTGAAGTTGAATCGCCTTATTTTACGTCTCTTTTTATCCTGAATGGAGTGCTTTCCATCTCTATTGTTACTTTGTCAGTGCTCTTTGTGTATATTTTCCCAATAATTTATTTTGTATTTGTTTTCTACACCTAACGCTTTCAGTGTCTCAAAGTTCTCACTTGTTTTCCATTGTATCGAAAGCTTTTTTTGCGATATGCTACTGAATGTGAATTCTTTGGTATGTAAACAGTAATATAGGAATTGGATTATTACGAAGTATGTAAAACTTATGAGATAGCTGTTGCGTCACTCGTATATTTAGATACAAAGTTCTATGAAATTTGGAATTATAATGTCTTGGTCTGACATAATCAGACAGGAAAAGATTTTTATCCATGACCATAACGAAAAACATGCCTTTACTAAATACTTTTGCGTTTGTAAAGTAGGCTTTTATTCAACATTACTTTATTCCACTAGTGAGATAAAGACTTTACCTCACAGTTTGAACTTTATCTCGCAGTTCATTAGTATTTTCCTAGTACCCGGGCACACATGTATACTTTTCCATTCAACTATTACTCAAGAAGTTAATATATTAGTTACTAGATGTCACTACCTCTACTTCTTTATTACCATTTCTTAAATATACATACACTCAATCTCCTTCTCTTTTCTCTATCTACTACTACGTCGTAATTTGTGCATTGCATCCATATCTAATATGTATTTTTTTTTAAATTTGTAATAAGTTACATAACACAGAACTGCACGCATTGTATTCTTCACCTGACATAATTAGGAACATTAAATCCAGACGTTTGAGATGAGCAGGGCATGTGGCACCTATGGGCAAATCCAGAAATGCATATAGAGTGTTAGTTGGGAGACCGGAGGGAAAAAGACCTTTAGGGAGGCCGAGACGTAGGTGGGAGGATAATATTAAAATGGATTTGAGGGAGGTGGGGTATGATAATAGAGACTGGATTAATCTTGCACAGGATAGGGACCGCTGGCGGGCTTATGTGAGGGCGGCAATGAACCTTTGGGTTCCTTAAAAGCCATTTGTAAGTAAGTAAGTAATAATTTACCTTTTGGGAGGCGAGGAGACTTGAACCTGCGAAGTTTGCGAATTTGGGTTTATAGGATTTTATAACAATTTATAACAACATGCGTTAGTCAACTGAGCTAAATAAACACGATGATTATTTAATATTCCTCTTAAGTTTACAGAAGTAAAATGTGAAATTATTTTAATCATATTAGTCCCGTGAACACTTATAAATAATCCCTGAAACTTAAAAAAGATGAAAATACACGTTTAAAATGAAAAAATATATATTAAAATTATATAATTAATTATAATTTGTTATTTATCCAACGCCTTAGATACCATTCTTCACTAAACATGGCCTCCTACATCATGACCTACCTAGTACACATATCGATTCTAAAATCCATGCCATGATATGTGATTATATGAGGACTTATTTTCAACATATTTTCTTTTATAAAACATAATTTTTCGTTATGGTCATGGATAAAATTACGTACGGTACTTGTGAGCGTGTTCTTTATTGCACTCATGCTTAAATCTTTCCACTTGCGCATTAAAGATGCACTTACCTCACAAGTACCATAAATAACTATTATCCAAAGTCAGCATCTACCAGTGATGCATTATCACTTTGGAAGGGTTAAAATAATTGTTATTGCATTCACTTTGCAGGTTGACCAAGAGTATGTTCTCCAAGTAGCAAAGCAGATAGAATATCAGTGAGTATCCTGTGGGTTCTTAAAATAATTTACAAAATTTATCAAAGATGTCAGTACTACGAAATTGTCTTCATTCTCCAGGTTTTCTGAACAAGTGGAGTCAGGGCTAATTGAGGTGATCTCACCGCCAGCCTCTTATTACCCTGACATGGAGAATCTACGAGAGACACTTGGAGATCCTCCTGAAAGAGTTAGATGGCGAACAAAGCAGAATCTCGACTTTGCTTTCTTAATGATGTACTCGCAGCCTAAGGCAACATTCTACGTACAGCTAGAAGATGATATTTTGGCCAAAAAGAATTTTATTTCCACAATGAAGAACTATGCCCTCCAGAAGATCTCTGAGAAATCTCCGTGGTTTGTCCTGGAGTTTTGTCAGCTTGGTTTTATTGGTGAGTCTGCTATTTACATTGCTTTTGTTACAGAATGTTTAAATATCTTTTTAATAGTATGTAGCCCACAGGGTGGGTAGTCACAAAAAATTTCTCAAGACAGTCAACACATTAGTCTAGATATTTGAAAATTTGTATTGTATTGAAACTGCTTACTGCTTTGGTTTGAAGTTTAGATATATGATATGTAAAGCGATTAGCAAAAACAGCATTTTACAGAATCACTTTTAGGAATGAGTCCTGCTTTTTGTGTCTGAAAATCTGGTCACCCCAATATTATCAATAAGGAGCGGATTCCTATGTAATTAAATATTCTTTTTGCGTGTGATAAAACACAATTAACAAAGTTAAAAATTCCGAATATGAAGTTTCAAGTTTAAAACCCGAATTTTATTTGACATGTTGTTGTTGTTTTCTAATGCCAGGCGTTTGACGATAAAGTCATTTGACCTCTTGCCCCCAATATTTTTCAAAGATATTATCGTGACCAGCCAATGAAGCACAGATTTTGAGGTGTTCCGAATCCATTTCTTGGTTTGAGTTGCACAATGGGCAGTTAGGGGACTGATATATTCCAATTCTATGCAGGTGTTTAGCCAAACAATCATGGCCTGTTGCCAATCTAAATGCAGCTACAGACGATTTTCGTGGTAAATCGGGAATTAATTGTGGGTTTTGATGCAGAGAGTTCCATTTTTTCCCTTGGGATTGTGTTATCAAATTTTGTTTGTTTATTGTTTATTGTTAACAAAATAACATTGACAGAAATACAGTCTTAGTTCTTCCCTGAAGGAGTAAAAAACTCGTGCTCAGGGAGATATCTAAACACAAAGATAAACACAAAGATAAACACAAAGATAATTTTTTGACACAAACTGGGTCAAGAAAAAAAAATTTACAGGAATAAATTAAATTTAAAAATACAATTTCAATTTTAACAATTTAAGTCATACAAATACATATACATATTAAATCAATATATATTCTTTAAAAATTAAATTCCTAACGCTATTTTTGAATTTCCTGTTGAAGTTTAAGTATGTAGATTTAATAAATCTCTTCACAGAGTAATACGTAGATTTAGTAACAGGTCTGAAAGTAGCAGTGCTGCCCTTCTTTGCTAAAGCATCCGCATTCTCGTTTCCCAGGATTCCACAATGGGATGGTATCAATTGGACATTTATTTGGCATAAAAATACATATTTTCACAAAAAATTATGTAAATACATATTTTCAGGAAATCTATTATAAACACATAAATCTTGGAGTTTTTTACTTAACTAATTTTTTTACAAGAACTTTTAAGTATTTTAAAACTAAATTAATTATATCACTTAGAAGTATGTTATCTTTTTAAGAATTCTTGGTTGCTTCGTGTTTCTAAGCGCTGTGTGGTGTATCCATGATCTATTTTCGCAATAGTATCGCCTCAAGTTCTGAGAACTGCTAGGCAGCATATCAGTGTTATTATTAGAGAATAAATTAACATGGACAAGGAGGAGAGATCTTGCAACACATAATTAGGAATGTTTATTGTTGCTGAAGATGATTTCATTCCACGCTTTGTTTGTGAAACACAACAGATAAGAGCTCAGGCATGAACATTGTTTAATTTAAACAAATCTCTCGCCTCTAGCTCATGTCTATCAAGTAAGGCAATATATCTTGTGATTCTCTGTTATCGGGCTTCGTCAATCGATATCCTTCAAGATATACTGAAAGATGGTTGTTTAAAAAACAATTTGGCTTTCATATTAGCAAATCTAAGCTTTTTGTGTGACACCATAAAAAAACTCGAAACATCCAAAAACCTGTTGTCTGAAACAGGGAGGTGCGTGCCGTGGAAATTAAACTAGACTCGCTACCAGGTTCAAAAGCACAATTACTAAGGGACAAATTCCAGTATGTGTTTGGAAAAAACAGTGGATATAAAAAAATGTGTAAAGTTGCTCAAGTACTGGAGCATGTGCCTGTAGGTGAAATTGACGGTGTTTGTGTTTGTGACATTCCTCTCTTTAAATATGCACGTCTGACATCCTGTGATATGGAAAGATCGTTTTTACAGTATAAATCGTTGTTCAGAGATAATCGGCATGCATTTGTGATGGAGAATTTGGAGATGACCTTTCTTGTTCACTGCAATTCTCGGCCAACTATTAGCACTCTAGTGGTTGGTGAGTACCTAGTAACATTTTTTTTCAAGCTAAGTAAGATATTTTTGTCATATTAAAAGAAAAAATATTTTTTTATTTTTAGCAAATATTTTCATACTTTTTAGCACATAAAAAATAAATATATTTAAATTTTTTAGCACATAAAAATCCGCTCCCTAGTTATCAATACTTCTTCACATTATTGGGGAACTGGTTTAACAGACTCATTTTTTGTATGTTGTAGTAAGAGTTTCTCTTGTGCATCCCCAATTTTTTTCCTGCCAGTCGTTTTAGAAGTGAAAGTCTTATTGCTCCATTCTCTGTAATATTATCTATGTAGTTCTTCCATGATAGTTTACCATAAGAAAGAACCTAAGATATTTTGCTTCAGTAATCCTAGACAGGCTTTTATTGCTATATTGTAAAGTTATGTTTACATCACCTCTTTCTTGCCAATTAAGGAAATTTCATATGTCGTTTTATCAGTGTTTGTGTTCATTAAATTTTCTACATACCAAAATTTTAGTTGTGTTAGTATTTTGGGCAATAATTTTTAACTGGGCACTTAGTTTCCTTGGTTTAGAGATTAAATCATCAGTAAACAATGTAGTTTTCGTTCCAGCTTTTCCAGGGGTAGGTCATTAATATAAACATTGAATAAATTTGTACCAAAAACTGATCCCTGTGAATATTAAAAGAGTGCATTGCACTAATAATTCGGTCATGTCTGTAATATGACCTTTGTTTCAAATATAAGTGATTGTGTATTGAATTATGTTGCAGGCAAGATGTTCAAGTGCGTTGAGCTTCCATGGCTTGTGCAGTTCTTCCTAATGTTCTACAACGACAAGCCAGTGGACTGGCTGCTAGATCATCTCATTCACACAAAGATCTGTAGCCTCGACAAAGATAGTGTAAGCACTGTTATAAAGTCATTCATTACCTTTTCATGACTTCACACCTCTACTATTACTGATAATTCTTCAGTTTGGTGAATCAAAATTTGTTAAAATAGTATTTTCTTAATATTTTATTACGTAGTTTGAGTTATAAAAATTGGTACTTTTTAATATAATAATAATAATAATAATAATAATAATAATAATAATAATAATAATAATAATAATAATAATAATTTTTTTTATTTATTTATTTTTTATTTATTTATATTTAATGTGCTGTACAACAGCCAGTGGGCAAATAATAATAATAATAATAATAATAATAATAATAATAATAATAATAATAATAATAATAATAATCCTCTGTGTGACAGTTCATAGAGCATCAAGACCGACCATCCAACTGCTAACCTCACGTTCATATGCCTCAGCAGAGGTGAACGATCATCTAACCAGTATGGGGTATTGCGTGGTTAGCACGATGATCTCCCCAGCTATTATAGTAGTTTCACAGAACCTGATTTCGGTACCCATCATATTTCCCCAAACTCATCACGATGCTGAGTGGTCACTGGTCACATATTGGCTGAAATTTCACGAAAAAATTTCATTCACATGAGAACTCAAACCAGCGCTTGTGAGTTCAGGCATAATACCTTAGATCATTGATTCTCAACCTGGCAGCCATGATCCCCTAGGGCAGTGGTCGTCAGCACTTGCTGAAATGTGCAAAGGGTACGTGGTGCCGTCCCATGTGCACCATCGTGCAGCAGGGAGAGATAGAGAGCATACCCGCTAGCAGCTACGGAGTGCACCATGGTGCACTGCGTTTTCCGCGGGTAAGAGACTCTAGCCCCAGCGTGCTTTGTGCTGACGACCCCTGCCCTAGGGGTCCTACAAAAGGCATTTCGATCGTCTAGTTCAAAAGTGCAGCAACTCAAAAAAAACAAGTTTTGAGATATCTGTAGTTGAAAGTTTCAAATAAATCACTTAGAAAGGAACAGAGTTCTGGTTCATAACCACGACAATTAGAAATGAGTCAGTATTCAGGACGAGTATATCACAATCTTCCAGTTCATTATTAATACATTTCGAAATGTACTAATAATGAATTAGTAAAGTCCATAATTATAATTATTTCTAAAGCAGTTTATTTAGTTTTTTTTTTTTTTTCTTTTTGGTTGTAAATATGACTTATCTCAATACTGAATCGGAAAGAGCTCCAAAAGGGGCTTTCAGTAGTATAAATAACTAAAAATGACAATTTTTGAGTTGTCGCACTTTTGAACTGGATGATCATGGTAAGGGAGGACACAAATAAAATAGTAATAATAATAATAGTAATAATAGTAATAATAATAATAATAATAATAAAATAACAATAATAATAATAATAATAAAAGTTTATAGATCTGACTATTACCTAGCATCTCGTTCTGTTTACCTTTCGCTACATCGAACTCAGAACATGTACCTTCTCTCTATTCCTTTGCACAAAACATCCTTCTACTCATCATCTTTCAGCATATCGATTCCACTCCTCTGTAATTCTCTTCCTGACCATGTCAGAGACTGTCGGACAATAGTAAAATTTAAATTTAAATTAATGAATCACATTCTAGTTCATGGAATTGCTTGTTAAATACCTATCAAGTTGCTCAACTTCGGCTTAACCATGACATAATATTGTAACTATGCTAATAAGTCATATTGTCAGTTCTACTCTTAATATGCAACGTATTTATTATTATTATTATTATTATTATTATTATTATTATTATTATTATTATTATTATTATTATTATTATTATTATTAACCTTACAATGACCAAAAGCAAACGAAACAGAGAATATAAAAAGACAATTGCAAGAGTACAACTTAAAAGTAAATAGTTTAGAAATTGATCATTTTTTTCTCTGGCCTGACAGTATCTGTCCACAAGACTGCTAGCTGAGAGTGATGAGCAAATTTTGATGTGATTAGCGTCCATGACATCCGAGGTATTGCAGAGGATACAATGTGGGTTTGGTAGGATACCTAGGTGATGAAGGTGGCTGCCTAGGTAGTCATGCCTGTTGTAGTACGGAATAAGGCAACAGCTGTTCTCCTAGGCCATTCTGGGAAGCAGTCAATAAAGCTTTCTTCCAAAGTTTATCTTTCATCTGATCCTCCAAATTAACTTGGAAAGCTTCTCTGCCTCTGTGTCGGATGTTTACGGCTGCTCTAGAGTATAGGATTGTGAAGGGAAAAGTTCAGAGAATAAGCATTCCCTTCTTAGCCAGCCATTTCATTCCCTGCAATGCTGCAGTGAGACGGTATCCATTGTAGAGACACTTTTTTGCCCAGGTTATTAATCTTTCTGATGATCTTCCTGCATTGTAGTACATCATTATTGATAGGAGGTTCCAGGTAATTTGCAATTGCAGATATTGCTACCTTAGAGTCACTGTAGACCTGCAGGTGAGTTGGTTGAAGGCAGTTTTTATGGCTCGAATTTTTCCATCAAATGGTGTAAAGTTTTTTCCAAGAGTGAGATATACTGAGAAGAGTTCGCTGTGGGCTTCAACTCCAGTGTTTCCGTTCTTATCAATTTGGGAGCCATCGGTGTAAACATGCAGCCATTGGTCTAGTGGATATCGCAATTTGATGATCTCAAATGTAATGAGTTGTAATACATCATCACAAACAGTTTTTTTGTTATAATTAGGTCTAGGTGATAATTCATATGATTTAGTTCTAATGGATTACTTAGGGGTAAAAGTTCATATGTTATTCAAGATATACTAAGTATCATCATCATCATCATCCCTATCGTCATTGCTATTACTGTTATTTCAACTATCTGTTTTTTTTTCTTGTATTAGCTTAATAAATGCTCTATATTGATCTTGACCGTATTCATCCCTATTGAACTTTAATGTAGTTTGTACTGTTTTTTGTCACTGTATTTGTTGTATTTGTAATGTGCTATCTGACTGGAAGAGAAGGCCCAGTGGCCTTAATCCTGTCAGATTAAATAAATAGAAAATAAAATATTATGGTTTAAATAAAAACATAATTTAATTATTTTCTTTTGATACAAAATTTCACAATACCTTGTTCTACATTCTACTCTACATCTTAGGACAAGGGCCACACTAAGTTAAAGTAGTGATCAGCAAAATGGTTGAGAAACATTGTCTTAGATAACGACACAAGGGCATGGGTCTGGTGCATTTTGACTAATTCTTAACTTCACCCAACTTCCTCTCTACTCTACATACATAATCTTTGTTACTTTCAGGAGGAGTCGAGTGTGTTTATGAGTTTTGTCTGTTACAGAAGCATTGCAAGAAAGCAAAATCTCAACTCTGGATACACTACAAGCCTTCGTTATTCCAGCATATTGGCACCCACTCTTCTTTAAAGGGAAAAGTTCAGAAACTGAAGGTGAGAAGATATTTTTTTTTACATGTAATATAGTTTCGGTTCCTTGATGGTTGTTACCACAAGTCATCATACCATTCCGTCTTCCAAGCCCACATTAGCAAGACCTTTTTGCTGCAAAATGTCTTTCATCTCCCTCTTGGCTGTTCTTTATTTTTTATCCAGTTTAGAACTCTGTGACACCACTTATCCTAGCTCCATATATATTTCATGTCCCTACCATATTAACTATTTATTTTGTTTGTTCAGTAATATCTTTTTTATCCACTTTATGTAATGTGGACTTTACATTGCTAATAATAATGTTGTAAACACATTCATTACGCAACTAGTTAGGTAATGATATTTCTGTTACGCAACTAGTTAGGTAATGGAACTGCTATTACCTAACTGGTTGCGTAATATGAACCACACATTAAATAAAATGGAATTGATTTTATTTATTATAAACATTCGTATCTTATACGGGATTTTGATGGTGCTAAACATTCATCATCATCATCATCATCATCATCCTCCTCACAGTTTGTAGTCCTTTGAAGAACTGTTACAATTTTCTTTCCATTGTCTTTGAGGATGTCCCAATGATCCTTTTCTTTTTGGATTATAATTCAGGATTGCTTTTGATATTCTGTCGTTTGACATTCGATTTACATGTTGGAGTCAATTGCTTAATTGCAGAATTTTCAGTATCTGAATTCTCTGCTATTCTAGTATAAACAAAAACCTATTGTGTTCAAAACTAATAAAATAAACATAAATGAATCGCCTCTCACAGGAAGACACAAATAATAATACAATCGTCTCTCAACAAAAGACATGTTCAGAACTAATAAAAATAATACAATTATTACTTATTAAAAAATAATTTTTTATCAAAGTGGATACTTATCGTAACCTCATATTACAATACTCGACTGATTACAAAACTTGACCTGCAGCCTTATTTGACAACTTTCCAATCTCGTATTTTAATATGAAAAATTACGATACTTATATCGTAAATAACTATTATCTATTAGATGGGATTATACATACATACATACATACATACATACATACACACACACATACATACATACATACATACATACATACATACATACATACATACATACATACATACATACATACATACATACATACATACATACATACATACTGTGTGACACAAAAATCACTTGCCAAATGGGGAAAACAATATTATTTGGAAATGACAAATGTAGGCAAAACAAACTATTTTCTTTGGAACAAATCTATCACACTGTACCTCGAAATACCTGATCTCATTTTGTCTTGATCCTCTCTATCACTTCTTACACTTCTTGGACTGTTCTTTCCAAACTCTTTCGTACATTACGTATACAGGGTGAACCGTAAGAAATGTCATTAATTTTAAGTGTGCTTAAATGCGACAGGCTCATGTCAGTAGATTTCCTGGCATGTAAAAGAACTCCTGCGGGACAAAATTCTGACACCAATGATGCTGATATAACTTCACCAGTTGCAAGCATATTTAAATAAAACATAATGTAAATTTTACTTATAGGAAGGAGGTGACGTGTACAAAATATGATCTACCTTAAAAATTGTAGAAAATAGAAATTTAACCCATCACCTCCCTTAAGAGTAGCATTGAATTATAGCCTAAGTGAATGTTTTTAGTGTGTTAGTAATTGTATTCACAAATATTGTTAGTGTTCAGATGTAAATATTGTATGTGAATGACTCATTGTACTGGAAACGAAGTTAAAACCACACTTTTCGTTTAGATTGAGTGATTTCGTCAATGGGAAGAAAGAGTTACCTGTTTTGACAGTCTACATATGTTTATGGAATATTTTGAGAATGATGTTGCCAACATTTATACATACATCACATCTTTGTAATAAATTCTGAAACACTCACTGTAGTTTGTTTTGATCAGTTTTCTGAATTGCACTACGAATTTAATTTTCCAAGACCTCCAACTTTCATGGATTGCTTCTGTATAATTTCTGTTCCAAACTTCACCTCAAATAAATATCAGAAGTTTTAAAATCAGGGGGGACAAGTTACCCATAGTCATTTTGATAATGGTTTGTCCCCAGGACACATTACAAAACTTTTAATCTCTGTTCTTCTTTATTTGCATTTGAGACCATTTACGTGAACTTACCATAAAACTTTGTAACTCCATCTACCTTTAGTTAGTTTCAGCTGTTATAAAAAGAGTTCATTGTTCATGTATTACGGCCTTCAATGCACTGTCTGATTATCTTAATGCTTTGAAGGGCCAGTTAACAAAATTTCTCCATACTCATGCCTCCTGATGAATTGTTCTTGCTTGTAAATTGAATTAATCTGCTTACTATGTCTTGCACATTTTTGTATGATCTTTACTTGTTCCATATCTAAAATTTACAGTGCTGATGTAAGATTTATGCAATACAATAAATGAAATGAAAAATCTCAGTTGGTGGTTTTTACTAAACGATTTCCCAAGATTATAGAGCAACTGAGTATTCAAGATTTGATAATACCTTTTACCACATCAGTTTATTGCACAGACACCACATCCAAAGCAATAGAGACGAGTCATTTCAGAGGTATATGGTTTTATTCAACAACTACTGTTGTGAGATATAGGATATAGCTTACCCAGTCACTTCAAGAATTTGGTAGGAATTCAGAGATCTATTTGATGAACAATCACTGCTGCTCACTACCTCACTAACAATGAACTACATATACCCTTCTTGGCTCTCATATTTAGAATCTACAGTTTTCTTGCAGGAATAAGTTACCAGTACTTCATTGTGCTAACTCTTTATTTAGAAAAGTAATACAACTTTAAGTTAATATCTCCCTTTTTGACGATCTTATTAGTCCATATTTTGTATTATCTACTTATTTTTCAGTTTCTTTAATTGCTGCTACTTATTATTCTTATTATTATTATTCTTATTATTATTATTATTATTATTATTATTATTATTATTATTATTATTATTTTATTTATTTCATGCAGGGCTGTAGAGTTTATCTTTAGCCGTGATAATGGCAACATGCAATATTCATAGAAACAAGATTATTATTATTATTATTATTATTATTATTATTATTATTATTATTATTATTTATCTATCTATCTATCTGTCTGTCTGTCTATCTATCTATCTATCTATCTATCTATCTATCTATCTATCTATCTATCTATCTATCTATCTATCTATCTATCTATCTATCTATCTATCTATCTATCTATCTATCTATCTATCTATCTATCTATCTATCTATCTACCTACCTACCTACCTACCTACCTACCTACCTACCTACCTATCTATATATCTATCTATCTATCTATCTATCTATCTATCTATCTATCTATCTATCTATCTATCTATCTATCTATCTATCTATCTATCTATCTATCTATCTATCTATCTATCTATCTATCTATCTATCTATCTGTCTGTCTGTCTGTCTATTTATCTATCTATCTATTTATCTATCTATGTATTTATTTATTTATTTTTTGTAAAGGATCCAAAGAGCTGCATTCTGAATTTTCTGATAAATATAAAATACAACTGTTTTCTTTCGCTAAATGTCTTGACAAAAAAAAAAAACACGTTGTTCAACACCTGTCTCTCCACCATGCTCATGCCACACTCGAGAACTAAAGACGTGAGATGGATTGTGTGATTTTGTATGTTCCTACATCACAAGTTGCAGCCATATAGTGAGAGGAGACAAAAGAAGACGATATCTTACTTTCAGTGACACGTATTGCAATTACTGGGAAATGGAAAAATTCATTATTTTAACACATTGCCTTCAGACACTCACAACTCTTACTCTGTAACAGATATTGAGTGCAGAGATTCAGCTCAACAGATCTGTAATTAGAAGATAAGATTTTCAAGATAGGGATAAAATCTGTGCATTAAGATACTTTTTATTTCATTTATTAGTTATTCTCAGGTGTTTCTATGAAAGCCTCGTTTCATTGTGCTATACCTAAAAATTTAGTTTTAATGTTGTTATTTATTTTTTTTCTTCTAATGCCAGGTGTTTGACAGTAAATTCATTTGACCTCTTGCGCTCCAATATTTTTCAAAGATATTGTCATGGTCATCCACTGAAGCACAGATTTTGAGGTGTTCCGAATCCATTTCTTGATTTGAATTGCACAATGGGCAGTTAGGGGACTGATATATTCCAATTCTATGCAGTTTGAATGTTTGTTGTCATTAAACATATACACTTTATGCATCATCTGTTAATGGTGGTCCTGTTTTCTAGGTACACAAAAAAATAAAACAAACATAAGTCCACACCTGTGGAGTAATGGTTAGCACGTCTGACCGCAAAATCAAATGGCCCGGGTTCGAATCCCAGTCAGGGCAAGTTACCTGGTTGAGGTTCCCTCAATACAATATAAGCAAATGCTGGTTAACTACTGGTGCTGGACCCCGGACTCATTTCACTGGTACTATCACCTTCATTTCATTCAGATGCTAAATAACCTGAGATGTTGATACAGCGTCGTAAAATAACCCAATAAAAACAAAAAGAAGAAGAAAAAACCTTAACAAAATGCCTATATCTTAGCTAGTTCTTAACAGTTGTCCCATTTACCTTGTATGACTAGTCCTTATTAATGTGAATATGGTTATAGCTTAGTTTCTTCTTTTTCTAATGGTCAACATTGGAGAATAGTCCATTTGTTGCCTAGCAGTTGCATTGATATTCCTTGCTTCTCCCATTTATTTTTTATTATATATCAAATTCTTGAATAAATACTTTCCTTATTCTGTTAATAAAACGATATGTATAGTGTCCTCTTTTTGACTGCTGAACAGATATACCTATATCTGCTTTGGTTAAGAAAATTACATTTTTTAGTTACATTATGGAGAATGAGGGAAATGATATCAGGGAAAAAATGTATAAATTTTCTACAAGTAACGAAAACTTGCTAAGAAAATTAGAATGGATTAGCAAGGTTCTAGTAAAAACAAAAAAAATAAAATTGTATTTTCTAAAGTGTGTCATAGTCAAGCGAGGGAAGTCATTTTCAAGGTAAGAAATAATTTCAGAATACAGCAGCATGTTTTCATATCCTGTAGTACAATATTATAATTCAACTCTTGACCAGCATAAGGATCTTTATCTAATCTAAGTCAGCCAACTCCAGCTGTCCTCTTTTGTGCAAGTCATATTGTAAGTCTGACTGAACGACCGGTATTTGCCCTTGAAGTAGGGAAAGTAAGAATTTCAGAGATAACAGACAAAGAACCGAGCTTAGGGATTGTTGAGTGTCATGTAGACAGACAGAAACAGTATTTTATGTTTAAAAATAAAACAAAGCTACTGGTAATATGGTTTCGAGGCATCGTTCCTGACAACTAATCTTTGAATTTTCCACTAAATCCTCCTTTTGTTAGACTGGAATTTCCAACCCCAACTCTCACTCATTATAAGCCGGAGGTCAAAATACTGAATGAAAGAGAGAAAGACAGAAGCAGCATGCTTGCAAACTACACTCTAGTATACTTTTGTGTCGAATTGTGAAGTGTTGCTATAGCTCCTGTTAGAACTACAAGAAGAGATCTTGTATTTAAATGGATTAGGGAAAGGAATTTCTAAAGATGGACGGTGATGTAGTTTATTGTGATTATTGTAATAAAGCCTTATGTACTTGTGCATTTTGGGGTATGCGCTAGCATCGCGGTTAAGATGTAACACTATAATGTTGGAAGATGGTCATGGGTTCGATTCCTGATGGTGTCATGGTCGTGCGGAAATGTAAAGAACTTAGAATTCTACCCCACTTTTTCCCAAATTTCTTCATTTAAGTATGCATCTGTCATTCTTGTGACGTAGAAAGATAATTTCTCTGAGCGTACTTCAGATAAACACCTGAGCTTAAGTGAAGAAAATCTGAGGAATTGTAGTCCCGTCGCTCTAATTTCCAGCAGCCAATCGCGTTGCAGGTCGGCTACATTTAAACATGTGCGTCTTGTGATTCGCTTATGAAGACGTTTTTCATTTCTTAAGGCTCGATAAATACTTAATATAATCGCCCGCCATTTTGGCTCTTTCGTTGGCATTTGCAGAAAGCACACGACGTTATTTGCCACTCAATTATTTGCTGAATTACAGTGCGTTTGATTTATTATCATAGGAGCTACGACATGATAATGTTTAACGGTGTGGCAAATAGATTCCTCGTATGGTAGCTCGGGAACGAAAGAACAAAAATGGCGAACGATACTACCTACCTAGACTTTATAGAGCCTTCACTTCCTAAGACGTAAGCAAAGACGCGGAGTCACGCCGGAAATAACAGCGTCGCGACTATAGTTGTAGTACGTTGTTTCAAAATAAATAAAAACGTACCTCAATTTTGGTAATGCATATTTTTAATGTATTTTCGCTTCATTGTGCTTATTTTATCAAATGATAGTGCATGAATGCATTCAAGTTTTAAGATTTGATAGCGCATGAAAATCTGGGCTCTAACATCACATATACAGCATGGAGGGGGTTCAATGACATCAATGTCACAGAGAAAATCTTTAAGATAAAATGAAAAGAATTTTCCTTTGCCATTTTTCGTTGTTTTTTTATTTAGTTAGAAATCGACTTTGTTTCTGGAAATAATTGCAACATCGCAGTAAATTCAGTAGCATTTGCCAATGCATTGAAACACCCCTTCTTCGCAGCAGTGAGGGGGGGAAAGATGTAAACAAACACCACCTGCTACACGCTCCACTCTAAAAATGCTATATGTCCTGCAGTACTCATGCCTTGGGGTGATGCATGCATCTACATTTCAGTAACAGCATTACCGAACATCCATTACTTAAAGTCTTAAAATACTCTTAAACTGTAAATAGGATAGAAACACTTACTTACTTATGACTTTTAGAGAACCCGCAGGTTCATTGCCGCCCTCACATAAGCCCACTATCGGTCCCTATCCTGAGTAAGATTAATCCAGTCCCTAGCATCATATCCCAACTCCCTCAAATCCATTTTCATATTATCTTCCCATCTATGCCTCGGCCTCCCAAAAGGTCTTTTCCCCTCAGGTCTCCCAACTAACACTCTATATGCATTTCTGGATTCACCTGCATGTGATACATGCCCTGCCCATCTCAAACATCTGGATTTAATGTAAATCAAGATTTCAGGTATAACTCCCTGTAAAGTTGATTTGAATAATTTCGAGGGAAAAATTGTTCCGGGGCCGGGCATCGAACCCGGGACCTTTGGTTTAACGTAACAACGCTCTACCAACTGAGCTATCCGGGAACTCTACCCGACACCGATCCAATTTTTCCCTCTATATCCATAGACCTCAAAGTGGGCTGACAACCGTCAAGCAACCAACTTCGAATGCACACTAACTCAGTGTGACTTAAATTGTGGTTTTCTGTTAACGAACAGTGACGTGTATTATGCAAATCAAGATTTCAAGTATAACTCCCTGTAAAGTTGATTTGAATAATTTCGAGGGAAAAATTGTTCTGGGGCCGGGCATCGAACCCGGGACCTTTGGCTTACGTACCAATGCTCTACCAACTGAGCTACCCGGGAACTCTACCTGACACCGATCCAATTAGTCTGGATTTAATGTTCCTAATTATGTCAGGTGAAAAATACAATTTGTGCAGTTCTTGAACATCGTCCTGATCTTTTCTATTTGACCTACTGTATGTACATTTAGTAGTTGCCCAGAATAGTTTTTCCATCTGTTCAGGATGGAATGAGAGTCTGCAAGCTACTCACCATTCTCATCCTTGATCATGTGTACCTTTGCCTGATATTCTTTCTTAAATTCCTTTATGTCCTTACGTAAATCCCCAATAATTTTATTTTTAGTATTTGTTTCTACCTCATTCAGTTTTTCCTTCAAGTAATCTCTCATTTTGTTTCTAAGTGTATGACTTGCTTACCATCTTTCATTGAAACATTATGCAAAATAGTTTGTTGTAACTGAAAATACTAATGTAAGTACGAATATAAAATATGCATGTTCATAAATATGTTTAAAAGCTTATAGGATAAAAATTGTCACGTAAAATAATTATTTCTGAGAGATCGAAGTGCGAAGGAACAAAAAGGTAGAATTCGTCCTTTAAAAGGACTGTCATTTATAGTTCCATCGCTCTTATTTCCGGCAGCCAATCACGTTACAGGTCGGCTACATTTAAATGTGTGCGTCGTGTGATTCGCTGATGAAGATAAAGAAGGCTCGATAAATACTTAATATAATCGTCCGCCATTTTGGCTCTTTCGTTGGCGTTCGCAGAAAGCACACGAGGGCATTATTTGCCGCTCAATTATTTGCTGAATTACAGTGCATTTGATTTAATATTGTAGGAGCTACGACATGATAATGTTTAACGGTGTGGCAAATAGATCCCTCGTCCGGTAGCTCGGCAACGAAAGAACAAAAATGGCGAACGATACTACCTACCTAGACTTTATAGAGCCTTCACTTCCTAAGGCGTAAGCAAAGAGGAGGAGTCACGCCGGGAATAACAGCGTCGCGACTTTAACATCTTCGGCCCTGTATAGGGGCACACAATGGACCAATGTAATCCTAAGTGTCCTGGATGTGGCCCTCGAAAAGCCAAGCCAACCTCCCCCCCGCCCCCATCTCCCGTCATTGAACCATGTTGTACAACTCAGTTCGCATTGAGTGAGGTTTTCTTCTTGTTAGTCCATTACAAATGTTGCTTGATCTCTCTTGTGTTATGAACCTAGGCTTACAGATAATGTGCCTACTATAAATGTTACAGTTACATAAATATGATTTGATATTTCCATAGTGATCAACGTGATACGAGGTTTTTTGATATTTGTACCATATCCTAGGTTTATAGACATCCAAGCAAAGCACAACTGCTTTGGATGCTTAAATGTTTAATAGTTGTATGAAGTTTACTGTCTCAGGTGTCTGTACATCTAGTAAACAGTGCAAATACACAAAAACCTCGCACTATGTGGTTAATTATAATTTGTTTTCTTTGATTCTGCAGGATAAACAGTTCGGTAAAGTGGCACTCTTCTTCCCACATAAAAATCCTGATGCTAGCGTCGAGTCAGCCATCAAACATTACAAACAGTACAGTCTTGCAAGAGCCTATCTGGGGGAGACATTCTTTTGGGGCCTACTGCCTCAACCAGGAGACCATTTAGTCTTCAGATTCACCACACCAGTGTTAATCAAACAGTATGTGTCATATTTTAAATTATTATTAATACTATTATTATTGTTATTATTATTATTATTATTATTATTATTATTATTATTATTATTATTATTATTATTGTCCATAACTGTGGAAGTGTTAATCAAACAGTATGTGTCATATTTTAAATTATTATTATTATTATTATTATTATTATTATTATGTTGTTGTTGTTGTTTTCTAATGCCAGGCATTTGACAATAAAGTCATTTGACCTCTTGCACTCCAATAGTTAAATGGCAAGTTGTAGCCGATTTAAGTGAACACCATATTTTAATGTCTTGGTGGCTACTTCATTCATACACAACCCCCAGAATGTCTGGAGGACCACACCTGCTGTTGGTCGACGGGTCCATTGGACCTAGTTGGGAGATCTTGTTGATCACCAGCTTTCCCTCCTTAAGCCACTAGAGGACGATTTTAGTGGCATAGCAGGTCAGCACTAGAAACAGAAAAGTAGGAAGGGTAGGAAGGAAAGGGAAATGAACCCCTAGGCCTCGAATGCTCTAATACTGTCGGAGTCGAAGAAAGTAAGAGTTCAGTCAGAGGACTGGATAGGAAAGGGTAAAGAGAGAATTAGGTATTGAATAGAGGAAAATTATACCAAATTCGGTCATTAACTCATCAAGCTGACCAGTGCTAATTGATGAGTAGCCCCTCCCTTTAGTTCAGCTTGTAAAATTATGCTTACTAACAGCTGCACCACGGGAAGGTAGGGATGGGACATTGGGTATTTGTCCAGGTTGGTTCCTTAAAGCCTTCAATGGGAAGGATTAATGGCTCTCCCCCCTGTATTCGACAAAAACCATTTCGCAGCCTTATTATTATTATTATTATTATTATTATTATTATTATTATTATTATTATTATTATTATTATTGTCCATCGCTGTGGAGTAACAGTTATCCTGCCTGACCATGAAATGAGCGGGCCCTAGTTCAAATCCTGCTTGCGACAAGTTATCTGGTTGAAGTTTTTTCTGGGGTTTTTCTTCCACCCAATAAAAGCAAATGCTGGGTAACTTTCGGTGTTGGACCTCGTATTCACTTTGCTAGATAACCACAGCAATTGTTAAAGCATCGTAAAATAATAACTTAAAATAGAAATTACTATTATTATTATTATTATTATTATTATTATTATTATTATTATTATTATTATTGTTATTATTATTATTATTATTATTATTATTATTATTATTATTATTATTATTATTATTATTTAGCTTTTAGCTTTTAAGAGAATAGGATATAATCTTCCCAGATTTTATCCTTTAATATTTCAGAGTTATTCTTACGTTCAGTTAAGATGACTCAATTCACAGTGCTTCTGATCTTGCATTATCATGTGACATGGATAATCAATCTATTTATGTCAGGTACTGAATTCTGAACTAATTCTGCCCCTCAACAATATGAAACTACTCTATTTTATAAGAAATACAAAGGTTTTTTTCAGTTCTTTTATAGTCACTTCAGAACTAAATATTAATAGATTAAGTTGTTTCACATTATACTCTATGTTTATTTGTTGTTGTATGTGTTCTTAATTTTGTAGTTACTTGTTCCGGAGTGGCAATGCTGAGCATCCTTCGGACCGATTCTACAATACCTCAGTAGAAGTTCTACCAGAATCTAGTCATACGAGCTTGAGTAGGGTCGATTACAATGCCACTAGTGATGGCTATGTCATTGTAGGTATGTATATCTGATAAGCAACATCCTTTCCTGATAACTGTATTATCGGTAATTTTATTACAGCAAAACATTGAGGTACCGGGACCCATTTTGTATATCAATAAGGTAGCAGAGGGTAAGTGTGCGCGGTCGAGTAAGAGTGCTCTCGTGAATTTTTCATAGTTGGTATGCCTACTGCAAAATTGGCTTGCATTAGTCCATTGAGTATGGATTATATTGACAAGGTTGAGACATACGTTAGTCGAGCCACAGAGGAATCTCTATTTAGAAAGGTGTGTAAACATTTTGTTTGAAATCACATGTAATTTTTTCAAAAGAAAACTTGAGCTTTCTACAGAGTTATAAGTCAGTCAGAAGGAACATGTTGACATTAAAATTAAGTCCTATTTGTAGCAATGAAGTGCATGAACTAATGTCCTATGATCGTATTGTGCTGCTCCTTAGTAACACATTCTTAAACTGACTCGATGTCGGCTAAGAGTGTGCACAGAATGAGTGGGTAAGAGTGCGTGAGTTATGTTTAAGTTACAGAAGATTTGATGCATTTGTATGCGGCTCATTAAATCTTTGATCAAGCTGGTGGCAAAAGTTGTTGCTGGCAAAATAGGACATGACATAACATGTAACATATTTTTGCTGCACCTTCAAATCAGTTACATGCATTTAAACAGGTTTTTCAGGAGAAATAAAATCATTTTTCATGTAATGACTGAAATATACAGAAAATAGCTCAATATTATTTTTTTACGATATAGCTTATAAATTGTGAATTATTTGGGGACTCCATGTTGACAGATAAGGTCTGTGGAATCTATACCAGTAAACATAGTTTATTACAGACTTTGTCTTTATTATACAAAGAAATGAATGAAGATATGCATTTAGAAATTGTATACGATTCCATGTATGAAAAGAAAACTAAATACATGACATCTGGCAGTAGCTATTTTAATAGAACTGATGTAAAAATAGGAGGATATACCTTTGAATTAGTACACCAGTTCACTTACTTGAGGTCCATAGTCCAAATGAACAATGATGCTACACAAGAAATCAAACAACGGGTCAAGATGGCCAATAGATGTTATTTTGGTCTGATTCAACATATGAAGAGTAACATAATATTATCAAGATCTGTGAAGGTCTCATTATGTTGTTGTTGGTGTTGTTTTCTAATGCCAGGCGTTTGACAATAAAGTCATTTGACCTCTTGCACTCCAATATTTTTCAAAGATATTATCATGACCAGCCACTGAAGCACATATTTTGAGGTGTTCTGAATCCATTATATAAGACCCTCATATGACCAGTACGACTGTATGCCTGTGAAACGTGGACTATGAACAAAAATAATGAACAAATTCTCCAGTGTTTCGAAAGAAAAATATTGCGCAGAATTTATGGCCCAGTGTGTGACAGGGGTGTATGGAGGAAAAGATATAACCAAGAATTGTATTCTCTTTCTGAAGATGTGGAAGTCTCTAAATACATAATGTTAACCAGGCTAAGATGGGCAGGACACCTGATAAGGAAGGAAGAGGCACAGATCCCAAAGAGAGTAATGCTAACACAGCCGGATGGGACAAGAAGGAAAGGAAGGCCGAGATCGAGATGGATTGATGGAGTGGATGGTGATGTGAGAGCTCTTGGAGTGAGAAATTGGAGGATGGTAGCTTTGGATCGCGATGGCTGGAGACTAGTCCTTGAGAAAGCCAAGACTCAGCAATGAGTTGTAGAGCTACTGATGATGATGATGATGATGATGATGATGCGATTTCATGTAAAATAAATGTACAAGTAAACAAACAAAATAATAATAATAATAATAATAATAATAATAATAATAATAATAATAATATGTTGGTTAGGCCTATCTTTAGATAGTCCAAATAGCTAGAAAATCACGTGTTTTATTGACTGTGCAAAGATTTAACATCACTGACTACCTCTATGAACCATTTTGTTTCTCCACTGGCTAAATTAATGCCATCTAGTTGGTGTTGGCTATTCTTGGGATAAAGGGTGTAAGAATGATCAAGCTAGCAATGAAATAGTCGCGTGGATCCTACTTTCTGGTGACATAATTTATGTACGTACCGAAATTTAAAATAATTTCTGTCGTCCATAAACTACAATATTATGGTAGTAGATATACATTGCAATAATATTTTATGTGTATCTGAAAGTTAGAATTTATAAAACAGTTATATTACCGGTTTTTCTTTATGGTTGTGAAACTTGGACTCTCACTTTGAGAGAGGAACATAGGTTAAGGGTGTTTGAGAATAAGGTGCTTAGGAAAATATTTGGAGCTAAGAGGGAGAATGCAGAAAGTTACACAACGCAGAACTGCACACATTGTATTCTTCACCTGACATAATTAGGAACATTAAATCCAGACGTTTGAGATGGGCAGGGCATGTAGTACATATGGGCGAATCCAGACATGCATATAGAGTGTTAGTTGGGAGGCCGGAGGGAAAAAGACCTTTAGGGAGACCGAGACGTAGATGGGAGGATAATATTAAAATGGATTTGAGGGAGGTGGTATATGATGATAGAGACTGGATTAATCTTGCTCAGGATAGGGACCAATGGCGGGCTTATGTGAGGGCAGCAATGAACCTCCGGGTTCCTTAAAAGCCAGTAAGTAAGTAAATAAGTAGGTGTATTTGATATGATTGAAGTGGATTATCCTAGCATGGAGCCCCCTTAAGTGTGGGATCCGATTGGGATAAAATCGGCTCAATCGGCTTAAAGCCAGCCCTGATGCTAGGTACAATTGCAGTTGATACTTTGTCAATGAATAACTGATTAAATATCAAATTTGTTTTATGTATCAATTACTTTGTGTTGTAGGCAAATTCGACACAATGGGTGTAGCTGAGGGGACAGTGGACTCACAGCTTGGCCCCATCCGGGTCCTTCGATTAAGTGTACACAGTGAAAGTGACAACTGGGCCATCCTGAGTGAGGTATGTAATAGCTACATTCATATTGTAGCATAGCTTTGTGGAATTGCTTGGCACTGTGTTGCCAGATGTAGTTTTCACAGAACTGACATAGAAACTTGCGAACGGTACTGTCATACGATTTCTTCTTTAGGAGAAATGTCTCAACTAGAAATAACTGTTGTGCATACTATATGTTACCATACTGATAGTGAACACAACGTTCAATAACAAGTACAGTAATGCAATATCACTCGGGAATTTTAAGCCTACTGTAATGAAACTGAATGCCTATCCGCGCTGTTACAGCTTACCGGTGAGTTGAGCAATGGATTGCGGGCAATGTTTTCCCCGACGTCACCTGCATAGTGCGGTAACTTTTCACTGCCTCTCTTTGTATTTTAGGCTTCATTATCACAAAAGCCACTTGAAAAGTGTTCCTTAAAAGCAGGAATTAATTACATTATCTTATGGTAATTTTTTTTCTGGGACTTAACAGATTATTCCTTAAAAAACGGGAATGTTAAAACTGAGTTTTACTGTATATTTTTAAGTACTGTAAGAGGGATGAAGTCACAGAAGAATGGAGGAAGTTACACAACGCAGAACTGCAGGCATTGTATTCTTCACCTGACATAATTAGGGACTTTAAATTAACCTTTCGCTGCCTCTCTCTGTATTTCAGGCTTCATTATCACAAAATCCACTTGAAAAGTATTCCTTAAAAACGGGAATTAATTACATTATTCTTATGGTAATTTGATTGGGCTTAACAGATTATTCCTTAGAAAAGGGGATGTTAAAACTGGGTTTTACTGTATGTTTTAAGTACAGTGAAACCTGCCTTTGTGGTCACTTCATTTAAACGGCCACCTGGCCAAAAGGCCAATTTTCTCTGGAACCAATTGGATTTTCCATAAGATCAATACAAATTGTCTCTTTATTTAGCGGCCACCTCATGCTTCGGCCAGCGGCCGGGGTCTGTTCGGATTGGAACCTGACTATAACAGTCACTGTCCAACAAAAAATTTTTTCACGGATACTGTCTGACCTATTTTTTCGATGGTTAGAGGACAGAGAACAATATCACGAGGACAATAGCTGAGTGTACAACAGTACACCTTCCATACCTTGGGGTTAGTTGGTTACTGTTTTATGACTCTTTTGTCACTTTCCACTCCGACCCTGCACAGCTATAAATTCTTACTCGTTCTTAGAGGATTGAAACACGGACGTTTTCTATCGAAAATGTCACAGTATGTTTTAGGTCAGTAGTTAACCATTCGAATTTTTTTATTTTTTTCTCCTCTTTCCATCTTTTTCTATTTGGACCAGCTTTTACGAATTTTTCTTCTTTTCATTCAGTTGATTCAGAGGAACTGTGACGTTAGTTTGAGAGAGAAATCATGTCTAAAAATAAATCTAGAGTGGTGTTAAGTTTAGAGGTGAGACGAAAAATGATTGAAGAAAGTGAGAAGGGAACATCTGCGAAAAAAATTGCAGAAATATTCAAATGTGGAAGGACACAAATACACGGTATAATTAAGATGAAATATTAAAAGAATGGGAGAAAATATGCATGGTGGCCAAAAAAGAAGAGAGAATCTGTGTTTAGTAATGTGAATGATTTCGTTTATGAATGGTTCAAGTGTGCGAGGGCGAGAAATTTAGTTTTGAAAAGGCTAGTTGCCAAGAATGGAAGAGGCTGACATTAATATGCACGATTGTTGTACGCGCACAGTACTAAAATGTCAATGAAATTCAGTACTTTCATGCTGATTCATAAAAAATCGCAACCTTAATCAAGCGGCCACCTGATAAAACGGCCATTTTACAAGGTAACTTCAGATGGCTGCTTTAGACAGGTTTCACTGTACTGTAAAAGGGATGGAGTTACAGGAGAATGGAGAAAGTTACACAACGCAGAACTGCACCTGACATAATTAGGAACATTAAATCCAGGTTTGAGATAGTTTTTTTTTTTATTTTAGTAGGTTATTTTACGATGCTTTATCAACATCTTAGGTCATTTAGTGTCTGAATGAGACGAAGGTGATAATGCCAGTAAAATGAGTCCGGGGTCCAACATCGAAAGTTACCCAGCATTTGCTCATATTGGGTTGAGGGAAAACCCCGGAAAAAACGTCAACCAGGTAACTTGCCTCAACTGGAATCGAACCCGGGCCACCTGGTTTCGCAGCTAGACACGCTAACCATTACTCCACAGGTGTGGACTTGAGATGGGTAGGGGATGTAGCACGTATGGGCGAATCCAGAAATGCATATAGAGTGTTAGTTGGGAAAAAACCTTTGGGGTGACCGAGACGTGGATGGAAGGATAATATTAAAATGGATTTGAGGGAGGTGGGATATGAATATATAGACTAGATTAATCTTGCTCAGAATAGGGACCAATGGCAGGCTTATGTGAGGGCGGCAATGAACCTGCAGGTTCCTTAAAAGTTGTAACTAGGTAGATGACTCTCTTGTTGTTCGTTTGTTTGTTACAGATCAATATCAACGTCAGCTGACACAGGCCTACCCCTCACTGAAGTATCATCCAATAGGATTTAAGTGATTCGAGCTGTGATAACTTTTTATACAGCCGATCGGCACCATGAGCTGTGCCATATTTTGTATTACAGTTTTGAGGTACCTTCTTTCCTACTCATTTTGTACGAGGTGCAATGGGTTGGCAAGAGTGTTGGCATCTTCTAGGGCACAGACTGTAGTTCCAGTACAGAAGTGCCTCCTTGAAAGGGAAGGAATTCTCAGGGTTTGGAGTTGACGTTAACACTGCAGTGTAAATGGAACTGACACACTTGTGGCCTGAAGATGGAGGCGAGGTGGATTAAGAGTTTCAGTACTCTGATTTGCTAGTATTTTCTAAGTAAGTGACTGAAAATAATATTTCAGAGCAAGTTTGATAGCTGCAGTTAAGAGATGTAAGTAATCTGATATTGAAATCCACAAACTCACGGCATATTCTCCAGTCTCATCATCATCATCGTCTCCCTTATCTCCTGGCAGAATCCAATTCTGCAACAGCTTCTTCATCTTTTATGTTTTCCCTTCCTTCGTAATTCCTCAATAACTGTTTGTCTCCACGTTTGTTTTGGCCTTCCTCTTCCTCTTTTCCCTTGAGGATTCAGTCTAAAGCCATCTTTTCAACAGATTCATTGCTTTTCCTTAATGTATGGCCCATCCAGTTGCATTTTCTTTTCTTTATTTCTGATTTAATTTATTTTTTACCTCTTTTTTTCCATAGATCTTTATTTGAGATTTTTTTCTGGCCTTCAGATGTTTAATATTTTTCGTAAATATCTGTTCTTTAATACTTGCTATTTATTTTCTCTAATTTTACTTGTCTTCCAGGTTTCACACCCATGTATTAAAAGTGAGTTGACTTTACTATTCAAGTGAGCTGGAATTTGATCCTCTTCAAACTAGTTCTCTTGGATTGGTGTACAACTTTGAGTTGACGTTACTATTCAAGTGAGCTGGAATATGATCCTCTTCAAACTAGTTTTCTTGGATTGGTGTACAACTTTGAGTTGACGTTACTATTCAAGTGAGCTGGAATGTGATCGTTTTCAAACTAGTTCTCTTGGATTGGTATACAACTTTGAGTTGACGTTACTATTCAAGTGAGCTGGAATATGATCGTTTTCAAACTAGTTCTCTTGGATTGGTATACAACTTTGAGTTGACGTTACTATTCAAGTGAGCTGGAATATGATCCTTTTCAAACTAGTTCTCTTGGATTGGTATACAACTTTTTTACCATTTTCTTTCCTGAATTCATCATTTCATGTTGAAGCTTTCAAACTGTTTCCTCCTCCCCTTCCCGTGCCATTATTTTTACTATGCAAAAAAGGGATCTCGAATAATAATTTCTTAAACATGATGTGACAAGTAAGGAAGTTCGTAAACAATAATTCAATTCACCAGAAACTCCATAACAGATGGTAACATTCATAAGGTATATCATGCTGTAAAATCATTTCTTTTCCTGCAAAAAAAAAAAATTCAGGTACTTTACACCAGAATTGTTCACAAAGTCTCTTCAGCTTCCTTTGAAACTTTTTCCAAACTCTGTTTATGTTTTCTAGTTATTAAAATTGTCTTTGTGTTGCATTTCATATCACCATTGCCTTCAAAATATGTTCTTTGTTCCTTTCAAATATTTTGTTTTCCTAGAAAATAGGAAAAGTTAGAGGAATGGAGTAATAAAGATAGTAAATGGTTTGTTAATTAAACAAAAAACTCTCTAACACAGTGTCACCTGTGCAGGTGCAGTATCGTGATAAAATATAAAATTGTTTACAGCAGTAATTTCAGGTCATTTTTGCCTGAATTTTGCACAATGTCTTTTCGGCATCCATTGTAACATTTTTTTTTTTCTTTTAAGTACTGTATATCTTAATCTTGCTTTCAATATCATCATTGTCTTTGATACACGATTCTTCCAGATAGTTTTAGCAATTAAAAAACAGATAAAACTCACAGGAACATGGTATGATTATTTGTCAATTAGTCAGAAACTTCATAGCAGACAGTACCATGTGTATAACATACCCTTAAGTCTCTTGCAAAACAATCAATTGTCACCTACATTTCTCACAATCTATTCACCATTTTTGTATAGCTTTGGCTACTGTATTTCAGCAATAAAAATGGGAACAAGATCTGGCAAGTAATGGGAGCATTAAAAATAATTAATTAAAAACCCTGTAACAGATAGCAATCATGTTTGCAAGAACATTTTCATGATGCAAGATCTATTTTTATTTTTTGCCTATAAGATCTATTTGTATTTTCTGCCAAAAGCTTGGATCACTGACTTTTTATAAAGTTTTCAACATGTTCACATACCGGTAGCAACACAATCACTTTGAGATGCAAACACTGTAATAAATATTTATAAATTACCAGTACTTCTTATGTCGTCAGTTCGCGAACTTCGTCAGATTTCATTAGTAAAATTCTCTACTGGGTTTCTGAACCAAATAGTAACTATTGGTAGTAATGGGAGGTTATTACGTTGTGGAACAGAGCGCGTATGAATTGCAAGGCAGATGCTGATAAGCTACCGGCAAATGCCGCGCGAGACGCGGAGTGGAGTCGTGTAGTACAATAATCTCCGTAAGGCAGTTGAATTTCAGAAAATGTAATATTACTAGCGAGGAAGAGGTGGTGGGAGAACCATGATGTTTTAAAGATTAGATGTACCTTTGTGTTTAGGAAAAAGGGAGTTAGGAAAAGTAATAAAAAAAATCCTACATTTTGAAATTTTTACAAATGGCTTTAACCACTTGACTGGCCCTTCTTATGAATTTCTAACAGTCACATTGAGTAGGAATTTTTGTATTTTTTCATTTTACTTTAAAACAACCGTAGATCATAAGCCGAATTCATACCCTTTCTCAATATTAAATTAGCATAGAAACTTCCCCTCTTTAATCTACCAACTGTTACTAAATTGCATATACTTGCGTTAATATTTGTATTGTGAGACATGCATGGAGGGAGGAACCAGATATCTTATAAGATTACGAATTCTGTACTCGTTTGAAACTTTAAAAAATTCACTTCAGCGATTTTCGAAAATTTCAATGTGTTACCGAAATACTTACATAGTTTTTTATGTATTTCAGAGTTTTGAGGCTCTTTGTCATCTGTTTATATTAGTTGACTTTATTTTCTCTAGTCTGTTGTTGAAGAAAGAGGGTAAAGAGTTTATCCTACTACGTAACTTTATTAATGCTGAATGTTTTCAAATATAAAATAAAAAAGTAGTATTTGGAAAGTGGATGGCAATGTGTCGTAAATATCCATTATTCTTTTTGCCAAATTTCTCCATTCTGGATTTGTTTTTATACTATAGATTGCTTTGTATAAAGTATTTTCATTTATAAAATTTAAAAATGGCTTGTGAAATATGGACAATAATATGACACAAACACATCGTATCTATTTCCCAAATTACACCATTCTGTACTTTTCACTTCTTTAGGCTACTTGTGCAGGGAAATTTTCATTTACGAATTTAAAGAATATGGCCTAAATATGTTAATGATTTTCTTCAGTTTCGCTGTTCTAGTTATTTATCTCCATAGACTTGGTAAATTGGAAGTTTTCATTCATAAAATTCATAAATATCATCTAGAAAGTAGATGATAAAGTGAGAAAACTACGTCTTAGATATTGGTTAGCTTTCGTCATTTCTAAATTTTAATTTCTCTGTATTCTATGTACTACATTGAGAGTTTGCATCTATAAAATTTAAAGATAGGACTTGTGAAGAAGATTGTAAAATGACACAAATATCACTATTCAAAAACTTTGATTTCTCTAGTGCATTTATTATATCCTGCAAGATAAATAATTCATTATATTTTAGACAGTCATGCTGTGTCTTTCTTTAAATGAGAAAAAGGTGAAGTTTTTTTTTTTTCCAAAACATTGGGTTGTTCACCATTCATTACATATTACTTTATTCTTATTCAGTTTATTTAGTTTTCCTTCAATGTGGTGTACATTTACATTATTTTTATTCTTTGTGGCTCATCTATCTTCTTTGCATGATGTTAGAAAATAGTCATACCTCCATTGTAGTTGTTGCTTCAGTGGTGACATCCTTGGGTATCTAGCTAATCTACAAGAGGCTTTCTCCACAAGCGGATTTTCTGCCAAAAATATCCCCACCTTTGTTTATACGTTGATACATTGATTTTTTCACTCAGGGATGATAATTAGGGCTAGGATTTTGATGAAATTGCATCTTTTTTCTAGTAAGCCAGAAACACAGCTGCTTTAGTATTTATATGTTATGTGATAAACTGAGTGTTTTAAGACATATTTGTTAGGGCATTTGTTTGCATTTTTTGCCTGTTTCGGCTCATAAGAGCATCTTTTGTTTTATTCGGTCATTTTTGAGGCATTTTCATTTAATTTTGGCCATAAATACCCATTATTAATGTAAAATAATGTTTATATTCTTTGATATTTTCTCTACATATTTTGCCCATTAATACCCATTATTTTGTGTAATATTTTATGCTCGACCATGCCGAAATGTAGTAATTATACACTTGGTAGCAGACCTTTAATGCATGTCATTAAAGTACACCTACTCATTAAAGGTCAGGTCTTTCAGCCAATGACGACTCAGGTTACAACTGTTCAGCCAATGACAGGTCAGCTTTCTACCGTTATAAAACCGCAAATATCGATTATTCTCGGATATGCATTCGAAAGAGAATTAGTGAAAAGTCACGGAGGCTGGAAATCCAATACTGTCGCAGAAGGTTATGTTCTGTTACTATAATAATTAGCGTTAATTGTAAATAATATTCAAATAAATTCAATTTGTCATCTCGTTTTTCAATGTCTAATTTAATTTCAATGTTATCTCTGTAGGTTCTTATGGCCTAGCAAGGTCAATGTGGACATCTGTTCCTCGGAAAAAATCAATACTTTCGCGTCTGCACATATCTCACAACATACGGGACATTGCTCCAGGTCAGATACAATAAAATTAATAATATCAAGTTAGAAATATAGTCGAGCATAAAAAGTCGTATGAAACTCGCCTATAATGGTAATTAAGAAGCTCGTATGAAAATTAAGAAACTCGCTTGCACTCATTTCATAAATATCCATACTCACTTCTTAATTACCTTCATTATAGGCTCGTTGCATAATGTACTATTAATCGTTTTTCTACACAAATATTGCCATTTTAATGTAGTACACCCCATGTAACGAATCAGTCCAACCACCCCTTTAATATAGACTCCTCTATACCTGCTAGTTCCAGATAAGAGTGGCCTTGTGGTGGACTGCATGGAAACTACATTAGGTAAAATACTCGTAATTAATTAAAGTATACTGCTGAGAAAAAATTATGTAAAATTAAATAAACTTGAAATGTTGGTACTAGAATTTAATTTAATTACTAGGCCTAGTCTAAATATTAAGTAGTACAAAACCTCTTTTCCTACTAAGCCAATTATGTAAGACCAATTTTTAGGGCATTTTTAAGGGCATTTTTTAAAGATTTTTAGGTCATAAATGCGTTGTTTTTAAGACATTTTTTCATGATTAATAGGTCATCAAAATCCTAGCCCTAATGATAGTATTCTGTACTGGATTTTGTTAGAAATTACTTTTTTGGATATGTATACCAGTACATTTCAGACAACCCCCAATCTCATACCAGATAATCCAAGGAATTCTGCTATAGGAGCTTTTCTTCTCCTGATTGGATATGACTGCCTGGTAGAACATCTGCATAAGATTGGCATTATTTCATCAAGAAATTGTGTTCTGTGTGGAAGGGATGAACCCATAACAGAAGCCATCTGATATATATTTTATGTCAACATTTACATCCATGTAATGTGGACCTCGCAATTTTGTATCCAGTGTTACAATTACATTCATTACAGATATATCTTTTGTAGACGCTCTTCTAATTTAGATTCATACCTCTTACTTACAGTCCCTCATTATTGTATCCTCCTCTTTTCCTTACACTCATTCATTATTTACTGTAATCTCTTACTTTTGTCCCCATCCAAAGTGATCAGTATTTCCACCTTTAAAAACTAACGACTTAATTTAGATAATTCAAAATTGACACATCTATAACTCCTTTCTTGATTTCCAGTTCACTTATATCGAACACACTCTGTTTCTAATAATACTTGTTGCTAATCCTTACTACGTCACTATCCAATCGGATTGTTATTAAGTCTATTTCTTAAGGAAACTATCTAAGTAACTGCAAAACAGCAAGTCTTTTGAAACACTCCTAATGTCTATGGAAAATATTGGACTTTAATTACTTTATTTCTAAAATAGCTGAGCAATGGGTGACAACAGTAATTAAAAAATGAATACATGAGAGTGTAAGTAAACAGTGGAATATTGTATTAAATAAAAATTTAATTCAGAATGTCCATGAATGAAAACTGTGGCTCTTTTTGATTATATACAGAACATGATTGTTTGACTGCCCATCTACATAAAGTAAATATTTTTCCTATTCCTAATTGTATACTTTGTAAAGAATATAGTACTATAATGGATATGACACACCTCAAGAACTAAAAATTTAACAGCTACAGGTCTGTCATTATGATACTGGGAAGCAAGAAGGCAAATGGAAGAACTCTAATATTCCAAGCATTAGCAACAAACCAACTAACAATTTTACAGACATCTTCATTTTTTACATGCTTGTTATACATATCTGCAGTGTAGAGGAGCAATACGAATCAATGAGAGAGATTTTTAATTTTGAAAAATATTTTCAATTAAACTTCATATATGTAGCATTTCTTTTTACACTATACTACTATCAATCAATCAATCTTCTTAATGTATCCAGCTGTTTGCTGACAACATAAAATCCACTATAGTCCACTGTAGTCTATTCAGTTGTTGTTTTTCACGAGAAATGAGGGGTATTTTGATCAGTGTTCATTATAGATACCCGTTGCTAGTAGCCAGAGTTGGGGTTAAGCAATATATACTGCAGGGCTGTGTCTTCTGCAACTGGTACTGATGATTTTAATTTACTTCTTTTGTGGTTTATGGATGGACAGTATCCTCTTCAAGTGATATCTCTATCCAGTGCTTTTGCTTCAGTAAAGTCTCATTTTACAAACCTATGGCTCAACAATTGGCTCTCTTCTGACAAAGGAAAAATTTTACAGTCTGTACAAAAGAAACCAAATGACCTGGAAATGTACAAAAACTTGCCCAGACATGTTCAAACATTTTTAACAAGAGCCAGAACAGGTCACATTGTCACTCAATTGTACCTACACCGATTTTCACACTATATTACAATAAACACATAATTTATTTTTTAGAATTTTTTCACTATTGCACTGTGAAGAACACTTTTTTTTTTTGTTAAGAATTTAAGATACTCTTTTTATTGTAGGGCACAAAAAGAGGGAGATGGAATAAACAAATGAGAGAGATAGAGTGAACAAACTTCTGGATATCATGGTTTTAAAGTTCCTTTCGAAACTGGCATTACTTTTATCATCATAATCATTATGGTTTGTTCTGTTTATTTAGGTCGTCATCTCATCGTTTGAATATGTTCAACACCTCTGTTACTAATAGGTTTACAGCTCTTCAGTAGTGAAATATATTTTGGTTTATTTATCATCTATTAGAACCTTTATATTAAATATTTGCATTTCTTAACGAATGGTGCTGATTTTACCTCAGCTTGTGTATCCAGAAACATGTTTCAGAAACTTCATCTCTGCTGTGTGCAGTTCCAAGTTTCTCCACAATACAGAAGTATTGGGTGGCCTTTTTTATATAAAATTTCAGTTGAATATTTTTGTCTTTTCTGAGTGCCTTTAATGGATTTGCATGTGCATTGTAAGTTGTATGCAATTTATTTTCCAAGTCTTCTCACTATCCCAATAATAATAAAAATAAGAAATTATTCACTTGTTCTGTAATTACAGCTTTGTTAAAGACATTTAGTCTGTAAACGAACTATTTGCTTTCAAGACATACATAAGTTTTTCCAACACATTTAAATAACTGTCATATGTAATTAAATCCAGTCTAAAGTAGTGTTCAGAAACACAATGCTCTTTGTCCAGGTCATAAAGTATTACAAAATAGAAAAGACAATTTACAAAATCCACTACTCCATTTGAATAAAATATGTAGAGAATATTGTGTGAAAATGTCATTACAAAAATATGAAACTATGGCTTTTTGTGGATAGTACCCTGTGAAAACACAAATAGTAATTGAAAAATCAGGTTATAAAGCTAATATCAAACTTTTAATATCTGAAATGTGATATTTCCTAGTATCAGAATGAAGATGTAAATAACAGATTAAATAAATTTCAATCAATATGTTGAAAATGTGGTTCACAGTTATTAAAATTTGTGCTTCTCGTTCGAATGACAGTGAGAGTTTGCTTGAATTGTAACTTGTTTTACACAGACGATTTAATTGCCTTCAGATGAGAAAACTTGTTTAATTTAGACCCTTATACTGAATGTTGCTTTTGGTTCTCAAATGCAAATTGTTTTCTGCCTTAAATTAGAGATTGAGTCAACATTATTATTGCTAACATTACTTTGAAGTTAGTTAATCTGTTTTTGTGTATTCAACAATATTATCAGGTTGACTTGTTTCATTCTTGTCGTGTTTGCAGGCAAAATGGTATCTGGTACCATACTTACTGTTAATACACATTATCAGGTTAATATATTTTTCCTTTCAGCTGCATCTGAAAAGTGAAGGTAATATCATTGCTCTACATTCTGTATAAGCGCCCTCTTTTTCTCTCCATCCCACAATATCGTTTGCAGTATTATCATTGGTTGTGTTCTGGTTGTGATAGGTCATTATTGCATTTGTGGGAAATCATTTTACCTGCACAGTGTTGTTTTAAACAAATTTTCTTTGAAAGCAGGGATATTGTTAATTTTAAACCAAATAATAATGTTAAGAATTTTTTTTTTTTTCAAGAATTTTACTAGAATCAATTGGATAGAGGAGAGAATGCAGAATCATTTCAAGTTTTCATGATTGATTTACAGAGCCTGTTAACTATGTACATAATGTCATAGAAGATGACAAAAATGTGTATATCTTTATATATGTATTTTTAAGAAACTGTATTCTACATGTAATATTCTTTAAATACTGCAATTTCACCTGATTTTTTGTTACCAAGCAATTTAATATTGGCGATATTAGAGCAGTGACATTAATGAATAAAGTACCGATTTTTTTTTAATTTGATGCTTCCTCAAAAACATTAAAGTAATTTTAATTGGCCTTAAATGATAATGCATTGAATCCTGAGTTGACATTACACTATTCAGTTGTTGCTTCTCGACCAAAATTTTGTAACATTAGTGTCTTGAGTGTTAGGCTTTCTGAATATAATATGTGTGTGTGTGTGTGTGTGTGTGTGTGTGTGTGTAAAGCCTACCCACTTCACTTCGCGTGGTTCAGGTTCCGCATATTGCGGACTGCGACCCATTTTCAAATTTCACACCACTTCAGCGGACCACGTTATGCATGATGTGTATCTGTAAAGAGTTATTTCGTGTACTAGGGTCAGTGTATGTTAAGTATAAATGTAGTGTAGGGAATGAGTGAGGAGTGCCAGCACATAGCCTACTCCTGTTGAATAGCACCAAGAGGGCTGCCAGACTTAACTTCCCCATCCAACAGACGAATCACTATCAACAGTGACATATGCCTTCCCTTCATATGCATTGGGGAGAGATTTGGGATTTAACCCAGGCATATTGATGCACAATTTAGTGATTAGAAGTTGTGCACCGCCATCTCTCCTGGTCCCAAGGTAGAAATTTTACAAGAAAATTTCTGACCCACCGGGAATCGAACCCGGGCTGGCTAGTCTGGAGGCAGACACGCTACCACAGAGCTAACTCGGCTGATTGTAATATGTAGTTCACGAAGTTTATACAAGGCCAAGTTTGATTGGAGAGTCAGAAGTAGAGATGGTTCAGTACCTCAATTTCTCAGTATTTGATATCGATACCTATTTTAGATTTTTGATATTCAATCTGATTAGTGTAATATGTATCTAGTCAGTGATGTATGAGGGGGGAAAGGAACTGGCCACCATATCCTAGTATCTCCTGGCTTAGTAGCCTCATGAGTGATGTCTTATTGGTATTACTTACGAGGTTGAAACCTGTCTTCGGACAACAACATACTACAGGGTCAAAGATTTTGTTTCTAGTGTAAAGAAACACATGGAATCAAAATTAGTTTTTCGAATGGACTTCTAGAGTGATTAAAAATAAACTGTTGCTCTGTCTTCTACATGTATAATAAAAACATGATTTTGTTCATGAGCCAATATTGCTTCTTGCTTCTGTCTTTGGGACATTTTAAGTTTGTTTTGTTTTATTTAATTTTATTAGCAGTTTCGTTTAATGAGTTTTAAAATTTTTATTTTAATGAAATTGATATTTCTCTCATTTAATTTTTGTTAATATAATTTCATTTAGAATCTTCTTAGTGTGTTTTAAGTATTCATCATTTTATAACTTCGCCTTCTCTGCTGGATGTTTTCAACTTACCTGTTTTGCAATTAATACATAAGTTTTACTGTGTGTTAATTAAGTTATAATTAATATATCTTTCTAAATGAATGGAGGAAGCACTGGTGGATATTCAAGAGGGGTTTATATTGGATTTTATTTATGGCTGGTGAAATACAGAAATCGTGACATGTCAGAGCTTTGTTCTGTTTTTATCTCCGTCTGAAAGAGGGAAGGATAGTATCCGTTCTGCTGAGGATTGTTACAGATGGTTAAATCTACTTTTCTGGCCAATGACTGAGAACATGCTATGATCTTGATACTCCTTCCATTCTATGTTTGTTTAACTAAACATTTTTTTTGTTTCCTGTAACTGTCCTAACCTAAGACTCAGCCCAATACACGTGAGAAATGTATTTAAACATTAGTGAAATTCAATCAAAATATAGTGAACAGTTATTCAACAGTAAAAAAAAAAAAAAATGCCTCTATGCTATATGTCTTTATCCTAGATATGTTCGAGTCTACTTTTTCAAACTACACTTTGGTATGCCTTTCATTAAAATGTCGCATTTCCATGTTACTTACAGACTTAAGTGCGACAAAATTTAATGACCCATTTTTCTTCATTTCATTTCTTTTATAATAAAATTAATTGAATTTTTTTCTTTCATAATAATAATAATAATAATAATAATAATAATAATAATAATAATAATAATAATTTCTTCAGCTATATCATGATAATAATGCCATCATTTCAGTCAGTAGCACAGACTTGTGTGACACTATATGTGTTCACTTTCGACCCATAACTATATTCAATTTGTCAGGGCTATTCAGATATAACAGACTTTACACAGCAGGTATCTCTCAATATAACAAGCACTATGTCTTGAAATGTTTGTAATTTTAAAACTTTATACTTCAAAACACAGTCGAAGCATTCAGCAGTTAGTAAAAGCCCACTTAACTGAAACAATGAAGTAAAATTACATACCATATTTTTTGGGCCATAACACGCACTTTTTTATTGAGAAAAAGATCTAATCTAAAATATTACTGCATTTTATGTTCTGAAGATCTGTTAGTGTATATCAATGAGACAGCTACCGTCTTGTTTTCGTCCCACTGCAAGGCTACAAATAAGGGTGAATGCTCTTTAAGGACTGCAGTAGGTAGAGAAATCAGCTTTTCCACATCCTGAAATAAGTTGTTTTGTGTTTATTAGCGGCCAGGGATGTATTTTGGTCCTGTCAAGTGAAAGTTATTTTTTGTTTACCATATTTATGCGCGTAATTTCCCCCCCTCGCATAATTCCCTCCTGATATTTTTAGAACATATTTTTCAGAATTTTGATTTACCGTGTAAATCCCCCCCCCCTCTTATTTTAAAAAATTGGGCACTCTTTTTACCTTTGAGAGCGTTTTTTGTAAAAATTCCAAATATTCTAAAAATACGCATGAAAAAACCAAGATTATTATCTATCCCTTCTACAGTGAAAAATGCTAATGATTCCTGTAACAACACAGAAGATGATCTGAATTTGTTATCTGATGAAAGTAGTGGAAAAATGGTGCACGTTTATTTGCTTTATGTAAATAATAACTTAATTTTAACAACAATGTTTTACATATGAAGTTTAACACTGGCATCATAATTGACACGCAGCGGTGCAAAGAAAACTCGCAAAACTTCCTATAATCACTCAAATTATATATAATTATTATATTTGTAGTTATTTAGTATTAGACATTAATTTGATTGGTGGATGAGTTGTTTGATATTTATGACGAGTTTATTTCCGATATTTTGTAGTTATTGCATAATCTCCATCTTCGATTTTTCTCTTCCGAATTTAAAAAGTGGGGGGGGAGGGGAAGTTACGCAAGTAAATACTATGTATCTTTTGTCCCACCTACGCCCTACCCAAGAATTGTGAAACCAGTTATAGCTGAATGAGAGGTGACAACTGATTCTGCATGTAATGCTTTAGGGGTTAAGCAGTTGTTTGTGCACTACCGAAAATAATACCCATGGATCATTAAAAGAAATATCTTATCTGAAACAGCTCCTCCTCCTTTAATTTGGATAAATGGGGTTCTGCTGCACTCAGAAAATGGTCAGAAAAAAATTTTCTTTTAATTTTTTTTTTTCTTTTCTTTAGAAGAAGAAATTTGAACTCAGGTTTCATTGTATGAATCTAGTGCCCTTACTTGAAAACAACGATATGACAGATTCCACCCCTTTTTCGTATTTGGTTATACCATTTCAAGGCCTTACATTGAACCATTGTTTCTGACAGTTGTCTTCCCATTGCACCTCCACCCCAACTTCTCGCTGCTCTATGTATTATTCAGTGTTGTACTGTGTCAGTTTTCTACTTTGCGCTGCACAAGCTAAGATCAGGCTCGCTTCGTTTCCAGCAGGTTGTCGAGCGCTGCAGGTGGGAAAGAGTGAGCACTTGCTCAACTTGAGTATGCTCTCGTTTCTTCCAAGTACTCCCTCTTTTCCCACCCTGTTTACATTTACATTTACATGAGTAGAATAATAGACTTTGATATAGTTCCTTTAAAACAGAATTTAGATGATAGTGTAATACATTTTTATACGCCCGATTGGGCCTATTCTAGACCAGTGGTTCCCATGCAGTGTGTGCAGTTATGTAGCTTTATTTTTGTATGATTTACAAAGACCAAACCTCTCCTTAGTCTAGAAGGGAGCAAATTTCAAAGACAAAGTCAAGGAGGGGTAAATGACGTTCACAGAGGCACCTTTCAAAGCTGTTAATGAAGTTGTACAACCAAACCAAACCCATTCGAGATACGAGAAAAGGAAAAACACAGAATTGGAATCTTAGAATGACAAACCTGTAATGTAAACATGTGCTTCTTCTCCATGCTCGAATGATACTTCATGCAATCGGGTGGATTCATGCACATTTGCTCCCAAAGAAATCATAACATTTGAATTGACACTCCATATCTGTTGCGAGTGGATTCTTTGACAGTCTATCAGAGCACGCATTTACACTGACAGTATTGGAGAGTGGTGCAATGTTCTCTATCGTAGCAAACACAGCTGAAGACATGAAGCAAGTCCTTTCTAGTTAGGGTGACCAACTGCAAAGATGAAAAATGAGAAACATTGAACAGTTATGAGGAACATTTTTTGCTACCATGCAGTTCGAATTATTGTTCACAAAAAAGAATTTTCTTAATAAATTTGTATTTTCTACTCTTAGCAAATGCCAGAATGCCTTCATTTTTAGGACTGTTTCAAAAAACTGTTTTTCTGTTGATTAACTCATCTTAAACATGCAAATACAAGGTGATGTTCACTGATTCAAACAAAACGAATAAACATTTGAGGTCTTAGTTTATTTGAAAATTCCTTTTCTTGCATTTAAACTGCCCATGAATTGCCTCTTTTTCTGAGAACTGGCATGAGTCCTCTCTCCCCTTCGTTTTGCTTCTTGCTGGTAAACATTTGGCTTTGTGCCCTTTTTGTTGTATAATGTCTATATTCGACACACATTGATAGAAAAAATGGAACGATTTTGTGAAATGGAAATGATATTGACGTCATTTCATTTGGTTGCCATGGAAATGCTTATATCCAGGGGCGTATGCAATTGGGGGTTTACCGCGTTTGAACCCCACCCCTTGAGCTTAAAAAAAATACATATTTAGATTTGAATATTTTTTATCCATAATTGTTTTTCCTTCTCTAATTTTTCACTGTCAGAGTAACAAAATCTACATCGACATAAAGTATAGTCCTCCTACCCCTCCTTCAATATAATTCCTGTGCTTGGTGCTGCAGCACGTTCAAATTATAATAATGCTATCTTTATTATGGAGAGACCTACCGCCTAGTACAGCCTTGCAATAAAATGAAGCCGACACAATATAAAATTTAACTTGTGAAACATATTAGGAAGGTTGTTTTGACAGTTCTGTAGTGCAGTTATTAAATAGTGTGCATTGTCGATTTTAAACTCATTTTAAGAATAGTATTCACCTGTTTGTTAGTTTGAGTTCAGACTTTATTATGAATCGTGCATTTGACAGTTCATATTTTAATAATAATAATAATAATAATAATAATAATAATAATACTAGTAATGATACATATAACATTTAAAATACCCATAATGTGAATTGTAAACAATTTGAATAATGAAACACCCCCTCCCCCTTGACAATTCTGCGTACGCCACTGCTTACATCTTATCCAACAAATTCAACAATGTGAAATAAAATAGTCTACTGCTATACACAAGAGTAATCCTCATCCTATACCTAATCTACTTGGAATAGTGTATTGTAATCCAGATATTAAAAAAAAAATGTTATTCAGTTGTGCTTTGACTTGAACACAAAACAGACGTGTGTACAATACATGCATAACTATAGAAAGTTAATACAAGCTAGGCATTGCATAGAGATCGATAAATAACAATAACAATACTTACGAGATATTCTCATGTGCTTATATAATACAGCATACCATTTAATTGTTAATTCATTGTTTGTGGCTCAAAAACAATTCTTTATTTGTCCCCTTAATACCACATTCAATTTTGATGCTTCATTATTACTATTGGAGGATTGACTGTTAGTCATAGCTTATTTCATTTCTTTCATTAGTCACACTGAAATCTTACAGCAAATTGTATTTATTTGTCCTAATTCCATTACTCTTATTCCTGTATAGACATTACACGCAATTATAGGGATTTCTCTGAATCCGGTCACTTTTTTTTTACCTGCTATCATGTTGGTTTGATTTGGTTGGGTAACTTCCTTGCAAGTTTGGAAGGTTTCCATGTTAGAACTTCAGCAAGATACGAGTAGCAAATAATCTGATTACTCTACCTAACCCCACTTGAACCCAGATGGTAGCTTTTATATACCAGTATGCATTGTGTTAATAATAGTCATTGCACAGTTACTGTATAGATCTTTTTTTCTAGTAATTGGCCTAGTATTAACCTGACACGTTCAGGCAGCATTTTGGGAACCCCTGCTCTTGGTCACTGTTATGCACCTCCGTACAACCTGCTCAGGTTTCTATGTTGAAACATGGTAACTCCTCCCTTGCCATTTGAACTGGCCAAGTGATGACGATTTTTAATTGAATATCAGTGTATTAACTGCAAAATTCTACCACATAGAAAGTCATTCAGAAAGTTTCTGGACTGAATATTTTTCCCCACATGTCAGTAACTTTCAGTTGTTTATTCTGTTCAGAGTCAGAGCCTGCTGAGTCATTTCTTTTTAGGACAAGATGTAGCACTAAACTTTGTCTAAGTATGCCCTCGTAACAACGAAACTGTTAATGAGCTTATGTCGAAACTTCACCTCAAACTATTCTTATACTTAGATCTCCACAGCGGACAGACAAATATAAAAAATTATATGTCCATACTAACTGTAATGGTATGAAAATTTGTTTGCAAAATCCTTATGGTGAAAGGGGCAGAATTTTCCTTTGCCATTTTGCGTTACTTCTTTTTATTTAGTGGAAAACGGAAACATTACATACATTCTCTCTTTACACTTGTTAAATATGTCACTTGTGCACTGAAAAAAATCTATATAAAATCTATAATTGATCAATAGTGCTAAATATTGACCTCTTGACAGAAGAAACTATTTATCTTCATAAGTTGGTATGACTTTTGCTGACGTCATATGATTGAAACATGTAGCTAACGAGAAAGACAGGCTTCAGCATGAATCAAAGTCACGTGGTTATCATGGTCTAGTCATGGCCATCTTGACAATCGCCTAATATAAATACTTTTCAAAGTTCCAAAAAACAAAGGAATTGCTATATTAAACTCATGTTAAACGTGCATTGATATATAAACTAGTTCAATGTTGGCCATGTTATGACTAAGAATGTGACGTCGTGCCTTAGCCTGTCTTTCTCGTTAGCCATGATTGAAACATGTAGCTGACGAAAAAGACAGGCTTTGGCACAAATCGAAGTCACGTGGTTATTGTGGTGTAGTTATGGCCATCTTGACAGTCGCCTAATATAAATACATTTTCAAAGTTCTACAAAACAAATTACTATATTAAACTCATGTTAAACGTGCATTTATATATAAATTTGTTCAATGTTGGCCATGTTAGGACTAAGAATGTGATGTCGCGCCGTAGCCTGTCTTTCTCTTTAGCCACGATTGAAACAGGAATTATGACCATATAAATATATGTGCATAACATCAGATAGCCTCGTGGCATTAAAAGTGTTAAAGCCCAGTCGATGTTCTTTCAAATCACTTCAATTTCCTCTGTACCTAGATATCTCAGAAAGCTTCACATATCTTTACAGAGAAGGGCTTAATTCGACATATCTCGTGCTATTGCTTTAATCAAATCAAGAAATTACTCAGCAAACTCTATTCCAGTGCAGTTTTTCATCTGGAATGCACCAGAATGATGTTCTGGAATGAATATGATTTAAAATTTTCACAGTGTTCATTATGTTCAGGGATTTTTGGATTTTTGCACCATTCTGTAGATGAAGGAACATCAGACATTTCAGAACTCCATGTTGAGGGAGGTCAAGGAAAAGGAACCTGGTTCAGTTCTGGAGAACAGCTATTGATAATGGATTCAAATTGGTCTTTCCTGAACTTTTCTTGATAAGGTTAGTAATTAACTCCAAATCATTGAATATATCTGCATCTATGACATGTGCAAAAACTACTAAATCTGGCACCACAATATTTTAGGATATTCTGCTTTATTCAGAACAGCATTCCATGGTCTAATAATTAATTTTGTAACTGTCGTAAGAAATATAACATTAGTCATTATTTAATTCGAAGTGTTTTATTTAGATAACAAACGTGACAAGATAGTTCATTTACCATCTTTCTTACACTGTTCATTTTACACAAAAATTATTTGTTACCTCTGCAACAATGGGGTCTGCAGATTTTTCCTGGAAGGAGGTCAATTCACATTTTTTCAATACCGTAGGTAAATTATACATTCGTGGCATTCCTACTATTTCATGGTTCGTAGCAAAACTTGTGACTATTAGTGTATGTGATGGCACCTAATTGAGATTCTTGATATTAAACTTTAACTGTTAAAATTTGTTCTCTTTTCCTCTATAGCAGATTTCTCACATTTCGTTGTTTCTATTTTTTTTTTAAGGAGTTTATAATGTCCATTGTAAAACAATATTAGAATACTATAACAACTTAAAAAAAAAAACTGCATTCAAATGTTGAAGTTTGAATTAATCTTCCTTGTGCCTCTACATATCTGAGATCTGAATCATTATTACGATCGAAAATTTAAATAATTTATAGTTTTAACTCTTTGCAGTTATGAACTAACATAAAAACAGAATGCCTTTATGTTTAGTAATAATGGACACTCGTATTTAATGTGAATCTTAAAGCTGTTGAAATATGTAAGACCATTTTTTTGCGTATACTCATTGAAACATTAAAGAAGAACAATTCATTATTACGTTATTGCATATGTTTCATTCATATTACAGGAATGTAAAATGTAGAATAAATTTACAATATAAAGCATAGTATAATTACAATAAATTAGTAAAAATGCTGTTTAAAATATTAAAACTTGTATTCAGTAACAATAGTCATTCATTACAAGGTTCTTTGATATATTGTAAATTGTAATTCCCTCTATTACGTTTCCTAGTAGAGACATTTCATGCAGCCTTTGCAAGATACCATTGGCTGGCATCCATCTATTGTCAGTATCAGAAGTTGCGTGATATTTCTTAAAATAGAATACATTGTTACATCAAGATATTTGATAGCCGTCCCAACCAGGGTTTAATAATCGGCCTCCTAATCAATTCTAAATGAATATTTATATTTAATTCAATTTTTCCTTCAATAAAATCCTAGTTAGGTAGAAAGAGTAATGGAACGGAGAAAAATTCTCTCCGGTGCTGGGATTTGAACTAGTTAGGTAGGCTATCATTGAAAAATTTATTGGAAATGCAACAAACAATTTAGGCTACAAGACAAATTACATTTTATAAAGAATATAAATGATGATTAATTATGCTGATCGATGACTTCAGTGCAGTGGAGGATATCATGTCCAGGGTGCTGTCAGGAACTTTTAATTTTCGGAAGACTTCTAAGGACTCCTGTGGGATTGTGCCTCTAGCCCCAATCATAATACCTATAAAGTCCCGTGTCTTGATGTTATATTTGGTAAATTGCCCGTTTTTCTTTGCAGACTTCTCTAGGTTGTTCCTCGCTGTTCTCAAAACGGACTGTGGGATCGAGAATGAGTCCACAATTTTTTTTTCGGTCTATAACAATGATATCTGCTCTTCGAGTTGAACCTTCAGCAGAAAGGCACCCAATTTCGTCGTACACCTCATACTTATCAAACAAATAAAACTAAAGAAAGTAAATAGAAATTATTATTCATAAATAAATATTATTCTCGTAGTTAGGTCTATATGATTTTGTATTCCATGTAAGTTTATTTTTATAAAAATAAAAATTAGAAACAAATAAAACTATAAAGAAAGAAATAAAAATTATATTCCGAAACAAATATAGAATCCAAAAATAGCTACTCTTTTCTCCTATTATGTCATTTTTACGTATCAATAGCAATACAGTACAACTCAGTGATGCATTCTAGGGTTAAGAAATGATGTTAATGGAATAATCTATTGTGAAAAGGAGCCTAGTGTGTGTAGTTTTTTCTGAGTTAATAATAATTTTGTTTTCATTCAATGTCTTGTCGTTAAGACATAGATTTCTGAGTTGCAAGTTTTGCAGTGCGTCTTGTTTCTGCTTGTGCTTTTAAGAATGAAGTACATGCTGGAAAACATGATGATAGGTTATCCTGTGCTTCAATTCAATTCTCGATCTTCCATAACTACTTCATTCCAGTGTTGTGATTAATTGAATGATTGATTACTAAGATGTTAGCCTAAAGCCTTGGACAGCTATCAAGGTTCTAACCTTACATTGTCACAGTTGTGTCTAAATAAACACATTTTAAACAGTTTATTTAATGGCGTAGTTCCATGCTGACATGGGTAAGGAATGCAGTTCAGAAACTTTCTGATTAATTGCTGTAAATACTTATTTAATTTTGTATTTTATTTTAACCATTTTATTGTTTTTTATCACTGGTATTCATTTGAAATGTGGGGTGAGGAGAGTATGTTAAATCTTATTTCTGGTGCTTCAGTAGGACTCTAGTGGCAAGTTCTCAAAGCTTGAACGTGACCTCATTGTTCATAGACGGCCACATTGTTCTCTCCCATTAAATTTGTACTCTGTAAACATTGTGTATCATCCTTATTGAAGATAATAAATTTGACTTACAGAAAATGTCATGTGTAATTAAAGAAACCCTAAAAACACAACTAGAATACATAGGTTATTCGAAAATTAATGGCAACACTGCTAGTATTCAGCTCCTTTAGCAGTGACTAATGTAAGCAGGGAATATGAGAAGTACCGATAATGATGTCTGATGTGTGTTATCGTAAGTGGTAAGGTAATAATCTCATTTATGCTCTATATACAGTAATTGAAGACCTAACATTCTAAATGTGCTAAGTGACAATTTTTTTAAATTTAATTTTATTCAATCTAAGGGAAGAACATCCATCTGAGAATATCATACTAACAAGGAGAGGACATGCTCTGTATATCACGGAATGGAATAAGATTGTGTGAGATGAAAGTACAAGACGTACTGTTTAAAGTCACACCTGGTATGGGTGGCCAATGACCCCTCGTTTTGGAAATATTGGCTATTATTTGTGACATACTTCCGTTAGGTGCTCAATAGGGAAGCATTAGCCTGTATAACAGCGTAGCCCATGTGGTTGGATGCTGAGTTGTTATCCAGACAACCTAAGTTCGAATCTTAACTGGTCCTATATTTTTTTTTCTTTTAATAATGATTAATATTGTGATCACAGTTATCTATTTACATATATCATATTTCTCAATGTATTGAACACTTATCATGTTTTAAACAAATTATAATTAACTAACATTGTATTGTAAAGGATACACAATGAAATATTACTCAAGTAGGCAGGTAAGATGTGTCACTGGTGTCTGTTCTGTTTCTGTAGCAGCTATTCCACTTCATTTTGTCCCGATTCATTATGATAAATGTTATAAAAACACACAAAACATACATATTTCCTGCACCATGCACAGCAAATGAAAGAAGGTTGTCCACAGTCACACACATTTTTCCGCACTTCTACTGCGAAACAGATATCCTTCACATTCACAAACACTTCTCGTTCGTTTATTAATTTTGATGCATACCACCCATATTTCAACATGGGTTTGAATATAGGAGCTGACAACTGAAAGTGAATAAAAAAAAATATAATAATAATAATAATAATAATAATAATAATAATAATAATAATAATAATAATAATAATATCAAGCTTTAAAAAATGAGAAGGCATTGGAATTCGAACTCGGGTTGCCTGGATGACAACTCAGCATTCAACCACATGAGCTACGCCATTACACAGTCTAATGCTTCCCTATTAGGCACCTAACGGAAGTATGTCATAAACAATAGCCAATATTTCCAAAACGAGGGGTCATTGGCCACCCATAACAGGTATGACTTTAAACAGTGTGTCTTGTACTTTCATGTTACAAAATCTTATTTAATTCGGTGATATGCAGAGCGTGTCCTCTCCTTGTAAGTTGTCTTTGTCGTAGCTCAACTGTAAGTGAATCATTCGTGCACCAAAAGACTGTGTTGTTAGGTATCTTCAACATGCATTTGCAGTGTGTTTTTCATCAATAATTGAGAAAGTTGTTTTTGGCACTTAGCACATTTAGAATGTTGGGTCCTCAATTTTATTGTAATAATAAGACTATTATCTATAACAATCTAATGTCAATAAAAATGTAGACAAGAGCAGGACTGAGAGTTAAGTCTATTGTTTATGATTATGAAGGTATATTATGACTTATTCTGCTCGTGAATGTAGCATATTTTTTTAATTGGTTTATTTTACGATGTTTTATCAGCTGCGAGGTTATCTAGCATCTGAGTGAAATGAAGGTGTTTTTGTTTTGTTCGGTTTGTTTGTAAGATTTTACAAGAAAAGGAACAGAATTGCGTTCTCTAAAAGTTGGAATGATTCAAAATATTTACAAATGGAAGAGGAAATTAATTTTAACACATTCACTTCGGAAAACAGTTTATTTCAAATCATAATGCCTGATGCAAAAACTACAGAATGTTATTCATAAACACTGGAGATTGCAAGTATGGAAGTGAAATTCCTCAGAAGCATACCAAGTAAAATACAAATATTCAAGAAGTGTGAATATGAGATTTATTAAAAGCATAAAAATTAAAAGATTAAAATTAATGTGTGGTCATATCAAAACAATGAAAAATAGTAGAAATTTCTCAGAAGCATACCAAGTAAAACACAAGTATTCGAGAAGAACTGTGATTATGAGATTTATTAAAAGATTAAAATTATTGTTTGGTCATATCAAAACAATGAAAAATAGTAGAACCACAAGATTACTCTTGGAACTAAAAATAAATGGAAAGAGACGAAAGAGAAGACCAAGATCAAGATTGGCGGATGAAATAAAGGAAGACACAAAAAGAAGGGTGAAAAGAACAGATGATGAGATCTGGAATAACAGGGATGAATAGAAGCTCTTCACATCAATCTAAGGAACATGGAAATAATGTTAGATTATGATAATGAAAATTAATATGTACATTGTAATTATTATTGCATATGCTGCAAAGAATGTAGAAGAACCTAGAAATATGTTACAGAAGATGGGAGATCGCAATAAAATAGGGCTAGAGAATTGGCAACCTTACATTATTATTTTCTCATTGATTAAAGTTCTCGATAACACTTTGTTAAAACCATAAAATTTACTTAGTCTTACGTTAAAAAGTGTTAAAATTGTTAAAAACAGTATATACCTTCGACAGACGGTCCGTTTCGACGCTATGTCACGTCATCCTCGGTGTCTCTTGAACCACTGGTGATCTTGACTCTACGATGTGCATTTGTCGAAGGTAGGGGTGGGGGTGTGTTGCTCCTATGGTGGGGGCTGGCTGTTTGTGTGTTATGATGTATTATGACGTCGAATAATGTGTGCGCATCGAACTGTAGTTGTGTGTTAAGTATATATTGTGGGTATGCTATTGTATTCTTATATATTTCGTACTGTTCTAGGATGTTTAACTGTGAACTTCTTGGTGTGATGTGTAAAATTTCCATATCTGTTTCTATATTATTGTAGTCATGATTTTTGTTGATAATGTGGTCTACATAATTTGATGTGATGTAGGGTTTGGTTATAGCTTTAATATGTTCATTATATCTTGTGTGAAAGGATCTTCCTGTCTGTCCTATGTAAAAATGTTGGCAACTATTGCATTTTAATTTGTAGACTCCAGTTGAATTATATTTATTTGAATGTTTAATGTGATTATTTAGGTATTTCTGTGTTGTATTATTTGTTTTGTATGCTATCTTGTATTTTAGTTTTCTGAATGAAGTTGCAATTTTGTGAGTATTGGTATTGTGATATGTTAATGTTATGTATTTATTCTCGCGTGGTGTTTGTGTTGGTTTGTTCTGTTTTTGTTTTGTTCACAATTAAACATCCTAGAACAGTACGAAATATATAAGAATACAATAGCATACCCACAATATATACTTAACACACAATTGCAGTGCAATACACACACATTATTCGACGTCATAATACATCATAACACACAAACAGCCAGCCCCCACCATAGGAACAACACACCCCCACCCCTACCTTCGACAAATGCACATCGTAGAGTCAAGATCACCAGTGGTTCAAGAGACACTGAGGATGACATGACATAGCGTCGAAACGGGCGTCTGTCGAAGGTATATACTGTTTTTAATAATTTTAACACTTCTTAACGTAAGACTAAGTAAATTTTATGGTATTATTTTCTGTCTTTTCATAATACAAAGTGAGTAAATGGTAAGGAACACTGCTTGTAGCTTTTCTAATTTTAATTTTATGAAAAAACTATATACAGAGTTTGAGAAGAGAGGTGGTAACCTTAGCATGTACACATATATTTAGTTTTACCTCCAAGATTTGAGAAAAATTATCTCGTTGAAACTAGACTTCAAAATAAAAATCAGCACACATTATCACATAACACTTGCTTCTGCATCTTTAGCACTTGGAATATAATATTTTATGGTGTTAAATGTCAAAATAATTTGTCATCATCTTCAAGGTCTACATAAAATATCACGGATCCAGCGCTATCGTATTGTAGCAGATTCAGTGACAACTCTCACTGTCAGTACTTGTTAACTTAGAGGACTCCATCCTTTGTAAATGTTCACTCTACTGCACGAAGGGTCACAAGAGCCTTGAAGGGTTTTGGAGATGGAGTAACACCATCAATGGCTTCAGTAGTTGGAGGTGGCGAGCCTGGAGGGATGCTAAAGTTGAAGTTCTGAAGTAGGGATGCCGTGAAGAGAAACACATTGGACTTGGCCAATGTTTCTCCCATACATCTATGCTTTCCTGTAAATGTATCGAATTGTAAAATATTATTATCACTGTTTTCGCGAGATCAGGTACCAGTACATTTTAACCAGGAAACAATTGGCATTCATACAGTCCTCTCTGTAGATTGAAAACTCAAAAAAGTTTCATATCCATTGTTCAAGAATTAAAACATAAAATCAATATCCCGAATTTAAACAAAACTTACAAATTAAACAAAACCCTTTAACTCTATTAAATATAGAGTATAATCTAAATTTAACAGAAGAAATACTGAAATCAGAAGTAAACACTGAAATAGTAAAACAATTGTCTTTAGAGACAATTAATATTAGGTACCCTCCACAAAACTGGCTTCATTTATACACTGATGGATCCTTGATCTCCAGAGAACAAGGTGCCGGTGCAGGTGTTACGTGCTGTCTCTTCTCACTTTATAGATCTCTTGGGTATGGAACAACAAGTTTTGATGGAGAAATTATTGCAATAAGTGAAAGTCTCAGGAATCTTCTATGCCATATCAATAAATTTAAGAATGCAGTTATATTGTCAGACTCCAAAGCAGCTATTCTATCAATAGTCTCTAAACACACACCTTCATCTCAAACAGCAGAAATAACTAAACTGCTCTCTCAATTAATATCACTCAATAAAAGAATTGTATTCCAATGGATTCCATCCCATTGTGGAATCCTGGGAAACGAGAATGCGGATGCTTTAGCAAAGAAGGGCAGCACTGCTACTTACAGACCTGTTACTAAATCTACGTATTACTCTGTGAAAAGATTTATTAAATCTACATACTTAGACTTCAACAAACAAAATCTGATAACACAATCCCAAGGGAAAAAATGGAACTCTCTGCATCATAATCCACAGTTAATTCCCGATTTACCACGCAAATCTTCTGTAGCTGCATTTAGATTGGCAACGGACCATAATTGTTTGGCCAAACACCTGCATAGAATTGGAATATATCAGTCCCCTAACTGTCCATTGTGCAACTCAAACCAAGAAATGGATTCGGAACACCTCAAAATCTGTGCTTCACTGGCTGGTCATGATAATATCTTTGAAAAATATTGGAGTGCAAGAGGTCAAATGACTTTATTGTCAAACGCCTGGCATCAGAAAACAACAACAACACATTTTTACTGCATGCTAACATTTGCACAATCTCAAGCAACCAGACGCGTGTTTATTTTCTAGAACCAGGGATGCAAAACTGTGCTACAATTGAAGCACACGTCATAAGCCGGAACACGTAACTCATTCCTACCCTTCAACCATCACGTCATTGTACGGTAGGGGGAGAAGAGAAGAGAGAATATTGTGTTTGCCAAACATCATAGGAACGTCATTGAAGACTCTGGCCTTGCGGATGGGGGAACGAACTCTTTCCCCATGCTTCCACCCCTTTCTTCCCAGTTCTGCAACTCTGTTCTAGGTCCTCTCCCAGGATCGAACCTGGGGACCTTCAACGTGATGACAAATATAAGTATTGCATCACCAATGACGTTAAATATTAACTTCCAGATCGTACTTATTTTCTAGTTTTTCATTTGGAACGCCCAGTTAAGAGAACATTTCAGAAAATTCTGTGCTGTATCAGGGACACACCGGCACGTAGAATACATCACCAAGTTTCGGGCATGAAACTACAGTTCGTTGTTTGAATGTTGCATTTTTGTTTCGGTTTACAAATGGAAAGTATGGGTCCACGATATGAGAAGTAGTTAATGAAGGGCATGCAATATATTTTCCTTTCATATGAAGCAGTATTCCGAAATTAGTCCCATCTCACAACAAACTTTTCACAATGGATCTCTCAAAATATATCGTACGTGTCTATTATCAACAGTAATCTCACTAGAGGTTTTGATTTATCTAGAGAAAATCAAAACTCGAGTGGGATTTAATTGACTATTACACGATTAGAGGAAATAAAGTAGCCTACTCTGATACAATAAAATATTATCTGACTTACTGAAATTCTGTTTCACTAATGTTATCTTCACCAAAACATTTGAACGGAGCCACCATTTTCAGTTGACTGTCTAGGCTGTAAATAAATGACGATCACAAAGCCTGTTTTATAGTACCATAAAGAATTTGCAGTTTGAAATGTTGGCAAACAAAGAAACAAATGCTAGGATAGTGATAAAACAAACAAATGCTAGGGAAGCGATAAAATTGTGTGATAAACAGCCATGATTGGTTGAAAGACGTCCTTTCGTACCGTTTTATTGGTCGAAAGTAGTATGACGTAGTAAAAGTGTAATAGTCAGTTTAATATTGCAGAACTCGCGATTGCAAACCAAAGAGTGTTCGAACAGGTCCGTATTTCTCGATGTCGAGATATAACAGAAAGTCTGCGCAGCATGGCTAATTTTATACACAAATTGCATTTCCTCATGTCCGTAGTGAGGAGAGGTAGCATCATTGGAAGTAGTCATACAAGTTACATTTGTTCATGGCCTAACCACTAATAACATTAGAATTCGACAGTGGCTCATGGTGTTGTTACAGTAAACATTTGGAATTTGCAATTTTTTGTTTCACCATAGATCCTGGAATGGATGCCCATTTTTGGTGTAGAGAAAGACATATTCTTCCTCGAAACTGCAGATTAGCACTTGGCAGAAAACTCATTCACATGTGAGTGTGTCTGTGTGTGTATGTGTGTGTGCGTGCGTGCGTGCGTGCGTATACTGTACATGCTTTTTAGAGATGCAACTGTATTTATCTCAAAGATTAATGTTAGAATTGTCTCTACATTCACACTTAATTTAAGATCACTTTACGTGAGTAGCCAAGACAAAAATTTGTTTCTGCTAGACATTCATTATTTCTGAGGAAATGTGTTGTACACTTACCGAATCCAAAGGGTGTGTATTGGTCAGGAATTACTACACTCCCCTTTTCATCAATGAAACGATCTGGTCTGAATATATCAGGGTCACCCCAGAATTTCTTGTCCATCAGAGTACCATTGAAGTTGCAGATAACCATTGTGTCCTATAAAAATATTTTTATATTATATCAAATAAGTATGACTCTTTATATTTATCATTTTACGTACCAGTAGATATTCTGCTTTCCAAAGGAAAGGTACTATACATTGCGTTCTATTTCAGATTTTCTGATTCTTGAAGTCTTGAGTTAGTATGAGTTGCCTGTGTTGAAAGCTTGTGTATTGCTTTCCATTCATGCTCTATATGTTTGTCTAAATCCAGTATACATTCTGTTAGAGTTGTTAGGGTATTAATAAAATTGTGATATTGGCTGTGTTGTAGATACCAATTTGGCTATTTTATCCAGGATTTCATTGTTTCTAAATGTTGATATGGTTAGGCATTCACTAAAATTGGTTGATTTTGTCGGTTAGGTAGATTTTGGAACAGGTTTCTTTAAAATATCTGTTTTGTCTTGAAGTAATATTCATTATGGTAGTTTATATTTATGTAACAAAATTAATGAGTCTTGGAAGTCAGTGAATATGCTAAATTTTATCTCTGTTGATGATAAGCAGTATCTTAATATCTTAAGGCAGCATTTTTTCCTAAAAGTTTTGAATCCAGCTTCATCTGGAATTGGCCAACATGGAGATTACTTCTCTTATAGTAGGGAGGAAGCAGTCTGCTACTGATACAGGGAATGATGATTGATTATGAAATGGAGAATGTATATTATTAAGGCAATAGAATAACGAAACTCATAAATAGGAAAGGATAAACTTATGAAGAGGAAAATGGCATAGGAGAACGAAAAAAAAAAAAAGACAACGGGTGGTAGCATTACATACCTTAACTTACTCATTTTTAATAAAAGTATATGCATTTTCCTCACCTTTGGAATGTAGTAGCCTTGAAGCTCTGTATCTTTTAAAGCACGATGTGGAATACTGAAAGTTCTTCCCATAAACATACGGACTGACTCCAAAACAATGGCCTCCATGTATGGCATCCTGCACATAGAATTTTGTTAAATGTAGTACCAGTATGAAGTAAACAAAAATGTATTTTAATACAGAAGTTTGTAAAAAGAATTTCCTATTTTTGTTATACTTTAACTTATTTTCCATATTCTTTTGCCATTCATTATTAATATAATTATGAACTCAATGGTTAGATTACACAAAGACCTACTGGTACTGGTATTAAATCTTCCTATTTTCAGTTTGATTTGTTTTTTTTATCTTGTCTAATGTCAGTGTACTACACCTCCAAGTTAAATGTGCGTCCGAACAGAATGTGAATCGCCATTCACTCTCCCTCTCGCCTTTGCAACCTATGAGTAAATACTACGCTGATAAAGAAGTGTTTACTGTTCGTGCCAGCGATTTGTATGAGATAATGGTGAATACACGTGTATAAGAAATGTTTAAAGTGTTGTACCCGTATAAATACTTCGTTACACCTATGTAAAGTGCAGTAATCGTTAATTTTGATATGCTATTTTATCCAATTTCAGATCGTCTTCACATACAGTAAATACTCAATACTGTATAGTTAATTATTACAATGAGGTATGCCCCAACTAATATTACTAATATTAATATTATGCACCGTATTTCTTACACATATTATATACATTAGGTACCTCACTCATTGCATTGTCTCTTAGGTACCTCACTCATTGCATTGTCTCTTAGGTACCTCACTCATTGCATTGTCTCTTGTAACATGACCTCTCTCATAGACGAACTGTAAGTTGTATACCGGTACTAACAATGGGCTACTAGCACTCGTCTCTTGCATTCACGGAACGCAAATTTAACTTGGCATAGTACCGTACTTGAATCCATTTGGAAGTTGATCTGATTCCAGGTTCTCCTATAGGAATGTTGCAGGGACCTCAGAAAAAAAGTGCGAAATTCGTGAAAGAAGTTTTACCGTTTTAATGGCTAGTGGGATTATCCATTGTCGAATTAACCATTCTCCATTTTGTAAGAAAAAGAGGGTGGAATAAGATTTTAGGCTTTCGCAGTGATTGAAGGATATTTTATCTCTCTTCAACAATAAGTCTCAAAATTCTTTTTTTTTTTATTTCAGATTTATATTTATTAGTTGCTTTAAAGGAGGGGGAAAGGAACTGATCATTCTACCCCATTATCTCCCGGCCTAGTTGCCTCATGAGTGATGCCTTGTTGGTGTCACTTGTGTGGTCCCAGACCTGTCTTCAGACAGTTGACTAAACAGCAGTTGCTTTAACTGCAAAGTTATATAATGAATAAATAAATATATATATTTATTTATGATTTTGTTATTACTGTGTGGTGTGGTATTTTGTCGATACATTGAATTGCTGCCACCTACCAACCAGATCGCGAACCCCCATAGATATTGTCATCTAGTGTCCATATCTGCTGACATATCCACCGTTACAGTCCTTAGGGCTTCAGATCTTTAAATACTGCAGCTAGATTCCTTGTTATTTTATTATTGAGGAAAACCATTAAAATCCCAACCAGATTGACTGACCTCAGGATTTGAAACTGGTCCTCCGGAATATGAGTCTAGTGCTTTATCACTGAGCCACATTGCTCGGTAAAATTCTTCATCTGAAAGAGTGTGAAATGTATGTAGTTCTACACTCACTTGGGTCGATCATTAAGGGACGGCAATCTGTCCCTCCCCACCACAGCGTCAATCTCAGCCTGGGCACGACGCTGCACCTCAGGGTACAGCAGCAAGTACAGGAAGCAAAACCCTAGGGACTTCGTGGTGGTCTCTGAGCCAGCCATGAACATGTCCATGCAGATGGCCAGGAGTTGCGACTCTGTTAATGAAGACAAAATGACATTATTTTATATGAGAAGTGCAGTGCTATGTAATATGCAAGAATTATCTTCACTGTGAAAATAATAGACAATAACGCTTATTTCTGATGAGAACCTCCCAAGACAGATCAGTGGTGTACGCAGAATTTTGTCAAGGGGGGCATTATTAAAATTGAGGACCATTTTTGGAAAACTTGGCTAACTGAAAAAACTAAATTATACAGGAGAGACAAAATACTGTAGTAAGCAAATTTTGCTGTAAATCTTACTTATAGCAGAAAGCAAGTTTTGGAAAAACGATCACACTTTGACACACTATAATGTAGAGAAATAATCCAATTTTACCAAGACGCCATTTACATCATGTAGAGGCCTGCCTTATGTTAACGAATCCATCAAAATCTCAATTTTGAAAATTTTGCAGTAAGCAAGTTTTGCAAAAACGGTCCTCAATTGTTCACAGTTTACATAATCGGTATTTTAAATTTTGTGTATTATTATTATTATTATTATTATTATTATTATTATTATTATTATTATTATTATTGTACTGTGTTCTAATAGAACATATTCAAGAATATCCGTATAAAATCTTTGAAACATAATTTTTTCACAGCCACAAATTCTAACTTCTGTTTAATTTTGTTTAATAAAAAATGCTCGTGTCATTATTACACTTACACAATAGTCAATAGTTATTTGTATATCGTCGTTGTTCCTGCAATAACTCCTATGTGCAAAATATAAAATTTTTCATTAGAAAAAAAAACATATTTATTTATCCTATGGCAGCCATACATAGGAGACTGTGAATTCTTACATTTTCGAAACAAAGAAATATAATTACATATAGGAGACCTTATTATTTGCTGTATCACTATTTAAATTATTTAATAGAGCAAAAATCTGAAAATCGATAAATATGTCACATAGGAGTTATTGCAGTAACGACGATAGGTAAAACATTTTACTTTACATAACAGGAAAATCCATGGAAACAATCAAATATATTGGAATATATGTAATTTTTTTTAAGTGTAAGGGGAGGGTTCAAGTTCGGCAACGTCCCCCCCCCCCCTTGCATATGCCCTTGAGACAGATTAATTTTTATATGTTTTGGGAACTGATAGACTCTTCTTGCTGAAATTTTTTAAAATGACACATCACAAAAATAAAGAAGGGACAGCCATAAAATGGTTCAAAATAAACTTTTCTGCACAACTTGAGGTGTTACATACATCTTCCACCATTAAAAATTTATATGGTTTATAAATTTTATTCCCCCATATCGTTAAGCCCTATTTTGATTAAATGTTGCATGCTTAATGTCTCGAAATTGCTCTTCAATCGAAAAGAAAAAATATTTGTTTGCATAAAACGTTTTTGGAATTGTTAATTTTCAGAATTTTCATTTTGCGATTTGTACCAAACTGGACTTCCAAAAATTACTCCCAAGATTTTAAATATTTGTTAGCAAATCTTTCCTTTTTTGTCTTATTAACGAGCCCTAGCTCAATGGTGAATGCCTGCACTGCAAAAGAAAGGAAAACATTTTTTGTTCATATATATTTCAGTTTTTAAGAAATTTTACATTGTATTGTTTTCTTAACTTCTGTTAAAGATTGAGCTACAGTTTGTTGATCTTACCAAGAAAAAGGGCAATACACAATTTTATGCAATGATCTTAAAAATTTTGAAAGATATGATTTAAACAGTTCTAAAAAATGAATTAGGAGAAAATGAGCGATAAAATTACGTATTGCTGGCTGGTGTTATGTTTTCATGCCAGGACATGAATAACTTCGTCAATTTTATAAATATCTTGATATCTGTAGTTCTCAACCTGAAGTACAGTGAGGGATCAAAAAAGTATTCAAAGGAATTGACTAGAGCGGAAATGTATAAATAAAGAAACAAGCATTGATAAAAATACATGTTATAATGTTTGAAAAAAATAAACCACATTTCTACATCAAGAATCAAATAGATAAAGAAAGGGTTATTACTCTGTAACTAAATTAAACATTATTATTATTATTATTAGTATTATTATTATTATTATTATTATTATTATTATTATTATTATTATTATTACATTAAATCCAGATGTTTGAGATGAGCAGAACATGTAGCATGTATGGATGAATCTAGAAATACATATGGTGTGTTAGTTGGAAGACCCGAGGGAAAAAGACCTTTTGGGAGGCCGAGATGTAGATGCGAGGATAATATTAAAATGGATTTCATTGAGGTGGAATATGATGGTAGGGATTGGATTAATATTGCTCAGGATAAGGACTGATGGCGGACTTATGTGAGGGTGGCAATGAAGCTCCGGGTTCCTTATAAGCCATTTGTAAGTAAGTACCTGAAAAGCTTGGTTTCTTCTGATCTGAAGAAAGCATTGTGAGATAAGCATCCATGAAGTCGCGTGGTTCTTCTGGTCGTAAAGTGGCTTTATGCTTGTCCAGTTCTGCCTGTAAACAAAACACTGTGACTTACTACATACGTTAGGACAGTCAATGTATAAATATGGTTCTGTCTCTGTAGTGTCGTTTACCTTGAGGAATTCCCATACTCGCTGGTGGATGTAGATGAACTGCTTATAACCAGAGAGTTCAGGTGCGAGGAAGCGCAGCATAGGGAACTGGCTGAAGAGACAGCCGACCATGTCTATGTTAGCAAACAGTTCCGTCAGCAAGCCCTGGAGCTTCTTGAGTTCAGAGTCTGAGTGGCTGTAGCGCACACCCGCCATCATGGACCAAAGTGTGTTGAGCACGTACACACCAAATGCATCGTGCATCGACATCACCACACCTGAATTCTATAAAGTTTACATAGAATTAGATAAGTCTCAGCTGACTAAACATACAAACAGTACTACTAATATTTAGGGCCTATTATTACCGGTATTATCATCATTATTATTAGTATTAGTATTATTATTACTATTACTATTATTACTACCTCTACTATTATTGTTACTATTATTACTGTTACTATTATTATTATTATTATTATTATTATTATTATTATTATTATTATTATTATTATTATTATTAAGTATAATTAATGAAACAGGCTTTTTGGGAAAGAAATTGAACATAGACTCGTTACGGCAAATAACTGTTACACCGGGGACAGAACAACTAGAGGCTTCAGTGACGTCACTACAGAAGAGCCCACACACAGCAGAATTGTTCGTTGCACTACAAACTGAAAACTTTGACCATCTACTTTCACTGATCCAGCTGCACTCTCACAATACAACTTCTGTTCAGAAAATGTTTTGCAGCTGAATGATACCGTACCTGCTAGTGCGGGAGGAGGGGGTTGTCTGACCGCTTAAAAGTAACCGTCTCCAAGCTTCTAGATGTTCTGTCCCCAGTATACTACTCCCTTCATAAATTGCTTAGTTCCAAACTCCTTTCTAGATTGTCAAAATTAAGATTGCTATAAAACTATAATCCTACTAACTCTCCTACATTGCTGTGAAACTTGGATATTAACAAAAAAACAAAATCCCTTTTTACTTTTGAGAACAAAATCTTGAGGAAGATTTTTGGTCCCATTCAAGAAAATAGCACATGGAGAATTTTGAACAACAGATAAAGATCCGGACATAATAGCCTTAATAAAAAGTCGAAGACTACGTTGGCTTGGACACGTTCTACGGCGTGATGAAGACTCTCTTCTACGAAAAGCTTTCGACTATTCTCCAAGATGTACGAGACCTCTTGGTAGACCTCGTCTCCATTGGCAGGACCAAGTATATGATAATCTTTGTACAGTGGGAGGACAACAAGAAGATGCAGAGAACAGAGACGAATGCCCTAAATTGATTGATTGATTGATTGATTGATTATCTCTCAACCTCTGAGTGGAGGAATGCTATCAAGATGACAGCTAATGAGGCCCCGGTACGCACCAGATCCCAAGACAGTAACTGCTGCAGGCAAAGCCACAGCGATATTGAAACACTTGCACATGTCTTGGGATCCTGTCCTTTTGGCGACGATCTTCGCTACTACAGAGTAGTGGATACACGACATATGAAGAAGTCCACGGATTAGCTGAAAACAGCAGTAGGATACGTCGAATTGTCGTTATCGCCTTTAAACCTGGTACCTTAATACCAAAGGCTATATAGTAGATCCAACTATCAGGTCTGAGTCTCACAGTAGCCAACCTGACGAGGTGGACACGGAAAAAAAAAAAAACATTCTGTACTATAAAAATGCCTACCATCTTAACAATATGTTTGAATCGGTTATTGTTGAAAGGAACTAAGTCCACTTTTTAAAGTTTTGAGGTAATCGAAAAGAACTCTTTTGTGGATAATCTATCGAAGATTAAACCAAAATATATTGTACACATATATTTCATGTGTACAATATATTTTGGTTTAATCTTCGATAGATTATTCACAAATCAGTTTTTGTCGATTATCTCAAAACTTTAAAAAGTGGACTTAGTTCCTTTCAATTATAACCGATTCATTTGTAGAAGTTATTGATCTGTTTATTGATGCAAGATCAACCATCACCACTCGTCTCCTTGCTTTGAAATAGCAACTACCATTATTAAAGAAGTAGCTGTTGAGTCATTGAAGCTATCAATTTACATCCTACGACATCATCTTTATTCCACGCCCTGAGTTACCTTTCTAATACTACTTTCTCTACCCTATTACCACATTAAATGTTATATTGATCACTGTTGTTGTTTAGTCAACTGTTCGAAGACAGGTCTGAATCTCACAAGTGATACCAACAAGGCACCACTTATGAGGCAACTTGGCCAGGAGATAATGGGGTAGGGTGGCCAGTTCCTTTCCCCCTCCATTGCATACATCGTCGATTAGATAGGCTACATATTACACTAATCAGACTTCAGATGCTATATTAGAAAATTTCTTATTTCTTATAATGTTTTATGCGATTTTAATCTTATTTCCATTATTCTTTGTCATATGGCAACCTCACAAGTTGGGGAAGTCATTGATTGAAAAAAGTATCTACTACTATTATTATTCTTACTATTATTAATACTATTATTATTAGTACTGCTATTATTATTATTATTATTATTATTATTATTATTATTATTATTATTATTATTATTATTTGCGATTAAACTGCTATTCATAACTTATTTTATTTCATTCCGTTCATTAGACACACTTAAATCTTACAACAAATTATGTTTATTTATCCTAATTCCATTGCCTTAATTCCTGTATAGTTGTTACATGCAATCATAGATATTTCCTCAACACTTTTTTTAAACTGAGTTTCTGTAAGAAAATCTTTTACGTGTGGCATGTAGGTTACGGTAACTGGTAAAGAAAATATCCGAAATTATATATAAGACCGAAAAGATAAAATGCTGGATGGACGAATTCCAGTGATAAAGTTGAAACAGACTATATGAAATCCAATCGTAAAAAGCTGATTATTATTATTATTATTATTATTATTATTATTATTATTATTATTATTATTATTATTATTATTATTATTATTATTATTATTATGAAGTCTTGGTTCTTAACTCATTATATTTATCTATATACTTGTCAGACTGAGTTAACTAGCATTCTCACCTTTGAGGACATGACTCTTTTCCTAAAAGCGTGAACCAACTGTCCTGACTCTTCTTCAACCAAATCCCCCATCGTACGGCGTCCAAATCCAAATTCCTTGAGGTGACGTAGCACAAATCGGCGCTGGTCTTGCCAGAACTCCTCATCTGTCAGAAGCACACCTGTACGACAGACAAAATTCATGACTGAAACGAACACCTCCAAACTGCAATTACAATAATGAGAAGGAAAATAAACAGTGTCATCAAAATGACATTATCTTTTCATTATGCATTCTATGCATTCCGAAACAATTCAATTTCTCATGATGCCAGTTACATTCCTGACTGCATTAAATGGGGAGGATAGTATAATTTGGCATTTTTTCCCTAATTGATGTACTTTTTAATATATATATATATATATATATATATATATATATATATATATATATATATATATATATCATTGCTGCAATAACTGAAATTCGAGATTGATTTTAAAGAATGAGGCCAAAATTTTGGAAAAAAGAACCAGGTCACTAAAATGAATATATCTCACCAATTTTATTCAGATGCCATATTGTAGGCCTATGCATGTGTTATACAGAGTGATTCATGAGGAATTACTGAAATTTACGGAGCATATTCCCGAAGACATTTTGAGCAAAAAAGTCACATAAACATAGGTCCTATTCTCAATATTTTCAGAGTTACACTAATTTGAAACTGTTAAAAAAGTACCTTTTTTCTTTAGTTTTAAGGGTAAAGATTAGACAATGAACTATTCAGAAGTATAATTTATTGAATTGGCTAGTATTCTGAAGCTAAAAATGTGTTGTTAATTCCTTAGTTGCTACGTAAAATTTTTTTACGATTTTTAATTACAAAATTACATTTTTCGTACGCATTTATCACAACGATTGTTACAAATCACGTCATTCTTGTAAATTCGTTAAGACTGTACCACAGTCACGAAGCTTGAGTTGTTGAGGGTACTAGAAACAATAGACTGTGCAGGTACTATTTCGCATTGTCTGTAATGAGGTGATAGTAGCGATCCTAGTGGTTAGCAAGTATCTATGGATGCATATTTACTACGTATTGAGCTTCGTGACTGTATATACTAGACTGTTACTGTACATTAGGATACAAAATTGAACTGCAAAGAATCAAAGTTGCTACAATTCATGAACATTAATTAATAACAAATAATAACAATGAATTTAATGTAATGTAGTTTTAATAAAAATAATAACTTTCATAAGTTATGAACATTTATTTACTTTTTAGGTTCAAAGTTGGTGATATTGAAGTTTCAGCCATCTTTGATTCCTAGTAGCTCATCAGATGTTGTTTTGAGTATATTACAACGGGTTAGAAAGATAATAATCTCTTTCTAACTCGTTGGTATATTACCACAGTCTATAATATACAGTCACGAAGCTTGTGTTGTGTTTTTACAACACATCGGCACGTATCTTTTGTTTATGATGTAACGGTAGTTCCTTTGTTAATTCATTTTTTACAAACATTTTCCATGCGAATATTTTCAAAATTTTCAATACCCTATCTTCAGTAATACGTATTTACCATATATTAGATTTACAAAAACATTGTTTCCATATCTGTAAGGCTACTAAATAAACATAGTTTTAATGAGGGTGCTAGGAACAATAGACTGTGCAGGTACTATTTCGCATTGTCTGTGATGAGGCGATAGTAGCGATCCTAGTGGTTAGCAACTATCTATGAATGCGTATTTCCTGCGTACTGAGCTTTGTGACTGTATATACTAGACTGTGATATTACGAAAAAAAGCCTTTTGTGTTCAATGCAGAAAAGTAAAATATGTCTTCTTAATTGGTTGCATATAGAATCTATATATATAATTTGAACTGGTAATGGAAATTACGGGAAAACGGCTGGACGGATTTTAATAAATGACCCCTCATTTTGAAGCTTGGAACTCAAAGTTTTTCGGAAAAATAGTAGTTTTCAGTGAAATGTCAATTTTTAAACATAATTTTCCTATTTTCCAAAATCCATCTGTCGTCAGTTTTGAGAACTAGCTAATAGCATTCACGGCCGACTTGATATACCCTTCGCTTTTTTGTAAAGGAGAAGCGAAGCGAGCATTAAGTCGGCCGTGTTGCATTTCAGAATAAAACAAAACACATACTACAGTAAACAATATTACACGAAGGCCATGATCTGCAAGAATGCTGACATATTTAGAGCTCAAATTAAATTGGTTATTAAAAACTTAACTTACTAAAAATAATTTACAGGTTCGATTCTGTGGTGTGTAATTTTCTGGGTACATCTGTGTATTGGATATTAAAAACTACAAAACTTGAGGTGGTTTGATGACATTATTACCATTAGAAATGAAATATTATTGTAGTTAATGCCATGATGTGACTATTTTTCATTAATTATACATATTAATGCTATATTGATGATATGAAAGTGAAACGTTTTGGGATTATATAAGTAGATGTAGAGAATAACTTAAATTAGATTTTGATTTCTATATTTTACTGAGTGGCGGCTATATAGTATATATAGTATATGTTACTGGAAGCTATAAAACTTACGTAAGATAATAATATTATTAAAAATCAAATATTTTTTATAATCATTAATCAAGTGGGGTTGGGTCTTTTTCATATATTTAATGGCGGTGTGGTGTAGATATTTATATGCATGGTTCTCTTCAGTATTGGCTCGAGAGAGAGTATCTTTCATTATTATGGAAGCAAATAACTTTCAGAATGTCTGGTATTCTTCGTTGAAAATAAATCTGAAAAATGTTTATTTGAACGTCTAATGAACTTAGTTTGCAGCATTTGCTGCACAAGCCATTAGTTAGTTTATATTTTTGAAGATAGTTAAAGAAAATGAAACTGATGTCAGTTACTCTACGTCATGCATTCATTTGATTCCGAAGCAATACATGTATACACACATACCTCGTCGTTTACCCCAGGTCCTGGTCTCGTAAAACGGACCTTGAGGTCTGCCGTCGAACTCCTCGCGGGACAGCATGTCCCTGATGGCTTCATAGCCATACAGGACAACCTGCCTGTCTTTTCCCACTTTGAGACCAACCACAGGACCATACCGCCGGGCCAGCTCTGCTGTGGCGCGGTACAGGTAGCCAGTCTGTTTGCGCAGCTTGCTCACCTCCAGTGCGCTGCCCAGTATTGGTAGCCATGCCGGACCTGAGGCACCACGTGAACAGCGTTAGTTATAAATACATGACAAATTATAATTAAATTTGGGAAGTCTGTCACGATATTTGCTGTCTCTCCGCCAAGCTAGCTCTGTGGTAGCGCGTCTGCCTCCAGACTAGCCGGCCCGGGTTCGATTTCCGGCGGGATCAGAAATTTTCATGTAAAATTTCTACCTCGGGACTAAGAGAGATGGCGGTGCACAACTTCTAATCACAAGATTGTGTACCAATATGCCTGAGTTAAATCCCAAATCTCTCCTTAGTGCATATGAAGAGTAGGCATATGTGACTATTGATAGTGATTCGTCCTCGAATGGAGACGTTAAGCCTGGCGGCATAAGTAGGTTACATGCCGGCACCGGGTTTGCCCTTCTCCCTTCCTCACCCATTCCCTACAGTACACTTACACGAACATATACACTTACCTAGTACCTGACATAACTCTTCACAGATACACATCATGCATAACGTGGCCCGCCGAAGTGGTGTGCAACTTGAAAATAGGTCACAGTCCTGTCATCTAACCGCAGTATGTGAAACCCGGATCACGTTAAGTGAAGTGGGTAGGCATCACACACACATATTTGCTGTCTATAAAATATCTGTGCGACAAAACTTTTTCTGAGACTATACGTATGTATGTATGTATGTATGTATGTATGTATGTATGTATGTATGTATGTATGTATGTATGTATGTATGTATGTATATAATTATACAGGGTGATTCTCGAGGATTTGCCGTCCTTTACGGAGCTTATTTCCCAAACCATTTTGAGCAACAAATCTCATATAAATATTTGTCCTAATCTCAATATTTTCAGAATTACACTAATTTGAAGTTGTTTGTAAAATATCATTATTCTTGAGTTTTAAGGGTAAAAGAAGATTACAGATAAAGAATGAACTATTCAGGAGTATCATTTCTTTAATTAGGTAGTATTCTGAAGCTAAAAATGTGTTGTGAATTCCATACAGTAGTTGCTTCGTACTGTTTTTTTTTTTTTTTTTTCGATTTTTAACTACAAAATTATATTTTCTTATGCATTTATCACAACAATTGTTACAAATCACGCCACTCTTGTAAATTCTTTAAGACTGTACATTAGGGTGCATAATTAGACTGTAAAGAATCAAGTTCCTAAAGCCTTATGATTTGTAAAAAATTTTGTGATAAGTACGTAAGAATGATGTAATTTTTAGTTAAAAATTGAAAAATAAAATCTGTACAAAGCAATTATCAACACATTTTTAGCTTCAGAATACTAGCCAATTAAAGAAATGATACTTCTGAATAGTTCATTCTCTATCTGTAATATTCTTTTACCCTTAAAACTAAAGAAAAGAGGTATTTTGCTAACACTTCAAATTAATGTAACAAAAAATATTGAGATTAGAATACTTGCTTATATGACATTTTTAGCTCAGCATGTCTTCGGAAATAAGCTCCGTAAGTGACGGTAAATCCTCATGAATCACCCTGTATAGAACAAAATAATGTTACATAATCTGGAATAGCACATTGCATTTTCTTACCTGGAGGAAATTTCTTTGGTTTCCGCGTATCGTAGTATATGAAGAGTCCTAGGATGACTAGGAACATAAGAAGTGGCAGCCACATCCTGCGAAAAATCAACATAAAATCGTAAAAGAAATTTCGTACACATAATGTTATTTTAAAATTCGGTGACCCTTTAAATCTATAGACAGTCACTGAACCTCAGTTACGAGTTACGTAAGGAATAACTTTAACTGTTAACGAAGATGTGTAATATTACCAACAAAATCGTGACATTTGCGCCCGTTCCCGGACCGGAGGCGAGCTGAACAGTTTCGACAGTGGCAAATTATCCATAACTAATACTTCACTTGTTCTCATTTCACCGGAATTATCACCTTTATCTCATTCAGACGCTAAATAACCTAAGGTGTTGATAAAGCGTGGTAAAATAACCTACTTAAAATAATAAACGATAATTCAAGAAAATAAGCTATAAGCAGTATAGGCCTATCATTCTTAATAAATTGAGTTTCATATAGATGACATGTAGTCTCCCAATATACGTTTTACACGTCTCGTAAAACGTATAATGGGAGACTACATAATAAGAGAGCTGAATTTTTACCAGACGTGCAAAAGGTATAATGGAAGACTGCATGATAAGAGAGCTGAATTTTTACTAGACGTGTAAAACGTATAATGGGAGACTATATGATAAGAGAGCTGAATGTTTACGAGACGTGTAAAATGTATAATGGAAGACTGCATGATAAGAGAGCTGAATTTTTACTAGACGTGTAAAACGTATAATGGGAGACTGCATGATAAGAGAGCTGAATGTTTACGAGACGTGTAAAATGTATAATGGAAGACTGCATGATAAGAGAGCTGAATTTTTACTAGACGTGTAAAACGTATAATGGGAGACTATATGATAAGAGAGCTGAATGTTTACGAGACGTGTAAAATGTATAATGGAAGACTGCATGATAAGAGAGCTGAATTTTTACTAGACGTGTAAAACGTATAATGGGAGACTGCATGATAAGAGAGCTGAATGTTTACGAGACGTGTAAAATGTATAATGGAAGACTGCATGATAAGAGAGCTGAATTTTTACTAGACGTGTAAAACGTATAATGGAAGACTGCATGATAAGAGAGCTGAATGTTTACGAGACGTGTAAAATGTATAATGGAAGACTGCATGATAAGAGAGCTGAATTTTTACCAGACGTGCAAAAGGTATAATGGAAGATTGCATGATAAGAGAGCTGAATTTTTACTAGACGTGTAAAACGTATAATGGGAGACTATATGATAAGAGAGCTGAATTTTTACGAGACGTGTAAAATGTATAATGGAAGACTGCATGATAAGAGAGCTGAATTTTTACTAGACGTGTAAAACGTATAATGGGAGACTGCATGATAAGAGAGCTGAATGTTTACGAGACGTGTAAAATGTATAATGGAAGACTGCATGATAAGAGAGCTGAATTTTTACTAGACGTGTAAAACGTATAATGGGAGACTGCATGATAAGAGAGCTGAATGTTTACGAGACGTGTAAAATGTATAATGGAAGATTGCATGATAAGAGAGCTGAATTTTTACTAGACGTGTAAAACGTATAATGGAAGACTGCATGATAAGAGAGCTGAATGTTTACGAGACGTGTAAAATGTATAATGGAAGACTGCATGATAAGAGAGCTGAATTTTTACCAGACGTGCAAAAGGTATAATGGAAGATTGCATGATAAGAGAGCTGAATTTTTACTAGACGTGTAAAACGTATAATGGGAGACTATATGATAAGAGAGCTGAATTTTTACGAGACGTGTAAAATGTATAATGGAAGACTGCATGATAAGAGAGCTGAATTTTTACTAGACGTGTAAAACGTATAATGGGAGACTGCATGATAAGAGAGCTGAATGTTTACGAGACGTGTAAAATGTATAATGGAAGACTGCATGATAAGAGAGCTGAATTTTTACTAGACGTGTAAAACGTATAATGGGAGACTGCATGATAAGAGAGCTGAATGTTTACGAGACGTGTAAAATGTATAATGGAAGATTGCATGATAAGAGAGCTGAATTTTTACTAGACGTGTAAAACGTATAATGGAAGACTGCATGATAAGAGAGCTGAATGTTTACGAGACGTGTAAAATGTATAATGGAAGACTGCATGATAAGAGAGCTGAATTTTTACTAGACGTGTAAAATGTATATGGAAGACTGCATGATAAGAGAGCTGAATGTTTACGAGACGTGTAAAATGTATAATGGAAGACTGCATGATAAGAGAGCTGAATTTTTACTAGACGTGTAAAACGTATAATGGAAGACTGCATGATAAGAGAGCTGAATGTTTACGAGACGTGTAAAATGTATAATGGAAGACTGCACGATAAGAGAGCTGAATTTTTACTTGACGTGTAAAATGTATAATGGAAGACTGCATGATAAGAGAGCTGAATGTTTACGAGACGTGTAAAATGTATAATGGAAGACTGCATGATAAGAGAGCTGAATTTTTACTAGACGTGTAAAATGTATAATGGAAGACTGCATGATAAGAGAGCTGAATGTTTACGAGACGTGTAAAATGTATAATGGAAGACTGCATGATAAGAGAGCTGAATTTTACTAGACGTGTAAAACGTATAATGGAAGACTGCATGATAAGAGAGCTGAATGTTTACGAGACGTGTAAAATGTATAATGGAAGACTGCATGATAAGAGAGCTGAATTTTTACTAGACGTGTAAAATGTATAATGGAAGACTGCATGATAAGAGAGCTGAATGTTTACGAGACGTGTAAAATGTATAATGGAAGACTGCATGATAAGAGAGCTGAATTTTTACTAGACGTGTAAAACGTATAATGGAAGACTGCATGATAAGAGAGCTGAATGTTTACGAGACGTGTAAAATGTATAATGGAAGACTGCATGATAAGAGAGCTGAATTTTTACTTGACGTGTAAAATGTATAATGGAAGACTGCATGATAAGAGAGCTGAATGTTTACGAGACGTGTAAAATGTATAATGGAAGACTGCATGATAAGAGAGCTGAATTTTTACTAGACGTGTAAAACGTATAATGGAAGACTGCATGATAAGAGAGCTGAATGTTTACGAGACGTGTAAAATGTATAATGGAAGACTGCATGATAAGAGAGCTGAATTTTTACTAGACGTGTAAAATGTATAATGGAAGACTGCATGATAAGAGAGCTGAATGTTTACGAGACGTGTAAAATGTATAATGGAAGACTGCATGATAAGAGAGCTGAATTTTTACTTGACGTGTAAAACGTATAATGGAAGACTGCATGATAAGAGAGCTGAATGTTTACGAGACGTGTAAAATGTATAATGGAAGACTGCATGATAAGAGAGCTGAATTTTTACTAGACGTGTAAAATGTATAATGGAAGACTGCATGATAAGAGAGCTGAATGTTTACGAGACGTGTAAAATGTATAATGGAAGACTGCATGATAAGAGAGCTGAATTTTTACTAGACGTGTAAAACGTATAATGGAAGACTGCATGATAAGAGAGCTGAATGTTTACGAGACGTGTAAAATGTATAATGGAAGACTGCATGATAAGAGAGCTGAATTTTTACTTGACGTGTAAAATGTATAATGGAAGACTGCATGATAAGAGAGCTGAATGTTTACGAGACGTGTAAAATGTATAATGGAAGACTGCATGATAAGAGAGCTGAATTTTTACTAGACGTGTAAAACGTATAATGGAAGACTGCATGATAAGAGAGCTGAATGTTTACGAGACGTGTAAAATGTATAATGGAAGACTGCATGATAAGAGAGCTGAATTTTTACTAGACGTGTAAAACGTATAATGGGAGACTGCATGATAAGAGAGCTGAATGTTTACGAGACGTGTAAAATGTATAATGGAAGACTGCATGATAAGAGAGCTGAATTTTTACTAGACGTGTAAAACGTATAATGGGATACTGCATGATAAGAGAGCTGAATTTTTACTAGACGTGTAAAATGTATAATGGAAGACTGCATGATAAGAGAGCTGAATTTTTACGAGACGTGTAAAATGTATAATGGAAGACTATATGTCATCTACGTGAAACTCAATTTTTTTTTAGCCACCGGCGTAGCTCAGACGGATGAAGTGCTTGCCTGGCGATCTGAAGTTGCGCTCGAACGTGGGTTCGATTCCCGCTTTGGTTGATTAACTAATTGGATTTTTTCCGAGGTTTTCCCCAACCGTAAGGCGAATCCTCGGTCTCATCTCACTATCACCAATCTCATCGACACTAAATAACCTAGTAGTTGATACAGCGTTGTTAAATAACCAACTAAAGAATGATTTTTGTCGATGACGATTTTTTACCGAAACATTTGAATTTCATTACACGCTCTAGTTTCTCCCTTTAGTTTCAAGTTTGATTTTACAGTCACTTCCAACGATGTTGTTTCATCAGCGCTCGTCAGTTAATTAATGCCAGACATAGAGGTCATTCATTGCACGACCGTCGCTTCTCTATGACTCACTGTCTATTCATACAAACCGCTGTTTGCTCTTTAGAATCTTTCATTTCTATGCTACAATGTGGCTCTTGTATTAACATTTATACACGAGTAAATGGGTGATTTGAGAGAGGTAATGGCGTCCATGTTGAATAACACTGTTGAACTCAATTTATTTCGGGGAGGGAAAGTTAAATCAGGAAGGGATAATTGACAATGGGAAGTACAATTGATTTATTGGAAAACAGTGTAATAAATAAAACACAATACTATATCAATATTTTTATTTTGTTGTTATGACTACAAAGAGAAAGTACTGTAGTGTTTGAGAAGCCCTTGTGCTCACTTATTATTGGCTATTCACTACCACATTAAGGAGAGACATAGGTGAAAATGCAAGGTTTCAGAAAATAATTAATACTTCTAATTAGTTGCACCTAGAGCTATGCAATTTTAATATTAATTTGTAATAGTGTGGTAATGGCCTTTGTTTTTTTTAGATTTTTTATGCATTCTATTTTTAATTTTTTAATTAAAAATGCATTACTATGCCTAAGTACCTTTTTCATGGAAACTGGTCAATGAAATAACCTGAATTTTTGTCTATTTAATAAGAGAATGCAAATATAACATATTATGAACAGATTTTTCTACAGGGTGATTTAAGAGGATTTACCGTCCCTAACGGCATAGTAAGTTATTATCAGTTGGTTGTAGGATGAAAGTAAACTTATTTTGTGTAATTTCTTAAGTTTAATCAATAAGGATGATGTATGTTCTTTCCTGAAGGGTATACACCATTTTAAAATAATTTAATACACTAACTCAACTATTACATGAAACGCTCAATAGGTTTTTGTAGCTTTATTCTCTTTAGCTCTAATCAACAATAACAACAATCCAGGTTGTCAGGCGACGTTAAAAAACAAAAAATGCGAAAACAAATTAATGAAGTATATAAACAATTGAATAATCTTTCATAGTTAAGTATAAAAATATAGGGGTGCCATTTGAAATTTTAAAGTGGGGAAGGCTGGGGGTGGGGGTGAACTCTGCAATAAAGACTGATTTCAGACTTCCCCCTCAATATCTAAATTGACGTGTTTTTTGTTTAAATTGAATTCAATTTAAATGATTAGTTATTAAGACTGGGAAGTTTTGAAATGTAAGCTCTGTATAATTCAGTTAAAGGGATGTCTGCTAAAAGCAAAGAAAAGGAAAAGAAAAACTTAACTATATAGAAATAATGTTTTTTTGTACAAAAGAAAATTAATTACGTGGCTGTAACCAAACAGTACTCCTTGTTATAGGGCAGCTGTTCCTTTCTGGATTCTCTCTCTCACAATTCTTTTGCAAAATAAATTGAATCTAGTCAATAAAAGCTAACATTCAAAGTTTCAACCAGTTATCTCAAATGGTTCCCAAGAAAACGGTACATAAGTAGTGAAAAATGTACGTTACGGGAAGGCAAGCAAACAAGTCACATTGTTAGTATGCACTCGTACTTGAGAAAGTTCGTTAATTCCATTGTGGAGTTTGACCTTCAGCTACCACCACATTCAAATGTCTGTTGAAGAAAGTCGTTTTTTTTATGTGAAGGAAAGTTTCTAACAACAAAAACACGCAGCTGGCTTAACTTCCTGCTCCAGGGCTGTGCTCCGGAAGTAGTTTTAACGAAGTCGGCAGAACTTCACGACAGATGGGACAGGGATAACTTAACGATTTCGAAAAAAGAATTACCAGGGACCAAAGATATGGTGTTGTACATTACAAGTAAATTCTCTACAAATACTAGAATTTCTGTATCACAAAAGAGTTTTCTACAATTATATTTTACCACTCCATACTTACAAATTATCAGTGAAGTTTCATGATTGAGTACTAGGTAGTAATTATTTGTAACTGAATTGTCAAGTATTCTTTACTAATGAAAAGGGACTTCCACATAGATGTACTAATGCTGTTTAAATATATTGTATTTTACTTCATAATATTAATATGTATTTTGGCCAATATTTTTTTTTTAATTTTAGTAGTTTATTTTACGACGCTTTATCATCATCTCAGGTTATTTAGCGTCTGAATGAGATGAAGGTGCCGGAGTGTTATATGCCGTGTTCCATTTAGGATGAAACATTTTTTATTGCATTGCAGAAAATATGACTGTGTCCGTCGGCAATATGGAATTCGGCCGACTCTACGTGACGCTCTTGGAAATGATTTTAATTGTACAAATGCAGTTATGAGATTTTTATCGAATACAGGACTTGACAGGGTGATTTAGTTTTTTATTGACCCGTTTTCTTATCCTCCGGACCCTTTACATCCGGAGGTTACATTTGTTGTTTTATATTTGATTTTACATAGTTGACTTTTCGGACTCTATACATCCGAATATTTTATAACATTTTATTGTTTTGAAATGTGATATGCAATTTATTTCTGGTGGCCTTAGTTTTATTATTTTATTTTATTGGTTCGTTTTGAATACTACCTAGTGTCGGAGAATTGTTCACTTTTATGATTCTTTACACATCACCTTCTGTATACTGCATTTGTGTACCTCGTTTTACCGTGACAACGCTTTTTAGTTATTTTAGCACTCTTATTATTGTATTATTTGTGTCTTTGTTTTATGAAGAATTTTAGATAAGGGCGCAAATAGCCATAGTAGCTCACGCGCCCTTTTTAAACCCCACTATCTATCTATCTGAGATGAAGGTGATAATGCCGGTGAAATGAGTCCGGGATCCAGCACCGAAAGTTACCCAGCATTTGCTCATATTGAGTGAGAGAAAACCCCGGATAAAAACCTCAACCAGGTAATTTGCCCCGACAAGGAATCGAACCCAGACCACGTGGTTTCGCGGCCAGACGCGCTAACCGTTACTCCACAGATGTTGACTTTGACAAATATGTGGTGTAGAATATGAGCCGTTCAGAGCAGAAGTGGTGTAAGTCAAGAATGGGTAATGAGGGTTGAAGTAAATATTCTGTAAAATACAGCGCAAGTAGCAATTCATATTCACTTTATTGAAACTATTAGTAGTGAGCGGATAGCAAGAACGACGTATTAATTGCTACTTCGCGCTGTATTTTACAGAATTTTTACTTTAAACCTCATTATCCAATTTTGACTTACACCACTTTTGCTCTGAACGGCTCATATATTTTCTTGCTTCTGTTTCTTTCAAAAGAAACACTTTCATCTCATTTGACACCATTTCAATAAATTTGCAGTGTTTGCACTTCCGTAACGATTAAATTTGGCAGGTGAAGACAGAGCAGTTTATATTGGACAGTACCGCATTCTTCTGATCCGACAAATGCCGACGCGGCGGCCATATTTACTCCTGCGGAGACCCAGTATAACGCAAGACTTGCGTAGGAACACAGGTTTCTAGTGCGATATTCCATCGTTATCGTGAAGAATGCCGGGTTGTTGTGCAGTTAATCAATGTGTAATGAATTTTCGTTGTACAAAATTAGCATTAAGTCACAAACAAGAGGAGGAATATACTTCAATGATTAATTTTCTCAACGACATAATATTTTCACTGCGGGATAAAGCAGGACGATGCACTATCTCCTTTACTTCTTAACTTTGCTCTAGAATATGCCATTAGGAAAGTTCAGGATAACAGACAGGGTTTGGAATTGAACGGATTACAGCTTCTTGTCTATGCGGATGACATGAATATGTTAGGAGAAAATTCACAAACTATTAGGGAAAACACGGAAATTTTACTTGAAGCAAGTAAAGCGATAGGTTTGGAACTAAATCCCGAAAAGACAAAGTATATGATTATGTCTCGTGACCAGAATATTATAAGAAATGGAAATATAAAAATTAGAAATGTATCCTTCGAAGAGGTATAGTCGCGACGCTGTTATTCCCGGCGTGACTCCTCCTCTTTGTTTACGTCTTAGGAAGTGAAGGCTCTATAAAGTCTAGGTAGGTAGTATCGTCCGCCATTTTTGTTCTTTCGTTGCCGAGCTACCATACGAGGAATCTATTTGCCACACCGTTAAACATTATCATGTCGTAGCTCCTATGATAATAAACCAAACGCACTGTAATTAGTCAGCAAATAATTGAGCGGCAAATAACGTCTTCGTGTGCTTTCTGCCAACGAAAGAGCCAAAATGGCGGGCGATTATATTAAGTATTTATCGAGCCTTAAGAAATGAATAACGTCCTCCTCAGCAAATCACAAGACGCACACGTTTAAATGTAGCCGACCTGCAACGCGATTGGATGCCGGAAATTAGAGCGATGGGACTATAGAAAAATTCATATATCTTGGAGCATCAGTACTTACTTAGGCTACTTACAAATGGCTTTTAAGGAACCCGGAGGTTCATTGCTGTCCACACATAAGCCCGCCATTGGTCCTATCCTGTGCAACATTAATCCAGTCTGTATCATATTCCACCTCCCTCAAATACATTTTAATATTATCCTCCCATCTACGTCTCGGCCTCCCTCGATTGCTGGTAAAATTCATGTTCTGGGAATAATAAGTTAATTAAGTAGTAAAATATCGCTACAATCTAAAAGTGAACAAGGCTCTGAAATCAGCTACAAGAGTCGGTCCGGTTTTTTTGCCGCTACTATACAACTATAGATTGAGGCCTTGCAAATCAATGTTTGTCTTTGTTCGGCTTTAGAGATAATAAGATTCCTACAAACCACGGACGAGTTGACGAACACTAGGATTTGAACCGAGACCTCCCGAATATGATTGTAGTGTTTTATCTGTGAGCCATCACAATCAGCTTTTCGCCAATTAGTGTTATTGATTCGTCTTTGTTATTGAAGTCATGTAGTTCAGTATACAAGAGATAATTTCCATGGCAACTGAAATGTTATATTATTTATTTACAAACTGCCCTGCATTGAGTGTAGCTCTTACGGACTCAGTATATCCTCAAAAAAATATATAGATGCATATATAAACATAGATAACAAAATTAAAAGAAAAAAAGAAACAAAGAAAGGGCATGAAAAATTGCAATTCCTATTAATGTGGCACCATGTAGATTAATCAGGATTTGACAGGATTTCTTAACACAGTTATCCCTCAGAGATGTTAGCAGAGCAAATTTCCGTCGAAATTCTTCGAAAAAAGCTGATATAGTCCCTCGAGCACCTATGAGCAAGCCGAATACCTCAACGTGAATTAAGGCATAATTTCAGCTTGAAATAGTTGACTGTAGGCTCATAGATCGATTTCTTCTCAAGATGGACCTCGGCTGACTGATGAAATTCTACTTCAAAACGTATCGTGGAGTCCACAATGGTGCCCTGTTTAGTGTCAGCATTGTACGCTAAAATATCTACTCGTCTCGTTGACCCATTTTCAGCTAGACAGGAGATTTCTTCTTCTACTATCCAGCCCTTATTTCTTAATGCGGCAGCAATTTTGGATCTTATAAGATGATGTCTAGAATTCCTCAAGAGCAATCCCTGTTCACAGAATCCCAAGACGTGTGCTAAAGTTCCGATCTCCGGGCAGCCATGCCTGCACCGGGTCCGTCAAGAGATGTGCTGGGAACGGATCGAACAGCTGCTACATTTGCTGTCACTTTCAGGCAAGATATCCATTCACTAGTCGAAAGCCCTTTCTTGTTTGCAATCCCACTGTTGGCGACTGTTACTTCGCTATACATCTCAACACCTTTTCCCCGTCCTGAAAGAGTCTTCCATGATTCATATTCACTACCCCGCAATTCTTCTCGAAAATTTAGAATTGTGGCTTTAGTAAAGTCTTCGAGAAAAGAAAGGCAGAAGGAATCACACGACGTTTTGAGTTCAACATCTGTCTCATCATGTTAACATGCGGATTATCTGCTCTGATTAATGATAGATATTACAATGTTGAAGAAAAGCTTCCCACGAAGCGCGTATTAACTGAAGTCCTTTTAACTTTTTACTAGCGTACAGCATGCTATTTGGAATATCAGTCGAAAGGAAAAGCATTTCTTTAACAGAGCTTCCAAGGAACTTATCAATAGAGAGCGGAATTTAGGCAAAAACCGATTTTTTTCCTTGATACATGCAGGCTTGAGATTTAATATTTACATTTTTCATGAAAATATAAGCATAAATAAAGGAGTTTTATAGTGCCTAAAATGCCTATTTAGACGTTAGTGCCTATTTTTAATTTTTACATCTTTTTCGTAACTGTCTACTGTTTTTCTTAACATCCTGTACGTTTACATTCCAAGACGGATAACAACTCCTTCCTAGCAGTAAACAACACAATAGAGAAGTATCTCCGGGCCACCCCTTCTCATTCTTACAATCTTTCAATCCTAAAATTACAACTTTCAGTCGGCCTGGATAGCGTAGTCGGTATAGCGCTGGCCTTCTGTACTCGAGGTTGTGGGTTCGATCCCGGCCCAGGTCAATGGCATTTAAGTGTGCTTAAATGTGAAAGGCTCATGTCAGTAGATTTACTCACATGTAAAAGAACTCGTGCGAGACAAATTATTATTATTATTATTATTATTATTATTATTATTATTATTATTATTATTATTATTATTATTATATGAGCCGTTGAGAGCAGAAGTGGTGTAAGTAAAAAATGGGTAATGAGGGTTAAAGTTAACATTCCGTAAAATACAGCGCAAAGTAACAATTAATATTCAATTTATTTAAACTATTAGTAGTCAGTGGATAGCACGAAGGACATGTTAACTGCTACTTTGCACTGTATTTTATAAAATTTCTACTTTAAACCTCATTACCCAATCTTGACTTACACCACTTTTGCTCTGAACGCCTCATATCTTCCTCTGTCTGTTAGCAATTTAACACAAACTCGCTGGGTTGTACCCGAATAAGCATTCTCTTACATTCCAAGACAGATAACAACCCCTTCCTTTTTTTCTCACCATTTGTAAGTACAGCAGTGAGCGACACAATAGCCACAATAGGTGCTGATCATCTACTGTCAAGAATCTACTGTGAAGCAAGCTATGGAAATGTGATTGTGAATAAAAAACACTAACTTAAAGGCAGAATGACTTAATTTTGTGTATGCATGTGTACTCTTGTAAAATGTGAACTGTGTGGAAGTTTCTTTTAATCCTAGAATTTTGCATTAAATAAATGTTGGATTGCACGCATTGTATTCTTCACCTGACATAATTAGGAACATTAAATCCAGACGTTTGAAATGGGCAGGGCATGTAGCACGTATGGGCGAATTCAGAAATGCGTATAGAATGTTAGTTGGGAGTCCGGAGGGAAAAAGACCTTTGGGGAGGCCGAGACGTAGATGGGAAGATAATATTAAAACGGATTTGAGGGAGGTGGGATATAATGATAGAGACTGGATTAATCTTGCACAGGATAGGGACCGATGGCGGGTTTATGTGAGGGCGGCAATAAATCTCCGGGTTCCTTAAAAGTCAGTAAGTATAAATGTTGAATCTTATATTAATGACATTCTTTAACAAAAAAAAAAAAAAAAAAAAAAAAAAAAAAAAAAAAAAAAAAAAAAAAAAAAAAAAAAAAACAATTTTTTATTTTATAGAGCCTAAATAAAGAAGTTTAAGAGCCTATTTTAGGCGCCTAAAATGCCACTTTTTAGGGCTTAAACTTCCGCTCTTTACTTATTAATATCTTCCAAAAAACTTCGAGATAATTTATGTAAAGGAACCATTTGCAGGGGATATATATATATATATATATATATATATATATATATGGGCCAGATATATTGAAATAATTGAAGTTCTTCCTCCTGAATTGTTGTATTAGTTGTAACCACAGTCTAATAGATACAGTCACGCAACTCATACGTATAAAATATGCCAACATTTGACAGCTGGCGCGACAGTAGCCCTCTAGCGGCAGGCAAGTTAAAAGTGTGCACACTACATATGATAACACATCAGAAAACGGGTTTTGCGTAATTTATTTTATATTTTTATGCTATACAATAAGTGTATATGGTTCTTACTAATTCTACTTTAGAATCCTGGAAGAATTTCACACGCAGTTAATCTACAAGTTTCAGAAGCTGGGAATAAAAGTAATTCTTTCTGCTCCTTACAACTGAATCATGGCCCTGATCACGTATCATGGTTTGAAATAATATAATTGTTTGTACGTAGACGGTTAATTCAATTCATTCCTAAATATATTTATAAACCATTGGAACGCTATATTTCCTGTGAGAAGAGTCAAAATTGTTGGGCATATCTCATAGGGTACATCGCGTGGTGAACTCCTCTCCCTATTTCCTGAGAAATTAACTATTTTCCATACCGCAAATTGGGGTAAACTCGGCCGCTGAGGTAAACTTAAAAATAAAAAAGGGGACGATTTAAACCTTAATTTGACAGATATTGATTTATGAAGTTCATTATTTTTCAAATTTTGTTATTATTATTTTGAGTCGCTAATAGTGCTGATATTATGGTTAAAATTTTTATGGAAAGTTTACCACATTTTACATCACATTTCCAGTTTTCACACATAAGCTTAATTTTAACTTATCCTTCCTATATAATACGTAATTTACATGCACTGAGTGTTATTATGACGTAGGTAAGAACAAATGAATACACAACTTTGTTGAAAAAATTGTAACTTCAATTAACTCAGAAAATGTAGGCCTAATTTTATTTTCAGAGCAGAAGTGGTGTAAGTCAAAAATGGGTAATGAGGGTTAAAGTAAACATTCTTTAAAATACAGCGCAAAGTAGCAGTTAATATTGAATTTATTTAAACTATTAGTAGTCAGTGAATAGCACGAAGGATATATTAATTGCTACTTTGCGCTGTATTTTACAGAATTTTTACTTTAAACCTCATTACCTAATTTTGACTTATACCACTTCTGCTCTGAACGGCTCAAATAATCACTGGTAATGTAAAATCAACACCAATAACAGTCATGCAAATTATTACAGAAAAGATTGTTTTTTATATTAAATTTAAAAAGGCTCTTTTATTTCTTGAGAACTTAATACGTCTGCCACATGAATCTACACCAACACATCAGAAATTTATCGACACAGTCTGGATTTATTCAAGAAGTGAATATTTTGCAAAAGGATTATAATACGCCACGAATTCTTGAAAAAATTAACACCATAATCCCTACTTGAATGCAATATAACATTCAACTTTTGAAAAATATAAAGAAAAAAAACACGAATACAAAAATTATGGAATTACTTGCATTAAAAACTGTAGATACATTATCCAAAATCGGAATGGTTACACATTTACACATGATCTCTGCAAAACAATAATATACTGTAACGGGTATTTACTTTGTTTTTATTTAAACTCTCCTTCCTGACATATAAATTGGTAACTGATAACTAATAAATGTTTTATAGAACACAAAACGTAGGCTACCTACAGCGTGGATTATTGGTTATGACTGAGTTATGATTTTTTCTTGGTTTTTAGGGAATCTGAAGAACGGCAAATTCGGAGATTTAAACTTGTTGTTACTGTAATTTTCGTCATTGCACACATTGCCTTTATTCCGACGCATGATTAAAGCGTTATTATAACATCTCGCATACCTTTAAAGCACGTGCTGGCTGTATCAACCCTATGACCAGTGCCTTGCCTGCCGCTTGAGCGCTAGTGTCGTGAATGTTGGCAAAAAAAAGTTGAAGTTGCGCGACTGTATATATTAGACTGTGGTGTAACTTAAACGTAGAACAGATTTCATTACCTACGTAGTTTGGTCACCCCTGTAGCATGGAGGAAAGTGAGAAACAAGTGAAAGTGATCCAGTCGCATCGCGACTTTCCGACCGGCTATCGAACCCATGTGTTGGTTTACTTGAAGCTGCTTTCCTCGTGGTGTGGAGTTGGTTACACAACCTGTTCCGGTCTGAAACTTCTTCTTGTGATTCATGCCAACAACTTCTCCACCCAGCGTCCCACATAATTTGCACATATTACGACAACGACCCCATTTAATGAAACTGTTCCTGTTTACGAGAACTGATAAACGGTTATTCACAGAGCGGAAAAGAAAACAAGGAAAAAGATCGCGGACAGTTTGAATTTCCTTCGGGCTGAAATAAATGTCTACGATGAGGGATTGAAAGTGGTGAAAGGTAAAGGTATAAAGGTATCCCCGTAACATGCCATGAAGGCACTTGGGGGGCATGGAGGTAGAGCTCCATGCTTTCCATGACCTCGGCACTAGAATGAGGTGGTGTGGTCGGCACCACGCTCTGACCGCCTTTTACCCCCGGGAAAGACCCGGTACTCAATTTTATAGGAGGCTGAGTGAACCTCGGGGCCGTTCTGAAAGTTTGGCAACGAGAAAAAATTCTGTCACCACCTGGGATCAAACCCGGACCTTCCAGTCCGTAGCCAGCTGCTCTACCAACTGAGCTACCCGGCCGCCGATTGAAAGTGGAGGAATTATAATTTCAAGTGAGTCCATTGAAAATTAAGTAATTATATGAACACAGACAAGGGTGTTCTCTATTCGTCGCACGCTTTTTAAGTTTTATGTCGACGAGATTACAAGAAAGTGACAAAGGATTAATTGAATCTCTATAATTGCGTGAAACGTTTATGCTCTTCGTGATTGTTATTGTGAGCATGGTTGGGATTGTAAGGACTTTTTGGATTTAAAATATAATTTGTCATTTCTTTTCATTTCTGCTTTTATACTCCCAGCATTTAAATTAACTAAGGAAGAAGAAGAGCCTTCTTGTTACTACTACAGTCTAGTATATACAGTCACGAAGCTTGAGTTGTGAGGGTGCTAGGAACAATAGACTGTGCGGGTACTATTTCGCATTGTCGGTAATGAGGCGATTTTAGCGATCCTAGTGGTTAGCAACTATCTATGGATGCATATTTACTACGTATTGAGCTTCGTAACTGTATATACTAGATTGTGTTACTTCTTCATTGTTGCTTCCTCATTCTATGAGGCCAGATGTGGATACAACAATTCAATTAATAGTCGAAACGATTCACACATCAATACGACGCCAATGCGTTGTATGCAATCGATTGTAATGAATAATAATTACAGTGAATTGAATTATTTTGAAAATGAATAGCGCAGTTAAACAGTTCAGAATAAAATCAGGCTATGTTAAATTAACTGTTTCTTCTTCGTATTCCCCGCATTTATTAATCACCTCATATCTAAACAAATAATAATGAATTCATTATGGTATCACATTATTTTGATTCCTTTTAATGTTTTTATCATGGATGGCTAAATTCGAAACAAAAGTGACATCAAAAACTTTTTGCTTGCAGTTTTAACTATGTCCTGATTGTTCCTATGCAGATCATATATGTAACAGATAGGTCGGCCTTATAGGCTTTGACGTTAACAACTTTTGTCAGGTTTACTACGCTGCCATCTAGTTGTTACATAAGGAGTCACGTCATAATTCCCATTTGAATTGCATTAGCGACTGTACTGCCATCTCGTGTTCGTTTACTGTGGACGGGTGGCGATCCTGGCGGTTGTTCTCTTCAAAGTGCTGCCGATTTTAACATAGCGATGAGTTATCTGTTACATATATGATCTAGGATATTACCATGGCAACTGAAACTTACGATTAAGCAAAGCCTGTATGGTATAGTAAAAAAAAAAAAACAAGGTACGATAAAAATGTAAGGAAAAAGGTTTGATGTCGCTGTACTTTCATTTAAACACATTATAATGTTACAGGTAGTTATCCAAGGCCTATTGTAATTAATGACGTCACTGTATGAACAGAAAGAGTGACCAGATTTCTTGAATGAGAGAATGTCAAGCTCATAAACCTTTCACGTTAATATGGCTGAATACTTAAAAATATAATTATTACATAAATAGAACACCTTTTAACACGTTACTCTTTGTAGACGGTCAGGTTGTATTTCTGGCAACGCTCCACCCACCAATTGTACCTCATTGCCAAGAGTTATGATACTTATGATAGTTATGTTCTAGAACAAAAAGATTCAAATCCTCGTTTTTGAGAACTGATAATGTTAGAGGCTAAGACAGAAAAAAATAATACCTTAGAACGTATCTTAATTTTACAAGGCAATCCTTATTCTCCATGCCTCAATTAATTTGTCTGTTTTCTGTTGGGAGTATAATAGTCCTACTATAAAATAATAATAGTCTTTTAATAGAAAATGGTAACTTTTTGTTATAATTTTCTAATGGATAAAATTACATTAGTTTTGCAAAGCAATTTCTATTTATTAGGCCTTAATTAATTTATCTTAAAACTTTTTTATTGGAAACATGATAGGCTATTATAAAATTACTGCAAATAACTTATCTTTTCACAGAGAAATAATAATTTTTGCTATACTTCTGTAACGGCTAGAATTACCTTAATTTTGCAAAGAAATTTCTATTCTACAATAGGTAATTATCTTAAGAACTTTTCGATTGGCATTATAAAAGCTGTGTACCAGCGTTTTTCAACAATGAAGGTGCAATTTAAGATACCGCCACATTCATTGTAGACAATAATTATTTTAACGTGAAACTTTAATGCTCTTGACTTTCGAGAAATCAGATCGCACTTTATATTATTACAGTGACGTCATTTATTATTATTATTATTATTATTATTATTATTAATAAATACCGGTAGTATAAAGATATAAATATTTAACGTAGTATAATTCTGAAGTACTTAACTGTGGTAATAATTTTCAAAGTAATCCAATTCATTGTAATGACATTATTATTTATTACAATCAGCTGCAAGCAGGTCATTGGCGTCATATTTATTCGAGTATTTGTGTCGTTTCGACTGTAAATTGCACTACAGTATTGTCCGGAGACTAGGACTCATGGAATGAGAAAACAATTACGAAGCAGTTAACGAGAAAGCTCCGCCTTGTTAAATTTAAATGCTGGGAATATGAACACAGAAATCAAAGAAATATCAACATTTCATTTCAAATCCCAAACAACATTACAATTGCAACCATGACGTTAACAATACCAATCACGAAAAGCATAATGTTTCACGCAATTATAGAGATTCAATGAATCCGTCACTTTTTGCTTTATCTACTTCTATAACGACTAGAATTACGTTATTTTTTAAAAAACAATTCTTATTACTTAAGCTGTAACTAATTTGTCTCAAGAAATGTCCGATTGGATGTACAGTTCCATTGAGTTAACGGAGAGGGAACGTGTTTTTTCCAACAGGATTCTGTGACATCATATACAGTCCATATTAGGCCTATTGTATGGGTAAACTTGATACAATATTCAAGGATATAGTTATCAGTAGGAAAGTGTGATTCTCTTGATCTCCCGACATAACCTCCAATGAATTTATCTCTGGGAAATTTTAAAAGATTAAGTGTATAAAAATAAACAACATGCTCTGGACGAACTGAAAAATAGCATCCGGTAATACGTCACATGCATTTCTCATAAGTACGGTACCGAAAGGCAGCGAGTCATTTCTTAAGAAGTTGCGACATATATTTAGGAAAAGAAGGCAGGCAGTTTCGAATCCTATTTTATAATAATTTGGGTTGGTAAATTACTTTTTAATTTCTCACATTTAATAACATAGATGCTTTACAATTTAATTAATGAAACTTACCACCAGACTAAAATGTCGAAGTATACCTAACAAAATGTAATAATATTAAATAATAAAAGAACACAAACATGACTTTAGAGTACATATAACAAAAATGTAAATCATTGAAATTATGTGTTTTTTTAAGTTGGTTATTTAGCGTCGATGGAATTGGTGATAATGATATGATATTTGGCGAGATGAGGCCGAGTATTCGTCATAGATTACCTGACATTTGCCTTATGGTTGGGGAAAACCTCGGAAAAAACCCAACCAGGTAATCAGCACAAGCGGGAATCGAACCCGCGCCCAAGCGCAACTTCGGATCAGCAGGCAAGCGCCTTAACCGACCGAGCTACGCCGGTGGCTTGTGTTGTTATATAAATGATATTTAAAAATCTGTATTGATGACTTAAAGGCCATAAGGGAAATTTCTTTACAGATTGTTCTCGTAAGTTAAATCGTTCACAAAAATAAATAAAAAAAATGTTATAGTTCCCTGACTTCCAATGAATAGACCCATGGTCTCCAGTCTCCAGGTGATAACAATTTTTAAAGAAGTCAGGTGTTGGTTCATAAATTTTTGGTTTGTCGATTTACCGATACTGCTCTGTCTCCGTAGTCAGGGTGTGGGAGCGCGTCTGCCGATAGTCAAATTGCCAGGTTTCCGGTCGGGATTTAATTTGTTATTTGCTCACCCAATATGCCTATAATAAATATAAAGAAGCCATAACAACTTAATATATTCATATGATGAAGGATGGATAGAACAGAGAAAAATTTTCTCCGGCACCGAGACTCGAACCCGGGTTTTCAGCTCTAAGTGCTGACTCTTTATCCACTAGCCTTCATCATATGATAACGCAGAATTCCTGCACGGAAATATCATATGTACTTCGGTACATCATAACAATATGATATGCGTAAATAATCACTTAGTGATTCAAGACGGCGCTCATTCCGTCGGATCCCGGCCACTTAGTCACTCGTAATGAGTACACCTCTGTACTGTAATGAGTTGGACATTGTGCCACTGTCACATATTCTGTGACACAGTACATGAGAGTAGGCCACCAAAGGGAAAACTGAGAGGTAGAACTTAAACTGAGGGGATTCGATCCGGCATCTGAACTGAAATCCGGTGTAGCTTAGCGGATAAAGCACATAGAGCTGAAAACCCGGGTTCGAGTCCCGGTGTCGAAGAGAATTTTTCTCTGTTCTATCCCTCCTTCATATAAAACAACGCAGAATTCCTGCACGAAAATATCATATTTACTTAGGTAAATAATAATAATAATAATAATAATAATAATAATAATAATAGTAAATATATTCAGTTCAGTGAATATAAGGTACTAGTTAGAGCATGTCTATAAGATGGAATATAAGATGGAATATATCAAAATATAAAGAGAATAAATCTCAGTAGAAGGACTGTTAAACAGGAGTCCCATGTCATAGAATTACGGCATTTAATGCAATCTGTGAGTACTTTAGACAAAATTTATCGTTAATTTATCGTCCATATCATAATTCAACTCTTTATTATAAATGTCCCCACTTCATAAATTGAATTTTTGTACTAGCGAACCAACAGAAACCACAGAGATTTTAGTTTACATGGGAGGCCTTAATAATAACCACAGTCACGAAGCTCAATACGTAGTAAATATGCATCCATAGATAGTTGCTAACCACTAGATCGCTAATATCGCCTCATTACAGACAATGCGAAATAGTACCGGCACAGTCTATTGTTCCTAGCACCCTCACAACTCAGGCTTCGTGACTGTATATACTAGACTGTGATAACAACCAACAAGCCATTTTATTCCCCTCTGACATGCAGACAACATGGCGCCTTACGCAATAAACTTTCACGTATCCCCATCCTGTTTCATTTTGTAGTTTCCTTCATCCGCGAACAAGCCCCCACTAACACGTTATCACTATTACCATACAAACAATTCCCTGCGTGAGCATAAATTCTGTTATCTAGGGAACACCACAAACACTGATGTAATGTGAGTTTAATTTAAACACGACAAAAAGGAAATAAAAATGAAAGTGAAATGGCGTCACTGAGGTTACAAAGTCTACTCTCTGAACCATGTAGTAGTAGTACGTGTGTTATCTACATAGTAAAGAATACAATTCTGGAGTTCTACATGCGATATTGTTGCCGTAATCAAATATTTTGTGACCGTTATATGTGAAGACGGCTTAATTACAGCGCATCTGCACACATACAGGATCAATCGTAAGTAATGGCAATAATTTCAGGGGTTATTCATTGAGATATTTCAAAGAAAAAAGTTTAATATAATTTTTCTCGTTTTTTTTCGAGATAAAAATTGTTTTATATTAAACATTTCATAGCGTGTTTTGGGAAAGCCATTGATTGAATTCCCAATATGCTCACAAGCAAACGTTCTGATGGGGGCAGATAAAAAAGTTATTTTTTTTTCTTCCACCATGTTAATAATGTCAAAAGAAGTGCTTATACACATTTTGGCCACTCGACAGCAATTACGAGGGCTGTAAAAAAAATAAATTAGCCAGGGGCCGTTAAAATAAAGAAAACACAATTTCATTGGACAAATTTATTGAAACGAACACAGCAATTGTTGAGCTATTTTTCAACATATTTTCCATCGGAATTGAGACATTTCTCATATCATAGGATCGACAGAGAGAGGTGCAGACGCAGTCAAACGCTGGTTCCGATCTGAGGCGGCCGACTTCTACGACACAAAAATTGATCCCAGGTGTGACAAATGTCTCAATTCCAGTGGGGGATATGTTGACAAATAGCGCAACAATTTCTGTATCTGTTTCAATAATATTTCTATGAAATTGTGTTTTTTTCTATAAACGGCCCCAGAGAAAATCACTTTCTGGACGTCCTCGTAATTGCGTTCGAGTGGCCAAAGTTTGTATAAGCACTTCTTTTGACATTATTAACATCGTGGAAGAAAAAAATTAACTTTTTTATCTGTCCCCATCAGAACGTTTGCTTGTCAATCAATTTAAGAGTGATTGAAAGAATTTTAATTTTGTCCTTTAAATAAGCAGAGATTTAATCCGAACGAATGTAACATTAAAAATTCCTTTTGCAGAACGATAATGTATATTTCTTGGGATCAAATTTCTGTACATTTCAAGCACAAAATTAAAATCCTTTCAATCATTTATTATCATAATACACTGTTTTCATAAAATGACTGCGCGTATTGGGAATTCAATCATTGACTTTCCCAAAACGAAGTGTTTCATATAATATAATTTTTATCTCGAAAAGGAAGCAAAAACGAGCAAAACTGTATTAAACATTTTTGTTTGAAATATCTCAAATGAAAAGAAAATGAATGACATTACTTACGGTTCACCCTGTATAGTCACGTGATCTCAGTGACTTAATTATCATCATTCTGTTATTGGAAAATTAAGTACCTACATCAGTTGTAGACTGTTTTCGAAACATGGGAGGGGTGGTAGTAGGAGAAAGAAGAATAAAGTATATTAAAGACTAAGATTTGCTGATGATTGTGACGTTTTTAGCAGAAGAGAGACGATACTAAGGAAAATGCTACTGGAGAAATATGACAGCTGTGAGCAGTATGGGATGAAGATAAATGCAAACAAGACAAAGACCATGGTTGTCGGAAGAAAAATAAAGAAGGCGAACGTGCGAATTCGAAATGAGGCAGTAGAGCAAGAAAATATTTTGTTCATTGCAGATATGTAAGTTTTTGGCACGTGAAATGTATTTTCTGGAAATGGTACATGTCAGGTTTTGAAAGTTTGCTCCTCAATTATCCTCATCTTGCATTAATGAACGATTTATGGTTTAAAAAGAAATTGTGTAAATTATTTTTTGCGAGGATTATTTTACTATCTAGTGTTACAAAATATTTTTAAATTGTGGAAAAGAAAATAATAGCCTACATTTCTGGAAAACGAAATAGAAATGAATACATCACATAACTCTACAAAATGTGATGTAGTGAAAGTATAATCTCTTGCTGAAATTAAAATAAAAGAATGTATGAATGAATGAATGAAAGAAAAGAAAGCAGGAAAGACAGAAGAAAGGAAAGAAAGAAGAAAAGACAGAAGAAAGAAAAGAAAGAAAGAAAGGAAAGATAGAAGAAGAGAGAGAAGAAAGGAAAGAAAGAAGGAAATGCAGAAGAAGGAAGGAAAGACAGAAGAAAGAAGGAAAGAAGAAATGACAGAAGAAAGAAGGAAAAACAGAAGAAAGGAAAGATAGAAGAAAGAAGGAAAGGCAGAAGAAAGAAAGGAAAGAGGGAAAGACAGAAGAAATGAAGGAAAGAAGAAAAGACAGAAGAAAGGAAGGAAATAAGAAAAGACAGAAGAAAGGAAAGGCAGAAGAAAGAAAGGAAAAAGGAAAGACAGAAGAAAGGAAGGAAAGAAAAGACAGAAGAAAGGAAGGAAAGAAGAAAAGACAAGAAAGGAAAGAAGAATGAAGGACAGAAGAAAGGAAAGAAAGAAGGAAAGGCAGAAGAAAGAAAGGAAAAAAGGAAAGACAGAAGAAAGGAAAGAAGAAAAGACAGAAGAAAGGAAAGAAAGAAGGAAAGGCAGAAGAAAGAAAGGAAAAAAGGAAAGAAGAAAGGAAGGAAGAAAAGACAGAAGAAAGGAAAGAAAGAAGGAAAACAAGAAGAAAGGAAAGAAAGAAGAAAAGACAGAAGAAATGAAGGAAAGAAAGAAAGGAAGAAAGAAAGAAAGAAAGAAAGACAGAAAGGAAGAAAGAAAGAAAGAAAGAAAGAAAGAAAGAAAGAAAGAAAGAAAGAGGATTTCCTAAAAACTATCTATAATGTCAAAACAGTATGGAGTCCGTTTCCCAAAAGAATCAATCGCTCTCGATACTCCCAAGTATCGAGTCCATCGAGGTATCGAATGTTTCGATGACCCGACACTAATTTTGAGTAATACTTGAAAGAGATAAATCATAAACAGTAGGGGTATAATATTATTTCAACATATAGCAATAAATAAAGTAAATTGTCGCGAAAGGAACAAAAAGTATAAAAAGCATGTGTCATCTAAATACAATAATACTTATTTTTCTCTTCGCAGCATCACATCCTCATCTATATTTCGTATTCGAGAAAATAATAAAAAGCCAAGCATATGACGCCCTAAGTTGTTGTTTAGTCAACTTTCTGAAGACAGGTTTGAACCTCATAAGTGGCACCAATAAGGCATCACTCATGAGGCAACTAAGCCAGGAGATAATGAGGTAGAATGGCCAGTTCCCTTCCCCCTCCATTGCATACATCGCTGACTAGGTACATATTACACCAATCAGACCCGCCCTAGGTCTAATGACAAATTCAATCGTGACTGCGCTTGAAGACGGAACGTACTTATTTTACAATGCAAGTTCTTCACGACATAATGTAGCTGTTGTACTACCACGTTACTACGAACGGGACATGTCTACCTACAAAATGAAAATGCATTGCACTTTTTATTCATAGCGGTGCTGGTATCGCATCAGTATGCACTCAGGCAATATCCGCCTAGCCGCTCTTGAAAGCACTCACCTGCTGCAGATGACGGGATGCTGTGCCCTGTTCACCACTTTCACTACAATCACAGCACACTCGACTGTCAGCCTCATATAACCTCTCCCCCTCCCTTAATACTTCCGCCATTTCCTGATTGCTTTATGAAGCATGTCACAGAACACTGTTTTCTTTTTTACATTAGTATATTTCCGTAAGTTGAAGAAACTCTTCCACTGAAAATTTTCCACATTATGTGACTTAGAGAAAGCATTTAACATGCATCAAAATTATTTTATATCCTTGTAGATTAAGAAAATAGCATTATTGTATTATTTTAATTGTTAAGTGCAATATTACTGTAGAGCACAGAATTTTGTAATGGGAACATATGACCTCAAAATATCAGCAACAATTATAATTTACGGTAAGCATATAAAATTAACACCGTCATCTTCTTTTTCTGTTTCTTCAAATTGTGGGTCCGTAGCCTGTTCGAGTAATGTCATAGTTTGACTGGAGTACATTCTGTTTCAATTAGACCTAGAGTTGTGGCCTTGTGGAATACCGATCCGGTAGTTTGGGTAGAATATGAAAATCGGGTATTCTACGGTAGAAATAATAGTAGAATTGGTAATAATAATAATAATAATAATAATAATAATAACAATAATAATAATAATTTATTTTCGCTGCCAGAGTTAAGGCCATAAGGCCTTCTCTTCCACTCAACCAGCCTTAATCAATACAATACATATTTAAATTACGAATATTTACACTACACTTAAAAGGTTCTCCAGCAATATTCTTCAGTTAAGTTTTAACGACTAGTAGACTACATATTTATTTAAATTTAGATAAACCTATAAGGTAAAGTAGTAACTTAATTTATGAGCTAATTTAATTCAATCAATTATAATTAATTTGAGATTTGAGATAGCTAGTAAAATGATGAAAATTAATTTAATATAAGCTTACTAGAACTATGTTACAGGGAGAAAAAAAATATTGCCTATATATATATATATATATATATATATATATTTCTATAATGAGAATATTAATGTAATTGCCATTAGAGGTTTTGTAAATCTATTTAGAGAAATTAATGATAATAATAAGAATGAACAGATGTTAGTTTCATTATAAGTAATAAATATTAATCAGCAATTAATTTGTTACGTAAGATTAGTAGTATTGGTCAAAAAAGAAATTTGAATGCGCGTATAGAAATCGAAACGTATTTTAAATTAAGAGTTACAGAATTATAACAATCAACGAAATGCCTTTGTAGGATACTGAAATAGAGCTGTAAGCTGGTTATCAGTGTTAATTGGTGTGAATGGTAATTTGGGCATACGTATAAGATATGAAATAAGTATTCATTCATTCATAATGTTCTGCCCAAGGGCAGGTCTTTTACTTCAAATCCAGCATTCTCCAGTCCTTCCTAGTTTCTGCCTTCCTCTTTGTCTCCTCGAAGTCTGGAAGGTATCTGTGATACTTATTTTACTTTTTCTATCAATAAAATTGATATTCACTTATTAGAAATAGGGTGTTTTTTTTTAATGTGGTGTTTCTGGAACTCGTAAAGATCCAGAAGTTGACTGAGTGATTGCACTGTATATTAAGAGTCTATAGGAAAAAGCACAGTCACCTGAGTGAATGTACCCTATATTAACAGTTTATATAGAAAAAATAACTTTAGCTTAAATTATATGATTAATTTTGAATTCCATTTAATTGAAAATGAGATATAAACGTTATAGTTATAAATGATGCTTGGTTAATCAAAACAAAAAAAAAGTTCGAATTATGTAATTTTCATTTTTAGAGTGGTTTTATTTTATTGTCAATGTCAGCTATATAATTTATTATAATTTTTAATTTATAGGTCAGTTGATTTACTTCCATCTTTGAAGGAGTAACTTAAGCGTTCAGTTGTCATTGCGTTATGATAAATTGTTATGTATTTGTCTTTCTTCGTGATCTTGATGAAATTTGTATCGTACAGTTACATTTCACACCAAGGACGTATTCTTAGAATCTTTACTTGAACACTGAGGGCTCCTGCCTACAGAAATCACTTAGTTTCTACGTAGATCTTTACGTATGAAAGTATTAAGGCTCATTCACAATGAAAATTAAACATAACGTAAGCGTTAACTTAACGTTACAGTAAAATCAAGAAGTCATACATCATTCACGATGGGAACATAAACATAACAGCAAACATACTTGGTAACCATGGAAACATAACAACGACGCCATTTCCTCATATTCTCTCGTATACTTCAACGCTCCACGATTGTGTTCTGTTTGCAAATCACGTAAGCATAAGCATGAAAGTTTGGAGTTTGCAAACTTTCATGTTAACGTCTTACGGTAATGTTTATGTCAATGCTTATGTGAATCATTGTAAATGATCCCATTTGGTAGGCTGGGCGCAAACTTCTGTGTTTATATTACGGTTATGCTTAATTTTCATTGTGAATGGGCCTTAAAAGTCTCTTTAAGGAAAAATGTCTATGCTCAGAACAAGAATCGAGCCCATGATCACATGATTTGTAGCCTGCAAGACCACGAAGACGTATTTTATAGAATATTGTTTCTATATATTGTCATTTATTTATTTATTTATTTATTTATTTATTTATTTATTTATTTCACATCAGTCTTGTCTGGGCATTGTGAATTTGATGCATACTGTCATTTGTAATAACATTGATAAATAGCATCGCCTGTTGCTTATGCAACTAGCAGAGTCTTGCTGTATCTAAGGTAGCATTGTATTCTCCAAATGCTACTAAGGAAAATTATCGTATTATTCGTATTCTACGGTAGTCTTTTTTTTTTTAACTTGGTTATTTAACGACGCTGTATCAACTGCGAGGTTATTTAGCGTCGATGGGATTGGTGATAGCGAGATGGCATTTGGCGAGATGAGGCCGAGGATTCGCCATAGATTACCTGACATTTGCCTTGCGGTTGGGAAAAACCTCGGAAAAAACCCAACCAGGTAATCAACCCAAGCGGGAATCGAACCCGCGCCCGAACGCAACTCCGGATCGGCAGGCAAGCGCCTTAGCCGACAGAGCTACGACGGTGGCTCTAGATAATCAACCGCAGCTTTGTAACTGTAGATCTTTATTACTGGAGGATCGACTGTTATTCATAGCTTATTTTATGTACCGTAGATATCATATCCGTTCATTAAAGACGCACTTAAATCTTACAACAAAATATATTTATTTATTCCGTTATTTTAATTCCTGTACAGACGTTACTCGCAATCACAGGGATTGCCTCAAATTCTCTATCACTTTTTTATTTAGAATCCATCATTACATTGTAAAAGTTAAGTTGGATTTCCTTGCGTGTAATTTTAATTAACTTTATTTTAATTGTACCACACATGACTTCATATTTTGTAAGTTCATTGTCAATGTCATCATCAGTGGCGGCTCGTGCCTTTCTTGAATGGGTGTTCACAAAAAAATATGAGTAATGAACACACTGATATATTCTCGTATAGCTGAGTCACACGTCAGAGATAAAAGAGTTCTAATATTCATGCACCAAATCTACGCATATGAAACCAAAATTAAAGCCATTAAACAAGAGTAGAGTAAAATTAATTCATAGGACTCATCTTCACTGCTGTTGTAGATGATGTTGAAGATCTAGATTTATTTGTAGAGAAACTCCATGCGCCTAGTTTTGAGAGATGCAAACTTATCAATAACTTTATTATTGAAGTCTGTAATCTTGTTAAGAAGTTTTTTTTTTTCACTGCCAACATAGCCAATGTACTTAATCGGTCTTCTGTCATGGTGTTACGAAGGAATGTTTTAATCCTCTTTTAATTTAACACACTCACAATTTCACACACGTCCGTTTCCAAACTTGAAATGTTACTGTTTCAACTCTCAATATGCACCAATGCAGCTTGCATTTTCCTTACTTTGCTGAACAAGACAACAGAATTAGCCCCCGCGCATAATGGTATTTTGAAAAGAAAAAGTAAAGAGAGAAAATAAGGAAAGGGAGAAAGGAACAGGATGCCAGACCCAAGAGAGATGGAGCATCTCTCTTTCTGTCACTAGCACGTTAAGACTTGTGCGAGCCAGAGCTATTGTAACCATTGTAACAAACCAGAAAATATTCTCGCCTCAGGCTATTCCACCCTGCTAGAGGAAAATTGTGCGAACTGCTGTCAACCTGTCCAATGGAGATTTAAAGACACACGTCACACGAACGGGACATTCTCTTGAGACGAAAAATGTAGGAACATCATTGCGCATTGGAAAGTAATAGATGTACCGGTAATAATATTAATACAGTAATATGTATGATTATTGTTGGTTTTTAAGGTGTTCACGTGCTCCTGTGCTCATATAGAGGAACCGCCGCTGGTCATCATAAATATTATACAGAGTGGAAGTGAAATAACCCTGCAGATTATCAGAGCGAATAGCTCATGTTGCATGTAACAAAAAAGTGTAATATCATATTGTTGGAAAGTCCATAGTTTTATCAGAAAAAAAAAAGTTATTTTTCTAAATATTTAACATCCTCTTATTCGGTAACTATTGCGGGTACGATTGTGATTTTTGTTCATATCGATAGAAATCTAATAAAAATAATTTATCCCTCTGGAGTATTTCAAGATCGTGGACGGTTTTCGTGTAAAGTTAATTAAAAAAAGACATTAATTTCAAGCCACTGAACTATGCAACCAGATCGCAACTTTGTAGCCAGAGAGGGAGGCATGAGTAGTTCACGTAGACTGAGTTCGTTGACCTCTTACTTCTGTTAGCGACGATGTTGCCAGACTGTTGTAACTTCTAATTTAATTTTATAATTAATCGTGCATTTAATCATAAAACGTGATATAAATTTTCTATTGATTTAAGTTCCCTTTCGTCCCTTTCAATCTGCAGGATTATTTCACTTCCCTAATGACACCAAATCTTGTACAGATGATTGTATTGTAGGTTTGTTTGTATAGTTTAAATTTCACAAATTTTGGATGAAAATTGTGGAAGTTTTAAAAATCGTATTTATGCCCTTAATTGACAAGTCACCGCATTGTCTATACGTAAATGTAATATAAGCTTACAAAACTTACAGTATTACTATTATTATTATTATTATTATTATTATTATTATTATTATTATTATTATTATTATTACCTTATGAATTCCCTCTTACTTTTTGTATTTGTACTTTATCATTGTAGTGTAGTGAAGATTAGATGATAACAGAGAGGGTTCGGAATTGAACGGGTTACATCAGTTGCTTGTCTATGCGGATGACGTGAATATGTTAGGAGAAAATCCACAAACGATTAGGGAAAACACGGAAATTTTACTGGAAGCAAGTAAAGAGATAGGTTTGAAAGTAAATCCCGAAAAGACAAAGTATATGATTATGTCTCGTGACCAGAATATTGTACGAAATGGAAATATAAAAATTGGAAATTAATCTTTTGAAGAGGTGGAGAAGTTCAAATATCTAGGAGCAACAGTAACAAATATAAATGATACTCGGGAGGAAATTAAACACAGAATAAATATGGGAAATGCCTGTTATTATTCGGTTGAGAAACTTTTATCATCCAGTCTGCTGTCGAAAAATCTGAACGTTAGAATTTATAAAACAGTTATATTACCGGTTGTTCTGTATGGTTGTGAAACTTGGACTCTCACTTTGAGAGAGGAACAGAGATTAAGAGTGTTTGAGAATAAGGTCCTTAGGAAAATATTTGGGTCTAAGAGGGATGAAGTTACAGGAGAATGGAGAAAGTTACACAACACAGAACTGCACGCATTGTATTCTTCACCTGACATAATTAGGAACATTAAATCCAGACGTATGAGATGGGCAGGGCATGTACCATGTATGGGCGAATCCAGAAATGCATATAGAGTGTTAGTTGGGAGGCCGGAGGGAAAAAGACCTTTAGGGAGGCCGAGACGTAGATGGGAAGATAATATTGAAATGGATTTGAGGGAGGTGGGATATGATGATAGAGAATGGATTAATTTTGCTCAGGATAGGGACCAATGGCGGGCTTATGTGAGGGTGGCAATGAACCTCCGGGTTCTTTAAAAGCCAGTAAGTAAGTAAGTAAGTAAGTAAGTAAGTAAGTAAGTAAGTAGTGAAGATTAGATGTTGCGAAAAAGGGATGAAAGCAGAATTACATCTAGAATGGCGAGGAATCTGAAAGCGAGGCATTCTGTGTTAAAAAGATTTCTTAAACCAGTAATAATCTATTTCAATGACAATTTCAATGGTGTAGGGTAGAAGGAAGGAGAATTGTCCAGCTGAATCCCACCTCCAAATTAAAAATGTTGGTGCCGCCACTGAGTAGTGTCGGTAATCCTGTTTGTTAACGTCGAGATTTTAATTCGGGTCATCAGCGAGGTAAGAAAACGCATTTGCCGTTCAGTACATGCTATAGGCCTACTCTAACGAACTGAACATTATCAATACACTGCATGCATCCTGCAGCACGAACAAGCATTCGATTCACACAACATTAATTCTGAGGCATCCCACATTAAGCAAGGTCTGGAGAGCCCTGTCTGCGTTACGTAACGCTTCTAATGGACGTAATCGTTCTCAGAAATCGTTTCTCTTCCGCTTGAAAGCACGCTTCCTTAACTCAGTAAAGAAGATCGGTTTCACACGACCGCCATTGGAACGAGAAAACTCATCCATGTTCGAATGCTGACCGAAACTTGATCTGCTGGCAGCGTAAACGTACTGCAAGATGAAGAAAATTAAACCTGTAAGATAAAGTTAATCGGCAGTTAAATAATAATAATAATAATAATAATAATAATAATAATAATAATAATAATAATAATAATAATAATAATAATTCTTTATTTATACTGGCAGAGTTAAGGCCATAGGGCCTTCTCTTACACTCTACCAGGTCACAAAGTATGCAAGCAGTGAAAAAAATAAATAATAATAATAATAATAATAATAATAATAATAATAATAATAATAATAATAATAATAATAATAATAATAGCATAATAAAATCGATACTAAACAACATGAAAATTACCATAATAGAAAAAAAGAAAGTAAAATACATTGGAATATAGTAAAAGCAACTCATTTAGTTAATATGGAAAACGTAAGGAAAAATATAACAAAATGGAATGTAATAAAATCTATACTAATAATAAATCTGTAGCCGAAATTTTTCTGGTAATTTTCGATTTTCCAAAAATAATTGGTCCTAACATATATAATTAACCACCCTGAAACCGAAAATCGCATTTTTGAAATTTTTGTTTGTATGTCTGTCTGTATGTTTGTTACCTTTTCACGCGATAATGGCTGAACCGATTTATATGAAAATTGGAATATAAATTAAGTTCGTTGTAACTTAGATTTCAGGCTATATGGCATTCAAAATACTTTATTTAAAAGGGGGGTTATAAGGGGGACTGAATTAAATAAATCGAAATATCTCGCTTATTATTGATTTTTGTGAAAAATGTTACACAACAAAAGTTTCTTTAAAAATGATTTCCGATAAGTTTTATTCTTTACAAAATTTTGATAGGACTTATATTTAATGAGATAAATGAGTTTTAAAATTAAAATAACGCCATCTAAGACGGTGCAATGAATTAAGAACAAATGACTTCGTCCATAAGGGGCCTTGGACAACAACAATCGAAACAGGGGCCTTGGGCATCAACAATCGAAAGTTATTAAACATAGCCTACAGAGAATGTTTCTGTGTTTGTATGAAGTAATATCAGAAGCTAAATTAACCGATTTGTATAATTAATTATTATTTCACCATTGGAAAGTGTAGTTTCTCTAGATGGACATAATGCTATAATGTTATTACAGTAACGTCTGAGTAAATCGAGGACAGGTAAGATTAAAATAGCTTCTTATGCACAGAAAATTTGATAGGCTATTTCGTACATTCGTTTTCTGTATTTCTTAAAATAATATTTACGTACACTCATTTTAATCTCAGAGAATTAACGAACAACGAGAGTATATTGATTTAGTAAGCAGTAATAGTACGTTAGCTTAGCAATCCATTATTTTATAATTCAAATTTTAACTGTGCTCAATTGAATCGTGTACATAATATATATATATATATATATATATATATATATATATATATATATATATATATATATATGCAATAAATGCAATGCAAAAAAAATTGGGTAATGAGCGAAGCAGATTATCTTGCGCTGTTATAAAAGTTGTTCCCTGGATCAAACGTCCTATTTTAATTATGTAATTACTTTATATTTATTTCTAACAGATGCAGCGGAGCGCACGGGTACGGCTAGTATTAGCATAATAAAATCGATACTAAACAACATGAAAATTACCATAATAGAAAAAAAGAAAGTAAAATACATTGGAATATAGTAAAAGCAACTCATTTAGTTAATATGGAAAACGCAAGGAAAAATATAGCAAAATGGAATGTAATAAAATGATAATAATAAAGAAAAAGAAATACGAAAATTAAATAAAATTCACAATAAAAAGGGTATGATAATAAATCCATCTGGTGATCAAGAGAACAAAAAAGGGGAAAGGAAGGAAAAGAAATATATATATATATATATATATATATATATATATATATATATATATATATATATTTACAAAACTATCGCAGAGAAAAGGGTTTATAACTGAAAGGAATCTGAATTGAAAAAGTGCAATTTTAGTTTAATTTTGAAACTAGACAGTGTCTGACATGTTGTGGTAGAGAGTTCCAGAGATGAGCTGCAGAGACGGTGAAAGAAGAAGAGTAGAAGGATGTTCTGTGTTTGGGAATGGAGAGTGTGATATGGTGTTGTGAGCAAGTAGCCCTATTTATTTCGTGATATGAGGACAAATGTTGAAAACGAGAAGCTAAGTAGCTAGGGTTAGAGTTTTGAAGAATATTGAAGAGTAACGTGAGAGAGTGAATAGTTCTTCGCTCTTTGAGACGGACCCAGGACAGCATATTTAGTGAAGGTGTGGTACGGTCAGATCTACGGGTGTTGCAAATAAATCGAACACATGCATTATGAACACGCTGTAATCTGTCTGTCAGTCTCATGTCAAGGTCAATGTAGAGTGTGTCACAGTAATCAAAATGAGGCATCAAAAGCGACTGCACTAAATTCTTCTTGAGAACCAACGGAAGGAAATTTTAAATTACTTTTAGTGTGTGAATTTTCATAAAAATTATTTTACATGTGTGTGTGATTTGAGTATTCCAACTTAAGTTTTTGTTCATGTAAATTTCTAGATTTTTTGCTCTGTCACTGTAAGGGATAAGAGTTTCATTCATTTTAACAGGAAATATAGGCTGTGATAAACATATTTTGTTTGTTTTCTTTCATAAGATTATTGAAAATTGTTTTCTCATTCTTGTATACACTCTTTTAACACTTATATGATCACTGATTAACTGGTAAGTCATTTAAATTAACAAATAACGACTTCACTGTGTTAACATTTTAAATAATGATATTGTATCTGATTGAATAGCTTCGATGTTATTTTCGTCACCTGCTGAATCCTATACATCGAAACTGGTCAATAAGATTCAAAATATTAAGAGTGAAGTCGCTATTTATTAATTTACATAACTTAACAGTTAGTAATCAGTGAAAGATTATTTATTCTCGTCAGTACATTATTGGAGGCCCAGTGGTTGGATAGCCTAAGACTGATTCAGGAGGAATAATAAACAATTTAGCGAGTGGTAGTACGGACTACTCTGAACCCATGCAGTGTTGAGTGTTCCGGGTTCGAGTCCCGATGAAGCCTGAGATTTTTTATTGAAAAATCCATAGTGACACTTGTGGCGGACAAGATCGCAGTTGGGTTTTTTCCTCGGGGTTCTCCCGTTTTCCCATATTAGACATCTACATCATTCCATTAACATTTCTACGAGGCGCGTCCAGAAAGTAAGTTTCCCTGGGACCGTTTGAGGTGTAAGAAAAGATGGTAATCGCTGGGAGCGAAATGCGGTCTTTAACACCTCCCAGAAGAAGTCCTGCAGAAGATCTGTTGTGCGCCGAGCCGTATGTGGCCGAGTGATTACTATCGTTTCTTACACGTCCAGAAATTCCTGTCCGGTTAGTATTTTCACAGTGGCAAGAGATGCAGATGGCTGTCACACACTGGTTCCGATCCCAGGCGGCATACTTCTACGACATTGGGATACAAATGTTGACCTCCACGGTATGATAAATGTCTCAATTCCGCCGGCTAATATGTTTAAGTAACGGATAGCGCGTCTGGCCGCGAAACCAGGTGACCCGGGTTCGATTCCCGGTCGGGGCATGTTACCTGGTTGAGGTTTTTCCGGGATTTTCCCTCAACCCAATAAGAACAAATGCTGGGTAACTTTCGGTGCTGGACCCCGGACTCATTTCACCGGCATTATCACCTTCATCTCATTCAGACGCTAAATAACCTAAGATTTTGTTTAAGCGTCGTAAAATAACCTACTAAACTAAAATAAAAGTTCCAAATTGTGTTCTCTTTCTCTAAACGGCCCCAAGGAAACTTACTTCCTGGAAGTGCTTCGTACATTTCGTCATCAATCCATAGCATTCCTTCAACGCCGGCTAGCGACACTCGGAGGAGGCTGGCCTAGGAACGAGTGAGGTTGTCTGTTCGAAACCTGGGTACGCAGCGAACATTACTGTAGTTAGCCGGTGTGGGTTTGGGAATGCTCATAGCTTGGAGTATTAGCGCAATAGATTTTAAAGGTCGCAGTGCTGGGTCGTAGTGTCCCATTCCAGAAATTCCATTTCATTCCATGGAAAACTTTGAGTAAAATAATTCATATAAATATATCCAATCTTCAATGGACGTTTTTCTATTCATTGCAGGACCCGGTACCGAGGTAATAGTCTCATGACCTTTCGCATATGTGTAATAAATAATGCAATCATGGCCCTTATTAACGTTTTCCTTATTTCCGTAAGACCAGAAGAAAGGAATTATTTAAATACAAAAATTGTAGATGAACTTAATTATGATGAAATATTAAATGTTTATTGTAAAGTCCTCAGATCTGAACAAATGTAACATTTTAAAATTCCTTTGCAGAACGAAAAGTTAAATTTGTTCGGATCAGATTTCTGCACTTTTAAAGTACAAAACTAAAATTCTTTCAATCATTTATTATCATAATACGCTGCTCTTTTAAATTTATTGAGCATATTGGGATTAAATCAGTGGCTTTCCCAAAATACGTTATGAAATGTTTTATGTAAAACATTTTTTATCTCGAAAAAGTAGTAGAAAACGAGCAAAACTGTATTAAACTCTTTGTTTGAAATATCTCAAAGAATAACCTCCTGACATTAATGACATTACTTATGGTTCACTCTATATACAGGGCGATTCAGAACGTATGTTACAGAAGAGTATGGTAGATAGAGGAAACTAAAACATACATTTTTCATTAGGCGCTGTGTGTCCTATCTCGCATCGGTACGGGGCTACACTTGTTTTAGTGTTGTGGCTGTTTGCCATGTTGTGATTGTTTGTAATTGCTGTACACATTGATGCGTCATTGTCTCAGTCCACATGTCATGCCAAATCGCCTAAAGGGAGAAAATTACAGGGACTTTCTGGAAAAACACCCTGCCCGTTTTATTGGAAAGGGTACCGCTTGCAGTACGCACCAGGATATGGTTCCAGCGTGACGGAGCTCCTGCGCACTTCAGTCTTGCGGCAAGGCAACAACAGACGGCAACATTTGGTGACAGATGGATTGGTTATCGAGGTCCCGTCCCATGGCCAGCAAGATCGCCAGATCTTAATCCGCTTGACTTATTATGGGGAAATCTGAAGACCCAAGTGTTTGCCACACTTGTAGACCAGGTCAATTTTCTTCCACTCATTGTCAATGTCTGTAACATTATATGTCCTACACCTGCCATATTTGAACAGAAGCGGCAGAATGTATTGTTTAAAACAGGGCTGGACACCGAGAGCGAATCCGAACTCTAAAAGAGGACACTTAATATTCATCCGTCACGGCATCAACGCTGCGCGATAATCAGCGGGGAAGAAAGGGGTTGAAGAGAAGTCATATGGCTCCCCATGAGAGAGAATTCGCTCTTGCTTCCCAGGCCTGGTTTACAAGAAAGGAGGCATCGGTTACAAGCTCTTCTGTAATGCACAAGTTGTTAAGTGTCATTGTCTGTTGTTTTTCATTAAAATCTCAATCAGTAGAGAGTCAAGCCATTGACCCTTACAAGAATGAGTGCCTACCAGGGGCGTATTTTGCGGGCTACCGGGGCTACCGGCGGTAGCCAAAGGAAATTACAAAAGAAAAAGTTTATAATATAACATAATGTAATAATTTTGTATTATTAGTTTTACCATAGTAATTAAAATTAAAGTAATTGTTAGATATATTTTGTGTAATAATAGGGTCAGCGGTAGCCCAAACCCTTTAACCAGTATACGCCACTGGTGCCTACCAGCCACAACACTGAAACAAGCGCAGCGCCGCACATTGCTTAATGAAAAATGTTTCTTTTAGTACCCTCTATCTACCATATTCTTTTGTAACATAAATTCTGAATCACTCTGTATAATACGAGCCATCTTATTTCGCAGTCTGAAGCAAATCTCCAGGCTGGGATTGCATTTAACAGATATTCATTCATTCATTCATTCATTCATTCATTCATTCATTCATTCATTCATTCATTCATTCATTCATTCATTCATTCATTCATTCATTCATTCATTTTATTCCATAGTTCTTACATGAGCAGTGAAGCTTTAAGATGTGGAATAAGTCAAAATTTTACAATATTACAATTACAATTTTTACAAATTTTTACAGTTTTACAATTTAGTAATTTTCTACAATTTTGTGCAATTTTTTACAATATTTTGGCGAGATGCAGTGAGATGAGGTGAGGTCCGAGTATTCGCCAAAATATTATCCGGCATTTGCCTTTTGGTTGGGGAAAACCTCGGAAAAACCCAACCAGATATGGTCGTATAATCAATTTGTAGAGTAACTTTCTGCTGTAGACAGATGAAGATCCTATACGATCATTAATACTGTCAGTATGAATAAGAGATCCTGATTTCCATCCATATTGCAGAGTGGTGGGGATACAGACAGTTATATTTACCGTGTAGTGGCGCTCTTCTGTATGCCTATTTCCGTCAGTAATTTAAGGAGCAGCCATGAACGATGACACATGTAGGCCTACTATAACCTCCGAAGTAGAGTATTCAACGGATGGAGTACGAGCAGATAACCTGGAAATATTGTAACGTTTCAATGAATTGCCTGAGTTATGGGACTCATCCAACGCGTGAATAGGCCCTACAAACAAACAGAATATAGCGCGGTAAGGCCTACGTGGAAAAGTAAAGGCTGCAGGGGAGTTCGGAGGCGGGGCGCAGGGGGATCTATAGCACGAAGGTCCTTAGGGCATGCACACCATTTTAGTGGGTTATTTTACGACGCTTTATCAACATCTTACGTTATTTAGCGTCTGAATGAGATGAAGGTGATAATACCGGTGAAATGAGTCCGGGGTCCAACACCGAAAGTTACCCAACATTTTCTCATATTGGGTTGAGGGAAAAATCCGGAAAAAACCTCAGCCAGGTAACTTGCCCCGACCGGGAATCGAACCCGGGCCACCTGGTTCACACCATTTCATCCCGGGTGGTATAATGGGCTCACTCTAGCGGCCTGCGTGCAAGTCAGTCCCAGTCCGTGCCTTCCCCTGAAGGGAGACTAATAGGTCGAGTAGGGTCGCTAAATATTGGTGGTGCAAGATCATTTCAATTTTGAGCTGGGTCCACTCGAAATATTTTTTTTCTATGATCCGCCACTGCGCTGAGACGGAAGTATCTGCATTTGTTACGAAATGGATGGTCCGAGAATTTAGATAACGCTTAAGGATTTATTATGTGAGATAAAATTATTATGTTTCTTTATTTGTTTTAGTTTTCTTTAGAAACTGATATAGGTCTAGTTCCTAGTAGTGTAATGCAGTACGGTACCGACATCTCGTTCTCTTGTGTTGTGGACTGGACATTGATTTCCTGGTGATACTTCACAAGCGAGGAATGAGAGTTCAAGAGGGGGAATTTCCCCTCCTTCTTCCCCGTTAATTCGAACTCTGGTTTTAGTTATTGCCAACGCTTTGAAATAAGTGGTTGGGGTTCTATCATAGAATCAAACGAGACCGCCTTTGATAGTGTAAATCAGGCGTAACCGCCATTTTCTCCTAATGTCGCTGTAAACGAGACTTCACGAGATCAATTGACATCGCCCTGAAATGAGTGATGCGTTTGCGTAGAATTGTTTAATTTTTGTGACATTTACTGTACCTATGCATGTTATTAAGTCTCCCGTGCATATAACGTAATAAAATGCCATGATTAAATCGTTTTGAAACTTGAGTCTTCGCTGTCTTTTCTGCCGGCCTAATATATAGAATAGTGAAGATGTCAGTGAGTGCGAGTGCCGAGAATTTGTCCAGTGATAATCAGGTAGTATTTTCAGCTGTTGTTATTTTTGTGGTACTGGTGTACAGTTTTGTGTATTGAAATATATATTATATCTAATATGGGCTTCATTGTTGTGCATGAAAGCAGAATGTCGCGCATTGAATAGGGTGTGTCATTTCTTTATAGAGCTCTGGAGATGGAGGCAACATGTGTTTGGAACTTGCATTGGAAGGAGAGAGGTTATGTAAAGCTGGAGATTGTCGAGCCGGCGTAGCATTCTTCCAGGCAGCAATTCAAGCAGGCACAGATGATCTACGAACGTTAAGTGCCATTTATAGTCAGTTGGGCAACGCGTATTTCTACCTTGGGGATTATGTCAAGGCAATGCAGTACCACAAACATGATCTCACCCTTGCAAGGTTTGTGTATACATAGCATGAATCCAGTCATTGGAGGTGTTATCCTGTTATTACGTCTTGTTCAAATTTGGCCTTTTATATAATGCAAATGATCATGTTTTGTATGGGGTGATATATTTTAATTGCCCATTTTTCTGTGGAAAACAATTTTCAACACAAAACTTCTCAGCTTAGGTAGGCCTAACTGAAAGATTGGCTTACTACAATGTCAACATTGTGATCAGAAATTCATATTCACGTTGCCTCTTAGATATCCATAAAGCGTGGTAGCGTAAAAGTTTGATGTCAGCTGTTTTGTGTCGTTAAAGTTTGTCAGGGTTTGTTATTATTACTTAAAATATAGTATTTCAACATTCTCAGATATTCAGGCATCAGCATTGTAGCATTGTCGTGTTTGTTATTTCAGTGATTATTAATATTATTTAACTAGCCTAATACTTTATGAAGCACATACTTGGATAAGTAGTTCTGTACCGTAATAAAGTAAACTGAGGCTTCATTTGAATGTATCTATTTGTTTTGCAGAAAAGAATCTTTAAGAAAAATAATTTTTTAGCTGGAGCTATTTATACTAACTTTTCTTTCTTAGAAAATATACTAGGCCTACATAATTAGTATGGATCCAGGATCTAGCCTACTACAGGTTTAAACATTTTAAGGTAGTTAAGCTTACAGGTCAGTTTGACAGAAACGTTCAATCGCGTTACATTGCTTATTACATGCAAGAATGAAACGAAAAGGAATAAACACCAGAATGAAACTTGAATAGGAGTAAGCACCATCATTGCTACCTGGTACCTGTTACAGACTTAGGGGTTATATGTCTTAGACCTCGGAACTACCTGTCATAAACCTCTCAGGATTGTCATGGAGCTTGGTCCGTCACTAGCCAACCCCTCATCCCCTCTAATCTTATGACAAATCTCGATTTAACAGTTTCCGTGCATAAAATGGTACTTACTCATATTCAAATTTGGCCCCATACATACCCTTAAAAACTTCTCATTTCGTGGGTTTTCTATAGTACGCGGCTCTAAAGTTTTTTGGCGAAAAAATGGTCCAATTTTCGAAGGGAAGGTAGTTTTGAATGTGAAGAATTCATATAGGTCGTCAGCTGACTTGAAAACATACAAGAAAATAGCTAAAAATTGGAAAGAATTGATTGATGTTGCTAACCTAAAAGTGGTTATTTAATACGTGAAATAAAGAGGTAGAGCACTTCAAAATGAAAGCGAAAATCATATATTACTTCACTTAGTATATGTAGACATCAGAGATTGACATTTAGCTCGTCAGAACCACTCAACTCGTTATCAGCAATGGAAATGTTTTTGAATGATCTTTCCACCATTTCAGAATGTCAACACAGTTTGCATCATCTGTCGCAAATACAGTCATACCAGCGAATAGGGATTATAAAGAATGGACACTTCACATCGGTATCTTTGATGTAGCTGGACTGATTTCAATGACCTTCAAGCCAGCTAAAGCGCGAGATTCTGCTTTCTCCCTAGAGTTGGCGCTGACATCACACTAGCTAGCAGTCGACACAGTGGAAATATAACACATATAATTAATACATCTAGGTACATTATGTACTCAAAAAAAATTGGATCCATAAAATAATAAATCCGTCATTAACTGTAATGTCTAGACTGTAGAGTTTCTTTATAATGAGAGTTGAGACGTTGACCCCAACAACAATTAAAATATGTAATGATTTGATAGCGCTGAAAATGGAAAAACAAAACTCTTACGAGAAGTAAAACCATATACCTATATTATATTATATACAAATATTAAACGAATTCGATACTTAATTTTATAATGTGTTATATTATTTTATAATATAATTTATTATATCTCAAATATAAAATACTATTATTACAACTAGTTTGTCACTGAGAAATAAGGAAAAGGTGTTAACTTGAATTTATTTGAAGCAAAGCGTTACTGGATTATGCAATAAGGTAGGCGATGTTTGGATCCTGTGTCTCAACTCTATTCTCAATTATTATCTTAGCATATGCTCGATTACACTAACCTCTAGCACTTGAAAGTGGAACTAAACGCTGTGCGCAAAGAGAAACAAAACACAGGAAAATTCACTCAGTGTCCATTCTTTATAATCCCTATTCGCTGGTGATACCTCGTCTACGGAAGAACCTCCTTTCCTCCATTTAGAAAATCTTCCACACTTAGGTGGCGAAGTTGTCTGACTTCTTTGTGCAGACAATTCTTGATAAAATGTATATCTCTCTGTCTCATTTACCATACCTAACCTGTCAAGATTGGTATATGCAAGGCATACGGAAAACCTAAACTAACTTAATCTAACCTATCACAGATTCGTATATGCAAGGCATATGGAAAGCCTAAACTAATCTAACTAACCTATCACAAATTCGTGCATGCAAGGCATATGGAAAGCCTAAACTAATCTAACCTAACTAACCTGTCACAGATTCGTATATGCAAGGCATACGGAAACCCTAAACTAATCTAACTAACCTGTCACAAATTCGTGCATGCAAGGCATATGGAAAGCCTAAACTAATCTAACTAACCTGTCACAAATTCGTGCATGCAAGGCATATGGAAAGCCTAAACTAATCTAACTAACCTGTCACAGATTCGTGCATGCAAGGCATATGGAAAGCCTAAACTAATCTAACTAACCTGTCACAAATTCGTGCATGCAAGGCATATGTAAAGCCTAAACTAATCTAACTAACCTGTCACAAATTCGTGCATGCAAGGCATATGGAAAGCCTAAACTAATCTAACTAACCTGTCACAAATTCGTGCATGCAAGGCATATGTAAAGCCTAAACTAATCTAACTAACCTGTCACAAATTCGTGCATGCAAGGCATATGGAAAGCCTAAACTAATCTAACTAACCTGTCACAGATTCGTGCATGCAAGGCATATGGAAAGCCTAAACTAATCTAACTAACCTGTCACAAATTCGTGCATGCAAGGCATATGGAAAGCCTAAACTAATCTAACTAACCTGTCACAAATTCGTGCATGCAAGGCATATGGAAAGTCTAAACTAATCTAACTAACCTGTCACAGATTCGTGCATGCAAGGCATATGGAAAGCCTAAACTAATCTAACCTAACTAACCTGTCACAGATTCGTATATGCAAAGCATACGGAAAGCCTAAACTAATCTAACTAACCTGTCACAGATTCGTGCATGCAAGGCATATGGAAAGCCTAAACTAATCTAACTAACCTGTCACAAATTCGTGCATGCAAGGCATATGGAAAGCCTAAACTAATCTAACCTAACCTGTCACAGATTCGTCTATGCAAGGCATACAGAAAACCTAAACTAATCTAACTTAATTAACCTGTTACAGATTCGTATATGCTAGGCATACGGAAAACCTAAACTAATCTAACCTAACTAACCTGTCACAGATTCGTATATTTAAAGCATATGGAAAGCCTAAACTAACTTAATCTAACCTGCAAGGCATACAGAAAACCTAAACTAATCTAACCTGTCGCAGATTCGTATATGCAAGGCATACGGAAAATCTAAATTAATCTAAACTAACTTAACCTAACCTGTCACAGATTCGTCTATGCAAGGCATACGGAAAGCCTAAACTAATCTAACCTAACCTGTCACAGATTCGTCTATGCAAGGCATATGGAAAGTCGAAACTAACCTTACCTAACCTGTTACAGATTTATATATGCAAGGCATAAGGAAAGCCTAAACTAATCTAAATAACTAACCTGGCACAGATTCCCGCATTGTAGAACTTAGAAAAGTGCAAGTTGGTAAGTTTCAGTGTTGTGTGCTATAGAAAATCCCATTTTGTATTAAAAATACCATGCAATTAATTGAGGACAGCAATATTGCTTACGAAAAGAAACTATAGTTTTAGATTACAAAAGAATGATTAGAGTAAGTGAAGAGAATTTTTCTCATCACTGAATTTTACTCTTAGATAATGATTTGAGAGTATTTCCTTTAAACTAGATAGCTTTTCTTCAGAGCTAAAGACAGAGATGAGATTTGTTTGGTAATGAATGGAAAGTGTTTATTTCAAAGTGAATATTTTTGAAAGCTATAAAGACATATTAGATTTCTTTAAACCTTCGTCAGAAAATTATAATAAAATTGCCCTATTAATTAGAATAAGGCTCAGATGTCATCAAATGAGATAGAAGTAGACTCTAACTCTGAAAAGATAGTCTTCGCATTTTTTCACAGACATAAAGCTTATTTCAGTACTTAAAACTTTTTTTTTTTTTTTTTTTTACAATTATGCCACATTTACAATCTGTCTACAATAGACAATAAGTAAATATTATAAAAATATGACATGAGTGGAGATTTTATCCCATGACAACACTCCAAAAGAAAAATAACAATGTTTTAAATAGCTGTAGTAAAAATGAATGGAAGGTCAAGAGCATTGGTCCTTTTAAGTTTTCTTATTGTTAGACTATTATCCAGCAAATTTAATGCATGATGATTCGGATGTTGATTTAATCGGTGCAGGTATTTTTTGCTGAACTTAGAGATTTCTTCTTTTACAGTTGAAATGTTAAGATCATGATGAATGACATCATTACGGACATACCATGGTGCAGTGACAATGGAATGTAAAGTTTTGGACTGATATCTCTGCAGTATTTCAATGTTTGAGTTGCTAGCAGTTCCCCACAGTTGGATGCCGTATGTCCAGTTGGTTTCAGTATGACTTTATAAACAAGAAGTTTATTTTCTAATGACAGTTTTGATTTAGGTCCCAATAGCCAATAGATTTTTGATGTTTTAAAATTTAATTCTTTACGTTTAGACTTAAAAACTTAAATAACTAAGTATAGAATGGGAATATTCAAAGCCAACCTAATGTTGATCATTAGACTTACTCTGATATCAGTGGATATAGTTTCAAATATAGCTATTTTTAATGGAAATTAAGTGTTATTTCCTCCTCCTAAACTAGAAAAAGCTCAACTAACCTATCTTTTATTTGAAATTTCATAGTTATCCATAAAGAAATTAATTTAGAATTTAATAGTACCGGTACCTAGTTATAACTGAATTACTGAAAATTCAGTCAGAAAATGGATTACGCTTTTCTTTTTCAATTTCTTTGGAGCAACAGTGATCTATAGTACCTACATATTAATTCTCGACCGACTTTCATTTAACCCTTAGAAGCCGGAAGATTTATGCCACTATTGCATGCAAATGTCTAACTCTTAACCAGGGGTTCGTTTACCTGCATAATCGGGTAAATTCGTGGGGCGCGCTTCTGAACAGGGGCAGCGGCATTTCCCCTAAGGTTAGAGCCCAGTTTAGGTGTGTGTATTAATCGGAAAAAATGTATTGTATTGTATTGTATTTATTAACATTCCATGGTAATCATACATGCTTACCGCTGGAATATGGAACAATTCAAAAAACTTAATACTATTATAAAATCTTAATTTATAGTCACAGTCTAGATGAAATATATATAGACGAGATTTACAATATAGTCTACTAGTTATATATAATAAAATAGTTATATATAATAAAAGTAATATGATACAGTTATATGAACACTTTTTAATGATTGAATAAAATTATTAAAATCGGTTAAAAACCATACATATTTCGGAGGAATGCTCCTCCATCTTCAGTGGTAGTACCACGACGCTAGTACAGATGTTCGACCGCGTAACGTAGCTTAAGGAAGACTCTTACTCATGAACACTGTTGCATCTGACCTAATTTATGTAATTAATCATAGTCTACTAGTACAATACAAAGTTTTAGTATCAATTTCATGAAGTGTTATTGAATGTCTTGAATTCACCTACGGAATAGAAGGCGTGAGGAATTAGGTACTTCTTTAATTTGGCCCTAAATAATTGTATGTTTTGAGTTTCATTTTTTATATCGATAGGGAGGCTATTAAAAATTTTTGCTGCCATATAACACACTCCTTTTTGATAGCACGATAGACTTGCTGATGGAGTATGAAAGTCATTTTTTTGACGTGTATTTATGCTATGAACTGTTGAATTAGTTACAGAGTTTTCACGATTACATATGATTGTCATATAAACATGCGTCATATTCACAATATTTTCTAGCCCCTAATTTTCGATTAATATACACACACTTAAACTTGGCTCTAACCTTAGGGGAAAATGCCGCTGCCCCTGTTCAGAAGTGCGCCCAATTCGTGTTGGGTTCGTTAGCTGAACGGTTTAAGGTGCACAAGATATGTCTGACCAGCATATTGTGCCTAAGATGCGTCTCGGCCACTGCAGTTAATTGAGCCTGTGATAAAGGATGGGGAGGGCCCATGTAAAGCAATCAGTGAAATGGTATGCATGGAAGCTGATGGGGTTTCAGTTGACTGCATTTGAAATGATTTTGCTCCATTTTTTTTTTTTTTAAGAAAAAAAATTCCAAAAAAATTGTTATTGTTTTAATCAAGTGCATTGTCCTTCATGTTATTTAAAATTAACGAATATCAACGTATTTTATATATAACATACAATTTATAACATATATCACATTATGACAATAATACTAGCTGGCCAGTATAATGAACGCACGGCTCCTAGAGGTTAAACTAGTCAAATGCGTTATAATACTTACAATATCAGAAATAGAATTTATTTATTTTTCTTTGGATGCAGGACGAACCAGTGTGTTACCACTGAGCCATCTCACTTGGTGATTAAGCCTTTAAGATCTTGCTTGTGTGTAACAACAGAATTAACAAACTGTCTAGCAACATTGGAATAAGGTGTTTTTCTGCTTTTCGTTTCTCATTTTAGGGTCAGAGGAGAAAGAATTTAATGTCATATTGCAACGAAAATATAATTAATTCTGTATATGATGATTTCTCTTAAGAAATCGTTTTTCTGTTGGTACTAACTCAGTCCTGTTATTTGTAGACCTATGCAATGTAAATTTATCCCTCTTAACACAAAAATCGCAAATGTAATAAGCTGAATCTCGAAGTGAATCACCTTTGTTGTTGATTCATTGATTGATTATTGTAATTCATGTATAATTTTCCCAGATAAATTTAAGTGTTAGACGACTAGAACGCTCTTCGTTGTTGAGTTTACAAATGACTTGATGGCTAATGAGCCAGCTTTCCAAATTCGTTTTTATCTGTTGTAATTCAGTATATTTGAAGGTTTTGTTTGTATAGGTGGTTTGAAGGTTACCACGTAAGGTCATTACTGCCATTTATTATGTAGAACTCTTTGCTATGGCTGCAGTATCTTCAGTCTGTTCTCGTGCGTATTTTGTTAGTTTTTCTTGCTCTTCCCTAACATAGTTTAAAGTAAAGTTTTAGGACACATTCGGATTTATATTTGTACTATACTTGTATGTATTCTACATATTTATTTACTTATAATCTTCTGATTTGTGGACACTTACTTCAGCATTAGTACATGTCCTTTAGTATTAAATTTTTATACAACATTACTGTGTGTCAACATCAACATATAGATTACTTCTGGAGATATTTGTGAAGATGATTTCATCTTGATTGTCATAATTATTATTATTATTACTATTATTATTATTATTATTATTATTATTATTATTATTATTATTATTATTGGTGACTGGGTAGCTCAGTTGGTAGAGCAGCTGGCTACGAACAGGGAGGTCCGGGGTTCGATCCCAGGTGGTGACAGGATTTTTTCTTGTTGGCAAACTTTCAGAATGGCCCCGAGGTTCATTCAGCCTGCTATAAAATTGAGTACTGAGTCTTTCCTGGGTGTAAAAGGCGGTCAGAGCATGGTGCCGATCACACCACCTCATTCTAGTGCCGAGGTCATGGAAAGCATGGGGCTCTACTTCCATGCCCCCCAAGTGCCTTCATGGCATGTTACGGGGATATGTTTACCTTTACCATTACTTACTTACTGGGTTTTAAGGAACCCGAAGGTTCATTGCCGCTCTCACATAAGCCCGCCATCGGTCTCTATCCTGTGCAAGATTAATCCAGTCTCTATCATCATATCCCACCGCCCTCAAATCCATTTTAATATTATCCTCCCATCTACGTCTCGGCCTCCCTAAAGGTCTTTTTCCCTCCGGTCTCCCAATTAACACTCTATATACATTTCTGGATTCGCCCATACGTGCTACATGCCCTGCCCATCTCAAACATCTGGATTTTATGTTCCTAATTATGTCAGGTGAAGAATACAATGCATGCAGTTCTGCGTTGTGTAACTTTCTCCATTCTCCTGTAATTTCATCCCGCTTAGCCCCAAATACTTTCCTAAGCACCTTATTCTCAAACACCCTTAACCTATGTTCCTCTCTCAGAGTGAGAGCCAAGTTTCACAACCATACAGAACAATCGGTAATATCTTTACCATTATTATTATTATTATTATTATTATTGTTGTTGTTGTTGTTGTTGTTACAGTGCTCAAACTGCTGCATATTATTTTATTGCAAATGTATCAAAAATGTTACATTTATTTTGTTATTTGCTGAAAAAATGGTTGCTCATTAGTTTATTGCAAACTTATGAAGAAATGTGGTCCACACCTATGGAGTAACAGTTGGCACGTCTGACTGTGAAACCAGGTGGCCCGGGTTCGAATCCCGGACGGTGCAAGTTACTGGTTGAGATTTTTTTCCAGGTTTTTTCTCAACTCAATATGAGCAAATGCTGGGTAACTATCGGTGCTGGACCCCGGACTCATTTCACCGACATTATCACCTTCACTTCATTCAGATGCTAAATAACCTGAGATGTTGATGCAGCATTGTAAAATATCCCACTAAAAAAATGAAGAAATGTGCAATATTTTTTAGCAGAAAAATAAATTTGCATATTTTTTCATCAGTTTGCAATAAAATAAGTAATAATTTCTTTAAGCACTGTATTATTATTATTATTATTATTATTATTATTATTATTATTATTATTATTATTGTTGTTGTTGTTGTTGTTGTTGTTGTTACAAATCAAATACTGGGGCGGGCACATATGAAGGTTCTTTTTGACGTTACCAGTTTCTCCTTCACTGCTCTGCATGCTTCTCCCACCCCACCAAACTACCAAGCAAGTTTGCTCCGAATTCTGAATACTCCAAGCTGCTGACCCCTGAGATAGACAAATATAAAAAAAAATCAGCTGCCCTTACTAACTGGTAATTCGTTTAAAGTTTTCTGTTCAAGGGCAGGTCTTTCACTGCAAACCCAGGAGTCTCAAATCTTCCCTCTTTTCCCACCTTTTTCTTCATCTCTGCATATGATCCATATATCTTAATGTTGTCTATCGTCTGATATCTTCTTCTGCCCCAGATTTTTGTTCTGTTCACCATTCCTTCCAGTGTACCCTTCAGTATGCAGTTTTTTCTTAGCTAGTGACCCAGCCAATTTCTTTTTCTCTTTCTGATCAGTTTTCAGCATTATTATTTCATCACACACTCTTTCGAGCACAGCTTCATTTCTTATTTTGTCTATGCATTTCTCACACTCCATTCTTCTCCATATCCACATTTCAAATGCTTCCAAACGTATCTCTTCACTTCGTCGTAATGTTCATGTTTCTGCCCCATACAGTGCTACACTCCACACAAAGCACTTCACTAGTCTCTTCCTTAGTTCTTTTTCCAGAGGTCCACAGAAGATGCTCCTTTTTCTATTAAAAGCTTCCTTTGCCATTGTTATCCTGCTCTTGACGTACTGGCAGCAGCTCATGTTACTGCTTATAGTACTGGTGCACCACAAGCATTTGAAGCTGTCCACTTGTTCCACTGCCTCATTTCGAATTCACACGTTTACGTGCTTTATTTTTCTTCTGATAACCATGGTTTTTGTCTTATTTGCATTTATCTTCATCCCATATTGCTCACAGCTATCATTTAGCTCTAGTAGTATATCTCTTAGTATCATCTTCTCTTCTCTAACAACACTATATCAACAAATCTTAAGCACTTTATTCTTATTCCTCCTACTATCACTCCTCCCATGTTCTGAAAACAGTTCTTTACCAAATCCGCCAAGTAGATGTTGAACAGGGTAGGTGATAAAGGGCATCCTTGTCATACTTCTCTCCCTATTCCACTTCCCTCTGGCAATTTTTCTCATAACCTGACTTTGATTCATTTCATGTAAAGATTATATTAACTGTTAGGTTGCGAAATTAAATGATATGATGAAGGTTGGGTGGAGCGGAGAAAAATTCTGTCTGGCACCAGTTCGAACCCAGGTTTTCAGCTCTATGTGCTGACGCTTTATTCATTAAGCCACACTGATTCCCATTCCGATGCCAGATTAAATCCTCTCAGTTTAAGTTCCACCTCTTAGTTTCCCTTTACTTGCCAACCCTCATGCACTGTGTGACAGTGGCACAATGTCCAACACACCATGTGCAGAGGTGCACTCATTACGAGTGACTAAGTGGCCGGGATCCAACTGAATGAGAGCTGGGTTAAATCACTGAGTGATTGTTTACGCATATCATATTATTGTGATGTAACGGAAATATTATATGTACTTCGGTACATCACAATAATGCGAAATTAAAGCCTGAATAAGAGATTGTTAAAAAACCATGTAGTTTCCAGCCTGAAGCAAATATCACTCATTCAGCTGGTGCATGACCGTATGTCACATGTTACGTGACAGGCTACCAGTTCATAGAGGTTGGTAATTCAACTATTACGATTGAGCACTATTGTTTTTAATGCAGAATTATATGAAAGTTTTCACAGCCTTACAGTGAATGTGGGTAACTGTCTGCTGTGGAAATGGTGTGCACAATTGCAGTGTGAGGGGAGGTTTCGATATGAGTTCATTGGCAGTTCCCTGTAAGCCAAATAATTGCATGTGTAGTAGTTTATGTCATTACACAGTTTTATTAAGTAGATAAGGTCCTTATCTGTGGGAGGAAGTCACTATTGTTCAGTGTAATCTGAAGCCAAGAGATCCGTTAACTTTTTATTAAGTTTTTGTGAAATCACATGAGCCACAAAATTAATAATTTTAAATTAAATTAAACTAAGATAATTCCCCAATGGCAAGTACTTAACTGGAATCATTTAGAATATTAAAGATATTTTTATTAATTTGTCCTACAGAATAATATCTGTAATATTGACAATTAATATTTGAGGAGAAAAATTCGCTCTGGTGCCGGGGATCGAACCCGGGTCCTTGGTTCTACGTACCAAGTGCTCTGATCACTGAGCTACGCCGACTTCAATCCACAGCACCAAACCGAACCTTCCTCCTTGAATGTGTCCCTTTTGGCCTGACTCCAAGTTAGGCATATATGTTGACATATATGTCCAATGTCAACTGTCATTATATTAGGAGCGCACTCTATTGAGTGACTTGTTTGGCTGGGATTCTGCAGTTAAGTGCACGGTAATCTGTACAGACATATGCATTGATAGCTATGAGAATATTAATAGTACATTATGCAACGAGCCTATAATGAAGGTAATTAAGAAGTGAGTATGGATATTTATGAAACGAGCGCAAGCGAGTTTCATAATTTTCATACGAGCTTCTTAATTACCATTATAGGCGAGTTTCATACGACTTTTTATGCTCGACCATATTTCTAACTTGATATTATTAATTTTTGAGCAATGTCCCGTATGTTGTGAGATGTGCGCAGACGCGAAAGTATTGATTTTTTCCGAGGAACAGATGTCCACATTGACCTTGCAAGGCCATAAGAACCTACAGAGATAACATTGAAATTAAATTAGACATTGAAAAACGAGGCGACAAATTGAATTTATTTGAATATTATTTACAATTAACGCTAATTATTATAGTAACAGAACATAACCTTCTGCGACAGTATTGGATTTCCAGCCTCCGTGACTTTTCGCTAATTCTCTTTCGATTGCATATCCGAGAATAATCGATACTTGCGGTTTTATAACGGTAGAAAGCTGACCTGTCATTGGCTGAACAGTTGTAATCTTAGTCGTCATTGGCTGAAAGACCTGACCTTTAATGAGTAGGTGTACTTTAATGACATGCATTAAAGGTCTGCTACCAGGTGTATAATTACTACATTTCGGCATGGTCAAGCATAAAGATATTTTTATTAATTTGTCCTACAGAATAATATCTGTAATATTGACAATTAATATTTGAGGAGAATTCGGCGTAGCTCAGTGATCAGAGCACTTGGTGCGTAGAACCAAGGACCCGGGTTCGATCCCCGGCGCCGGAGCGAATTTTTCTCCTCAAATATTAATTGAATCATTTACCCAAGTATTCCCCTTTATAAGGGATGCTTCATCATTGTAAACTCTTTGCTGCCAGACTGTTGCCTTTGGTGCACAATAGTTGTGATCTACAGCACACCAGTATGATAATCATTATGACTAATGGAGCAGTGGTTCAATGTTGGTAGAGGTCATAGGAACACCCCACTAAATCCTACAAAATTCTACTGCTGAACACCATCTTCGTCTACCACATATTCCATTTTGACTCATCGGGATTCGAACCCAGGTTACCAGCGTGGAAAACTGACTGACACTAAAGCAGTTCAGCTAGCGTCAATCTAAAATAGTTGAGATGTGCATTCCTTC